>NC_058082.1:471094064-471694064 GCF_014858855.1 Bufo gargarizans | reverse complement strand
CCAATTAGTCCATAGTCACCTTATGGAAGAGGGAACAAGGCTTGGCAGAACAGTAGAGAAATATCGTGGGTCATCACCATGCGGGGATTGCTCCTTCTGTAGGTATGTTCAACGAATAAGAAAATATACAAATCCTATAGACAAGAAGGAGTATGAGATAAGACAACTTATTACCTGTAAAACACAGGGAGTGATCTATATAGCCTCTTGCCCATGCCCAAAACTCTACGTGGGCAAAACCATACAGGAATTGCGACGTCGAATTTCAGGTCACCTGAGTACTATTGAAACAGGCAAAGATACAGCAATAGCTAGACACATTAGGTACTTTCATAACAACAAGAGTTCAGTATTGCGCTTTTGGGGCATAGAAAAAATATCTCTGGGACCAAGAGGAGGCAATCTGGACAGAAAACTGTTGCAAAGTGAAGCTAGGTGGATACATAGGCTGGATACAATGAGCCCACAAGGATTAAATTAAGGATTCTCCTTTACGGCTTTTATTTAATGATTAAAAATAGAGATAGGCTCAAAGAGTAAATACTCCCCTTCCTATACTCTAAAAATGCAAAAAGAATTAAGTTTTGACCTCACACTAATCCCTTAATCAATATATATAATGTTACTCACTAATGAGATATATAGGGTTAACTTTACCTGTAGGATACAGAAACATTATAGTGAATAATAATAATAAAGAAAAAAATATACATAAATTATGAATATGAAAAATAAAAATAAAAGGTTTACTTACCTGGAGAAAAGGGAAGGAGAAAGCCAATCCTCTCCGGTATCCAAAAACGTCACCCCTAATGATGAAAAGGAAAACATTGAGATATATATACCAAAATAATAACAACAATATAGATAGAACAACTAAGGACCCGCAATAGAACAACTAATGCCCTTAATCTACAGTCAGTGGATATATTACAAGATTAAAAATCCTCCCCCGGATGCACTAGCATATAAAAACTGAGAGCAGTGATGGACTTTCTAAGCATGTCTGGACACTAAGCAGTGACACATGTATAGACTGAATAAATTCCGGAGAGGAAGGGAAAATTTCTAAGTATAGGGGCATGCGCATTTTGACGCCGTTAGTCGGGAACCTAAGATAAAGTACTTTCGCATGCGCAGAAGGTATTCGGATGAACATGAAAATTTACTAAGTATTCGCGCATGCGCATAATACAAAGTACTTTCGCATGCGCAGAAGGTATTTGGATGAACATGAAAATTTACTAAGTATTCGCGCATGCGCATTCGAAGGGATGACGCGAAGATATGACGGAACAGAAGTCTCCAAGGCACCGGATTGGGTGATTATGCTGCCACACGAATTTGAAGCAGGGATTGGGCAGAGGATGACGAACGGCCCACCCCTAGCAGTTATAAACATCTCCCGATGAAGCATTTGTGTTGACAGTAGCTCCATCCCCTGATGAAACCACATCTAGTGGCGAAACATGTTGGGGGAGCTCTAGTTTAATTTTTAAATTAGGTGCTTTGTGGTTATGTGTGTTTAAGTGGTGAGAACTGCAGACTCACCACAGTGTGAACACGCCAGCGAAAAGAATCGCATCCTAAGTGGCGTTAATAGGGATCTATCCCATAGTTATATATCAGGCCAGCTTTGGACACTTGAGCGGCAGCGGTAGTATGTAAAGCGTCGCTAACAGGGAATCATCCCCAAGCGACATATGAGCCCATCCTCCATCCTGTCACATACGGAGAGACGTTTAGCAGGATTGCTAAAAAAGGAAATAAGGAGGCGCTTATATGGGGATTATATCCTAATCCACTGCTGCTAGAATCCACATAGCACCTTTAAATTTTAAAAAGCACTTTTTCTTTTGTCTCCTGTTTTGTATTAGTTTTAATAAAAGAAATAAACGTTACGCTTTATTTGACCAGAAACAGGAGTTTTGTAGCCTCTGGCTATTTGAACTATATGATCTAATTTAATCACTTATCCACCTTCCCCTCTCTGGCTACAGTAAATGGTCTCACTGAGTGAGGCTATTTGCTGTGCTTAAAGTCCAAACAAAGGGGAGGTTAAAGAGTCAAGCAAGGAAGTAGAACCACACCTTACCCCCACCCCTGCTGATTGCCTTTCACTTTGAAAAATGTATTTTTTCCTGTACAGAATGGATTATCTCTGCAGGAGGTACATGTCAATGCAAGTCTATGGAGAGGGGAGGGTGGAAGAGTAAGCAGGAACTGAGTAAGACAAACGCAGACAGAGACTGCACAGTTACCTAAGAGGATTATAGCTCAGCAAAAGCACTTCATATACACACATACAGGTCAGTAGTTCTCTGTAATGTTCTCCATTATCCTGGGGCTTCTTCTGAGTAAGAAAAGGTTAGGAAGGAGATTATGCTCTACTTTCTGTGTGCATTGGATGGTGTAGCTGGCCAGCTAAGACCTGTCCTAGGTTGCTAACATAGCTTATATGTTTATACAGGTAGACCTGCCAATAACCTTACTACAGTTCCTATGCTTGTGTGTTAAAGACAAAAGCAGAGTTTTTTACAGTGACTTCATGTTTGGATGTCATATAACTGTTATATATATATATATTTATATATATATATTGTGTTCACAGAAGCAGAAAAGATAATATGCCTTTAAGATTCATTATATGGATGTGAGGTAAGCTCAATGACACAACAGAGACAACAGAAAGCATAGAGTTAAACTGTTGTTGCTGGGCAGGAGTCTAGACCAATCACAGCCAGCCTCACACACAAAGCAGGAGTCTTGGCTAATCACAGCCAGCCTCACACACAGCCTGTGTGGGAAATTACCTAGCAGGAGCTGCTAGAATTTATTATTGACCAGAGAGAGAAGCTGAACAAACATTCACTTCACTAAGAGCTGTGTTTTATGGAAGCAGAGAGGCCAAAATAGGTATTTAAAACCGTTATATAATGTTCCTACTGTTAATATAGTGATTAGATGTCACATCTGTGACAGGTCCCAGAAGGTCTGAAAGATTATCTACAGATTAGTGATCTGACAGCCTCTTTTGGTTTCACTTTGTCTGTGTGTTGCTGGTATGTCCACACCTCCTGTTCAGGTGTGGATCATGTGACCTTTACCTCGCCCTATTTAGTCTGACTTTTCCCATCACTCCTTGCTTAGGATAGCTTCATTTGGTCTTGGAAGAGCTGGAGTGTGGTTTGTGTTGAAGTCCTGTTCCTCCTTCATCCTCTGAAGTTAAGTGTTCCGCTTGTCGTGTTTTGTAGTTCCCCCCCCCCCCAGTTGTTTACTAGGCCTCAGTAAGACGCTAGTTCCTTCACCAGGGAAGGAACAGGTGGTCTCTGCCCTGTCATTATCTTTAGGGCATCTGAGGGTCACCAGGGTTTTCTATGTTCCCGTGTATGTGTATCTCTACCATCAAGAGGCGCCCATACGGATAGGAGTTAGGGCCAGGAGCAGGGTTTTATAGGTGACGACCCTTTTCATTCCCTAGCAGTGAGGCCTAGTGTCGTTCCCCATCCTTCTTGATTGTCTTTTGGTGTTTTCCCCTACTACATCCGTGACATTATCCCAAGCCCATACTGCCATTTTTGTTCTGATCTGTGCAGCTATAGATACTATGTCTGCACTGGTCGAACAGATGCAGAATCAGACTTTGGAGGTAGCAGACCTCCACACAACTGTCTTGCAGATTCAGATTCCACAGGCTGCTGGTGGGTCCCAGGCCTGTCCTGAACCGAAGGTGGCTCTCCCGGACAGGTTTTCTGGGGGTAGTGAAAATTTCATCCGGTTCAGGGAGTCATGTAAATTATACTTTAAGCTGCGTCCATACGGACCAAGTTACGGACTTTGCGGCAGGGAGATCGTTCCGCGGAGACCTATTGCTCTGAATTTAGGAGATGGGCTACCGATACTGAGTGGAACGATCCTGCTATCCGCAGCCAATTCTGTCAGGGTCTCTCCGAGAGACTGCAGGACGCGTTGGCCTTTCATGAAAATCCTGTTTCATTGGAGGCAGTTATGTCCCTTGCTGTACGTCTAGATAGACGCCTGAGGGAGAGATCTAGGGGTCCTCGCCTTCAGGATGTACTGTCCAATAAGGGTACTGCTTCCTTTGACACTTATGGTGGAGAGATACTGGTAGTTGCGCCTTGTTATGAGCCTATGCAGTTAGGAGGAGCTACTCCTGGCAAAAGCTTGGGTCATGTGCAAGGAGTCTGCTTTTATTGTGGCAAGAAGGGACATTTTGTGAATATTTGTCCGTACTTGCAGCATCAAGGTGTAAACAAAAAAATAAAACCTTTCAATCCTCAAATTGCTATTGGTGGTGTGGATGGGGAGCAAGAAAACCTACATTTGTCTTTTACTGGTAGTACCCGTTTTCTCCTGTCTTCCCGAGGTGGCGCTAGAGTCCAAAACTGTGAAAATCCAAGCATTTATCGACAGTGGGGCAGGAGTTAACTTGATTGATGGAGAGTTTGTACGCATTAATGGGTTGACTACTAATGCATTAGAGAAAAGTATTTCTGTCTTTGCAATTGACTCAGCACCTCTCACCCACAAATGCCTGTCGCAGTTAGTTAATGACATTCATTTAAGAGTGGGTGAGTTGCATCAGGAATCTATCTCCTGGTATGTATTGGAGGGTCTGCCTGGTCCATTGGTGGTGACTGGCAAGCGAGATTGGAGTGATTTTTGCATGGACAACTGTCTTAATTAGAGTTGAGCGAACACCTGGATGTTCGGGTTCGAGAAGTTCGGCCGAACATCCCGGAAATGTTCGGGTTCGGGATCCGAACCCGATCCGAACTTCGTCCCGAACCCGAACCCCATTGAAGTCAATGGGGACCCGAACTTTTCGGCACTAAAACGGCTGTAAAACAGCCCAGGAAAGGGCTAGAGGGCTGCAAAAGGCAGCAACATGTAGGTAAATCCCCTGCAAACAAATGTGGATAGGGAAATTAATTAAAATAAAAATTAAATAAATAAAAATTAACCAAAATCAATTGGAGAGAGGTTCCATAGCAGAGAATCTGGCTTCCCGTCACCCACCACTGGAACAGTCCATTCTCAGATATTTAGGCCCCGGCACCCAGGCAGAGGAGAGAGGTCCCGTAACAGAGAATCTGTCTTCATGTCAGCAGAGAATTAGTCTGCATGTCATAGCAGAGAATGAGGCTTCACGTCAGCCACCACTGCAACAGTCCATTGGCATATATTTAGGCCTAGCACACAGGCAGAGGAGAGAGGTCCCGTAACAGAGAATCTGGCTTCATGTCAGCAGAGAATCAGTCTGCATGTCATAGCAGAGAATGAGGCTTCACGTCAGCCACCACTGCAACAGTCCATTGGCATATATTTAGGCCCAGCACACACACAGGCAGAGGAGAGAGGTCCCGTAACAGAGAATCTGGCTTCATGTCAGCAGAGAATCAGTCTGCATGTCATAGCAGAGAATGAGGCTTCACGTCAGCCACCACTGCAACAGTCCATTGGCATATATTTAGGCCCAGCACACACACAGGCAGAGGAGAGAGGTCCCGTAACAGAGAATCTGGCTTCATGTCAGCAGAGAATCAGTCTGCATGTCATAGCAGAGAATGAGGCTTCACGTCAGCCACCACTGTAACAATCCATTGGCATATATTTAGGCCCAGCACACACACAGGCAGAGGAGAGAGGTCCCGTAACAGAGAATCTGGCTTCATGTCAGCAGAGAATCAGTCTGCATGTCATAGCAGAGAATGAGGCTTCACGTCAGCCACCACTGCAACAGTCCATTGGCATATATTTAGGCCCAGCACACACACAGGCAGAGGAGAGAGGTCCCGTAACAGAGAATCTGTCTTCATGTCAGCAGAGAATTAGTCTGCATGTCATAGCAGAGAATGAGGCTTCACGTCACCCACCACTGCAACAGTCCATTGGCATATATTTAGGCCTAGCACACAGGCAGAGCAGAGAGGTCCCGTAACAGACAATCTGGCTTCATGACAGCAGAGAATCAGTCTGCATGTCATAGCAGAGAATGAGGCTTCACGTCACCCACCACTGCAACAGTCCATTGGCATATATTTAGGCCTAGCACACAGGCAGAGCAGAGAGGTCCCGTAACAGACAATCTGGCTTCATGTCAGCAGAGAATCAGTCTGCATGTCATAGCAGAGAATGAGGCTTCACGTCACCCACCACTGCAACAGTCCATTGGCATATATTTAGGCCTAGCACACAGGCAGAGCAGAGAGGTCCCGTAACAGACAATCTGGCTTCATGACAGCAGAGAATCAGTCTGCATGTCATAGCAGAGAATGAGGCTTCACGTCACCCACCACTGCAACAGTCCATTGGCATATATTTAGGCCTAGCACACAGGCAGAGCAGAGAGGTCCCGTAACAGACAATCTGGCTTCATGTCAGCAGAGAATCAGTCTGCATGTCATAGCAGAGAATGAGGCTTCACGTCACCCACCACTGCAACAGTCCATTGGCATATATTTAGGCCTAGCACACAGGCAGAGCAGAGAGGTCCCGTAACAGACGATCTGGCTTCATGTCAGCAGAGAATCAGTCTGCATGTCATAGCAGAGAATCAGGCTTCACGTCAGCCACCACTGCAACAGTCCATTGTCATAAATTTAGGCCCAGCACCCAGGCAGAGGAGAGAGGTCCCGTAACAGACAATCTGGCTTCATGTCAGCAGAGAATTAGTCTGCATGTCATAGCAGAGAATCAGGCTTCATGTCAGCCACCACTGCAACAGTCCATTGGCATATATTTAGGCCTAGCACACAGGCAGAGGAGAGGTTCATTCAACTTTGGGTAGCATCGCAATATAATGGTAAAATGAAAATAAAAATAGGATTGAATGAGGAAGTGCCCTGGAGTCCAATAATATATGGTTATGGGGAGGTAGTTAATGTCTAATCTGGACAAGGGACGGACAGGTCCTGTGGGATCCATGCCTGGTTCATTTTTATGAACGTCAGCTTGTCCACATTGGCTGTAGACAGGCGGCTGCGTTTGTCTGTAATGACGCCCCCTGCCGTGCTGAATACACGTTCAGACAAAACGCTGGCTGCCGGGCAGGCCAGCACCTCCAAGGCATAAAAGGCTAGCTCTGGCCACGTGGACAATTTAGAGACCCAGAAGTTGAATGGGGCCGAACCATCAGTCAGTACGTGGAGGGGTGTGCACACGTACTGTTCCACCATGTTAGTGAAATGTTGCCTCCTGCTAACACGTTGCGTATCAGGTGGTGGTGCAGTTAGCTGTGGCGTGTTGACAAAAGTTTTCCACATCTCTGCCATGCTAACCCTGCCCTCAGAGGAGCTGGCCGTGACACAGCTGCCTTGGCGACCTCTTGCTCCTCCTCTGCCTTGGCCTTGGGCTTCCACTTGTTCCCCTGTGACATTTGGGAATGCTCTCAGTAGCGCGTCTACCAACGTGCGCTTGTACTCGCGCATCTTCCTATCACGCTCCAGTGCAGGAAGTAAGGTGGGCACATTGTCTTTGTAGCGTGGATCCAGCAGGGTGGCAACCCAGTAGTCCGCACAGGTTAAAATGTGGGCAACTCTGCTGTCGTTGCGCAGGCACTGCAGCATGTAGTCGCTCATGTGTGCCAGGCTGCCCAGGGGTAAGGACAAGCTGTCCTCTGTGGGAGGCGTATCGTCATCGTCCTGCCTTTCCCCCCAGCCACGCACCAGTGATGGACCCGAGCTGCGTTGGGTGCCACCCCGCTGTGACCATGCTTCATCCTCATCCTCCTCCACCTCCTCCTCATCCTCGTCCTCCTCGTCCTCCAGTAGTGGGCCCTGGCTGGCCACATTTGTACCTGGCCTCTGCTGTTGCAAAAAACCTCCCTCTGAGTCACTTCGAAGAGACTGGCCTGAAAGTGCTAAAAATGACCCCTCTTCCTCATCCTCCTCCTCCTCCTCCTGGGCCACCTCCTGTTCCATCATCGCCCTAAGTGTTTTCTCAAGGAGACATAGAAGTGGTATTGTAACGCTGATAACGGTGTCATCGCCACTGGCCATGTTGGTGGAGTACTCGAAACAGCGCAACAGGGCACACAGGTCTCGCATGGAGGCCCAGTCATTGGTGGTGAAGTGGTGCTGTTCTGTAGTGCGACTGACCCGTGCGTGCTGCAGCTGAAACTCCACTATGGCCTGCTGCTGCTCGCACAGTCTGTCCAGCATGTGCAAGGTGGAGTTCCACCTGGTGGGCACGTCGCATATGAGGCGGTGAGCGGGAAGGCCGAAGTTACGCTGTAGCGCAGACAGGCGAGCAGCGGCAGGATGTGAACGCCGGAAGCGCGAACAGACGGCCCGCACTTTATGCAGCAGCTCTGACATGTCGGGGTAGTTGTGAATGAACTTCTGCACCACCAAATTCAGCACATGCGCCAAGCAAGGGATGTGCGTCAAATTGGCTAGTCCCAGAGCTGCAACGAGATTTCGCCCATTATCACACACCACCAGGCCGGGCTTGAGGCTCACCGGCAGCAACCACTCGTCGGTCTGTTGTTCAATACCCCGCCACAACTCCTGTGCGGTGTGGGGCCTGTCCCCCAAACATATGAGTTTCAGAATGGCCTGCTGACGTTTACCCCGGGCTGTGCTGAAGTTGGTGGTGAAGGTGTGTGGCTGACTGGATGAGCAGGTGGAAGAAGAGGAGGAGGAAGCCGAGAAGGAGGAGGTGGCAACAGGAGGCAAAGAATGTTGCCCTGCGATCCTTGGCGGCGGCAGGACGTGCGCCAAACAGCTCTCCGCCTGGGGCCCAGCTGCCACTACATTTACCCAGTGTGCAGTTAGGGAGATATAGCGTCCCTGGCCGTGCTTACTGGTCCACGTATCTGTGGTTAGGTGGACCTTGCTACAGATGGCGTTGCGCAGTGCACACTTGATTTTATCGGATACTTGGTTGTGCAGGGAAGGCACGGCTCTCTTGGAGAAGTAGTGCCGGCTGGGAACAACATACTGTGGGACAGCAAGCGACATGAGCTGTTTGAAGCTGTCTGTGTCCACCAGCCTAAATGACAGCATTTCATAGGCCAGTAGTTTAGAAATGCTGGCATTCAGGGCCAGGGATCGAGGGTGGCTAGGTGGGAATTTACGCTTTCTATCAAATGTTTGTGAGATGGAGAGCTGAACGCTGGCGTGTGACATGGTTGAGACGCTTGGTGACGGAGGTGGTGGTGGTGGTGTTGGTGGTACATCCCCTGTTTGCTGGGCGGCAGGTGCCAACGTTCCTCCAGAGGCGGAGGAAGAGGCCGAGGCGGCAGCAGCAGAATAGGCCGAGGCGGCAGCAGCAGAAGAGGTAGCAGGGGGAGCCTGAGTGACTTCCTTGGTTTTAAGGTGTTTACTCCACTGCAGTTCATGCTTTGCATGCAGGTGCCTGGTCATGCAGGTTGTGCTCAGGTTCAGAACGTTAATGCCTCGCTTCAGGCTCTGATGGCACAGCGTGCAAACCACTCGGGTCTTGTCGTCAGCACATTGTTTGAAGAAGTGCCATGCCAGGGAACTCCTTGAAGCTGCCTTTGGGGTGCTCGGTCCCAGATGGCGGCGGTCAGTAGCAGGCGGAGTCTCTTGGCGGCGGGTGTTCTGCTTTTGCCCACTGCTCCCTCTTTTGCTACGCTGTTGGCTCGGTCTCACCACTGCCTCTTCCTCCGAACTGTGAAAGTCAGTGGCACGACCTTCATTCCATGTGGGGTCTAGGACCTCATCGTCCCCTGCATCGTCTTCCACCCAGTCTTGATCCCTGACCTCCTGTTCAGTCTGCACACTGCAGAAAGACGCAGCAGTTGGCACCTGTGTTTCGTCATCATCAGAGACATGCTGAGGTGGTATTCCCATGTCCTCATCATCAGGAAACATAAGTGGTTGTGCGTCAGTGCATTCTATGTCTTTCACCGCTGGGGAAGGGCTAGGTGGATGCCCTTGGGAAACCCTGCCAGCGGAGTCTTCAAACAGCATAAGAGACTGCTGCATAACTTGAGGCTGAGACAGTTTCCCTGGTATGCATGGGGGTGATGTGACAGACTGATGGGGTTGGTTTTCAGGCGCCATCTGTGCGCTTTCTGCAGAAGACTGGGTGGGAGATAATGTGAACGTGCTGGATCCACTGTCGGCCACCCAATTGACTAATGCCTGTACCTGCTCAGGCCTTACCATCCTTAGAACGGCATTGGGCCCCACCATATATCGCTGTAAATTCTGGCGGCTACTGGGACCTGAGGTAGTTGGTACACTAGGACGTGTGGATGTGGCAGAACGGCCACGTCCTCTCCCAGCACCAGAGGGTCCACTAACACCACCACGACCATGTCCACGTCCGCGTCCCTTACTAGATGTTTTTCTCATTGTTATGGTTCACCACAACAACAAATATATTATTTGGCCCAATGTATTGTATTCAAATTCAGCGGGATATAAATTTGAGGCCTAGTATTTAGGCGCTGGGTGACCGGTATGGATTTAGTGACAGAATTAGACTTGGAAATGCACAGAAGCGTGTGTGTGAAGTTATTCTGAATGACCCAATGTGCACCTTGAATATTATATACCCTTTTTGGGATAGATTTCAAATAGCTCTGATATAGCAGGAACCACTAAATTATGAAATTGCTAAATTGGGAATTGTACTTCAACCCAGAACAAAAAATGTGCTTTGACGGGCACTAAATAACTTTCCCAGCTACAACAGTACAGCGGTAACGAGAGATTTAGAGGGATTTAAATTTGAGGCCTAGTATTTAGGCGCTGGGTGACAGGTATGGGTTTAGTGACAGAATTAGACTTGGAAATACACAGTAGCGGGTGTGTGTGAAGTTATTCTGAATGACCCTATGTGCACCTTCAATATTATATACCCTTTTTGGGATAGATTTCAAATAGCTCTGATATAGCAGGAACCACTAAATTATGAAATTGCTAAATTGGGAATTGTACTTCAACCCAGAACAAAAAATGTGCTTTGACGGACACTAAATATCTTGCCCAGCAACAACAGTACAGCGGTGGGTAACGAGAGATTTAGAGGGATTTAAATTTGAGGCCTAGTATTTAGGCGCTGGGTCACCGGTATGGATTTAGTGACAGAATTAGACTTGGAAATGCACAGAAGCGTGTGTGTGAAGTTATTCTGAATGACCCTATGTGCACCTTCAATATTATATACCCTTTTAGGGATAGATTTCAAATAGCTCTGATATAGCAGAAACCACTAAATTATGAAATTGCTAAATTGGGAATTGTACTTCAACCCAGAACAAAAAATGTGCTTTGACGGACACTAAATATCTTGCCCAGCAACAACAGTACAGCGGTGGGTAACGAGAGATTTAGAGGGATTTAAATTTGAGGCCTAGTATTTAGGCGCTGGGTGACAGGTATGGGTTTAGTGACAGAATTAGACTTGGAAATACACAGTAGCGGGTGTGTGTGAAGTTATTCTGAATGACCCAATGTGCACCTTCAATATTATATACCCTTTTTGGGATAGATTTCAAATAGCTCTGATATAGCAGGAACCACTAAATTATGAAATTGCTAAATTGGGAATTGTACTTCAACCCAGAACAAAAAATGTGCTTTGACGGACACTAAATATCTTGCCCAGCAACAACAGTACAGTGGTGGGTAACGAGAGATTTAGAGGGATTTAAATTTGAGGCCTAGTATTTAGGCGCTGGGTCACCGGTATGGATTTAGTGACAGAATTAGACTTGGAAATGCACAGAAGCGTGTGTGTGAAGTTATTCTGAATGACCCTATGTGCACCTTCAATATTATATACCCTTTTAGGGATAGATTTCAAATAGCTCTGATATAGCAGAAACCACTAAATTATGAAATTGCTAAATTGGGAATTGTACTTCAACCCAGAACAAAAAATGTGCTTTGACGGACACTAAATATCTTGCCCAGCAACAACAGTACAGCGGTGGGTAACGAGAGATTTAGAGGGATTTAAATTTGAGGCCTAGTATTTAGGCGCTGGGTCACCGGTATGGATTTAGTGACAGAATTAGACTTGGAAATGCACAGAAGCGTGTGTGTGAAGTTATTCTGAATGACCCTATGTGCACCTTCAATATTATATACCCTTTTAGGGATAGATTTCAAATAGCTCTGATATAGCAGAAACCACTAAATTATGAAATTGCTAAATTGGGAATTGTACTTCAACCCAGAACAAAAAATGTGCTTTGACGGACACTAAATATCTTGCCCAGCAACAACAGTACAGTGGTGGGTAACGAGAGATTTAGAGGGATTTAAATTTGAGGCCTAGTATTTAGGCGCTGGGTCACCGGTATGGATTTAGTGACAGAATTAGACTTGGAAATGCACAGAAGCGTGTGTGTGAAGTTATTCTGAATGACCCTATGTGCACCTTCAATATTATATACCCTTTTAGGGATAGATTTCAAATAGCTCTGATATAGCAGAAACCACTAAATTATGAAATTGCTAAATTGGGAATTGTACTTCAACCCAGAACAAAAAATGTGCTTTGACGGACACTAAATATCTTGCCCAGCAACAACAGTACAGCGGTGGGTAACGAGAGATTTAGAGGGATTTAAATTTGAGGCCTAGTATTTAGGCGCTGGGTGACAGGTATGGGTTTAGTGACAGAATTAGACTTGGAAATACACAGTAGCGGGTGTGTGTGAAGTTATTCTGAATGACCCAATGTGCACCTTCAATATTATATACCCTTTTTGGGATAGATTTCAAATAGCTCTGATATAGCAGGAACCACTAAATTATGAAATTGCTAAATTGGGAATTGTATTTCAACCCAGAACAAGAAATGTGCTTGAACGGACACTAAATAACTCGCCCAGCTACAGCACTAGGGACAGATTTAGCTGGATATAAATTTGAGGCCTAGTATTTAGGCGCTGGGTGACCGGTATGGATTTAGTGACAGAATTAGACTGGGATATGGCCAAAAAATGAACAGACTATTGCTGGTTAAATGCACTTGGTGTGACAGCTTCACCCTGATGTAGGCTTTAGCCAAAAAACAACCACACCATTGAGGGTTAAATGCACTTGGTGACAGGCGCAGCTTGCCCCTGATTTTGTATATGGCCAAAAAATGAACAGACTATTGCTGGTTAAATGCACTTGGTGTGACAGCTTCACCCTGATGTAGGCTTTAGCCAAAAAACAACCACACCATTGAGGGTTAAATGCACTTGGTGACAGGCGCAGCTTGCCCCTGATTTTGTATATGGCCAAAAAATGAACAGACTATTGCTGGTTAAATGCACTTGGTGTGACAGCTTCACCCTGATGTAGGCTTTAGCCAAAAAACAACCACACCATTGAGGGTTAAATGCACTTGGTGACAGGCGCAGCTTGCCCCTGATTTTGTATATGGCCAAAAAATGAACAGACTATTGCTGGTTAAATGCACTTGGTGTGACAGCTTCACCCTGATGTAGGCTTTAGCCAAAAAACAACCACACCATTGAGGGTTAAATGCACTTGGTCGCAGCTTGTGCTGGCGCACCACAAGACACAAAATGGCCGCCGATCACCCCAGAAAAATGAGACTGACAAACGGTCTGTGCAGCCTAAAAACAGTGAGCAATTGAGGATCAGCAGCTCAATGATCCACAGCTGCAGATCGATCAGTTAATCAAGTCCTTTGGAGGAGTTAATCTGCCTAATCTCGCCCTACTGTCGCAGCCGCAACCTCTCCCTACGCTAATCAGAGCAGAGTGACGGGCGGCGCTATGTGACTCCAGCTTAAATAGAGGCTGGGTCACATGGTGCTCTGGCCAATCACAGCCATGCCAATAGTAGGCATGGCTGTGATGGCCTCTTGGGGCAAGTAGTATGACGCTTGTTGATTGGCTGCTTTGCAGCCTTTCAAAAAGCGCCAAGAAAGCGTCACAAAAGCGCGAAGAAAGCGACGAACACCGAACCCGAACCCGGACTTTTACGAAAATGTCCGGGTTCGGGTCCGTGTCACGGACACCCCAAAATTCGGTACGAACCCGAACTATACAGTTCGAGTTCGCTCATCCCTAGTCTTAATGCATCATTCCCTATGGTGACCACTAAAACTGTACCCTCGTTCATTTCAGAATTTTCTGATGTTTTCTCTGAGAGTGGTAATCAGGAATTGTCCCGTCAATCTTATTCCCGGAGCTAAATTGTCCAAATCTCGGTTGTATAATCTTTCGGAACCCGAAAGAAAGGCCATGCGAGAGTATATTACCGAGAGTTTGGCAAAGGGACATATTAGACCATCCAAGTCCCCAGTGGCTGCTGGGCTTTTCTTTGTAAAGAAAAAAGATGGTACCCTGAGACTATGCCTGGACTTCCGTGAGCTCAATCGTATTACCGTCCGTGATCCTTACCCCCTGCCTTTGATTCCGAATTTGTTTAGTCAGATTGTCAGTGCCAAGGTGTTCTCTAAGTTGGATCTAAGGGGGAAATATAATCTGGTAAGGATCGAGGAGGGGGATGAGTGGAAGACTGCATTTAATACCCCTGAGGGTCATTTTGAAAACCTGGTGATGCCCTTTGGGTTAACCAATGCTCCTGCGGGTTTTCAACACTAGTGATGAGCAGCAGGTGCCATATTCGATTTCGACGAAATTTGCGAATATTCAATAGAATATTCGTTTTATATTCATCGAAATTGAATATTCGTCATTATTCTAGTTATCGCGATTAATATGCGATTTAAATAATCGCGTATTGCGATTTTTACTTAAAGGCTACTCTCCTATTAAAATAGCAATGCGATTAATTTCAGTTAAAAAAATCGACTTTCGATTTCAACTTAGCACTGCTATATTCCATATTTGTTAATTCCAGCCTAATACGGAATATAGCAGGTCCAAGCTGAAATTGCAATTCGATTAATTCAAGTTATAATAATCGAATTGCAATTTCAACTTGGACCTGGTTTACTATGGTTGGCTTGGTAGAATTAGCGAATATGACGAATGTATTCGTCATATTCCACAAAATGAAGATAACGAATGTATTCGTCATATTCCACAAAACGAAGATAACGAATGTATTCGTCATATTCCACAAAACTAAGATAACGAAGTATTCTGCATCTTCGTTTTAGCTACCTATTCATCAACTTCGCTAATTCTAGCAATCATAAAGGAAAGTTGACTATAGAGACAGCTAAGTTTAATTCGCTATGCGATTATATTACTTTGCTTTTTTTTATAAATGGAATAATTATAATAATTATCAGGTATTATAATTATTCAATTTATAAAAAAAAAAGAAAAGTAATATAATCGCATAGCTAATTAAACTTAGCTGTCTCTATAGTAAACTTTCCTATATGATTGCTAGAATTAGCGAAGTTGACGAATAGGTAGCTAAAACAAAGATGCAGAATACTTCGTTATCTTCGTTTTGTGGAATATAACGAATATATTCGTCATATTCGCTAATTCTACCAAGCCAACCATAGTAAACCAGACCCAAGTTAAAATCGCAATGCGATTAATATAACGAAGTAATCGCATGGCGATTTCAACTTGGCACTGCTATATTCCATAATAGGCTAGAATTAACGAATATGGAATATAGCAGTGCTAAGTTAAAATCGCAATTCGATTATTATAACTTGAAATAATCGAATTGCAATTTCAACGTAATTCTCAAATCCGACAGTACATTCTAGTATATGGAGACGTTCCCATGGTCATGGGGACGCTCCATGAGCATGGAATATAGCATTACTAAGTTGAAATCGCCATGCGATTACTTCGAGTTATATTAATCGCATTGCGATTTCATCTTGGACCTGGTTTACTATGGTTGGCTTGGTAGAATTAGCGAATATGACGAATATATTCGTTATATTCCACAAAACGAAGATAACAAAGTATTCTGCATCTTCGCTTTAGCTACATATTCGTCAACTTCGCAAATTCTAGCAATCATATAAGAAAGTTTACTATAGAGACAGCTAAGTTTAATTCTCTATGCGATTATATTACTTTGCTTTTTTTTTTAAATAAATAGAATAATTATAATACCTGATAATTATTATAATTATTCTATTTATAAAAAAAAGCAAAGTAATATAATCGCATAGCGAATTAAACTTAGCTGTCTCTATAGTCAACTTTCCTATATGATTGCTAGAATTAGCGAAGTTGATGAATAGGTAGCTAAAACGAAGATGCAGAATACTTCGT
The DNA here is from genome assembly GCF_014858855.1 of Bufo gargarizans. Taxonomy (NCBI): domain Eukaryota; kingdom Metazoa; phylum Chordata; class Amphibia; order Anura; family Bufonidae; genus Bufo; species Bufo gargarizans. The sequence continues at coordinate 471,677,878 of NC_058082.1, read as the reverse complement.
TATCTTCGTTTTGTGGAATATGACTAATACATTCGTTATCTTCGTTTTGTGGAATATGACGAATACATTCGTTATATTTGTTTTGTGGAATATGACGAATACATTCGTCATATTCGCTAATTCTACCAAGCCAACCATAGTAAACCAGGTCCCCTGGAGTCGGTTAGTCGACTGAACCCAAGGTAGGCCAGGTTGTCATTGTTTTTCACCAGATTTAACTTCATCGTCACTTACCGCCCTGGGGTTAAGAACGTCAAGGTGGATGCTTTGTTGCGTAGCTTTCCTGGGGGGGGGGGTGAGTCTAATGACCCTAGTCCTATTTTATCTGAAGGGGTAGTCATATCCGCTCTTTATCCTGATCTTGAGGCCAGGGTGTTGGAGGCACAGGAGGATGCTCCGGATTCTTGTCCTCCGGGGAAGTTGTTTGTTCCCTTCGAATTACGTCACAAGGTGTTCAACGAACATCACTGTACGGGTGCTTGCTGGGCACCCTGGGAGCAGATCGACTGTAAAACTCATCTCTCGCAGATTTTGGTGGCCGGGGATGCGTAAGTGTGTTGAAGACTATGTGTCAGCCTGTGGTACCTGTGCACGTGCTAAGGTGACACATACTCGGCCTTCCAGATCTCTGCTTACATTGCCCATCCCATCCAGACCTTGGACCCATTTGTCCATGTATTTTATCACGGATTTACTGAATTCTTTGGGAAAAACTGTGATTCTGGTGGTTGTAGATCGTTTTAGTAAAATGGCACACTTTATTGCATTACCTAGTCTACCCAATGCTAAAACTCTTGCACAGGTGTTTGTCGACAACATCGAGAAACTACATGGCATTCCCTCTGATGTGGTGTCCGATAGAGGGACTCAGTTTGTTTCCAGATACTGGAAAGTGTTCTGTACTTGTCTGGGTGTACAATTGTCTTTCTCTTCGGCTTTTCATCCTCAGTCGAATGGACAGATGGAGTGCACTAATCAGAATCTGGAGACTTACTTGAGATGTTTTGTTTCAGAGAAAAAATCCTGTGGTGGAGGAGGAGAAGGACGTGATGACGTGATTGCGCACTGTCGCGCTCTCCCTCCTCCTTCAACGCTAAAGGCTTTCCGATCTACCTCCGATGCTATGGAGTGAGCTTCCTGTTTGAATTGCGATATAGAAAGCCTGAACCTGTGCTGATCCTGCGCCAACCCTCTCCTGTGCCGAATTACTCACGGACATCGGACCGCTTACTTGCTGCGGGAGGTGCAGGTGCGGATGTTCCAAATGCTGTCTCTCCCTCCCTGTTGTGTGCGTCCTGAGCTGTACTTGGTGGTGTCCGCTCCGTGCGCTGCGTCCCCTGTGTGCCGCCTGGTGGGCTGGATGGTCTGCTGTCCGGCTAGCTTCCTGTGCCGTTGTTGGATCTGAGGGGGTCTCCTGGCTCCCTGTCTGCCTCCGGTCTTTCATCTTCCTGCTCATTTCTGTTCGGACGGGCTGTGAAGACCGGCGGTTCATCTCCATAGCCTTTCTGGATTGGTGCCGGGATCCGGAGCGGACTGCAAATATCGTGGCTGGGTGAGATCTAACCTGATTTTAGAATTAACCCGTTTCTGGGATCTCCAGATTTAAACACCAGGTCAGGATTAAAAGTGAAGGCAGATATTAGCACGAGAAATAATATTTTAGAACACAGACTGGAGGAGGCACTTGAGGGGGACCCCCATATTGGAGATGGGGAGACGTTTATGGATAACTCCTCTCCATTAGAGGAAATTTTATCAGCTGTTAAAAATAATGGAAAGGCGATACAAAGCATGGCAGTGCAATTAGGGTCAATACAGACAGATGTTCTTATTATAAAGGAGGATTTGACTAAGACCCGGGATAGAATTAAAGAATTAGAAATCAGTGATCAATTTGGAGCAAGAAGCGAAAACATTAAAAGAGAACACTACATTAAAAATAGATTATAACTACCTGAAAAAAAAAAACGGTTGATTTAGAAGATCGGTAAAGAAGATCTAATGTACGAATTATTGGACTGACAGAGGATGTGGATGATAAAAATCTAGTAGGAATAATACAATCCATTATTTTTGACAATTTCGGGAAGGAATATTTTTCACCCTTATTTTTAATCGAAAGGGCCCATCGAATCCCTGGGGGTAAACCCATTCCAGGGCGGCCGCCAAGGACAGTGATAATTAAGATCTTGCCGCTTCTGATAGAGATATGATTTTGAGGCGAGCACGAGATTCCCCCTCGATTTTGCATAATAGATGTAAACTCTCTTTCTTTCCGGATTTTTCAAAGGAAGTGCAAGATAAGAGATGCACTTTTCTGGATGTTAAGAAATGTCTTCAGTCCAAGAATATTAAGTACTCTTTTTTTATATCCGGCTAAATTAAAGATTGTGTTTAATGATAATGTTCTCTTTTTTGATACTCCAGATGCGGCTACGGATTGGTTACACCGTAAAAATGTTTAAAATTTGTGTTTTTTTACTATTTTTGGAGGTATGGCTGAGGGAGTGGGGGAAGGATGGTCCTAGTTAAGGGGTCTGTCACAGGTAGTGATGGAGCAAGAGGGTCACAGGGTTTTGGGAGGGAGGGGAAGGGGGGAGGAACATCTGGGTGTGCTGCGATGCGGGGTATATTTTTTTTTGTGTGTTTTTTTTGTTTTTGTTTTTCCGTTGTTGAGTAATGGTTAAGATTTTATCTTGGAATGTCGGGGGCCTTGGAGAGAGAGCTAAAAGACAGGCAGTGATGGACGCAATTCTGAGTTATCTCCCTGCAATAGTTTGCAATAGTTTGGTTAAAAATAATTCAGGGACAGTGATCCCTCATTTGGGGAGGGGGGGGGGGGGGGGCTGGGCAGCACAGATCTACCATTCAAAATTTAATAGTTACTGTAGAGGGGTATCAGTCTTGATACACCAAGCAGTGGATTTTGTCCTGACTGATTCCTGGATAGATGATCAGGGAAGATTTGTCTTTCTCTATGGTAGACTTTGGGGTCAGCCATATATCCTTGCCTTTTTTTATATACCCCCCCCCCCCCATTCTCCTTGCACCCCCTCAATTGCCTGTTGTCCTTTGTGGAATGGTAGCAAGATTGTCGGGTGGTTCTGACAGGCGACTTCAACAATGTGATGGATCCCAGTAGAGACAGGTTGACGGCAGATCCCAGCACCACAATCAGTGGGACTGAGTGCCTTCTCATGTGTTAGCAATGGAGGGAGGTCAATGTCCAGGATTGACCTGGCACTGACCAATAGAGACAATATTACAAATATTAAATCAGTTAAATACGGAACGAGAACTCTCTCAGATCACTCTCCCCTGTCAATAGAAATTCTGGTAGGGTCAGGTCAGGTCAAATCAGACTTGTTATTTAGATTGAACCCATATTGATTGGCTATAATGGATGACCATCAGTTTATCAAAAAACAGATAACCTCCTTTTAGCAGATTAACTACCCCTCAGCTGGTATTGGCTGTGTATGGGATACTTTGAAGGCCTATATGAGGGGGTTGTTTATCAGCAATATCTCTGCACTAAGAGGATTATTCAAGAGAAGAGAGAAGGAATTAATTAACCTAGTGGCTAGTACTACGGAGAAGTTCATTATTAAAAAAACGGAACAAAATAGATAAAAAAATGCAGAAAGCCAGTCAGGACCTTAAAAATGTTCTCTTTGATAAGGCCCACCATAGTTTGTTTTTTAAGGGACAGAAATATTTTTCGGAGTCAGGACGACTAGGCAGGCTCTTAGCTAGGATAGTTAAGCAACAAGAGAACAGGAGGAAGGAAATAACTGGCATTCATGGGCCTGACGGTAGGATTGTATGAGATTTGGAGGGTATAGCTAAGGTTTTTCAGGAATACTTTGCAGCGGTCTACAGGGCGGTTCCTCCTGTGCCGGACAGCCTCGTGGACGCTTATCTGAATGGTCTTTATTTTCCGGTTCTTTCAGAAGGCCAGAGGGTCTCCCTGGAGAGGGAGATAACCATCCAGGAGATCTATTTGGCCCTTGGGTCAATATCGGATAGCTCGTCCCCGTGCTGGATGGCCTTCCGTATGAATTTTACAGGAAATATGGGAATATAAACCTCCCGTATCTTTCAGAAGTATTTACAAAGGGGCTGCAGGGAGAAGGCCTCCCGACCTCCATGCATGAGACACTGATAGTTTTAATTCCAAAAAAAGATAAAGATATTTTGGAGATGGGTGCTTATAGACCTTAATCCTTTACCTTAAACCTTTACCTAATACTGATGTTAAGCGGCTCTCCAAGGTCCTGGCTAATAGACTTTCCAAGGTAATTACATCAGTAATTCACCCAGACCAAAATGGGTTTATGCCCGGGAGGGGTACCCATTATAATATACATCGCTTGTTTGCTAATATTCAATCCTCCGGGGGGATCGCCCGCTCAATCCTGTCGTTAGATGCCACGAAGGCCTTCGACAGGGTTGAGTGGAGTTTCCTCTGGAGGGTAATGGGAAGAATGGGATTTGGTCCAAGCTTTATAGCCATGGTCCATTTGCTTTACGAATGCCCCTTGGCCAAACTTAGGATCAATGGGACCCTGACTAGGACTTTGATGTTGGAGAGAGGCACCCTGTCAAAGATGTCCTCTCTCGCCACTCCTATTTACTATTTACATTGAGCCTTTGGCCATAAAGATCAGACAGGATTCGGGGGTTCTTGGATTCGGGATTGTGGGAGATCATTATCGGACTTCTCTGTATGCAGACGATATTCAGTTTTTTATGCAGATGAAGATCATCAATGATTTTTTATAGGGGGGAGAAAGCGGGTAATTATTTTTCAATGCCGCTGGAACGGGGGGTTTGAACCTTCCCAGATTCAGGGGATATTTTATTGTGTCTCAGCTATGTTTTCTCCATGAGTGGGAGACCAGCTCCCTATGTAAAAAAATAGTGGATCAATCTGGTTTTCTTGACTTCTTTACTCTATTAGAGTCAGGGTGCCTAATGAGTCGGAGGCAGGAGTTTGGAAGTTTCGTTAAGCTTGTTACCAGTGCTGGGGGACCTTGATTGTCAGCAGTACTGGAGGTCTAAGAATATTCACTACATAGCGCAAGTAGTTGGTGATGGTCGGATCTTCTCTCTTGAGGAGATCGTGCAGAAGGAAAACACAGGAGAAATAGTTTGGTTTAGATATTTTCAATTACGATTGGCACTTTGTAGTATTGTGGATAAAACTTTACTAAGTATAGACACGTAGAGTTTTTTGCACAGTCTAATAAAGAAAAAGAATTACGTCAAGGCTAAGATAGCTTAGTGTTATAAACACTTAATTAGGGCACGTTTTTTGGATTGTCTCTCGCCGGGACAAAAGTCCTGAAGACTCACTTACCCTAACCTATCTTTTGAGGCTTGGAAAAGTGTATTGAAGAATATGGGTTTGGTTTCTTTTAGTTTTAACCACATAGTTGTTCAGTTTAATATTATGCACAGGATATATGTAACGCCACTGTGGCTTCAGAGGTGTGGACTACGAGATAACTCCAACTGCATACATTGTGGGAGCCCGAATTCAGACTATCTTCATCTGTTTTGGGATTGCCCCCTTTTAGATGGTTATTGGGGAGCAATACAAGAACTTCTTGTGCGGCGACTGCAAATGGAGCTCCCTCGCCAGCCTCAGCTATGGATCCTTGGGGATCTGTCTGCTCTAAATTGCCAGAAGCCAGAGCAGTGCCTTTTGACTAGGGTGATGTTTTTGGCCCACCTCCTGATCTCCAGGTCCTTGTTTGCAGCTATCCCTCCCCATGTTAACCAGTGGCTGAAATTAGTTAATAAAATCAGAGAATATGAGGCCATTTTGTATAGGTAGAGAGGTTCATACGATAAATTGCTCAGGCTTTGGGCATGTATTTTTTTATTTTTATTATTTTTCTTCTCCCGGATATGGCGGCACTTTGGGGGGAGGGAAGTGGGTGGCTGGGAATGTATGAATTCTGTTTTTCTTAATTTTGTAAGTGTTTGTTGAGATGAATAAAGAAAAATATTAATAAAAAAAAAGAGAGAATCGGGAAGAGTGGTCTTCATTTTTGTAGTTAGCTGAGTTTGCTATAAATAACCGTAGACAGGAATCCACTGATAAGTCAATGTTTTTTGGGGCATATGGGTTCCATCCACAGTTTGGTAAATTTTCTGGTGCTCAAAATTCCGGCATTCCTGAGGAGGAACGATTTTCCTCTTCTTTGTCTTCTATTTGGCAGAAAATCCAAAATAACCTGAAAAAGATTGGCAACAGGTATTAGCGTGTGGCTGACAGGAGATGTATGAATGGTCCGGACCTGAGAGTGGGTGATTCTGTGTGGTTGTCTACAAGAAACATTAAACTTAAGGTACCTTCTTGGAAGTTGGGCCCAAGATTTATTGGTCCATATAAGATCACTGCCATTGTTAACCCAGTAGCCTTCCGTCCTGAACTTCCTCAGGCATTGAAAATCCATAATGTATTTCATAAATCGTTGCTAAAGAAATGTGTTGAACCTGTTGAGCTGTCCTCCTTGCCTCCCGCTCCTGTCATGGCGGCCAGCAAATTAGAATTTCAGATTAGAGACTATGCTAGGTCCTTAGGGGGAACCACAATCTCAAGTGGGACTTCCTTCGCTAGCAGACTTGCCGCCCCCTGTATCAGAGTCCTGAAGTACTTCAGCCAAAAGAATGGAATTTTCTGAACAACTTGCTGTCAAGAGAGAAGACATTGAGATGGAAGCTGCCATCGAGGCGCAGCGCCAAAAGTCTGGAAAGGCAAAAAGAAGTTAAGATCATAGAAGCCAGACTTAGAGTACACAAAGAGGATATGAATCAGAGTAGTCTTAGGTTAAAATCTGTACTAAGTGAAGAAACGGACTCCTATTTTCCTCCATACGCCCAGGAGAATGGAAGGAAATCTGGAACAATGGCATTTGCAAGCCGCCAGCGTCCAGCTCATCCTGCTATGTACCTCAGTTGAACTGCACACAAGGCTCCTCCTCTCCGCTGCAGGCTCTGGACCCACTTTCCTGCACTGTCGCAGGCGGCGACAGCTTCAGTTTCACCTTGTAGGATCCGCACACGTCCTGTTTCTTTATAGGTTCGTGCAATACGCTAATTCCGCCTTCTCTCCAATCCCGGCCAGGCACCACCTTTATAAGGGTGCTTTCCCCTTCCTGTGATGCCTGAGCAATATTGTAGTTTTCTACAGCAAAGGTTCCAGTTCGTTGTTCCTGTGTTGTTATCCTGCTTCCGACCTTAGCCTGTATCCTGACCTCGTCTCTGCCTGATCTTTCTGTATCTCGCTGCTCTAAAGTGTATGATTCGGATTTTCGACCATGCCTCTGTCTGTTGTTCAGCTTGTTACACCTGCTGCACCTGAGCTATTCAGCTCTGCTGTTCTAACAGCTTTATCTCTGCTCAATCACTAACTCAGCTCTGCTTCATTCAGCAACAGCTCGCTCCACCTGTCTGTATCCCCAGTGCTTGCATCGGGGCGTTCGCTGCCACTTAACCGGGACCACTCTTGCGTTAGCGGCCTGGTGTCTCCCCTGCAGCTAAGACCAGCTTCCGCATCTTGGAGCGGGATAAAGGCTGAAGATCAGGGGAACACTTAGATTCCGCTCCCAAGTTTGGCCCAAAGCCAAACCGGTAAGTGGCACAGCGGGTCCACACCCTTTGGAGCTTTACAGTTTGCTCAGGCCATGGACCCCGCTGGCAAGCCCAAGCCTGCGGTGCAACATTTATACCAAGAGCTACAACACAAGAGTGAACAACAAGATGTCCTGCTGCAGTGTCTGAACATAATATCCGCCCATATGGACGCGCTATGTACACCTGCAACTGCCATACCACAAGCCCCAGCAACTTCTGCATATCCTGTTGCATCGTCTTCACACCATGGCATAACTGCTGTCCAGCTGCCTTTGCCTCCACGCTACAGTGGCGATCCGAAAGCCTGCAGAGGGTTCTTGAATCAGTGCCTGATCCACTTTGAACAAGTTCCAGTCTGACCGAGCGAAAGTAGCTTTCATAGTCTCTCTGCTCTCTGGAGAAGCTCTAGCCTGGGCTAATCCTATATGGGAGCGAAACGGACCTGAGACTGCAAACCTCCAGACCTTCCTAACTGTTTTCCGTACGGGGTTTGAGGAACCAGGTCGTGCCTCGTCTGCAGCCTCTGCGCTCATTCATCTGCGTTAAGGCGCAATGACAATGGGACAATACACAATTCAGTTCCGTACTCTGTCCACAGAACTGTCCTGGAATGATGAAGCCCAACAAGCCGTTTTCTGGGAGGGTCTTAGTGACCGTATTAAAGATGAACTTGTGGGAAGGGATCTTCTTGTCTCTCTGGATGCTTTGGTCACATTGGCCACACGTATTGACGTGCGATTTAGAGAACATTTCTCTCAAGCCGCAAGGGTGAGGCGGACATCTAGACTCGCACCTGTCTTCAAGAGGACTGTTCAGACTCCTGCTGCGGTTCCGCCTGAAGAGCCAATGCAGGTGGAACACCTGAAGCACTCTGACCAGGAGCGCCAGCAGCGACGAGCAGAAGACTTGTGCCTCTACTGTGGCGGAAAGGGTCATGTTGTTCGTACCTGTCCCCAGAAGGCGGAAAACTTCTGCGCCTAGGCTCTACGAGAGAAGTGACCCTAGGTGAAAGAGATAATTCTACCAAACTTCTTGTTCCTGTTGTCTTGTCCTGTATGAAAACCAGTATATCTGTACCTGTCTTCCTGGATTCCGGCGCAGCTAGAAATTTTGTTAATCAAGCCCTGGTGACCCAGTGCCAGTTATCCACCACTCGTCTGGCGAAGTTCTGGTGGCAACTATTGTAAATGGACAACCCCTGCCCAGATCTATTCAGTTCATTATTGCTCCTGTTAAACTCCAAGTCGGGGTGCTACATTCTAAAGAAATATATTTCTATGTCCTGCCGGATTCCACGGACCCAGTGCTTCTGGGATTGCCCTGGCTACAGCAGCATTCTCCCGTCTTAGACTGGCGTACGGGGGATATTCTCCGCTGGGGTCCTCAGTGCCATTTTTCCTGTCTGTCGGTGGTTCGCCCAACGTCTCCTCGTCCGGTCCCTATAAAACTGTCTGGTCTGCGTCCGCAATATGTGGCATATGAGGACGTTTTCTGTAAGAAAAGAGGGCCGAGACTTTACCACCTCATCGGTCTTATGACTGCCCGATCGATCTTCTACCTGGGACTTCTCTACCTCGCAGAAGGGTTTATCTATTATCTCTACCCGAAACTCAGGCTATGGCCGAGTAAGTTAAGGAAAACCTCCAGAGGGGATTTATCCGAAAGTCTACCTCTCCGGCGGTAGCTGGTTTCTTCTTCGCGGCCAAGAAAGACGGATCACTCCATCTGTGCATAGATTATAGTGGGCTAAACAAGATCACGGTCAAGAACAAGTACCCTCTACCTTTGATTTCTGAACTGCTCGACCGTATCCGAGGCGCCCAGATATTTTCTAAGTTGGATCTGCGTGGTGCGTATAACCTGATCCAAATCCATGAAGGCGACGAGTGAAAGACGGCATTCAATACCCCTGATGGCCACTATGAGTACCTGGTCATGCCATTCGGCCTATGCAACGCTCCTGCAGTTTTTCAAGAATTTGTGAACGATATCTTCCGGAACCTGTTGTACAACTGTCTAGTGGTGTATCTCGATGATATTCTCATCTATTCCCCTGACTTGACCACTCACCGGAAGCAAGTGCGCCTGGTTTTGCAGCGATTCAGGGAGAATGATCTGTATGCTAAGCTCGAAAAATGTGTCTTTGAGCAGTCCAACTTACCCTTCCTGGGATACATTGTTTCCATCTCTGGTCTGCAAATGGACCCCGACAAGGTCTCAGCTGCCTGAACTGGCCTCGTCCTCAAGGTCTCCGTGCCATTCAAAGGTTCCTGGGGTTTGACAACTTCTATAGACATAACTTTTACTATCGTGGTTAAAATATTACCCCATCTTAGTATGAGTGTTAGGCTACATCAAATAAATAGATCAGGTCTTACTTTGGACTTATCAGGATAGTGCAGTTCGATATATATAAAAAATAACTGGCAACTTACAGTTAGATGACTGTGGACCTGGCCATACGGTGAAAGAGAGGTGGTAGAGAAGGGGAGGGGAACAAAATTCTAATATGTCCCTCAATGTACCCCTGCCTACACGCGGAGCACCTGCCCCGAAAGGGGCGACCCCACCTCTCGGTGGCTAAGCCCTCGCTGTCGCCTAATATTACCCTGCCTGTAAGGATTGATGATGTTCGTCCCTTCTTAGCAGTTTGTCCCGACGCGTTTTCCCAGAAATTGTAAAGACTGGTTCATCAGGGGACTCAGGATAGATGATGAATTGTTGCAGGTTTCATTAGATAATCGCCCATCTGATATTAGAGGGCAAATATCTGATAATTATAACTTTGGATGTATCAGAATAGTGCAGTCCGATATATATAAAAAATTATGGCAACTTAGAGTTAGATGACTGTGGACCTGGCCATACGGTGAAAGAGAGGTGGTAGAGAAGGGGAGGGGAACAAAATCCCTAATATGTCCCTCAATGTACCCCTGCCTACACGCGGAGCACCCGCCCTGCAATCATGTGGACAGTAGTGTTGAGCGCGAATATTTGAAAAGCGAATTTTTTTCGCGAATATCGCAACTTCGCGATTTCGCGAATATTTCGAATATAGTGCTATATATTCGTAAAAACGAATATTCGTTTTTTTTTGTTTTTTTTTTTCCACAAAATTACAGTACACATATAATTGATTGTTTCCCAAAGGTCCAACAGCTCAGATCTTACTCACATTGCCTAGAAAGTGATTGAGGCGCGAATCTTCGTAAGGCGATTTTATTAGCGCACATGCGAATATCGGCACGTCCCAGAACAGAGGCAAAGGGCTTTGCATTCATACATTAGTGAATTGAGTTGCGAATCTTCGTAAGGCGATTTTATTAGCGCACATGCGAATATCTACACTTGTCCCAGAACAGAGGCACAGGGCTTTGCATTACATTAGTGATTGAATTGAGCTGCGAATCTTCGTGAGGCGATTTTATTAATGCAAATGCGAATATCTACACTTGTCCCCAGAACAGAGGCAAAGGCCTGTGCATTCATATAGTATAGCACCATATTCGCGAATACGTAGAACTTCGTAAAATTAGATTTACGAATATTCGTATTTTTTATTTTACTTTCCACCTTACAGATGACATTGATCTGTACTCTGTCAACTACTGTCATCATCACCCCCCACTGTATCTCGATTGATTCCCAAAAGTCCAAAAGCTCAGATCTTACTCACAGTGCCTAGAAAGTGATTGAGTTGCGAATCTTCGTAAGGCGATTTTATTAGCGCACATGCGAATATCGGCACTTGTCCCAGAACAGAGGCACAGGGCTTTGCATTACATTAGTGATTGAATTGAGCTGCGAATCTTCGTGAGGCGATTTTATTAACGCAAATGCGAATATCTACACTTGTCCCCAGAACAGAGGCAAAGGCCTGTGCATTCATATAGTATAGCACCATATTCGCGAATACGTAGAACTTCGTAAAATTCAATTTACGAATATTCGTATTTTTTATTTTACTTTCCACCTTACAGATGACATTGATCTGTACTCTGTCAACTACTGTCATCACCCCCCACTGTATCTCGATTGATTCCCAAAAGTCCAAAAGCTCAGATCTTACTCACATTGCCTAGAAAGTGATTGAGGCGCGAATATTCGTAAGGCGATTTTATTAGCGCACATGCGAATATCTACACTTGTCCCAGAACAGAGGCAAAGGGCTTTGCATTCTTACATTAGTGATTGAATTGAGCTGCGAATCTTCGTGAGGCGATTTTATTAACGCAAATGCGAATATCTACACTTGTCCCCAGAACAGAGAGGCAAAGGCCTGTGCATTCATATAGTATAGCACCATATTCGCGAATACGTAGAACTTCGTAAAATTCGATTTACGAATATTCGTATTTTTTATTTTACTTTCCACCTTACAGATGACATTGATCTGTACTCTGTCAACTACTGTCATCACCCCCCACTGTTTCTCGATTGATTCCCAAAAGTCCAAAAGCTCAGATCTTACTCACATTGCCTAGAAAGTGATTGAGGCGCGAATCTTTGTAAGGCGATTTTATTAGCGCACAGGCGAATATCGGCACTTGTCCCAGAACAGAGGCAAAGGGCTTTGCATTCATACAGTATGAATGCAAAGCCCTTTGCCTCTGTTCTGGGACAAGTGCCGATATTCGCATGTGCGCTAATAAAATCGCCTTACGAAGATTCGCAACTCAATCACTTTCTAGGCAATGTGAGTAAGATCTGAGCTTTTGGACTTTTGGGAATCAATCGAGATACAGTGGGGGGTGATGACAGTAGTTGACAGAGTACAAATCAATGTAATCTGTAAGGTGGGAACTAAAATAAAAAATACGAATATTCGTAAATCGAATTTTACGAAGTTCGAAGTATTCGCGAATATGGTGCTATACTATATACATGCACAGGCCTTTGCCTCTCTGTTCTGGGGACAAGTGTAGATATTCGCATGTGCGCTAATAAAATCGCCTTACGAAGATTCGCAACTCAATTCAATCACTAATGTATGATTCATACATTAGTGATTGAATTGAGTTGCGAATCTTCGTAAGGCGATTTTATTAGCGCACATGCGAATATCTACACTTGTCCCCAGAAAAGAGAGGCAAAGGCCTGTGCATGTATATAGTATAGCACCATATTCGCGAATACTTCGAACTTCGTAAAATTCGATTTACGAATATTCGTATTTTTTATTTTAGTTTCCACCTTACAGATTACATTGATCTGTACTCTGTCAACTACAGTCATCACCCCCCACTGTATCTCGATTGATTCACAAAAGTCCAAAAGCTCAGATCTTACTCACATTGCCTAGAAAGTGATTGAGGCGCGAATCTTTGTTAGGCGATTTTATTAGCGCACAGGCGAATATCAGCACTTGTCCCAGAACAGAGGCAAAGGGCTTTGCATTCTTACATTAGTGATTGAATTGAGTTGCGAATCTTCGTAAGGCGATTTCATTAGCGCACATGCGAATTTTGCATCTCATAATATGTATTATGCGATGCAAAAATTCGAATTATCGCATATGCGAAATAATAACGAATTCGAATATTCGCGAATATTTTACGAATATTCTTTCGAATATTCGCGAAATTTCGCGAATTCGAATATGGGACATGCCGCTCAACACTAGTGGACAGTATCGCTATCTGCCGTCCTGAGTCTCCTCCTACACTCCTGAAAGCGTTTCACAGGCAGGAAGTGACGATATGAATGACACCCGCTCACTTCCGGTTTTGGAATCACATGTGCGTTCCACCTGGCGCTGCGTGCCTTCCAAATACCAGAAGTGGTGCTGTGTTCGATACCAGGGCAGTCATAGGGCCATCCAGGAGGTAGGGTTTACTTCTAGGCGCCAAAAACAGGTATTTGAATCATCTATCCTGTAATACCAATGCACCTTATGATACCAGGATGTCTGCTATATAATTATCAGAAATTTGCCCTCTAATATCAGATGGGCGATTATCTAATGAAACCTGCAACAATTGATCATCTATCCTGAGTCCCCTGATGAACCAGTCTTTACAATATCTGGGGAAACGTGTCGGGACAAACTGCTAAGAAGGGACGAACATCATCAATCCTTACAGGCAGGGTAATATTAGGCGACAGCGAGGGCTTAGCCACCGAGAGGTGGGGTCGCCCCTTTCGGGGTAGGTGCTCCGCGTGTAGGCAGGGGTACATTGAGTGACATATTAGAATTTTGTTCCCCTCCCCTTCTCTACCACCTCTCTTTCACCGTATGGCCAGGTCCACAGTCATCTAACTGTAAGTTGCCGTTATTTTTTATATATATCGAACTGCACTATCCTGATACGTCCAAAGTAAGGCCTGATCTATTTATTTGATGTAGCCTAACACTCATACTAAGATGGGGTAATATTTTAACCAACGATAGTAAAAATGAACACCTTAAATTAATGAGTACAATGGATCCCATATGGTTTTAAAATTTATATAGTCTTTATTAGAAAATCAAAGTATGAACATGATTACATAACTTATAACAATATATTGTAAAAGTAGTACCAAGCCATTAAAGTGAAGCTAACTAATAGCTAAAGAGCCTGTTTATAAAGTATGACTATTCTCATAGAAAGGGATCATCAAGGTCTAAATACTGCACGATGGTGGACTCAGTAAAGATATATATCTGGGGTGCACTAGGAATATTATACTAGAGGCAGACACCCATATAACTATGTGAGAGAGACTATCACCTAAGCGGTGGGCATTATGCTGATTTGTGGAGCTGAAGTCTGAAGCTACTAACCGTGTGATGAAATGTGGAACCAGTCAAGAGGGGTCAAGAAAAGGGCTCTGGATCTCCCCGACGTACGTTTCGCCGTTCTGCGTCCTCAGGAGGAGTAAATTAATGGGGCTAGATGACCAGTTTATATTAGTGTATGTTGTCCAATGAATAGGGGCGTTTAGAATCACGTGTGCGGACTATGACGAGATGGGCAGCGCTGGCGCATGACGCGTCACTTCCGGCCGCTGCTGTAACTGCTTCCGCCCGTCTTCTGAGTCCGACGGCGGCAAGGGCAGCCACGTGTCGCGTACGGCACGGGCTGACGTCCCCGGCGCCGGATCTCCTTGGAGACAGAGGGAAGCCTGCTGGCCGCAGGACCGTCATGCGCACTGTGCCGCTCTCGTCTGATGCTATGCGTACCTAAATTGGCAACTGATACGATGGTATGAGGCATACTAGGGAAGCAAATTGATTTTAAAAGTTTGTTATAATTGCGTAATCACTATTTAAAGACTCTACAATATATCGACCTGGAGATAGATACGATTAATGATGGTAAAAGAGGGAATAATCATGAATGATGTTCTGCGACCACCATTACTGTTACAGATTTCTATAATATTAATATTTGATTTAAACTATTGTATAATGTTTAGTTAAAAATAAATTCATGTATGGCGGGAATATTTGTGGCACTAATAAAGGTGGTAAAATAACATTCTATCTTATAAATTTAAAGTGCAAGGTTAATATACATAAATACTGTGATTATTAAGTATTGATATCATAAAAAAAGGGGGGGGGTGCAATTATATGCATGATTAACATCATAAGTAATCAATTATACATGAATAAATAACAATATAAAAATAAATAAAGTGCTTTAGTGCGAATTAGATATAAATACAATTGCGGGCGTTAACCAGCTATAATTAAAGTGACAAGGCGCAAAATAAATATTATTTGTGCAAAGATATAATATAAAAAATATAGAGATATTAGTTATAAATACTATGTTATTTTATCTTGTAGTCCACCTCCAACCACTAAGGGAGGTTTAATAGTGCAAATAATTCATTTCAGAAAAGACCAAACGTGGTATATCTCCTCCGGATGGATTCATTCCCCAGGGTACTGCTTATTGCTTCTCCAAAGAAATCGCACATGTGTATGGATGGATGGAGCCTATACTGATTTTGGAGAGAACAAATTTAAGGTAAGTATATATGGTTATGATTGAATGAAACTGTTAAAAAATAATATAATATAATGATATTATATCCTAAAAAAATTAGGAGACATTAAAATAACATTTATTTTCCCCATAAAATGGATTAAAAGACACAGTATTTCAGAGGAAAGAGCTGAATCCAAAATTTTCATTGAGCCCTACCGGTGTAAGGGAATTTATTTTATGGGAATTAAAGTTATGTTTTAGATGAAAAGTCATTTCTCTCTGTAATTTATTATATTGATACTTTTCGTAACCCTATAATACCAGTGTGATTTGTTTGCAACTTCTATAGACAGTTCATCCCAAACTTCTCTTCCCTCACAGCTCCTATTTCTGCTCTGACGAAGAAAGGGGTGGATGCAAAGAAGTGGACCCCTGAAGCGGAGTCTGCTTTCCTGCATTTCTTTTTTTTTTTTTTAATCAAATCTTTATTTTCGAATTTTTGACAAATATTACCATCAAAATGACATGACAATGGCAAGTATACAAACAATGAATAACATGAATAACATGAAGTACTCCATGATCTGTTCGGACACTGTAACAGATAAGCATAAAAGCCCAACTGCATTGTAAGTTAAAAAAATAGCCATAGTAATCGACTGATTAGTAAATTAGAAAAATTAGACAAACGGCACTAAGAAAGTAACATACTAAGGCAGACCCAATCATGACCCAAATGTACTAATTATTTAGTTAAGGTAAGCTAAGTTAAGCTAAGTTAAGCAGCCCATTTTTTAATCTAGTCCCTTCTTCTCTAACCTTCCTAGATGAGAAACACATTACATTTATTGTCCTCGGCCAGTGAAACTTGCATACCACTCCTTCCATTTGTCCCAAGTTACAAGAAACTCATCATGTTTCAGAGTCTCCCAACTAATAAGTTCCTCCAGTTGGTATATCTCCTGCACTTTATTAGCCCATTCTCTCAAACTAGGGATATCTTTGGATAACCAGTACTTTGGGATAAGCAGCTTTGCTGCAGCAATCAGTTGTGCAGGTAAAGCATTACTCGCCAATTTGTACTGTTTATCCGGAAGATTCAGCAAAGCCACTAGTGGTGAGATGGGCGTATTAATACTGCAAATCTCTTGAACCTCCTTCGAGATTAAGTCCCAGAACTTTAAGATTCGTGGACATGTCCACCATATGTGTAACATGGTTCCTCTGTCTTCCCCACATCTCCAACAATCTGCCGTCACTGAGGGGGAGATAGCATGCAATTTATCAGGAGTTCTATACCATCCCGTGACTATCTTAAAGGAATTTTCCTGAATCTTAATACATCTTGAATATCCATGAGAATGTGCAAGGATCCGACCAATGGTATCATCATCTAGTGAACTGCCCATTTCTTTTTCCCATTTTTCTATAAATGGCGGTTTGGTATCGGAGTCAATTTCTAGTATTTTATTATATAGTCGAGATACAATGCCTTTAACACGAGACGTTTGGTTCCATATCGCGTCATACCAGGTAGGGACATAGGTACACGAGGTGGTCGTTAAATACTGGGCGCAGAACTGTTGGAATTGGGCATAGTGGGTAGCGGCCCATGGAATGTGTTTAAACCGAGCTCCCAACGTTTGGATGTTGGGAATTACCCTATTTTCCAGTAAGTCGCCAATTGCTACATCTCCTAAGGCCGCCCAAAGACCCATGTCATCCTGGAAATCGGCTTTCAATAAATAAGGCAGATATCTTGTAGGAGTAAAGGGTGACAAACAGCTGGATGGGTGTAAGTGCTTTGCCAGTGTAAACCAGTTGTTGACCATGCCTCTCAGGGAAATTGGTATTGCCTCCTTGCTAAGAGACTTTTTGCTGGAATCCCATAGCATGGCTAATATTCTTGGTCCCAATAACTTCCTAGCTATTAGACAGCCTAATTTAGTGACTTTGGGGTTAGTTATTTCCGAGTGAAGTCTCACTTGAATTGCCCTATAATAACCATTTATATCAGGCAGTCCAAATCCTCCCCTATATTTTGGTAGCGTAAGTCTCTGATAGGCCAACCTAGGTTTAGCGTTATTCCATACAAATGCGGAAAAAGTTTTCCGTACCTGACCCAAATAATACTGGGGCAGGACCACTGGTACCGTCTGCATTAGATACAATAACTTCGGAAGAATATATGTTTTTAGTACATTCTTCCTACCTAGCCAAGTCAAGAAAGGAATTTTCAACTCCTTCAGCTGACTTTTAATATCTTCCAATAATTTAGGGTAATTAATTGAAAACAGCTGACTGGGATCTCTGTGTAGACGAACTCCCAAGTAACCTATGCTATCTGTTTCCCACTGAAAGGGGTAATCCGCCTTAAGCCGGGCAATGGTTGATGGGGGCGTGTTGATTCCTAGAGCTACACATTTGGTCAGGTTTATTCTGAAATTAGACATCTCTCCAAACATATCTAGCAGGTTCAAAAGAGCTGGGAAAGCAGCCGAGGGATCAGTCAAGAGTAATAACATATCATCAGCAAATGCCGCTACCTTGTGGGTCTGGGAACCTATACTAATCCCTCGAATGCCCTCCTCTTGTCTTATAGCTTGTAATAGGGTCTCTAAGCATAATATAAATAAGTAGGTGACAGTGGGCAACCCTGTCTGGTCCCGTTCCGAATGTCAAAGTGAGGGGTGAGGTTTCCATTCACGCGTATCCTTGCTGTGGGTGAGGAGTACAGGGACAGCACTGCGGTTATGAATTGCGGAGGAAAACCAAACTTGCTTAGAGTGGCCTCCATAAACTTCCAATCGACTCTATCAAATGCCTTTTCGGCATCAGTACTCAGGAGAGTGAGTCTTCTACCCTGAGATAAGGCAAATTGTTGGGCTAGAATCACCCGGAATGTACTGTCCCTGCACTCCCTGCCTCCCACAAAACCTGACTGCTCTGGGGAGATTAAGTCCCCCAGCAAGGGCGCGACTCTATATGCCAATATCTTAGCCCAGATTTTTATATCTGCGTTGAGCAGTGAAATTGGCCTATAGCTTGCCGGCAAAGCCGGATCTTTCCCCGGCTTGGGCAAAACTGTTATATGTGCTTCAAGAGATTGTTTATGCAAGGATGCACCGTCTAGTAAGGAGTTAAAGAGGGAGACTAAATGGGGGCCTAATATGTGAAGGAATTTTTTATAATAAGCTGCCGTGAGACCATCTGGACCCGGACTCTTGCCTTTAGGGATAGTTTTCAAAACCTTCTCCACCTCTTCTAACGTTATAGGAGCAGTCAGTTTCTCCTGATCCGTGACAGCTAATTGTGGCAAAGCGAGCTTACTTAAATAGGCCATTATCTTGCTATACCTTCCCTGAGCCGCACTACTAGTTTCGTTTCCCCGAATATTGTATAGATCTTGATAATATGCCGTGAATACCTTCGATATCACATTAGCATCCTGTGTTGATACCCCGTCAGAGGTCTTCATTTGTTTGATAAATGATTGCTCCGTTCTCTTTTTGATCATTGCCGACATTATTTTACTTCCCCTGTTTCCGTGAACATAATGTTTTTGCTTCACTCGTAGGTAAGCATTAGCGGCTTTAACATTTAGTAGTGACCTAAGTTCCTGCCTGAGAATTACCAGTGATTCTAAATCCCTCATAGCTATTGACTCCTTATGGGATCTTTCCAGCTGGGATATTTCGAATAATAAGTCCCTTAACCGTTTTAACCGCTCTTTTTTTAGATATGACCCTAGAGCTATGAACTCTCCACGTATCACCGCCTTATGTGCCTCCCATATAATAGGTGTAGCCGTGGCTGGTTGCACATTAACTTCAAAGTAATCCTTAAGTTTTTTCGATATATAGTCTACATGCTTATGAGTATCTAATAGTGTGTGGTTTAGCCTCCATGTCCATTCCCTCCCAATTCCCTCTGGGAACTCTAAGACGCAATTTACCATGGCATGATCAGAGACCGTTATAGCGGCGATGTCCGCTGACTTAACTAGAGTTAAGTTGTGCTCAGGGATCAGCAGGTAATCGAGCCTCTGATAGGACTTATGGGGATTTGAATAAAAGGTGTAATCTCTTTCGTCCCCGTGAACTGCACGCCATACGTCCACCACGTGCAGATCCCCTAATCGTGTTTTCAAGGATTTCAGAGCTCTGAACGAAATAGCTGACTTCCTTGACGAAGAGTCTAGTAAAGGGTTTAATGTTAAGTTGAGATCTCCGCCTATGAACCTCAAACCAAATGAGAAGGCGTCTATCTTCTCCAGCGTCTCTAACAACCAGCTCACCGGTTTGACATTCGGGGCGTACAAATTACATATCGTAACTCTCGTATGGCCTATCTCGCAGTTCAACAATAGGTATCTACCCTCCGGGTCGCTCAAATGGGAGTGGTACGTAAAAGGTACACCCTTTTTCAAACCAATGCTAACCCCCTTAGAGGCAGCAGTTTCTGAACATGAATGAAACCAATGGTGAAAAGGAGAACTGCCCAGGTTAGGTATACGATGAGGAGAAAAATGTGTCTCTTGTAACATAATTATGTCAACTGCTGCATTTTTTATTATCCGAAATGTACGACTCCGTTTGACAGGGCCCTTGCAGCCATGGACATTAAAGGTCGCTATATTAAGTACTAGAGGTGCCATTCATGTAACTTTTCGACAGGCAGCCGCTGTGTGTATGGAGACCGAGAACAAAAAATGGAGTAGTGACTAAGTACTTATCAATAACAACAATTAAAAGTAACATCATTAACAAGGTATGAACTACCTGATATTGTATGAGCATCATAAACTACAATGCTCCTCAATAATATGAGGGGGGGGGGGGGGGGGGTGATCAGATACTATAGTATATCCTGATCGGCCTAGATCTCTCATCTAACCATTGTATACATATAAACCAACCCCATAGTTTCCTCCTCAGACGCCAACCGACCCAAATCAAGTGGTAGTGATATCAGGATTGAGTGACATAAGAGCTTATAACTTATATCTGTAAAACATCACAATTTGGACAATATAGGAATGTAGCTTCAATCCCTAATAACTGCTGTTTAAGCCAGCATTGTGCAGAGAGTGTAATATAACAGTTAACCGTGTCCAAGCTACTTAGTGGGCTGCCCTGAAGTATTATAGATAATACTCAACAGTCCGGTGATCGGGAGTTCAAGTGTCAAGTTCCGGATTCACTATTTTCTTGTTGCGCCCCGTTCTTTGTTGTTTCGGCTTCATCCAAGGCGAGATCTTAGGTAATGGCGGCAATTCTTCCTCCGGCGCCACGGGCAGCCATGACTGTAATTCCACGGGCTGTAACTCTGTCATATCCCAAAAGGGGATCAAATCAGCAGGAGAGCGGATTGTAAACCGACGATTCCCTGCCGAGATCAACAGGCCAAAGGGGAATAGCCACCGATACGGAATCTTCGAAGATCTAAGCAGGTCGGTTAGCGGCTTCAGCAATCTCCGCTTCTGGAGTGTGGAGGCCGCTAGGTCTTGAAAAATCTGTATGGCTCTGCCTTGTAACGACACATCTCCCTTCTCCCGCGACCTCTGCAGAATCTCCTCTGTGTCTCTATAGCTTAATAGGCCGCATATGATGTCTCTGGGATTTTCAGAGGGACCCGGTTTGGGCCTCAGCGCTCGGTGTACTCTCTCAATGGTAATGCCCTTAGCTCTGTCTGGGCCCAGCAGGTTAGTGAATAAAGAGTCCATTACATCAAACAGGTTCTCTCCAGCCTCAGCTTCCGGGAGGCCTCTTAGTCTTATATTGCGCCGCCTGTTCCTATTTTCCTGATCCTCCATCTGTAAAAGCAGGCTGTTCATGGCTCTGGTATGTGAGCCCAGTGAGTGCTTGACCGCTGTGTTAAAGGATATCAGAGTGTCTTGGGTCTGCTCCAAAGCCTCCACTCTGTCTCCAATATGGCGGACCTCCGCTTTTATGGTGGCAAGATCTGCTGCAATCGGGGCTAAAGCCCTGTGAAGAGCACTTTCAAGGAAGTCTCGTGTGAGCGCAGTCGAGTCCTCTCCTGCGTGTAAGCCACTCGCCTCGCTAGCTCCTTCATGAGCTGCTATACAGCTGGCATCTCCTGCTCCCACCTCTTCTCCTCCACGTTGCTGCGCCATCTTATGCGAGCGCACGGTCTGCTGAGAAGCCGGCTTCTGGAGGAACTTCTCCATGTCGGATGGCCGTGAGGGTTCTCTCTGTTGCTCGGAGGTGGTTCTCAACGAGCCCTTGGGTTGAATCTTCATCCCTTTTTGACCGGGTGGTGCTCAGAAAAGTGCTGGTTCGAGATCTAGTGGCAGGAGCTCTGTTCTCAAGCAGCCGCCATCGAGCTCGGTCAGGCCACGCCCCGCTTTCCTGCATTTCAAAGACTGCTTTGCCACTTCTCCTGTTCTCCGTCATCCGGATACCCCCAAACAGTTCTTCCTTGAAGTGGATGCTTCCTCTATTGCAGCAGGTGCCTTCCTGCTACAGAAGAACTCCAAAGGGAGATTCAACAGTGTCTAAATCCACGTCAGGCTCGATGGGCACTTTTCTTTGCCAGATTCAATTTTCTTCTGCATTTCTGACCGGCTGATAAAAATTTAGAGACTGATGCACTTTCCTGTTTTTTCGACCCAGCGGATCAGATTGAAGAACCTCAACATATCATAGAACCGTCTTGTCTGGTTTCTGTGGCACCAGTTTGTGTGAGAGATATTCCTCTGGGGAAGATCTTCATTCTGCAGGCCAAGAGGAGGAAAATTCTTTCTTGGGGACATTGCTGGTCACCCTGGGGTGCTTAAGACCCTTGATTTGCTGTCCCGCCACTATTGGTGGCCGACCCTACCCAAAGATGTCTGGGAGTTTGTGTCTTTCTGTACTTCCTGTGACCTCAACAAGGCTTCCCGAACCAAACCCACGGGCTTGCTACTACCGTTACCCATTCCTAAAGTCCCCTGGCAGCACATCGCTATAGCCTTTATCACAGATCTCCTGTCCTCTGCTGGCTGTTCCGTCATCTGGGTAGTGCTAGACAGATTTTCCAAGATGGCACATTTTATTCCGCTTCCTGGATTGCCTTCCGCTAATCGATTGGCCTGTCTGTTTATAGAATACATCTTCCGACTTCATGGTCTACCTCTGCAAATTGTGTCTGATCGCGGGGTACAATTAAGTTCCAAATTCTGGTGAGCGCTCTGTGGGCTACTTGAGGTCAAGTTGGATTTCTCTTCTGGTTACCATCCTCAGTCTAATGGGCAAGTTAAACGAATTAACCAGATCTTGGAGAACTACAGTACCTACGTGACTTTGCCTCTGCTTAGCATGATAACTGGGTTCGGCTCCTGCCTTGGACGGAATTCTCTTACAACAGCCATTCCAGAGAATCTACGGGCTCTTCTCCTTTCTATATAGTGTACGGACTTCATCCCTGTGCTCCTATACCCCTGTCTGCATCTTCTGAGGTACCAGCTGCTAATTCTTTGTTCAGAGACTTCTTCAGCATCTGAAGAAAGACTAAGGACTCCAGCTTTCAGGCAGTTACCCATATGAAGAAGAATGCAGATACCAGACGTAGACTACCTCTTCAGTTCTCTCCTGGTGACAAAGTCTGGCTTTCCTCCCGGAACATCCGCATAAAGGTACTGTGTTATAAATTTGCTCCTTGGTTTCTGGGCCGTTTGAGATCCTACAGTTGTGGCCAAAAGTTTTGAGAATGACACAAATATTAGTTTTCACAAAGTTTGCTGCTAAACTGCTTTTAGATCTTTGTTTCAGTTATTTCTGTGATGTAGTGAAATATAATTACACGCACTTCATACGTTTCAAAGGCTTTTATCGACAATTACATTACATTTATGCAAAGAGTCAGTATTTGCAGTGTTGGCCCTTCTTTTTCAGGACCTCTGCAATTCGACTGGGCATGCTCTCAATCAACTTCTGGGCCAATTCCTGACTGAGAGCAACCCATTCTTTCATAATAACTTCTTGGAGTTTGTCAGAATTAGTGGGTTTTTGTTTGTCCACCCGCCTCTTGAGGATTTGACCACAAGTTCTCAATGGGATTAAGATCTGGGGAGTTTCCAGGCCATGGACCCAAAATGTCAATGTTTTGGTCCCCGAGCCACTTAGTTATCACTTTTGCCTTATGGCACGGTGCTCCATCGTGCTGGAAAATGGATTGTTCTTCACCAAACTGTTGTTGGATTGTTGGAAGAAGTTGCTGTTGGAGGGTGTTTTGGTACCATTCTTTATTCATGGCTGTGTTTTTGGGCAAAATTGTGAGTGAGCCCACTCCCTTGGATGAGAAGCAACCCAACACATGAATGGTCTCAGGATGCTTTACTGTTGGCATGACACAGGACTGATGGTAGCGCTCACCTTTTCTTCTCCAGACAAGCCTTTTTCCTGATGCCCCAAACAATCCGAAAGAGGCTTCATCGGAGAATATGACTTTGCCCCAGTCCTCAGCAGTCCATTCACAATATTTTTTGAAGAAGATCAATCTGTCCCTGATGTTTTTTTTGGAGAGAAGTGGCTTCTTTGCTGCCCTTCTTGACACCAGGCCATCTTCCAAAAGTCTTCGCCTCACTGTGCGTGTAGATGCGCTCACACCTGCCTGCTGCCATTCCTGAGCAAGCTCTGCACTGGTGGCACTCCGGTCCCGCAGCTGAATCCTCTTTAGGAGACGATCCTGGCGCTTGACTTTCTTGGACGCCCTGAAGCCTTCTTAACAAGAATTGAACCTCTTTCCTTGGTTCTTGATGATCCTATAAATTGTCGATTGAGGTGCAATCTTAGTAGCCACAATATCCTTGCCTGTGAAGCCATTTTTATGCAACGCAACGATGGCTGCATGCGTTTCTTTGCAGGTCACCATGGTTAACAATGGAAGAACAATGATTTCAAGCATCACCCTCCTTTTAACAGGTCAAGTCTGCCATTTTAACCCAATCAGCATGACATAATGATCTCCAGCCTTGTGCTCGTCAACATTCTCACCTGAGTTAACAAGACGATTACTGAAATGATCTCAGCAGGTCCTTTAATGACAGCAATCAAATGCAGTGGAAAGTTTTTTGGGGGATTAAGTTAATTTCCATGGCAAGGAAGGACTATGCAATTCTTTTGATCACTCTTCATAACATTCTGGAGTATATGCAAACTGCTATTATAAAAACGTAATCAGCAACTTTTCCAATTTCTAATATTTATGTAATTCTCAAAACTTTTGGCCACGACTGTAGAGCACATCAACCCTGTTTCCTACAAACTCCAGTTGCCTCCTACCCTCCGGGTTCCAAACTCCTTCCATGTATCTCTCCTGAAACCATTGGTCCTCAACTCCTTTTCCAGACCCCCCTCCACCCAGGGCCGTCTTTAATATTGATTGGACCCTGGGCAAAAATTTACTTGGGCCCCCTGGATCCCGCCTTCCCACACCCTAGCATGCAATTAAGTGCTCCACCACAACACATACACAAAAAAATCCACACACCTGGTAGAGTACAGTGAATGACTGTAAATACTTCCAGTTCTGAAGACTCCGGCGGCTCAGGATCAGTGCTCTGGGCAGCTGGGCTCAGGCTAGAGGTGGGAACCGCTCTTCCATTTAGGAAGGAGACTGGGGCTCACCCTAGCGTTACAGTGCACCCAGCACCCCACAGTATGCAGTATAGCACCCTATAGTATACAGCACCCTGCAGTATAGCACCCTATAGTATACAGCACCCCACAGTATGCAGTATAGCACCCTATTGTATACAGCACCCCACAGTATGCAGTATAGCACCCTATAGTATACAGCACCCCACAGTATGCAGTATAGCACCCCACACTATGCAGTATCCAGCACCTCACAGTATACAGTATACAGCACCCCACAGTATATAGTAGAGCAGTATAGCACCCCACAGTATACAGCACCCCACAGTATACAGTAGAGCAGTATAGCACCCACAGTATACAGCACCCCACAGTATACAGTAGATCAGTGTACCCCCCCACATTATACAGCCCCCCACAGTATACAGTACCCCACAGTATACAGCACCCCATAGCATACAGTAGAGCAGTATAGCACACCACAATATACAGTAGAGAAGTATAACACACCACAGTATACAGCCCCCCACAGTATACAGCACCCTATAGTATACAGCACCCCGCAGTATAGCACCCTATAGTATACAGCACCCCACAGTATGCAGTATAGCACTCTATAGTATACAGCACACCACAGTATGCAGTATAGCACCCTATAGTATACAGCACCCCACAGTATGCAGTATAGCACCACACAATATGCAGTATCCAGCACCCTACAGTATACAGTATACAGCACCTCACAGTATATAGTAGAGCAGTATAGCACCCCACAGTATACAGTAGAGCAGTAGAGCATCAACAGTATACAGCACCCCACAGTATACAGTAGAGCAGTGTAGCCCCCCACAGTATACAGCCCCCCACAGTATACAGCCCCCCACAGTATACAGTACCCCACAGTATACAACACCCCATAGTATACAGCACCCCATAGCATACAGTAGAGAAGTATAGCACACAACAATATACAGCACCCCATAGTATACAGTAGAGCAGTATAACACACCACAGTATACAGCCCCCCACAGTATACAGCACCCCACAGTATATAGTAGAGCAGTATAGCACACCACAGTATACAGAACACCACAGTATACAGCACCCCACAGTATACAGTAGAGCAGTATAGCACAACACACTATACAGCACCCCACATAATACAGTAGCTTACAGTATATTAGCATAACAGCCCCTGTCACCTTTTCCTGATGTAATCTTCACAAAAAAAGCTCCACAGTTAAGGCAAACTTCTCCTGCAGCAACACTCCTGGTAGAAAGGACCTTTGATTACCTCATAGCCATGTGACCAGTAATATTACTAGGTTACTGGTCACATGGTGATGATGTCATCTAAGGTCTTATCACAGCTCTCACAGTTCACTGCCTGGAGTGCCGGCAGGCAGGCATGGCATGGCATGGCAGCACCCTCCTGTGTAGCTGACAGCCTGACATCCGGGGCAGTGGCCAGCAGGGCTCAAGAGGCAGCTGCCTTGGGCCCCCCATGAGAAACTTGGCCCGGGGCAGCTGCCCCTTTTGCCCCTTGTTAAAGACGGCCCTGCCTACACCACTACTTCCGTTCCTACTGGCGAAGAATCTGAATTTGAAGTACAGAACATCCTCGATTTCAAGGTAGTTGGTGGCAAGAGGTACTTCCTTGTAGACTGGAAGAATTATGGTCCTGAGGAACGTTCCTGGGAGCCGGAGGAAAATGTACATGCTCCGAATCTTCTTAAAAGATTTTTTCAGCACATCAGGACCAAGAAGAAGGGACGTGAGAGGGGGGATACTGTAACAATGGCAGTTGGCAGCCGCCAGCGTGCAGCACATCCAGCTATATACCTCAGTCGAACTGCACCCAAGGCTCCTTTCCTCTGCAGGCTCTGGACCCGCTTTTCTGCACTGTCGACAGCTTCAGTTGCACCTTGTAGGAGCTGCACGCGTCCTGTTTCTTTAAGGGTTCATGCACGCCCCTAATTCTGCCTTCTCTCCAATCCATGCCAGGCACCACCTTTTATAAGAGTGCTTCCCCCTTCCTGTGATGCCTGAGCAATATTGTGGTTTTCTACAGCAAAGGTTCCAGCTCGTAGTTCCTGTGTTGTTATCCTGCTTCCGACCTTAGCCTGTATCCTGACCTCATCCCTGCCTGATCCTCCTGTACCTCGCTGCTCTAAAGTGTATGATTCGGATTGTCGACCATGCCTCTGTCTGCTGTTCAGCTTGTTACACCTGCTGCACCTGAGCTATTCAGCTCTTCTGTTCTAACAGCTCCAGCTCTGCTCAATCACTAACTCAGCTCTACTTCATCTGACTCTGCTGCTGTGCTTCTTCCATCCAGCGACAGCTCGCTCCACCTGTCTGTATCCCCTGTGCTGGCACCAGGGTGTTCTGGAATGCTCAGCCAGCTGCCACTTAACCGGGACCACTCTTGCGGTAGCGACCTGGTGTCTCCCCTGCAGCTAAGACCAGCATCTTGGAGCGGGATAAATGTTGAAGACCAGGGGAACACTAAGATTCCACTCCCAAGTTTGTCCCAAAGCCAAACCGGTAAGTGGCACAGCGGGTCCACACCCTTTGGAGCGTTACAAAATCTCCAGCACTTAGTGAAGAAATAAGTCATTATCCTTCCATTCCTGCTCAGAAATACAAAGAGAGACCTAATCGAGTGTTAGGAACAAGGTGTATGAACTTACCTTCTATCTCTAATGGAAAAAATGAAGAAGAGGACCTCCCTAATTTAGAACTAAATTAGAAAATAGAACTGGATGATTTTATTCCTAGATGTCACTGCAACGATCAGGAGAATGTTACAACAATTGTCCCAGTAAGACCACAGAGAACAGTCCTCGCTAGACTTCCCATTCCGGAACCTACTGTATTTTCAGGAGATGTACTGAAGTTCATAGAGTGGAAGGCAAGCTTTGAAATGATTTTAAATCATTGCTTTAGTCCAGTTGACAAGTTATTCTACCTTCAGAGATACTGTATGTTGGTGGAGAAGCCAAGGAAGTTCTTGAAGGTAACTTCTATAGAAAAGACGAAGAAGCCTACAAGTAAGCTTGGGAAAAATTAAATGCAAGATATGGTCATCCTTTCTTAGTACAAAGAGCTTTTAGAAAGAAACTGAATAACTGGCCTAAAATAGGTCCAACAGAACACTTCAGACTCCAAAAGTATGGTGACTTCCTGCAAGCATGCAGCAATGCTATCCCACATGTTCAAGGACTGGAAGTACTGAATGAAAATCTAGAAAACCACAGGATGCTAACTAAGCATTAGTGGCTTCTAGATGGAATCGCTATGTGAGTAAACAGTTAGATCTAGGTAAGAAATTCTCAAGTTTTAAAGAGTTCATCAATGAGTAGAGTTGAGCGAACACCTGGATGTTCGGGTTCAAGAAGTTCGGCCGAACTTCCCAGAAATGTTCGGGTTCGGGATCCGAACTCGACCCGAACTTTGTCCCGAACCCGAACCCCATTGAAGTCAATGGGTACCCGAACTTTTCGGCACTAAAAAGGCTGTAAAACAGGCCAGGTGTCACGAGGGTGTCAAGAGCCACGTCTGACTCTGTTATACCCGGGGTCAGGAAGTCGCAGCGGGTGGCTGCGCGCTCTATGTCTAAAGATCACGGTGTTTCTTAGTGTTTGTTTTCTGTGTTTGCCTTGCTATCCTTTTTGTCTCACTCAGGGATCCGTAGCTTCTCCTCCTCAGCTGTTTCTTGTCTGCCACTCCCAAACTCCTTATATTCTCCTCTCACACTTCTCTTGTTGCCAGTTATAGAGCTTCCTGCCTGGACATCTATACTGACCCACTGGAGCTGAGAATCTGGTTGTTGTTCCAGAGTGATACCCTCCGGATCCCTGTTGGGCTTTTGTTGTCTCCTGTTGTTGCCCACCTGGGATTATATGTTTAGTTTGTATTGTCTGTCCTCCCCTTGGTGTTTTCCTCTAGAGCTAGTGGTGCGGACTAGTGTTCCCACCGCCCTGTTCACTATCTAGGGCTCATCCTAGGGAAAGCCAGGGTTTTAGGCACGTGATCGGCGTACGGGTGAGGAACCCGTCTAGGGACGACAGGGCAGCCAGGTGCCAGACGCAAGGTGAGTCAGGGGTCACCACCTTCCCTCTCACTAGGGCAGGGCCTCCCTCTGTTCCTCCCTCCGTGTCACGTATGTGACAGTTACGCCGATCGTGATATTATAACTGGCCCTTATTTTTTGAGAAAAAAAAAAAAATATTTATTTAAATTTTTTTTTCTCTACTTAGAATCCAATATGGATCCTATTGCTGCTTTGGCAAAACAGCTTCAAGGCCTGTCTTTGGAGGTGGCAGGATTGAAGGCGTCTGTCCTCCAACAGCAGCAGCAAATGCAGCAGACCGTAAGCCCAGCGGTTGCTATGGGTAACCAGGTTGTTACAGAACCCAAGGTTGTTCTTCCTGACAGATTCTCTGGGGGAAGGGACAAATTTGTGTTGTTCCGTGAGGCCTGCAAATTATATTTTAAGCTGCGCCCTTACTCCTCAGGTAATGAAGAACAGCGGGTGGGGATTGTTATTTCCCTGCTTCAGGGGGACCCGCAATCCTGGGCGTTCTCGTTACCCCCTGGTTCCCAGGCTCTCCGGTCAGTGGAGGGATTTTTTGGGGCTTTGGGTCTCATATATGATGACCCTGACCGTGTCGCCCTGGCTGAGTCGAAGTTACGGAGACTCCTACAGGGAGATCGGCCAGCAGAGGAATATTGCTCAGAGTTCCGCAGGTGGGCTACGGATACTCAGTGGAACGACCCGGCTCTCAGGAGTCAGTTCTGCTCTGGGTTATCTGAAAGGGTTAAGGATGCGCTGGCGCTGTATGAGACCCCCCTTTCCCTTGATGCTGTTATGTCCCTCTCTATCAGGATAGATAGACGTCTTAGGGAGAGATCGAAAATTCCTGAGCAATCGGTAACCTCTCCCAAGCAGCAGTTAGTCTGTACGGACTTGGATGAGCCTATGCAGCTAGGAGGAACTTCTCGTCAGGTCCGTCCTCCTGAGGTTCGCCGTAGGTGGGGGGCTTGTTTTTTCTGTGGGGGGAAGGGTCATTTCATTAATGTCTGTCCCTCCTTTCCCAAAAACAAAAGACCGTCGGAAAACTACTAACCCCAGGCTGTGCGGAGGATGTCAGCCGGGGGGTATACGTTTCCTCCATACGAACATCTCAATTTGTGTTGCCAGCGGTTATTGTTTTTGGTGTTAAGACGGAGTCTATTTCTTTTTTTCTAGACAGTGGTGCAGGGGTAAATTTGATAGATGCCCATTTTGCCCGCACTATGGGTTTGTCTCTCTGTACGCTGCAGAGACCCATTCCCATATTCGCTATTGACTCTGCTCCTCTGTCTCAGAGAAACCTCACTCACGTTGTCCATAACTTACATCTTCGGGTAGGGGACCACCATAAGGAGCGTCTTTCATGTTACGTTCTGGAGGGCCTTCCCTCTCCTGTGGTATTGGGTCTTCCCTGGTTGGTAGCGCACAATCCAGTGGTGGATTGGCAGGCCAGGGAGATATTGGAGTGGAGTGAGCATTGCAGAGAGAATTGCTTAAATAACAATTGCTTAATCGCCTCCATAGCTTCCCTACCTACATTTATTTCGGACTTTGAGGACGTTTTTTCTGAAAAGGGTTGTCAGAAGCTACCACCTCATCGTCCTTATGATTGCCCGGTTAACCTGATTCCCGGTGCAAAATTACCCAAGTCCAGGTTGTATAATCTTTCGGGTCCAGAGAGACAAGCCATGAAAGATTATATCTCCGAGAGTCTGGCCAAGGGACACATCAGACCCTCTTCTTCACCCGTGGCTGCAGGGTTTTTCTTTGTTAAAAAGAAAGATGGGGGCCTGCGTCCTTGCCTAGATTTCCGTGAGCTAAACCGGATAACCGTCCGAGACCCATACCCTCTTCCTCTCATTCCTGACCTTTTTAATCAGATTGCGGGTGCTAGGTGGTTCTCCAAACTTGATCTTAGGGGGGCCTACAATCTGATTCGTATCAAGGAAGGGGATGAGTGGAAGACAGCTTTTAACACCCCTGAGGGGCATTACGAAAATTTAGTCATGCCTTTCGGTCTGACCAATGCCCCTGCTGTCTTCCAACATTTCGTTAATGATATTTTTAGTCATCTCATCGGCAGGTTTGTAGTCATATACCTAGATGATATCTTAATTTATTCGGCTGATCTGAAAACACATGAAGTACATGTCAGGCAAGTACTGCAGGTCCTACGGACGAATAAATTATATGCGAAAATTGAAAAATGTGTCTTCGCCGTTCAGGAAATACAATTCCTGGGATATCTATTATCTGCTTCAGGTTTCCGTATGGATCCTGGGAAGGTCCAGGCAATTTTAGATTGGGATCTTCCTGAGAACCTTAAAGCTCTACAACGGTTTTTGGGTTTCGCAAATTTCTACAGAAAGTTTATTAAAAATTATTCAGTGATCGTTAAACCCCTTACTGACATGACTAGGAAGGGGACTGATTTTTCTAAATGGTCTGACGCCGCTAAAATTGCATTTTCCTCTCTAAAAGAGAGATTTACCTCGGCACCTGTTCTAATTCAACCTGATGTCTCCCAGCCTTTTATTGTTGAAGTTGATGCGTCGGAGGTGGGAGTGGGGGCTGTATTGTCTCAGGGTCCGTCTCCTGGCAAATGGCGTCCTTGCGCTTTCTTTTCCAAAAAATTATCTGCAGCAGAAAAGAACTATGATATTGGAAATAGGGAACTGTTGGCGATTAAACTGGCGTTTGAAGAGTGGCGTCACTTCTTAGAGGGAGCAATCCACCCCGTCACGGTAATTACGGATCACAAAAACCTTCTGTACCTAGAATCGGCTAAGCGTCTCACCCCTAGACAAGCTAGGTGGTCGCTATTCTTTACCAGATTTAACTTTGTAATCACCTATCGTCCTGGGGCAAAAAATACCAAGGCAGACGCATTGTCTCGTAGTTTCCCTGGAGGGGGTAATGTTAGTGATCCGGTACCTATTTTACAAAGAGGAGTGGTTGTCTCGGCTGTACACTCTGTTCTAGAGGGAAAGGTGTTAGAGGCCCAGGGGGACGCCCCGGCCTCTTGCCCCTCAGAGAAATTGTTTGTACCGTTAAACCTGCGTCTTGAGTTATTGAAGGAACATCATAATTCGGCACTTGCTGGGCACCCAGGTAGTAAAGCAACCTTGGAGCTATTGTCTCGTCGTTTTTGGTGGCCAAGGTTGCGTCAGGATGTAATAGATTTCGTGTCTACTTGTTCTACTTGTGCACGCGCGAAAGTCTCTCATACACGTCCAGCAGGGTCTTTATTGCCACTTTTCATCCCCAATAGACCATGGACACATCTATCAATGGATTTCATCACTGACTTACCTTTGTCTGCGGGTAAAACAGTTATCTTGGTAGTAGTAGACAGGTTTAGCAAAATGGTACACTTTATTGCGCTACCCGCACTTCCTAATGCTAAGACTCTTGCTCAGGTGTTTATCAGTGAAATCGTGAAGCTTCACGGGGTCCCTTCCGATGTGGTTTCGGATCGGGGAACCCAGTTTATTTCTAAGTTTTGGAAAGCTTTTTGTACCCGTTTAGGGGTACACTTATCCTTTTCCTCAGCTTTCCATCCTCAGTCGAATGGACAGACTGAGCGTACCAACCAAAACCTAGAAACATATTTAAGGTGTTTTGCGTCTGAAAACCAAGAGGTGTGGTCATCATATTTACCGTTAGCCGAGTTTGCCATAAATAATCGCCGTCAGGAATCCACTGGCAAGTCACCATTTCTTGGTGCATACGGTTTTCATCCCCAATTTTGTACTTTCAAAGAGGGGGGGTCTTCTGGGGTTCCCGAAGAGGAACGGTTTTCTTCATCTCTTTCATCGGTATGGCAGAAGGTGCAAGCTAACTTGAAAAATATGAGTGGTAAATACAAATGCATGGCCGATAAGAAACGGTCGCCAGGTCCGGACCTAGGAGTGAATGACTATGTGTGGTTGTCTACTAGGAATATTAAGTTGAAGGTTCCCTCTTGGAAACTGGGTCCTAGGTTCATTGGTCCTTATAAAATTGTAGCCGTCATTAACCCTGTGGCTTTTCGCCTGGAGCTACCTCAGACTTTTAAGATCCATAACGTCTTCCATAAGTCGTTGCTCAAGAAGTATGTTCCACCTCTAGAACCATCACCGCTGCCACCTCCTCCTGTTGTTGTGGATGGTAATCTGGAGTTTCAAATATCCAGAATTGTTGATTCTCGTCGGGTCCGCCGCTCTCTTCAGTATCTGGTGCATTGGAGGGGTTACGGTCCCGAGGAAAGAATGTGGGTTCCAGCGTCAGAGGTAAACGCCAACAGGTTGATTCAGGCTTTCCATGTCTCTCATCCGGAGAGACCTGGTCCTGAGTGTCCGGAGGCCCCTCGTGAAAGGGGGGGTACTGTCACGAGGGTGTCAAGAGCCACGTCTGACTCTGTTATACCCGGGGTCAGGAAGTCGCAGCGGGTGGCTGCGCGCTCTATGTCTAAAGATCACGGTGTTTCTTAGTGTTTGTTTTCTGTGTTTGCCTTGCTATCCTTTTTGTCTCACTCAGGGATCCGTAGCTTCTCCTCCTCAGCTGTTTCTTGTCTGCCACTCCCAAACTCCTTATATTCTCCTCTCACACTTCTCTTGTTGCCAGTTATAGAGCTTCCTGCCTGGACATCTATACTGACCCACTGGAGCTGAGAATCTGGTTGTTGTTCCAGAGTGATACCCTCCGGATCCCTGTTGGGCTTTTGTTGTCTCCTGTTGTTGCCCACCTGGGATTATATGTTTAGTTTGTATTGTCTGTCCTCCCCTTGGTGTTTTCCTCTAGAGCTAGTGGTGCGGACTAGTGTTCCCACCGCCCTGTTCACTATCTAGGGCTCATCCTAGGGAAAGCCAGGGTTTTAGGCACGTGATCGGCGTACGGGTGAGGAACCCGTCTAGGGACGACAGGGCAGCCAGGTGCCAGACGCAAGGTGAGTCAGGGGTCACCACCTTCCCTCTCACTAGGGCAGGGCCTCCCTCTGTTCCTCCCTCCGTGTCACGTATGTGACAGTTACGCCGATCGTGATACCAGGAAAGGGCTAGAGGGCTGCAAAAGGCAGAAAATGTAGCTAAATCCCCTGCAAACAAATGTGGATAGGGAAATGAATAAAAATAAAATAAATAAAAATTAACCAATATCAATTGGAGAGAGGTCCCATAGCAGAGAATCAGGCTTCATGTCACCCACCACTGGAACAGGCCACTGTCAGATATTTAGGCCCCGGCACCCAGACAGAGGAGAGAGGTCCCATGGCAGAGAATCAGGCTTCATGTCATAGCAGAGAATCAGGCTTCATGTCACCCACCACTGGAACAGGCCACTGTCAGATATTTAGGCCATGACACCCAGACAGAGGAGAGAGGTCCCATTGCAGAGAATCGGGCTTCATGTCACCCACCACTGGAACAGGCCACTGTCAGATATTTAGGCCCCGGCATCCAGACAGAGGTCCCATAGCAGAGATTCAGGCTTCTGGTCATAGTCAGGGAACTCCTTGAAGCTGCCTTTGGGGTGCTCGGTCCCAGATGGCGATGGCCAGTAGCAGGCGGACTCTCTTGGCGGCGGGTGTTCTGCTTTTGCCCACTGCTCCCTCTTTTGCTTCGCTGTTGGCTCGGTATCACCACTGCCTCTTCCTCCGAACTCTGAAAGTCAGTGGCACGACCTTCATTCCATGTGGGGTCTAGGACCTCATCGTCCCCTGCATCGTCTTGCACCCAGTCTTCCTCCCTGACCTCCTGTTCAGTCTGCACACTGCAGAAAGACGCAGCAGTTGGCACCTGTGTTTCATCATCAGAGACGTGCTGAGGTGGTATTCCCATGTCCTCATCATCAGGAAACATAAGTGGTTGTGCGTCAGTGCATTCTATGTCTTCCACCGCTGGGGAAGGGCTAGGTGAATGCCCTTGGGAAACCCTGCCAGCAGAGTCTTCAAACAGCATAAGAGACTGCTGCATGAGTTGAGGCTCAGACAGTTTCCCTGATATGCATGGGGGTGATGTGACAGACTGATGGGCTTGGTTTTCAGGCGCCATCTGTGCGCTTTCTGCAGAAGACTGGGTGGGAGATAATGTGAATGTTCTGGATCCACTGTCGGCCACCCAATTGACTAATGCCTGTACCTGCTCAGGCCGTACCATCCTTAGAACGGCATTGGGCCCCACCAAATATCGCTGTAAATTCTGGCGTCTACTGGGACCTGAGGTAGTTGGTACACTAGGACGTGTGGCTGA
This sequence comes from Bufo gargarizans, assembly GCF_014858855.1. Classification (NCBI taxonomy): domain Eukaryota; kingdom Metazoa; phylum Chordata; class Amphibia; order Anura; family Bufonidae; genus Bufo; species Bufo gargarizans. The sequence continues at coordinate 471,642,405 of NC_058082.1, read as the reverse complement.
GGCAGAATGTCCATGTCCTCTCCCAGCACCAGAGGGTCCACTAACACCACCACGACCATGTCCGCGTCCGCGTCCCTTACTAGATGTTTTCCTCATTGTTACCGTTCACCACAATAAGAAAAAAATTATTTGGCCCAATGTATTGAATTCAAATTCAGGCCTTTTTTTACAGGCACCTAACACTATCTGGCTATCTATTTAAGTACCGCATTATACTAATACAGGCACAGCAGTAACCACAGATTTAGCTCAATGTAAATTGTAGGCCTATTATTTAGGCGCTGGATGACAGGTATCCCTTTTACGGACAGAATTAGACTTAGAAATGCACGGTAACGTGTGAAGTTATTGAGGATGACCCTATCAGCACCTTCAATCTAATATACCCTTTTATGGATAGATTTAAACTTGGCCTGATACAGCAGAAACCACTGATTTAGGGAATTGCTAAGTTGTGAATTGTATTATAACCCAAAAAAAATATATCCTTTGCCAGACAGCAGACAGTATTACAATTGGCTAGCCACAGCTGAAACACCAGATTTAGGGTACTGCTATTTTGGCATTGTATTTCACCCCTCAATAAAATAGCAAGCACAGCCACGCCCCTGATGTAGGATATAGCAAAAAAAACAACACACTATTGATGGTTAAATAGTGGCACAAGACACAAAATGACCGCCGATCGCCCCAGAAAAAAGTGACAGAAAAACGCTCTGGGCAGCCTTAAAACAGTGAGCAATTAAATAGCAGAGGTTGAATGATTCACAGCTGTAGATTGATCACTTCATTAAGTGTTTTTGAAGAGTAAATCACTGCCTAATCTGACCCTAACAGCAGCAGCTGAATCCTCTCCCTACACTGATCAGAGCAGAGTGACGTGCGGCGCTACGTGACTCCAGCTTAAATAGAGGCTGGGTCACATGCTGCACTGGCCAATCACAGCCATGCCAATAGTAGGCATGGCTGTGATGGCCTCTTGGGGCAAGTAGTATGACGCTTGTTGATTGGCTGCTTTGCAGCCTTTCAAAAAGCGCCAAGAAAGCGCCGAACACTGAACCCGAACCCAGACTTTTGCGAAAATGTTCGGGTTCGGGTCCGTGTCACGAACACCCCAAAATTCGGTACGAACCCGAACTATACAGTTCGGGTTCGCTCATCCCTATCAATGAGTAAGCACGGATAGCATGCAATCCAGTAACATCATCTTACGTCTTAAAATCCTTAGAAGAAAGGCCTGCAAGAGAGATAAGACGCGCAAGAGCAACTAGCTTTGCAACCAACACAGCAGCTAAAGGTCCAGATGCCTACGAGAGCAAGTTCAAAGTTACTACTGGGATCAGTAGAGAGACAGAACCGGCAAATCTTCAGAGTACCTTCAAATGTATGTTCTGTGAAGAGAACCACACAATACACAAGTGCCAACAATTGAAGGAGAAGTCTCCAGAATAAAATACAGGGAGTGCAGAATTATTAGGCAAATGAGTATTTTGACCACATCATCCTCTTTATGCATGTTGTCTTACTCCAAGCTGTATAGGCTCGAAAGCCTACTACCAATTAAGCATATTAGGTGATGTGCATCTCTGTAATGAGAAGGGGTGTGGTCTAATGACATCAACACCCTATATCAGGTGTGCATAATTATTAGGCAACTTTCTTTTCTTTTGGCAAAATGGGTCAAAAGAAGGACTTGACAGGCTCAGAAAAGTCAAAAATAGTGAGATATCTTGCAGAGGGATGCAGCACTCTTAAAATTGCAAAGCTTCTGAAACGTGATCATCGAACAATCAAGCGTTTCATTCAAAATGGTCAACAGGGTCGCAGGAAGCGTGTGGAAAAACCAAGGCGCAAAATAACTGCCCATGAACTGAGAAAAGTCAAGCGTGCAGCTGCCAAGATGCCACTTGCCACCAGTTTGGCCATATTTCAGAGCTGCAACATCACTGGAGTGCCCAAAAGCACAAGGTGTGCAATACTCAGAGACATGGCCAAGGTAAGAAAGGCTGAAAGACGACCACCACTGAACAAGACACACAAGCTGAAACGTCAAGACTGGGCCAAGAAATATCTCAAGACTGATTTTTCTAAGGTTTTATGGACTGATGAAATGGGAGTGAGTCTTGATGGGCCAGATGGATGGGCCCGTGGCTGGATTGGTAAAGGGCAGAGAGCTCCAGTCCGACTCAGACGCCAGCAAGGTGGAGGTGGAGTACTGGTTTGGGCTGGTATCATCAAAGATAAGCTTGTGGGGCCTTTTAGGGTTGAGGATGGAGTCAAGCTCAACTCCCAGTCCTACTGCCAGTTTCTGGAAGACACCTTCTTCAAGCAGTGGTACAGGAAGAAGTCTGCATCCTTCAAGAGAAACATGATTTTCATGCAGGACAATGCTCCATCACACGAGTCCAAGTACTCCACAGCGTGGCTGGCAAGAAAGGGTATAAAAGAAGAAAATCTAATGACATGGCCTCCTTGTTCACCTGATCTGAACCCCATTGAGAACCTGTGGTCCATCATCAAATGTGAGATTTACAAGGAGGGAAAACAGTACACCTCTCTGAACAGTGTCTGGGAGGCTGTGGTTGCTGCTGCACGCAATGTTGATGGTGAACAGATCAAAACACTGACAGAATCCATGGATGGCAGGCTTTTGAGTGTCCTTTCAAAGAAAGGTGGCTATATTGGTCACTGATTTGTTTTTGTTTTGTTTTTGAATGTCAGAAATGTATATTTGTGAATGTTGAGATGTTATATTGGTTTCACTGGTAAAAATAAATAATTGAAATGGGTATATATTTGTTTTTTGTTAAGTTGCCTTATAATTATGCACAGTAATAGTCACCTGCACACACAGATATCCCCCTAAAATAGCTAAAACTAAAAACTACTTCCAAAAATATTCAGCTTTGATATTAATGAGTTTTTTGGGTTCATTGCGAACATGGTTGTTGTTCAATAATAAAATTAATCCTCAAAAATACAACTTGCCTAATAATTCTGCACTCCCTGTATATATTTTTTTACTGGATAACCAACTGTGTTTTGGATGTCTAAGAAAAGGCCATGTACTAAGGAGTGTAATAAAAAGTCCACATGCAGCATTTGCAAAGGACACCATCCTACACCACTACATGAAGAACGTCCAAAGAAAGATAAATCCTCAATACCTAAAGATAATGAGGAAGAAAAGAAAGTGTAAGTATTCTCTTGCAGAGTGAGGGAAGGAGAAAGCAATGGCACATCAATGGTTGTACCAGTGTACATTTCAAATCCTAAAAGGAGGAACAAGAAGGTATACGCCTATGCGCTACTGGATGCCCAGAGTGACGTCACCAAGAAATCTGCAAGAAATTACAAGTGGCTACAGAACCAGTGAAGCTCAAACTCACCACAATGACGGGGAGAAACACAGAGTTAGAGGACTTCCTTCAAACTTCACATTAGATCTACCTCCAGCTTATAAAAAAGACGATATACCTCTAGATCGAGATCGCATATGTACCTGTGAAACAGCCAATGAATGAGGGCACCTATCTGTCATATCTCATGAAATGTCCCCGCTTGAGGAGTTTGGTGTTGGACTGTTGATAGGCTACGATTGTCCCGAAGCTTTGGTACCATGAATGGTAATCACAGGAGGAAAGAGTGAACCCTACACTGTTCAAACTGATCTAGGATTGGGTGGTGTTGGAGGAAAACAGCAGATCGCAAACTCAAGACAGGTGACAGGATTGTGTCATTGAATATCTGTCCAAGAGTTACCAACTGTAAGTCCAGCAAAAGTAATCAAGATCCTTGAATTCCACTTTTCAGACATTAGTTCTAAAGAAGAGAGTGTATCCCAAGAAGACATAAAGTTCGTAAACACTCTAGAAGAAAGTATTCAGAAGAATCAACAAGGTCATCTTGAAATGCCCTTGTCTTTTAGAGAACGACCTTGTCTGCCAAATAACAGAAATCTTGCCCTAGCAAGATACAAATGTTTGAAGAAAAAGATGGTAAGAGATCCCAAACTCAAGAATGATTATTTGAAATTCGTGGAAGGCATCCTTGAAGAAGGACATGCAGAGAAAGTTAATAACCAACCTAAAGAACAAGTGTGGTACATACCTCATCAAGGTGTTTACCACTCAAAGAAACCAGATAAGTTTAGAGTGGTATTTAATTGCTCAGCATAGTACAATGGTATTGTACTATGAAAAAAGAACCAGCTCTTACAAATACTCTGCCTGGAGTACTCTGTAGATTCAGAAAGTATCCAGTAGCGGTCATGTGTAACGTTGAAAAGATGTTCTACCAGTTTCATGTAAAGAATGAAGATATAGACTTCCTGACGTTTCTATGGTGGGAGGACAGAGATACAGATTCAGAGCCAGCAGAATACAGAATGAAAGTATACTTGTTTGGAGCAGCATCGTCTCCAGGTTGCACCAATTATGGTATGAAGTACCTGGCCTATCAGAATGAAAAGAATTGCCCATCAGCAGCAAATTTCCTGAAGAAAAACTTTTATGTAGCTGATGGTCTTATAAGTCTAAAGTCCAGAGAATCTGCAATCAAACTAGTGAAAGAAAGCCAAGAGTTATGCGCAAGAAGAAACCTTCACTTTCATAAATTTATCTCAAACAATAGAGAGGTACTGGAATCCATCAGTGACTCTGAACGTGCAGCAACAATGAAGAATGTAGATCTCAATTATGATCATCTTCCAGTTCATAACGTACTTGGATTGGAATGGAATGTAGAGAATGACAAGTTATTCTATGATAAGTTGCAACTAGACGTACCATTCTTTCTGCAGTGGTTTCTTTATATGATCCATTGGGATTCTTGGCCCCAGTAATCCTCAGAGCAAAATAAATACTCCAAGAATTAGGCAGACACAAGTTAGGATGGGACGAGTCCATACCTGAAAATTTGAGGCCAAAGTTCTTGAAGTTCAAAAGGATGAAGAAAAACTAGTAAGAACAGTGTTGTTACAAATAAGAGACTCAACACTTGACAAAAAAGGAAAACATCTCACTACTCCACTCAAGTTGGAACATCCTATACGTTAGTTGTTCTACTTGAGTGATGAAAGACACTTGGAAGTTGAGAACCTGATGGAAAATTCCTCAAATTCATGTTCAAGTCCTACCAGTAAGAACATAGAATTATAGCTAATGTTGGTGGGAGTGTAGCTGGCCAGCTAAGACCTGTCCTAGGTTGCGAACATAGCTTATATGTTTATATAGCTAGACCTGCCAATAACCTTAATACAGTTCCTATGTTTGTGTGTTAAAGACAAAAGCAGGGTTATTTACAGTGACTTCATGTTTGGATGAAAAACAAGAATGGCACCGGCAGCATCTCGCATCATCCAATATTTTATTGCGACCTCAAGACAAATATAGCAGCAACGTTTCGGCTGAAACTCAGCCTTTCTCAAGCCTAATGACATCAACATCAATACACATATATATACCCCACATAAAAACACACCCCTTCCAATCACCAATGTTAATCACTGTTCATTTCATCTACCAATCGCTTATGGCCATGTATTATTACCTTGCACCTAATCATGAACCCAGTATGGCGATATTGGTCATGTCGGCATTGTCCCATGTGAAGTGCGCAGCCGCGCACAGCTGCACTTACTTGATCGGGTGTATCGACCATATCCATGGCAACTGACGGCGCTCATTATTGCAGCCAATCGGCTATCTTTAAATTCACATGACGCACGCGATCACGTGTCATGTCCGCAGACGTTATCAAAACGCGCCCTTGCGCGTCAGATGATCGCATCACGCGGACACTCACGTACGACGTCATTGCAGCGCATCATCTTCAGTGCCATGGTAACGGGGACGCATCCGCAGGAATCATTCCTGTAACTCAAATAAGACAGATTTAACTTAGATCCATTTATCCAATAATCGCATGGGTCAATTCCGATTAGCATCGGTAAGACAATCGCATATTCAGCATGGCCATATAGCCTGTAAGGCATACATCAATACATCGCATAGAGCAACCCAGATTATAATGGGAAAAAAAGGTACATGATTAAACAAAAATGATGTGTACCACTATCATACATTATAGATACATTATATAAAACCCATATTCATGGAATTATAACATATCAGTGAATTTATAAACATCTGGCTACCCCAAGAGGTAAGGGATGAATCCTCAAGGATTATTTTGCATATACTATTATAAAAACAAGATGTCCCAATACCTAGAGGACATACTAGCTTCTCACCCTAGTCAATGGAAGTGTCGTTAAATTCTATATTCAGGCCAAATGGTTGAAGGGACCTGAGAGTGTGAATCCATTTTAGCTCCTTTCTTCTCAGGATTCTCTTTCTGTCCCCACCCCGTCTCAAATATCCTACACTGTCAATGGCACAAAATCTTAATTGATTTATGGAATGATTATGTTCAATAAAATGTTAAATCTGTCTTATTTGAGTTACAGGAATGATTTCTGCGGATGCGTCCTCATTACCATGGTACTGATGATGATGCACTGCAATGACGCCGTACGTGAGTGTCCGCGTGATGCAATCATCTGACGCGCAAGGGCGCGTTTTGATGATGTCTGCGGACATGACACATGATCGCGTGCGTCATGTGGATTTAGAGATAGCCGATTGGCTGCAATAATGAGCGCCGTCAGTTGCCGTGGATACGGTCGATACACCCGATCAAGTAAGTGCAGCTGTGCGCGCCTCCTCCACAAGGTATTCTGTGAGGGGCATGGCGAGTTCATAGAATTTTTTTTTTTTTTTGGCACAAGTTAGCGGAAAATGATTTTTTTTTTCTTACAAAGTCTCATATTCCACTAACTTGTGACAAAAAATAAAATGTTACATGAACTCGCCATGCCCCTCACGGAATACCTTTGGGTGTCTTCTTTCCAAAATGGGGTCACATGTGGGGTATTTATACTGCCCTGGCATTTTAGGGGCCCTAAAGCGTGAGAAGAAGTCTGGAATCCAAATGTCTAAAAATGCCCTCCTTAAAGGTACTCATTGGAATTTGGGCCTCTTTGCGCACCTAGGCTGCAAAAAAGTGTCACACAGAAGAAGTAAGGCAATGTGTTTTGGGGTGTATTTTTACATATACCCATACTGTGTGTGAGAAATATCTCTGTAAATGACAACTTTTTTAATTTTTTTAATACAAAGTTGTCAATTTACTGAAATATTTCTCTCACCCAGCATGGGTATATGTAAAAATACACCCCAAACCACATTACACTACTTCTCCTGAGTACGGCGATACCACATGTGTGACACTTTTTTGCAGCCAAGATGCGCAAAGGGGCCCAAATTCCAATGAGTACCTTTAGGATTTCACAGGGCATTTTTACGCATTTGGATTCCGTGAGGGGTATGGTGAGTTTATGTAAGATTTTATTTTTTGGTCACAAGTTAGTGAAATATGAGACTTTGTAAGAAAAAATAAAAAAAAATTCCGCTAACTTGTGCCAAAAAATAAATAAATCTTCTATGAACTCGCCATGCCCCTCAAAAGTGATCTTTATAGCACCACAGCGATTTTACAGTGTTTTTGCAGTGATCAGAAAAAAAAAATTCTGTCACTGCGGTGGGGCGGACTGAACGCAAGTGTGCGCACAAGATCAGGCCTGATCGGGGGAACACTGCGTTTTTTGTAGAGCCTATAGAACATGAGCTATTCTTGTCCGCAATTGCGGACAAGAAAAGGCATTTTCTATATAGTTCTGGCAATGTGCGGATACGCAAAATGCGGAAAGCACATTGCCGGTGTCCATGTTTTGCGGCTCTGTGGATCCGCAAAACACATATGGACGTCTGAATGGAGCCTACAGTGGAGTGATCAATGCGCAAGAAGAAACCTTCACTTTCATAAATTTATCTCAAACAATAGAGAGGTACTGGAATCCATCAGTGACTCTGAACGTGCAGCAACAATGAAGAATGTAGATCTCAATTATGATCATCTTCCCGATCAGGGAGTCTATATAGGGTGATCAGGTGTTAATAAGGGGTTAATAAGTGACAGGGGAGGGGGTGTAGTGTAGTGTGGTGATTGGTGCTACTTACAGAGCTGCCTTTGTCCTCTGGTGGTTGATCCATGGTAGCAGGTATATTAGACGCTGTTAACAAAACAGCGTCTAATATACCTTTTTGGGGTTAAAAAAATCGCATCTACAGCCTGCCAGCGAATGATCGCTGCTTGCAGGCTGTAGATCAACTTCTGAGCTTAGCGTTGCTGTGAATTACGCGCCGATGCGTCAAAGAGGAATAACCTGGCCGCCCGCAGGACGCATCCCTGTGTTAGGTGGTCGGGAGGCGGTTAAGATTCATTATATGGATGTGAGGTAAGCTCAATGATGCAGCAGAAATAACAGAAAGCATAAAGTTAAACTGTTGTTGCTGGGCAGGAGTCTAGACCAATCACAGCCAGCCTCACAAAGCAGGAGTCTTGGCTAATGACAGCCAGCCTCACACACAGCCTGTGTGGACAATTCTCTAGCAGGAGCTGCTAGAAATTATTATTCATCAGAGAGAGAAGCTGAACAAACATTCACTCCACTAAGAGCTGTGTTTTATGGAAGCAAGGAGGCCAAAATAGGTATTTAAAACAGTTATATAATGTTCCTACTGTTAATATAGTGATTAGAACTGTACACTGAACCAGTTATCTGTTATATGTGTTTACTTACAGTCCCACCAATTGCAAACTACAAAGTTCACAATCCAAATTCAAATTCCATATTGCGAATCCAAATTGCATACAACCATACCAGATCATACTCAACCAAGTAAACTATTGGTTAACCTCAGATATACCTCTCAGAGAGATCATAAAGTGCTTAAATAACTTAAAGTGAGAGTTCAGATACTCAAGAGAGAAATATATTCACCATTTTATGTTGAATGACAAGATTGAACAGTTGAACCACCATCTTAAGTGATATCTTTTCAACACGTGTTATGTACATGGACTATCTGCTGCGGAGGTGGCAGTGTTATATGAAGAAAAGTTAAAGTTAATAAAGAAGTTATTTCAAGCATTTGGTGTGCTCCTTAAACCTGCTGTTTCCATAGAACGGCGCTAGAGGAATTACAGAGTAATAGACAGTCTGTCTAGACTAAAAGTCAGAGATATCAAAATTATTCTAATTCAACAGCGCAAAAGGCACTTCATAGTGCTGCGCCTGCCACAGATGGCAGCTAGTCTCCACCCACCATGCCTGAGATTGCTGAAAACCAGATATTTAGCAATCAGAGGAAAACTGCTAAAATGCCAGGTAGAAGTGATTTAATGGGCAGAAATAGTGTTATTCCGCATGTACACACACTGTGCTATTGATTAATGCAAAGTTCTGTGATCCTTTAAGACTTCTGGTAATCCTTATGTTGTCATCTGTAGAGGGAAGTGGTATAATCATGCATATATATGTCACTTCAGAAGGCGTATTTTCTTCTGTTTAAGCCATTCTGTTGTTGATTTACTTCTATGCTTTGGGTCGTTGTCCTGTTGCAACACCCATCTTCTGTTGAGCTTCAGCTGGTTTACAGATGGCCTTAAGTCCTCCTGCAAAATGTCTTGATAAACTTGGGAATTAATTTTTCCTTCGATGATAGCAATCTGTCCAAGCCCTGACACAGCAAAGCAGCCCTAAACTATACCACCATACTTTACAGTTGGGATGAGGTTTTGATGTTAGTGTGCTGTGCCTCTTTTTCTCCTCACATAGTGTTGTTTGTTTCTTCCAAACAACTTAACTTTGGTTTCATCTGTCCACAGAATATTTTGCCAGTACTGCTATGGAACATCCAGGTGCTCTTGTGCAAACTGTAAACGTGCAGCAATGTTTTTTTGTGGTATCCTCCCATGAAATCTATTCTTGTTTAGTGTTTTACGTATTGTAGATTCGCCAACAGGAATGTTAGCATATGCCAGAGACTTTTGTAAGTCTTTAGCTAACACTCTAGGATTCTTCTTCACCTCATTTAGCAGTCTGCTCTGTGCTCTTGCAGTCATCTTTACAGGACGGCCACTATCTCCATTTATAGACAATTTGTCTTACTGTGGACTGATGAACAGCAAGGCTTTTGGAGATACTTTTATAACCCTTTCCAGCTTTATGCAAGTCAACAATTCTTAATCATAGGTCTTCTGAGAGCTCTTTTGTGCAAGGCATCATTCACATCAGGCAATGCTTCTTGTGAAAAGCAAACCCAGAACTGGTTTGTTTTTTTTATAGCGCAGGGCAGATGTAACCAACACATCCAACCTCATCTCATTGATTGGACTCCAGTTGGCTGACACCTCTCTCCAATTAGCTCTTGGAGATGTCATTAGTCTAGGGGTTCACATACTTTTTCCACCTGCACTGTGAATGTTTACATGGTGTGTTCAATAAAAACATAGTAACATTTAATTCTTTGTGTGTTATTAGTTTAAGCAGACTGTGATTGTCTATTGTTGTGACTTAGATGAAGATAAGATCACATTTTATGACCAATTTGTGCAGAAATCCATATCATTCCAAAGGGTTCACATACTTTTTCTTGCAACTGTACATTGTCTCCCTTTTGACTTTCTCCATTTTCGAGCTCCCAAAAAACTGAAAGATTACTCTCTGAAGATATTTCAGACACTGTTCACTTAGAGGGAAGACTACATTCAAGTACAGTAGAATTGGGATTATTATGGCTTTAATGATCAAATTTTTCCCTTCTATTGTTAATTTGCGCAGCTTTAAAAAACTCCACTTTCTTTTGGACTTTTGCTTTGACTTCCTCCCAACTCTTTTGACCATTGTTATTGTCATCAAAAATTACTCCAAGTATTTTTATCTGCTCTTTTTGTATTTTTATATCCGGGATACTTGCTTTTCTCCAGTCTCCTATGGCAAAGCAATCACACTTTGTTCTATGAAGACAAAAGGCAGAAGCTTGCAAAAAAAAATCCGTAATTTCTACGGCTCTTCTCAATGCAGGTATTGTTGTACACAAAATTGTGACATCATCCATGTAGGCCCCTGTTTTAACAGTTAATCCATTACCATCAGGTATAAAGACACCCTTGATTACCTTGTCTTTTAGTAGTAGCGAGAGAAGTGGCTCCAAAACACAAATAAACAGATTGGGTGACAAGGGGCAACCTTGCTTGACTCCGGAAAACAAAGTGACTTTTCCAGTCAGAAAACCATTAATAAGAATTTGGCTGAAGGATTCTTGGTAGAGCAATGATATCTCTTTTATTGCAACATCTGTAAAGTTCATTTGCTTCAGCACCAACCACAGAAACTCATGTTACACTCTGTCATATGCTTTGAGAAAGTCCAAGGATAGTATGGCTAGATCTTGTTTTCTCTCATTCTGCTACCAGATACAGTCTCTTATTATATCGAGATTTTCCCATACTCCTCTACCTGGGACTGCGCATACTTGGTCTTAATGTATCACTTTGCCAATTACTTTTTTAATCAGGTTCACAAGCAACTTGGCCATAACTTTGTAATCCGTATTTAGGAGTGTGATTTGTCTCTAATTTTGTAATTGCGATTTGTCGCCTTTTGTGTAGAGTAATTTCACGATACCTTTCCTCCAAGATTCTGGCAACACTTCTGTATTTAAAGCTTTCTTTGAAGATAGCCATCAGGTCTCATTTCAATACATTCCAGGATGTTAAGAAAAATACTACTGTAAATCCATCAGATCCTGGCATTTTGTTTTTTTTGCAAAACCTTTAAAGACAGCATGCAATTCTTCTAGCGAGATGTCCTTGCAGAGCATTTCTTGTTCCTCTCTCTCCAGCTTGTTTTCTAAAGCGTTTAAGGCATCTTCAACATAGGCTTTATCTATTTGTTTTTTATTAAACAGCTCTTGATAGAATTGTTTGACTTTTTTAAGCATTTCTTCTTTCTTTGTTTCACCACCAATATTTGATATTACAGTTTTTTGCCCAGTTGTTTTTTTTTTTAAGAAGAATCTTGTACATTTTTAATCAGCTTCAAGCTGCTTCACTTTGGTATTGAATATTATTAATTTGCCTTTCTGGTAAATTGCCTTGCCTTTCTGGCTCCATTTCAAATCTTCAGGTAAGTCTGTAGTTTGGTTTGGTTTTTTGAACCACAGTTTTTTCTCTTTTGCTTTTTTAATTCCAATTTTGAGGAAAAATTATTTAGTTTTGGTTTTTACATATTTCCAACATAGCAATATTGACGTTAAAGGGAATCTGTCACCAGAATCATCACCACTAAACTAAAACTATTGTCTTGCAGCCCTTACTACCTCCTTTCCAGATGTGCTTTTCTTTCCTTGCTGCTTGGTTTGTATCTAAAAAAAATATACTTTATTCCTTATGCAAATTAGCTAGTAAGGTGCCCAGAGGGGCGTTATTTTTGTTTAAAGGCACCCAGGAACACCCCCATTGAGTGCCCAGGCCCGCCTTCCACCAAAACCCAAGCACACCTCTCCTCGGCTCATACTCTACGCCCCCAGCAGTGCCGTTGTCCCCCCCCACACACTATATTACTAACACCAGATAAACCTGCCCACCCTTGCCTTCAGTGTCACTGACAAATATCGCCACGATCTTCCAGCAGAGAATGAAACTGTCACTGGGCTCGGCGCATGCCCAGTGAAACATTTGAGGCTGATTCCCTCAGTTGAACCGGAAGAGTGGAGGCGCAGGCAGTGTTCGGAACTGAGGGCATGCGCCGAGTCCAGTGACGGTTTCATCCTCTGCTGGAAGAGCTTGGCGAGATTTGGCAGTGGCACTGAAGGCAAGGGTGGGTGGGGTTATCTGCTGTTAGTGATATAGTATGTGGGGGGGACAACGGCGCTACTTGGGGCATAGAGTATGAGCCGAGGAGAGGCGTGGTTGGGATCTGCAGGGGGGTGGGCCTGGGCACTCAATGGGGGTGTTTCTGGGCGCCTTTGAACAAAAATAACGCCCCTCTGGGCACCTTACTAGCTCATTTGCATAAGGAATAACGTGGATTTTTTCAAGATAGAAACCAAGGAGCAAGGAAACAAAAGCACATCTGGAAAGGAGGTAGTAAGTGCTGCAAGACAATAGTTTTAGTTTATTGGTGATAATTCTGGTGACAGATTCCTTTTAACTTTTCTTTACAAGTCCATTCTTTGTAGTTTTGAACGAATACCTTCTTTACATCTTCATCATTCAATCCACATTTAGCCTCCATACGCCTTTGCCTTTTCCACCTTCAGTTACTTGAATTGCGCTAAAAGCAACTTATGATCAGAGAAAATATTACCCTCCAGGGACATCGTCACAGGCTTCAGGACTTTTGAAATGAAGAAATAATCCAGTCTTGATTAAACTAAAGTGTTACTCCATGTGTATCCTGGGTCATTGTCCTTTACATTACTCCAAATGTCAATTAAATTAAAGTCCAAAATCATATTTTTAAGTTGCTGCACTGTTTTGTCCCTTCTTCTTACTTGCTCACCAGTTCTGTCTTCCTCTTTTAGGGCACAATTAAAGTCTCCGGCCATGATCACTGGTGATTGACCAACTAAGAAATGTTGTATGTCCTCGAGCATCCCAGCTCTTTCATGAAGTTCAGGTGAAGCATATACATTTAGTAATTTGATTTCTCTGCCATTAAAGTTGATATTTGCTAATAAAGCTCTTCCTGGAATCAATTGTATGTATGAAATGATTTGGCAACTATTTCCTTTTAATAGTATTCCAACTCCATCAGCTTTGTTATTGTTGTCTCCAGGCCACAATGAAGAGCCCTGTGTCCAACTTTCCCTTAGGTCTGCATAGTTTGGGGAGTATTCTATTCCACATTCTAGTAAAAAAAATAATGTCGCAGTTGACTGTCTCCAGATAAGCCAAAACAGCAGATATCTTAGATGCTCCCTTTAATACTCCTTACATTAAGGGATGAGATTTTTATTGTATCAGACATTGTCCATAAAAAAAAAGTTTAAATAACAGAAAGTCTCTTTGCATACAAAAGCAGCTCTCTTTGTTGAGCTCTCTCAACAAATTTCTCACTTTCTGAGAGATGAATTTGTAGGAAAGCATTGCACATCAGGTCATTTGATCAGATGAACTACTTGACATAAATAGAACTAATGGCTCTGGTGATGCTGAGCTCTCAAACAGAAAAATGTGCATAGGATCAGATAAGGTCACGCTTGGCCTTAAGCCGCTGTCGCTCTCATCTGCACTTTGACGGGATGCTCTTTTGACACTGAGAACCTGTTCTTCATGACCACTTACTTTTCTTTTTGTTTCTTTTGTCTGTAGGTCCATAGCTTCGTCTCCTGCGATCGTCCCCTTCACGCCTGCGTCAGTAGCAGGTTCCCCTGCCACCTTTGCAAGAGTAGATTTTTCAGGAGCACTCTTCATAGGATCCACCATTTTCTCCTTAATCAACACTCTGGATGTTCCAGGTATGCTCGTCGTCTCAAGTTCCTCCGGTTCTTTCATAGCGGGTGCAGCTCCAGGCTTTTTGGGGGCCTCCAATTCTTTTTTAGGTCCCTTGCCTACAACAACATCTGCATAGGACCGAGCTCTAGCCCGCTTTGGACAGTCTTTAAAGGCATGGCCTTCCATCCTGCACAGGTTGCAGATAATCACATTCTGACAGTCAGTGCTTTTATGCCCTTCTTATTGGCACTTCCTGCAAAAAACCTGCCTCCTCTTTACAGTTGGCTTGTATGTGGCCAAATTGATGACACTTTCGACAAAATTCCATAATAATAAATGTACCCTCTGTCTCTTCCAAGTGTGAAGCTTGATAGGGGGTTGATTTAATCCTCCAATTCCTCCAGGGTCCTCCCTGAAGATGACAAAATTTTTTTACTTTCTGGTCCATAAGTCCGCTTTATTCATAAGCCAGATTTCAAAGTTAAACAATATCTCGAAAGAAAAAATTAAATGTCACATAAGGAAACAAAAGGATTGTACATGTGTACAATTAGTCGTTAGTTAAAACAAAGTTAGTAAAACAAAATTAAGTCCATGTGGAATGGGATCAGAGTGATACATTTTCAGCTGCTCGTACAAGTTGTGACAGTCCGAAAGATTATCAAATGTGAGAATGTACACACCTTTCCTTGAATCGTTGAGAGCAAGAATGCTTCCCTTCTTCATGCTCAAAGTCTTTAGTAGAATGTCGTTCACAAAGAAAAATAGCTCACCTTTCTTTGTTTCTTCTTCTAAAATTTCAATCTGCACGGGGTTTCAGATCCTTATTTCCCCTTGGTTTGCAAAACAGATGTTCGGCATATATACTGCCATCCTTCAGCTGGGTAATGGCCTTCCAAGCCATCACTATGAAGCTCTGACAACCCCTTGCCCAAGTCTGGTCAAGCCAGAAATCTTAGGCAAAAGGCCGAGAAGCAATCAGCCAGGCCAGCTCTCTATCCAAAATGAGAGAGCCAGCAAGCCTCAAAGTTGCTTTATTTGAGTTGGATGGCTTGGGGGACCTGCACACCTAGATTATTATCATTAGGGTGACAAAAATTGTAAAAAACAAAATGTGGATGCCAGGTAACTCTTCTCTCACTGCTTAGGAAGGCTGCATAAACATTTTCTGTTTTCTCATTGTCCTAACATTATATTCAATAACCTTTATATACTGTTTTATCATGTAAACTGATTAGTATTAACACCCGCATATGGGAAAACTAGCAAATTAGCAGAACCTGCCTTGTTTTTCAGCTGGAACACTATTTGCATGTCTTTCCTATATGCCCAAGTTTACAAATGAGTTTACATGACAAAATAGTATAGAAATTAGAAAACTGAAAATTTTCATGTAACCCTCCTAAGCAGTGAAAGAAGAGTTAGCTGGCATTCAAATTTTTTTTAACATTTTTATCAGCCTAATAATAATGATCTAGGTGTGCAGGTCCCCCAAGCCATTCAACTCAAATCAAGCAACTTTGAGGCTTACTGACTTTCTCCTTTTGGATAGACAGCTGGTCTAAAATGTCTCATAGTGCACAAGGCTGCCATTGTAAGGTATGCTGTCTGTACCTATCTTATGGATAGGTTGTTGTGTTATGGACTATTGAAACATTATGGATACTTGCTTGTTTTATACACTTGCATCACACTGCTTAGTAGAAACATCAGGCACGCACACAGCTTTCCCACTATGTTGAAGATGGGAGGGGGTAAGGAGCGCATAACAAAGCCCTAAGTACATGGCAGTGAGAGGGGGCTGTGGAGCTGCGCTGTTAGTTGATTTCTTAAGTCAGCCTGATGGAAAGGAAGTGTAAGATTAACCCATTAAATGCTTGGTATTGTTTCTCAGTAACCAATAAAAATGCACCACATTTAGTCACCTCCTACCGGGAGGGTATATTCTGTGTGTACACTTCCAATATACTAGTGATTTTTACTTCGATTTCTCCGTTAAGACAATTTTCTACTAGTTTGGAGCAGTACATCAACCTACCTGGTACCTTGACCAGATCCAAAACAGTTCACTTGCACATAACTAGCTTTTGGCATAAAGCCTTTGTGTGATTGTTTGTTATATGTTATAGGTAATTAAATTGCGCGTGCAATATGCGCATATTACATTGCCGATTTTTGCAATCCCGAATGTGCAATTTTATGGCGAATATTTAGCTAAAATATTTAGAAATATCGCAAATTTGAATATTGGCTATGGCGCTCATCACTATACATACGCACTGACAACCTTCAGACTTTTGAAGGGCACCTCAGTCTTAGGAAACAACTGTAGAAATCTTTCCTGACTGCTGCTGTTAGCTGCCTCTGGAGAAGTAATAAAAGTCTCTACAATGGCATACTCCTCATAAAGGCTATCCATATCAATGCCTTGCAGAAAGCAGGCTTGAACTGCTTCAGAGAACTCTCTAAATGACACTGGGCTTCCAAGACTCAGTTTAGATATTTGGCTATGAAAGCTCTTTTTAGAAAACCGTATCTGTCATTTAAGTATTTCTTTGCCCTTTCATAGAAAAGAACAAAATCAGCTTCACATTTTCTAGCTAGATCTGGAGTAAGTTGTTTCAACCTGGAGTTCACAGCAAAGCCAAAAAAGTGATCTCTAAGTCTTCTCTCAAGTTTGCCATTCAGATCTGTCATTAGTTTGTACACTGAGGTGATACAGAAGCATTTGGCCCCCAGAGCTTCAATGCTGTCAGATAATAATTTCAGAGCATTGCTGAGAAAAAGAAAATAAGCCTCTGACACATCAGTGGTGCTTTCTCTAAAGCATGTCTGCAGAACTTTAGGGCATTCCTCCTCATCTAAACTCTGGAAATAACTTGTCAGGGGTTTCCAGTTCAGAAGAATCTGGTCAATAGATGAAAGTAGTGACAACCACCTTGTCACAACATGACTGCAAAAGATTGCATTCATCAACTTCAAGAAATTCACAGAAGTCCCTCAGTTGTGCTGTTCCTACTAGCTGAGATACTGAAATGGCTATACACCTTGAGCACAACATTTTAAACATCAAAATCCAATTTTCTTGCAGCATACCGTACTTGGATGTATTGTGGACTCTGCGAGCAAGACAGTTTGCTGCAACAATGCCCTTGCGAGACTGTTTCAGTTTCTGAAACACAGTGTTGTGTTTTCCATAGTTGGCACTGGCATTGTCTGCTGTGTAAGCCAACATTTTGGTCAAATCTAGACCAGCCTGATCTATCTTGGAGAGAAGTTGGTTGGTTATAGCTTCAGATGTTTCATTACTATCACTGCAAGAATCACGCAGCAGATGTTGAACCCCTTTCTCAAAATGAAAATATCTGAGTACAACTGGAGAACACTTAGTTGCGCTTTTAGTTGAAGCATCTGTTGCCAATGAATAGGCCAGGTTGTGTTCTTTATTGTAGTCTATGTGCATCTGCACAGAATATGGGGCTAGAGCATTTTCACATAGAGATTTTGCTTTGGTTTTCGCACAGGTCCGGAATTAGAGGGGTCATTGTAAATCCCTCTACCAACTTTAATGCCGCAGTCCACACTTCTGTAAGAGTGATTGTGCTCACTGCATGATACACTTTGAAAAGTTCTGCAGCAGATATTTTGTCATTCAGAGGTGACCGGGTATTAGTAAAAAATTATGGTAGGGAGGATGCACCTGCACTACGCAGATTTAGCCTGTGCTTGTCTGTATCAGCATGCCATTCTATAGCCCCCTTTCCTATACTGTTAATGTCTACATCACATCTTTCCTGCTCTTTGAAATGTAAGAATGCTGTGCTGACCACTCAGAGTTGTAACTAGTTTTTCTTTTTGGCATTGTTGTATGTAGCAGAATCTAAGTATCTGAAGAGTGGACCTTCTGTGGCTAACCACTGCAGAGTCGTATGGATCTCCTTGTTAGTGTTGGTACTAGTCAGGTGGCGGTTGTGGCCAGGACCTGGACAGTCAGTAAGGGATGACTAATCTATAGGATAAGGTACATATAAATCCTGGTTGAAGCTATGGATCAAACCAGAGAAAAAAAAATGACAAAAAAAAAAATCAAGGGATCCAAGGGAACTAGAAAAATATGGCATTTTTTTTTCCCCCAGAAACAGAACCAACCCTGTCCATCGATTACGTCTGGTATTGCAGCTTGGCTTCACTTAACTGAATAGGGCTTAACTCCAAAGCCACACGCAAAACTTATGGACTGGTGTGATACTGTTTTTATGGGAAAAATATGTTTACCTATTACTATGAGTCTTCATGTACTAAAGCGTAAAACTTACAAGATGTAAACTTACCAACAGTGTCCTCCAGGTCTTTAATATTCAAGGCGATATAGCTGGTGGTGACTAGATGGGTGGTGACTAGTCTCTTCAGCAGTCAGGTCCTTCCAGAAATTGGCTCCACTAATAGATTCTCCTAAGGAGAGAAACAGAAAAAGATCAATACAGCCCATGCACTGCATTAGTCATATATACCCTATACCAGGGGCGTCGCTAGGTTAAAACATTCGGGGCCTGGGCCCCGGATGTTTTGTCCATGCCCCGAATGTCCTGCCTGCCTGCTAGATACAACTGTATTGCCGTACACAGAACGGCAATACAATTGAATCTTACACTGGGAAGAGGTGAAGGACCTGTGGTGACATCACAGGTCATGTGATCAGCAAAACAGGCTGTGATAGGATGACCTGGATGATGTCACCATCATGTGACCAGTGCAGGATTGGACCGGAGTGAAGAGGAGAAGGAGCCTAATGGTGATGTCTGTACAGGAGAGGTAAGTGAAGGGAGAGGCAGAGCAATGCTGGGAGTTGTAGTTATTTAACTGGGATGTATGTTAGGGCTGAAGGGAGGGATGTTATTGACATGGAACTGTGTGCTTGAGGTGGCTGGGGGAGGGAGTGATGTTATTTACATGGGAGTGTATGTTGAAAGTGGATGGTGGGGGGGAATGATGTTTATGTACATGGGACTTAATGTTAAGGCTACGTTCACACTTGCGTTTGGTGATCCGCTTGTGAGATTCGTTTCAGGTCTCTCACAAGCAGCTCCAAATGCATCAGTTTAACCCCAATGCATTCTGAATGGATGCGGATCCATTCAGAATGCATTTGTTCGGTTCCGTACGGCCCCCCGTTCCATTTTGGAGGCGGACCCCAAAATGCTGCAAGCTGCGTTTTTGTGTCCGCATGGCCTTGCGGAGCCAAACGGATCCGTCCTGACTTACAATGTAAGTCAATAGGGACGGATCTCTTTGCATTGACACAAAATGGTGCAATTATAAACGGATCCGTCCCCCATTGACTTTCCATGTAAGTCAGGACGGATCCGTATTGGGACTTAGAAATTCAAATCTAATACAAACGAGTTGGTCCTGAACGGATGCATTAATTTGTATTATATCGGTGCGGATCCGTCCTGTACAAGTACAGGACAGATCCGCACGAATGCAGGTGTGAAAGTAGCCTTAGGGGGTGATGTTTACATGGGATTGTGCGTTGGAGGCAGCTGGGGGAGGAGGTGATATTTCTACTAAGCACACTATGGGGGCCTTATTACTACTGAGGGGTCTGTAAGGAGCTTTATTACCACTGGGGGAACAATAGGGGAGCCTTATTTCTCCTGGGAACTCTGTGAGGGTATTATTAATATGGGAGGGCTCTTCTAATAATGGGGGCATTGTTGAGGAGCATTATCACGGTTGGGCAGTGTTACTAACGAGGGCATTCTAGAAGGGAATTACTATTGGTGGAACTATGAGGAGCACTATTACTATGGGGGGCAGTAATGTTTCTTTAGGATAGTATTTGGGGGTATTGGGGGGGGTTTGAGGTTTTGGCACAGCAAGCAGCAGGATAACACTGTGGGGACTCCAGTTGGGGAATAATGATAGAATGTGAGGAAGCTAAGATGTCTGTGTCACACTCTGCAGAGACGAGGCGGCTGAGAGAAGTGTCCGGACCGAGTGGAGAAGATGATGACAGAGAGGAGACATCACCTGGAGGCCCTGGATGTGACAGGTAAGTGCTGCTGTATAGCAAGTACAGCATAGGGCGGGGGCATATTTATGGGGGTTTGTGCCCCGGATCTTTTGAGACCCTAGCAACGCCCCTGCCCTATACACTTCATGCTGTAATTTTATTTATTGTGTTGAGGCTCTGATTCTGCTCAGATATCAGTAAAGTGTCTGTGCCGTGTCTACAACTATGTGAGGAATATTTAAATACAACCTCCATCATCTACTTTCAATAACACATATTATTAGTAAGGCTATACAGCTTGGACCTCCTAAAAGAACTTATCAACAGTGTCCTCCAACAGTGTCAAGGCGATATAGCTGGCGGTGACTATGGGTGGTAGCCAAAATCCAGTCTCTTCAGCAGTCAGGTTCTTCCAGAAAACGGCTCCACTAATAGATAAATAGTGAAATCTGCACAGACAAAAAAACAAAAAACACACCAGAAATTGATTTCTGCCTAGAAAAAAAAAGAATGCTAAATACTGCTGGTACTGTATGAGTATAATACAGTATAACTTATACCAGCCATAAATATCTAATTATATACAGGAGATACCCAGGATATACCAGCATTGTTTATATCACTACATACAAGAAGAGGTATAACTTATACCAGCTGTACATATATAATTATATACAGGAGATGCCCAGTGTATAACAGCATGGTCTATATCACTATATACAAGAAGATGTTATACGATATAATATCTTCTTGTATATATTGATATGGACCATGCTGAGATATGGGTATCTCCTGTATATAATTATATACAGTGGATATAAAAAGTCTACACACCCCTGTTAAAATGTCAGGTTTCTGTGATGTAAAAAAATGAGACAAAGATAAATCATTTTATAA
The DNA here is from genome assembly GCF_014858855.1 of Bufo gargarizans. Taxonomy (NCBI): domain Eukaryota; kingdom Metazoa; phylum Chordata; class Amphibia; order Anura; family Bufonidae; genus Bufo; species Bufo gargarizans. The sequence goes on along the minus strand of NC_058082.1, from coordinate 471,621,086 downwards.
CTTTTTCCACCTTTAATGTGACCTATAAACTGTACAACTCAATTGAAAAACAAACTGAAATCTTTTAGGTAGAGGGAAGAAAAAATATAAAAATAAAATAATATGGTTGCATAAGTGTGCACACCCATAAACTAATACTTTGTTGAAGCACCTTTTGATTTTTTTTTTTACAGCACTCAGCCTTTTTGGGTTTGAGTCTATCAGCATGGCACATTTTGACTTGGCAAGATTTGCCCACTCTTCTTTGCAAAAACACTCCAAATCTGTCAGATTGCGAGGTCATCTCCTGTGCAGAGCCATCTTCAGATCACCCCACAGATTTTCTATCGGATTCAGGTCTGGACTCTGGCTGGGCCATTCCAAAACTTTAATCTTCTTCTGGTGAAGCCATTCCTTTGTTGATTTGGATGTATGCTTTGTCATGCAGAAAGATTAAGTTTCTCTTCATGTTCAGCTTTCTAGCAGAAGCCTAAAGGTTTTATGCCAATATTGACTGGTGCACAAGGTGAAAAAGAAGCTCCAGCACCCGAATAGATGTAATAAAAAATCCCGGTCTTTATTATCACCAAAAATACAGGTGAATACAACAAACAGTGAACTGACTCCCACTTTATCCCCAAGATCTACGTGTTTCGAACGATTTTGTTCTTAGTCATGATCTGAGGTGTCTGACTAGTTCCGAGCTGAAATAAGGTTTAGCTCGGAACTAGTCAGACACCTCAGATCATGACTAAGAACAACATCGTTCGAAACGCATAGATCTTGGGGATAAAGTGGGAGTCAGTTCACTGTTTGCTGTATTCACCTGTATTTTTGGTGATAATAAAGACCGGGATTTTTTATTACATCTATTCGGGTGCTGGAGCTTCTTTTCCACCTTGTGCATTATCTTTGAGGACTGGCTTGGGTCCGCCCCGTGCACCGACACACAGGATGAGAAGGTGAGCTGGCTGTAATCCTTTTTCTAATATTGACTGGTATTTGGAAGTGTTCATAATTCCCTCTAGATTAACTAAGGCCCCAGTTCCAGCTGAAGAAAAACAGCCCCAAAGAATGATGCTGCCACCACCATGCTTCACTGTGGGTATGGTGTTCTTTTGGTGATGTGCAGTGTTGTTTTTGCGCCAAACATATCTTTTGGAATTATGGACAAAAAGTTAAACCTTGGTTTCATCAAACCATAACACCTTTTCCCACATGCTTTTGGGAGACTTCCGATGTGCTTTTGCAAAATGTAGCCTGGCTTAGATGTTTTTCTTCGTAAGAAAGGGCTTTCGTCTTGCCACTCTACCCCATAGCCCAGACATATAAAGAATACAGGAGATTATTGTCACATGTACCACATAGCCAGTACTTGCCAGATATTCCTGCAGCTCCTTTAATGTTGCTGTAGGCCACTTGGTAGCCTCCCAGATTAGTTTTCTTCTCATCTTTTCATCAATTTTGGAGGGACGTCCAGTTCCTGGTAATGTCACTGTTGTGCCATATTTTCTCCACTTGATGATGACTGTCTTCACTGTGTTCCATGGTATATCTAATGCCTTGGAAATTCCTTTGTACCCTTCTCCTGACTGATACCTTTTAACAATGAGATCCCTCTGATGTTTTTGAAGCTCTCGGTGGACCATGGCTTTTGCTGTGGTATGCGACTAAGAAAATTTCAGAAAAGACCACCTAGAGCAGCTGAACTTTATTTGGGGTCAATCAGAGGCACTTTAAATGATGGCAGGTGTATGCTGACTCCTATTTAACATGATTTTGAATGTAATTGCTTAATTCTGAACACAGCTACATCCCTAGTTATAAGTTATATGTTTTTTTCTTCCCTCCACCTAAAAGATTTCAGTTTGTTTTTCAATTGAGTGGTGGAGTTTATAGGTCACATTAAAGGTGGAAAAAGTTCTGAAATTATTTATCTTTGTCTCATTTTTTTTACAGCACAGAAACCTGACATTTTAACAGGGGTGTGTAGACTTTTTGTATCCACTGTATGTACAGCTGTTAAGTTATATATCTTCTGTATATAGTGATATGGGCTATACTATAACCTGGGTATCTCCTTATATGGTTATATATGTACAGCTGGTATAAGTTATACAACTTAATATACCAGAAGATGTATAACCAGGACAGCTCATATATAATAATATACAGAAGTTACCAAGCAAGGCCAGATGGTAACTACCTGGGCCTAGGGAGTGCCTAGTGGGCTGGCTGGCTCAGGCTGAAATTGTTGCTGAAATGAATTGACTTGGCAGTGGGCCAGTGGCACAAGCCTGAATGCTGGAGGCTGGCTGGGCTCACTGTGGGCGGCACGCTGTGGTTGGCTGGGTGGTTTGGTTTCAGGTGGCTGCACTGGCTGATGAGACGCTGAGCGACTAATTGCGAAATGCGAGTGGCTGGCAGAGAGAGTGAGGCGAGGTCGATGGGGTGAGTCTGTAGAGCTGTGGGCACTTCTTTTGCTGGGTGGTTTGCAGGTGGCTGAGACCCGCTGAGTGACTCACTGCGACTGGCTGGCAGAGAGAGTGAGGCGAGGGCGATGGAATAAGTCTAGTAGGAGTAGAGCTGTGGGCACTTCTACTTGGCAGTGGCAGACTGGCACTGGCACCACCGCACCCGTGAGGTCCTGTCCAGCATCGCGCTCCTCTGTTCCCGACTTCCCGCACAAACAAGAATTGGCCGGTCCAGCTGCAGAGCTGATAACGTTGTAACATCACGTAAGCACGCAGTGTGATCCAAACGTGCTGCCAGGCCGTGCCTCCTGGCACTTAAAGTGACCATGCCTGAGCGGACCCGCTGTCTCATCACTCATAACAACAAAAAAGGAGGACTTCTGTCCGTCCGTCCTGGTCTTGCGCCGGGCGGAAGACCAGGAGTTTAAAAACCAGACATCTGGCCACCCCATGCATGCACCTCATCATAGTGTTGGCGCCTAGAATCCTAGAGACTGAGACCAGGCTTGTAGTTCGTTAGAAAGGATTTCTGTTTGTATCAGGCCACAAGTGTTGCTGGCTGTTCATTGCAAGGACTCCACAATTTAAAGTGACATTTCACACTGGAGAGCTGATAAACTTCCCTACAAACTCAAGCCAGGCTGGCATTTTGGCTCAGAAGGAATACTCAGGCATGTGCTACAAGACCAGTTATGGGAGAGGGAATTCTGTAGAGCATTATAAGTTTGTAAGCTGTTGTGCTGCACCGCAGGCTAGCCCGTACCATACACCCATACAGTTGTTCTTGATCTTTTAGGGTAATAACAGGTAAGGCATGGCTGTTTAATTGTGCCCACCAGTAGGTAAATTACCGCACTTTTTTCCGGCATCCATCTGAGGGCCTCAGCCTCCAGGCTGGGTGTATGTAAATTTATTGTGTGTTCCCCTGCATATGTGGTCATGCTGATTGCCACATTTAAGTAAAATACTGTTTTGGCAAAAGCTGGTATTGGGGTTGCTTTCCTCGTTTGTGACTTTGCTGTATCCTGGGGAGCTTACCCCGGTATATGGCTTACAGATTTACACAGAGTTAACAAGAAGCAGCACATTATACAGTATGTGCAGGATCTGGTCTGCAAAACGTAGATGCCCATTCGGCATAGACCTGCCTGACTGAGACCACCGTGGCGCTGGTAGGTGGGCACAGATGTGTTTACATCAAATATATATTGTTTGAGAGTCTCAGATTTTATCATACCAGAATGAGGGCTTAGTCTATATATAATGTTTGCATCTATATTGTGCATTATTTTCTGTGATTTTTTTTCTTTTTCAACACTGCACCCAGAAACCTGATTGTGTGGCCATACCCTTACCCTTATAAGAGTTTGGTAAATACATATTGCCTGCCGTCCCAATGCCACATATTTTCTGCTATTCCAGGGCTGATGAATGTATTTCACATGAGCAATGCTTTACGGTGAAGTTAACCTACATCTTTATTCAGAAATGACATCTACTGATCCTGCTCTCCGAATGGTCTATGCAGTTCTTGGAATCATTGAGTGAATTACTCAATAAAGGCAATTAGTCCGTGACTTATGCTCAGAGAAATCTTGTACGGCAACATTTATTCTGCAGGACAGCGCCAGGTATCGATTCTATTCCTTCCTGAAGTTTGAACATTCATAAACCAGAGTAGTTAGCACATAGTTAGTGGAATTCAATTACCCATGGTGTTCTGACAAATATATTATAGTAAAACACTAAAGTGTTTTCCACTCTGCTTCATCACCAGTTGTCTACTGTTTTAAAGGGATTTTCCAAATTGCGTCAACATCCTTTAAAATAATCATGTATGAAATTAGCTGTAAACCAGATGCACAAACAGTAGTTTTATAATATACAATTATTCACAGAGCCACCATGGTGTGCTGTCTGCATTTTATAATAAATGGGTCTGTATCCAACCGGCAAAAACTATAAATCGAGTGCAGACCAAAAATACTGTTGTGTACTTGAAACCTAAGAATCTATCACTAGTGTCAATCCCTGGTATATCAGGCCCTGCCTAAAAATGGAATGGCTGCGCTGATAAAGATGATCCAGTGTCATGGTCCTCCTAGTCAAAAGCTATGAAAATCTGTCACATGTACCTCTGCGGCACCTGAGGGGTTATTTGTGCGTATCATAGCCCCCTGTAAGAGATCAGGAGCAGACCCCACTCCCTCCCTCCCCAGTTTTAAATTCATTGGTGGCCAGTGCGGCCCCCATCCCTCCCTCCCTCCCCAGTATTACATTCATTGGTGGCCAGTGCGGCCCCCTTCCCTCCCCTGTATTACATTCATTGGTGGCCAGTGCGGCCTCCCCTCTCCCCCCTCCTAATTAAAATCCCCCCCATATACTATGGCCACAGTTGTGCCCCGATCTTTATATTATGGCCCCAGTTGTGCCCTCATACATATACTATGACCCCAGATGTGTCCCTATACATATATTATGGCCCAAGTTGTGCCCCCATACATATATTACGGTCCCAGTTGTGCCCCCATACATATATTACGGTCCCAGTTGTGCCCCCATACATATACGATGGCCCCAGTTGTGCCTCCATAGATATATTATGGCCCCAGTTGGTGGCAGCGGAGAGTTCCGATAGGAGTCCCAGTTTAAACGCTGGGGCTCCGATCGTAACCATGGCAACCACGACCCTACTGCAGTCCTGGCTGCCATGGTTACTTAGCAATTTTAGAAGCATTATACTTACATGCGCTGTCTGTGGCCGGCCGGGCGCTCCTCCTACTGGTAAGTGAAAGGTCTGTGCGGCGCATTGCTTATAGCACAGACCTGCCACTTACCAGTAGGAGAAGCGCCCGGCCGGTCACAGACAGCGCATGGAGAGGAAGAAATGTAACATTGAGGCCTTGAGGGGGAGACATGTGACATGAAGGGGGGAAATGTGACATGGAGGGTTGATGTGACATAGGGGGGTGATTTGACCACGGAGGGGGAGAACTGTGACATGGGGGGCTGATGTGACTTAGGGGCAGAAATGGGACAATAGGAGTAATGATGTGATCATGATGTGACACGAAGGGGGTGATGTGACATGGTTTGGAGGGGGAGAAATGTGACATTGATGGAGGGTGGTGAAATGTGACATGAAGGGGGAGAAATGTGATATGGAGGGCTGATGTGACATAGGTGATTTGACATGGAAGGGGAGAAATGTGACATTGAGGCCTTGAGGGGGAGAAATGTGACATGGAGGGGAGAGAAATGTGACATGGAGGGGAGAGAAATGTGACATGGAGGGGAGAGAAATGTGACATGGAGGGTGTCACCGCCAGATTTCTGAGAAGTTCTGACAGACGTTCTTCAGTACCTCCTGCATGATGTTCTTTTGTTTCGCTTTGACATCTCTTCTCCCTCTCCCAGCTGTCATCTATTAGCAGTGATTGCCTTCCTTTATATCCCCTCCCATACTTCCTTCACTTTGCGGTTTATACTACTTCCTGGATTGTGCTCACTGCTAGAAGTTTGCTACTGCTGGTTTTTCAGATAAGTCTATCCCTTTATTTGCGTTTTCCTGTTGGCTTGATTCTAGGATCTGTTGTCGTACTCGACAGAGATGTATATTACCAACAAATAATGGAAATCCTGGGAGATGTTGTTACATATATCAAACTCCTATCAAATCCCATCGTGAAATACCAAAAATAATACACCCAGATCCTCACAAAAGGACTGAATTATGCATTTATATCACAAAAACAATATGATTATATGAATGTAGACTATCCAGTTACCCCGGTCATGCATGCAGTTCCTAAGATTCACAAAAATCAAAACCCGCCACCCCTGCGCCCTATAATCAGTGGCATAGGGTCTCTAGCAGAAAGACTCGGTAATTGGCTGGATTGTGTGATTCAACCTATGGTCAAGAGGATACATAGGTTGCAATAAATGTGGTGGCACTTTATCCCTCAATTCCACACACTATTGCAGCAGAAGCTCTAGAGTTCCATCTCCACAAATATAGTGGATATGGGGATGACTTTATAGAATATGTCCTTGATGTAACCATGTTCCTCATGTCCCATAACTATTTTGTCTTTGATAACGTGTTCTATCTTCAATCAAAAGGAGTTTCAATGGGGGCCAAGTACTGCCCAGCTTTGGCCAACCTGACTATGGCCTACTGGGAATAAAAATACATATACAGTACCAACAATACCTTTGCCAACTGTTTGAACTGGTACGGGAGGTACATCGACGATTTGCTCATTGTGTGGAGCAGCGATGTGCCTGCCGTACAGGAGTTCATACAGTATCTTCAAAATAACACCTATAACCTTAAATTTACATATAGTGAGGATTCCAGGATGATGAATTTCCTGGATCTAAAACTAATAGGTATTCCAGATAAAGTCATCCAAACAGAAACATACAGAAAAGAGATTACAGGGAATACGATTTTACGAGCAGATAGCCACCACTCACACCATACTATTAAGTCCATACCAGTGGGTGAATTTATACGGGCAAGAAGAAACTGCAACACAATTGAAGCATTTAGAAAAGAAAGCCATGTGATATGGACGCGATTATCAGAAAGAAAATATCCAGATTGGATGATATCAAAGGGGCTCCATATAGCAAAAAATAAAACCAGGGAACATTTACTGTTTAATAACAATAATAAGAACCACTCCAAAAAAACAAACAAAAAAAAAACAATATATAAAAATAAAGACGGGTGTATAAATGGAGAGACAAATCAAGATGATGATAATATCAAAATTTGCGTACAGCAAAACAGGCTATGGTCGTGTGCTTGAGGCCTTAGTTAATGATATCTGATAAGATGATTTCCCAGATTAAAGAGAGGGCAACTGGGTCTCCACCACATCTGCAGGTTTGGACTGATTCTACTTCTAAACCTGCAGATGTCATTGGAGACCAACATATGAGAGTGAGCAGCTGCTGTACCTGCAGTCAGATCACTCATAGTGTTGTAAGGGAGTAAAGAGAGGCAAGCTCCAGATTTCAAAAACTGTAAGTATCTCTACTGTTTTCGAGGAGACATAATTACTGTGACCAGTAGGTGGCAGCACTACAAAGAAATGCTGCCACCTGCTGGCTCTGGAGTAAAACTGAGCTGAGCCCAGTGGTATATTGCTTGCGGCTGGCAAGTAAGTAGTGATGAAGGAGGAGTAGGGGAAGCGTGCACTGGTCCAATAATCCCTCCCTTCAACCAGAACTGGCTTCATGAGGGCCTCTTACATGTTTCTTATAGGGTGAGTGATTGTGGGAGGGAGAGGCCAGGGTTTCATAGAAGCTGCTGCCCGTCTGTGTTAGGTACAGGCAGAAGATTCAGTAGAATTATGTTTTTTTTTATGTGCCCCTCTACTGCCCTGAAGAGCCTCTGCCACTCTCCCCCCCCCCCCCCATCCCCAAGTGGTGTCTTCCTTTGTCTCTACAGAGACCCTGCTAGACTATATTTCCCATTGCCCTTTGCTGTTCCATCTCTCCCCTCCCTAAGAGACCAGAGTTTTATGCCCCCCCCCATACCTTTTCACCTCTTACACAGCATGGTTCCTTCATGTTTCCTCCTCACCCACAGAGCCCTGCCAAATAATGTCAGCCCTCTGCACCATCCCTCTTACATGTGTCACATTCGGTTCCCTTGCCCTTTCTTCTACTACAGAGCCTTCCCATGTTGTACCCCCCCTAGCCACACAGAATCCTAACTGGCCACAGTGTTTACACCAGACTATGGGCTGACTGACCGCGGATTATTCCCTGGCTGGCAAATTAGTCTATTTGCTCTTCAACTGATGACATCACTTCATTGCGCCCACTCCTAAGGAGAGCAGGATTTGCTCCGAGCATTGGGGAGAATGGGGCTATGTGAGTAATACATTTTTTTGAAGTTTTGTTAACACTACTGCATATCGCCAAACTTTTGAAAAGCCCAAGGAGAGACAACATCAGCAGTGTGCTCAGCTTGCTTCAGCTTTTTTTTTTTCCAATAGGAAGCTATGGATTTACCTCCACCCAATGCCTATCTATACACACCTAATCCTTTGTCACCCCAAACAGTAGACATGCCCCTTTAGTGTCCCCTTACAGTAGAAAACTCCCTTTGTGCCCCCACAAAGAAGAACCCCCTTAGTGCCACTAGACAGTAGTTATGCCCAATTAATGCTTTGACACAGAATGCCACCTCAGTTCCCCCACGCAGTAGATATGCCCCCTTAGTGCTCTCACATAGTAGTTATGCCCCTTGGTGCATCTACAGAGTAGTTATGCCTCCTCTGTGCACCTACACAGTAGTTATGCCTCCTTGGTACCCCCTTACAATAGTGATGATACATTATTTCTACCTTACAATGGGGTTCCTCCTTAGCACTCCCCTTAAACAGTGTAGCCCACTTATTACTCCTCTTACAGTAGTGCTGCCTCTGTACTAATAAAAAAGTAATTCTCACCAAGCCCTGTTCCCTAATGAATAGAGCATGACACGTCATGTTCTCTCCGGCAGCAGGCACGATGCAGTAACATCATCGCACATAGTGGGCTGATCAAGGGAGTGCCCAGGCCGGGGAATGATTGTTGTGCATTCTCTAGTCTACAGCTCAGATCAACAGGCACATTACTTTTCATTGGACCCTCATTTTTATATGCCCTTGAAATAGTCTGGAAGGCCCAGTCTGGCACATATAAGTAGTTCAATATGTGCAACGGGCCTACTTGCGAAATGGGGGTATCCCTTGCCCCTTAAGAGGTTTTTACGATATATGTCCCTCTGATAGAGCAAGTAATCATGACGCCAGTTGCATTTAAACAAGGACATTCAGTCCCCTTTGCAGATGGTAGTGTAGGATTGCCAGAGTGGTGGAAGGGTTGCCTATGGTGTCCCTTAGGTGTAGCTTTAGCACTTTGTCACGGTGCTCCTACCTGGATATCCTGGATCCCCAGGCATTGTAGTCCGAAGCAGTGCAAAAAGGGGTGAGTAACTTGGATGATGAAGAAATAATTGAGTCCAGACTTGTAGTAACGTTGAACACAGCTTTACTTGGCATAAACTTTCATCAAGGAACAATCTTCCAAACTTTATCTTGGTCATCAGCAGGTTTTGGCTTAAGTTCTGGCAGGCAAACACTTCTGCAACAATCTCAGCTCTACTATGATGTAGCTTTGTTAGCCCGCTATGTGGGCTGGCTTAAATAGGAAACTTTTCCTCTTCTGTTGGGACTGTAACTTAGCTGTCTGAAGTCTGTCTCTTACTTTATACAGGGAAACTTCTTCCTGGCTTCAGAGGCTTGTAGCTGGGGCCTCTGGGCCCAGCAGAGCAGACAGTGCTCTGCTGGGCGACACACAGCCTTCCTCTTACAGGGGCTGCTCTCAACTCACTCCTCACTAACTAACTCCTCCCTCTCTAGAGAGGGCTGGAATTGAACAAACAGGTTCCTCTCCAGGGAAAGTTGCTCTGCACAGATTGCTGGTGAATCTGCCGGTGAACCAGGCACATTACATGTCAACGTAAGTAAAATCAGGAATATATTTACACATTGTGCAGGACATGGTAATTTTTGGATGAGGTTTCAAAGAATCGACCCTTACAGATAGTGGGGGTCCAAAAAGAGGTGGTAATGCCACTCTGGGGCGTTACATATGCATCTTCTAATGAGCTCATTCATGTTTTTGTGTGGTTTGATGCAGCAGATATAGGCTAATGCACTTCTTTGTGTGCTGACAATATTTATCTGAAATGTCTGCAACAAATTTTCCAGCTCCTCCTGGAAGCAGAAGAAACACAGTTGTAAAACAAAGTTTATTGAGGCAGCACTTCTAGATGAAAAGAGATTGCTGCTGTGCTGCGACAGAACCGTTTTAAGGTCCCTTTACACAAGATAGTTGTCAGCTGATTATCGGGGGGCGAACTTTCCTTTACGGTTCCTGAAAATCGCCTCATGCAAATGTGATGAACAAGTGCTTGTGAAAGCATAACTGATGCGGTCATCTAAATCCTTATTTATGGGCAGTAGACCATCCCAAATAAAATCTGCCATTTGCTGGCTAGAAACAATGATCACTCGTCACCATACAGAGATGTTTAATACATGCAGCTTTCACTTCCCCTGATGAGTAAGCAATTTTCGGTAATAAATGGTTTGTTTCCAATAATTGCCTGCTCAGTCAGCCCATGTAAAAGGGCTTTACTCTGGAGATGACATCGCAATGATACAATACAATATGAGTCACATCACATATTGGTTAATGATACAGCGCTAAAAGTCTTCAGACCCATTCACATTTTTCACATTTTGTTAAGTTGTGGCCTTGTGCTAAAATAAAAAAAAGTTCAGGTTTTCTCCTATGAATCTGCACTCGATACCAGATAATGATACCCCAAATCATCGATAATTTAATGAAAAGGAAAAATTAAAATCTTGCATTGACATAAGTACTCAGACGCTTCACTCAGTACTTAGTTGACGCACCTTTGGCAGTGATTACAGCCTCTGGTTTTCTTGGGTATGATGCCACAAGGTTTGCACAGCTGGATTTGGTCATTTTCTGCCATTGTTCTCTGCAGATCCTCTCAAGCTTTCTCAAGTTGGATGGGGACCGTTGGCAAACATCCATTTTCAGGTCTCTCTAGTGTGGTGACGTGTAGGGTATGAGTGCTGGAAGCTGTGTATATCCCACCCAGATACCTCAGCTGGCTGAGATAAATAAAATCAAAAAGCTGCAGGGGTTTCAGCAAAGTGTAGTTTGCTGAGACAGTTTTGTTTACATTTTGTTCTGGGCTAGATTTCATTTGGACTAGTGGATAGGTTTGGTAGTGGGATCTGCCAGTCCACACCCTTCCAGTCCGGGTATTGTCTCGCCGGTGAGGCCTGCTGTAATCAAGGAGGGATAAAACCAACCCTCTGGGCTCTTGCACACGACCATATGCCCTCCGAGACATATGGTCCGTGAGGCATTGATTGTGCGCACTGGAGCACACGGCATACAGATTACAATGATGCTGTGCATGTCGGGCCTCCCGCGGTGCTATTGTCCTCCACTCATAAAATTATATGAGTGCACAGCATCATTGCAATCTATGATTGTGAGTGCTCCCGTGTGCATGATCAATGCCGATCCGGGATATATGGCCCGCTCACGGACCGTATGTCTCGGAGGGCCCTCTGTGTGTTAGTCTTAGAGAGAGGACTTGGAACCAGAGGCCTGAAGTTTTGGGGGGGGGCCCAGAAACGCCTGCAAAAAGAGGGTCGCACGGTCAGAATCGGGAGGACATCTGGACCATAACCCCCCAAAGGCTCTGGGTGGTCTCAGCCAGGAGGGCTGAGGGGCCACAAGGCTATGTGAAGCCGGAAATCTTTGCTATATGGACTTGTGTATGATGAGCAGACCTGCTAAGACTTGGAGCCTGCGACCCTGTGCTTAGAAGTGAGTCAGGGAAAAGTACTATGTATTAGTTAGAGCCCAGACGGGAAGGTGTTTGTTTTGATGCTGATGTTTGTGCGGGTACTAAAGTGCCACGATAAAGCGCCAGTTTAGTCCTGTTGTCTGCAAAGAAGTCTGTGATTGCAACCCCCTGAGAGAGAGAGCAATCCCTTACAGATGGCGGAGGATGAGGCTGTGTCCATGCTAAAAGGACACAACGTTGTTGCTAGGGGCAACTGACAGTAAAAAGGCAGTGCTACCAGGGGCTGCTGAATGCTGGTGTGCTACGGTGTTGGAGTTACATGGCCGGAAGCCTGTTTGTCCGTTGAAGCTGTTGGGTTACAAATCTGAACACTGTTTGCTGTGGTGAGTTAAAGGGCTGGAAGCCCAAGTAAAAGAGACTGACCTATGGAGAAAATGTTTTTTTGCTGTGTTGCTGAAATTTAAAGGGCCAGAAGCCCAAGTTGAAGAAGCATTGTTGCTACGGGGCTGTCTGTTACCATGGGTCTCATAGAGGAATATGCCAGGCGGTTGTGGTGGATAAAGCAGCAGAAAGAAATGGCCACACTGATTGGTTATACCCAAAGTGAATTAATGTGGTTTGATACAGAGCGGGAGGCTTTGGAGGCACAACTGCAGTTGGCCCTGAAGAGGGGGTCTTCGATGCTGAGGGGACACTTTGTGAAGGTCCAGGGTGTCGGTGATGTGGCTGGAGAATCAGAGGAAAGGTATTCAGTGTGTGAGACTCACCGCCCGGGAAAAGACTGGATTCAAAGCCAAGGTGTTTCCCATGGCAACCACAGTATTGAGGAGCCTGTAACGTCAATGGGTAAGAGAGTTCCTGGTATTGCTTGTGTAGCAGACAAAGTGACAGTGAGCCAAGCTCTGGAGGTTAGGCATGTTGCTGATCAGTGCCCTGGTACCTCAGAAGCCGTGAACTGTGGTGTGTAGCTGGCCAGCTAAAACCTGTCCTAGGTTCCTAATTTGACTTGCATGTTATACAGCTAGACCTGCCAATAATGTTAATACAGCTCCTATGTTTTTATATAGACTTATTTACAGTGACTTCATGTTTCTGGATGTCATATAACAGTTATACAGACGTGGACAAAATTGTTGGTACCCTTTGGTCAATGAAAGAAAAAGTCACAATGGTCACAGAAATAACTTTAATCTGACAAAAGTAATAATAAATTAAAATTCTATAAATGTTAACCAATGAAAGTCAGACATTGTTTTTCAACCATGCTTCAACAGAATTATGTAAAAAAATAAACTCATGAAACAGGCATGGACAAAAATGATGGTACCCCTAGAAAACACAGAACATAATGTGACCAAAGGGACATGTTAATTCAAGGTGTGTCCACTAATTAGCATCACAGGTGTCTACAACCTTGTAATCAGCCATTGGGCCTATATATATGGCTCCAGGTAATCACTGTGTTGTTTGGTGATATGGTGTGTACCACACTCGACATGGACCAGAGGAAGCAAAGGAAAGAGCTGTCTCAAGAGATCAGAAAGAAAATTATAGACAAGCATGTTAAAGGTAAAGGCTATAAGACCATCTCCAAGCAACTAGATGTTCCTGTGAGTACAGTTGCACATATTATTCATAAGTTTAAGATCCATGGGACTGTAGCCAACCTCCCTGGACGTGGCCGCAGGAGGAAAATTGATGACAAATCTAAGAGACGGATAATCCGAATGGTAACAAAAGAGCCTAGAAAGACTTCTAAAGAGATTCAAGGTGAACTTCATGCTCAAGGAACATCAGTGTCAGATCGCACCATCCGTCGTTGTTTGAGCCAAAGTGGACTACATGGGAGACGACCAAGGAGGACACCATTGTTGAAAACGAATCATAAAAAAGCAAGACTGGAATATGCCAAACTACATGTTGACAAGCCACAAAGCTTCTGGGAGAATGTCCTGTGGACAGATGAGACAAAAATCGAAGTTTTTGCCAAGGCACATCAGCTGTATGTTCACAGACGAAAAAATGAAGCATATCAAGAAAAGAACACTGTCCCTACTGTGAAACATGGAGGAGGCTCTGTTATGTTCTGGGGCTGCTTTGCTGCGTCTGGCACAGGGTGTCTTGAATCTGTGCAGGGTACAATGAAATCTCAAGACTATCAAGGAATTCTAGAGAGAAATGTACTAGCCAGTGTCAGAAAGCTTGGTCTCAGTCGCAGGTCATGGGTCTTGCAACAGGACAATGACCCAAAACACACCGCTAAAAACACCCAAGAATGGCTAAGAGGAAAAAATTGGACTATTCTAAAGTGGCCTTCTATGAGCCCTGACCTCAATCCTATTGAGCATCTTTGGAAGGAGCTGAAACATGCAGTCTGGAAAAGGCACCCTTCAAACCGGACACAACTGGAGCAGTTTGCTCATGAGGAGTGGGCCAAAATACCTGCTGAGAGGTGCAGATGTCTCATTGACAGTTACAGGAAGCGTTTGATTGCAGTGATTGCCTCAAAAGGTTGCGCAACAAAATATTAAGTTAGGGGTACCATCATTTTTGTCCATGCCTGTTTCATGAGTTTATTTTTTTACATAATTCTGTTGAAGCATGGTTGAAAAACAATGTCTGACTTTCATTGGTTAACATTTATAGAATTTTAATTTATTATTACTTTTGTCAGATTAAAGTTATTTCTGTGACCATTGTGACTTTTTCTTTCATTGACCAAAGGGTACCAACAATTTTGTCCACGTCTGTATATTGTGTTCACAGAAGCAGAAAAGATAATATGCCTTTAAGATTCAGTAAATTAATGTAAGGTAAGCTCAATAACACAGCAGAATTAACAACAGAAAGCATAGCGTTAAAGAGGGCCTTTCATGCAATTTTATTAAGGGAGATATATACCTGTACTTGCGGGGTACCCCCCGCTGATTCTGCCACCCTGCTTGATTTTTTTAACTATGTGTCCTACACCCTGCTGTGCCCCATCGGATTTCTCCGTCTCAGTATGCTAATACTGAGCATCAGGACACGGAGGAGGAGACGCCAGGGTTTCTCAATGGGCGTCTCAAAATAGTCTTAGGTTCAAATCTGTACTAAGTGAAGAAACAGATTCCATACGCCCAGGAGAATGGAAGGAAATTTCCATCACTTAGTGAGAAAATAAGTCATTATCCTTCCATCCCTGCTCAGAAAGACAAAGAGAAGCTTAGTCCAGTGTCAGGAAAAAGGTATGTCAATTTACCATCTATCTCTACTGGAAAATATGAAAATAGGGACTCACCTAATTCAGAACTAAGTGAGAAAATAGAACCAGGTGATTTAATTCCTATATGTGACTGCAAGCTGTCAGGAAAATGCTACAATTATTGTTCCAGCAAGACAACAGAGAACAGTCCTTGCTAGAAATCACGCTCTGGAACCCACTGTATTTTCAGGAGACATACTGAAGTTCATATAGTGGAAGGCAAGTTTTGAATTGATCATCGAGCATCATTGCTTCAGTCTAGTCGACAAGTTATTCTATCTTCAGAGATATGGAGATATGTTGGTAGAGAAGCAAAGGACGTTCTTGAAGGTAACTTCTATAGAAAAGATGAAGAAGCCTACATGCAAGCTTGGGAAAAATTGAATGCAAGATATGGCCATCCTTTCTTAGTATAAAGAGCTTTTAGAGAGAAGTTGAAAAACTGTCCTAAAATAGGTCCTAAAGAACACATCCAAAAGTATGGTGACTTTCTGCAAGCATGCAGCAATGCCATCCCACATGTATGAGGACTAGAAGTACTGAACGACTATCTAGAAAACCACAGGATGCTACTGTAGATAAGCTAACTGAAGAAGTGGCTTCTAGATGGAATCACTATGTGACTGAACAGTTAAATCTAGGTAAGAACTTCCCAAGTTTTAAAGAGTTCACTGAGTTCATCAATAAGGAAGCACGAATAGCATGTAATCCAGTAGCAGCATCTTACGTCTTAAAAACCTTAGAAGAAAGGCCTGCGAGAGATATAAGACGCACAAGAGCAACTAGCTTTGCAACCAACACAGCTAAAGGTCCAGATACCTATCAGAGCAAGTTCAAAGTCACCACTGGGATCAGTAGAGAGACAGAACTGACAAATCTTCAGACTACCTTTAAATGTATGTTCTTACGCCATACATAAGTGCCAACAATTGAAGGAGAAGTCCCAGATGAAAAGAAAACATTTGTACTTGATAACCAACTATGTTTCAGATGCCTGAGAAAAGGCCATGTTACTAAGCAGTGTAAGAAAAAGGCCACATGCAGCGTTTGCAAAGGACGCCATCCTACACCACTACACGAAGAACGTCCAAAGAAAGATAAATCCTCAATACCTAAAGATGCTGAGGAAGAAAATAAACTATCGGTATTCTCTTGGGGAAGGAGAAAGCAACGGCACATCAATGGTTGTACCAGTGTGCATTTCATATCCTAGAAGGAGGAACAAGCAGGTATACGCCTATGCGCTACTGGATGCCCAGAGTGACGTCACCTTCATTGATCAAGAAATCTGCAAGAAATTATAAGTGGCTACAGAACCAGTGAAGCTCAAACTCACCACAATGATGGGAAGAGACACATTAGTGAACAGTCAAAGAGTCAAAGGACTTCATTCGAACTTCACATTAGATCTACTTCCAGCTTATACAAAAGACGATAAACCTCTAGATCAAGATCGCATGCCTACCTGTGAAATAGCCAATAAATGGGAGTACCTATCTGTCATATCTCATGAAATGTCCCCGTTTAAGGAGTTTGGTGTTGGACTGTTGATAGGTTACGATTGTCCCTAAGCCTTGGTACCACAAAAGGTAATCACAGGAGGAAAGGGTGAACCCTACGATGTTCAAACTGATCTAGGATGGGGAGTTGTTGGAGGAAAACAGCAGATTGCAAACTCAAGACAGCTGGCAGGATTGTGTCATCGACTATCTGTCCAAGAGTTACCAACTGTAAGTCTAGTGAAAGTAATCAAGATCCTTGAATCTGATTTTGAAGACATAAGTTCTAAAGAAAAGAGTGTATCCCAAGAAGACATAAAGTTTGTGCACACTCTAGAGAAAAGCATTCAGCAGAATCAAAAAGGTCATCTTAAAATGCCCTTACCCTTTAGGAAACGACCTCGTCTGCCAAATAACAGAGATAGTTCCCTAGCAAGATTGAAGTGTTTGAAGAGAAAGATGGGAAGAGATCCCAAATTCAAAAAGGATTATCTAAAATTCATGGAAGACATCTTCGACGAAGGACATCCCTCATCAAGAAGTTTTCCACTCAAGAAAACCAGATAAGATTAGAGTAGTATTTGATTGCTCAGCAAAATACAATGGTGTTGCCTTGAATAATCATCTAGTAAAAGGACCAGATCTTAGAAACACTCTGCTTGGAGTAATCTGTAGATTTAGCAAAAATCCTGTAGCAGTCATGTGTGACATTGAGAAGTTGTTCCACTAGTTTCATGTGAAGAATGAAAATAGAAACTTCCTGAAGTTCCTAGGGTGGGAGGACAGAGATACAGATACAGAGACAGCAGAATACAGAATTAAAGAACACTTGTTCGGAGCAGCATCATCTCCAGGCTGCGCCAATTATAGTATGAAGTACCTGGCCAATCAGAATGAAAAAGGATTGCCCATCAGCAGCAAATTTTCTTAAGAAAAACTTTTATGTAGATGATGGTCTTATAAGTCTAGAGTCCACAGAATCTGCAATCAAACTAGTTAAAGAAAGCCAAGAGTTATGCGCAAGAGGAAACCTGCGCCTTCACAAATTCATCTCAAACAACAGAGAGGTACTGAAATCCATCAGTGACGCTGAACGTGCATTAACAATGAAGAATGTAGATCTAAATTATGATCATCTTCCAGTTCAGAATGTACTTGGATTGGGATGGAATGTATAGAATGACAAGTTCATCTTTGAAGTATCTACGTAAGAAAAAGTTGCAACTAGACGTACCATTCTTTCCGCAGTGGCTTCTACATTTTATCCATTGGGATTCTTGGCCTCGGTGATTCTCAATGCAATACTGCAAAAATTATGCAGACAGGAGTTACAAAAGGGATGAACCCATACATGAAGATTTGAGGCCAGAGTGGGAGAGTTGGATAAGAGATATGCAAAACTTGAGAGAAGTTCGTATACCCAGATGTTTTGTACCTCATGATTTCAGAAAGTACAAGAAAATAGAATTTCATCACTTTTCAGATGTTATGGTTAGGGTCAATGCTCCTACATCAGAGTGATAGGAAAAGAAAGGATACACTGTGCCCTGGTTATGGGGAAGGCCAGAGTTGCTCCTACCAGTATTCAGGCAATACCAAGACTTAAACTGACAGCAGCTGTAGTTTCAGCATCAGTAAGCAAGTTTCTGAAAGAAGAATTGGAAATGAAAATAGATGAAGAATATTTTTGGACAGACTCACAAGTTGTACTAGGATACATAAACAATGAAACTCGAAGATTTTCATATCTTTGTCGCCAACAGAGTTCAGAAAATTAGGGAAATAACAAATCCAGAACATTGGCATCACATTGACACAAACCATAACCCAGCAGATCATGCTTCAAGAGATCTGAATGCAACAGAATTGAAGAATTCAAATTGGTTTACAGGTTCTGAGTTCCTTTGGGAAAATGAAATCATGCCCAGTAAAGGTTACACAGAATTGTCTATGTGTGATCCAGAAGTAAAGGTTGTACAAACATTGAGCACTGCAGCCAAGTGTCAAGATGACATACTTGAAAGACTAGCCAGATGTTCAAAATGGAATATGGTCATAAACGTAGTAGCTCAAATTCAACGTTTGGCAAAGGGAATCAGAAAGAAGGAATCATTGAATGTAGAAGAAAGAATGAAAGCTGAAGAAACAGTCATAAGACTCATTTAACAGAGATTCCACAGTGAAGAGTTGAACAGACTTAGTCAAGAACCCAAAAGGCTTCCAAACAACCACCCATTGTCCAAGCTTAATTTTGTTCTGCAGGATGGTATACTGAAGGTCGGAGGGAGATTGTAAAATGCATTGTTACTAGTGTTGGTCGAGCACCAAAGTGCTTGTGTGCTCTGGTGCTCAAGTAGAACACTTCCTGATGCTCGGGTACTCTACAGAGCACCTGAGCACAATGGAAGTCATTGGGAGAACCAGGCACCCCCTGCTCTGATTAGGGGAGGATGTCGGGACTCTAATTCGGCTTAGGAGTTCCTGCTCTGACTCTATATATAGCTATGTCCATATATGGAGTCAGTGCTTCGGGACACCCAGTGTATTTAAATCTAATTTAGCCTCTACTTCTGAAAAGTTTCTGGTGGGATCAGAACTCACAACCTTCTACATTACAGCCACTATTCTTATCCACTACACTATAAAGCTGCATGGCCAGTTACTTAAAAAATAAATAAAAAAATAAGACTTCTGCTGTTTAGGAATACTTACTATTTGTTTATTTAGAATATATTATATATTATAATACATGTAAATATACTATGGGTAAAACATCAGTAGTAGTTTCCCATATATTATGCATTCATATATATCAGAAGTATGATCATATATATATATATATATATATATATATATACACAGTTGTGTTCAAAATAATATCAGTGTGTTTAAAAAAAGTGAATAAAGCTCAAAATCCTTCTAATAGATTTTATTCCCATACACACAAATGCATTGGGAACACTACACATTCTATTCCAAATCAAAACATGAAGAAAAATAAATCAAAATTTGTGTTGTTACATAGTAACATAATAACATAGTACATAAGGCCGAAAATAGACATTTGTCCATCCAGTTTGGCCTGTCATCCTGCAAGTTGATCCAGAAGAAGGCAAAAAAAAAAAACTGTGACATAGAAGCCAATTTCCCCACTTTAGGGGAATAAACAATTCCTTCCCGAATCCAATCAGGCAATCAGAATAACTCCCTGGATCAACGACCCCTCTCTAGTAGCTATAGCTTGTAATATTATTACACTCCAGAAATACATGCAGGCCCCTCTTGAATTCCTTTACTGTACTCACCATCACCACCTCCTCAGGCAGAGAGTTCCATAGTCTCACTGCTCTTACCGTAAATAATCCTCTTCTATGTTTGTGTACAAACCTTCTTTCCTCTAGAAGCAGAGGATGTCCTCTCGTCACAGTCACAGTCCTGGGGATAAATAGATGATGGGATAGATCTCTGTACTGACCCCTGATATATTTATACATAGTAATTAGATCTCCTCTCAGTCATTTTTCGAAAGTGAATAACGGTACTGTAGTTGCCCCGTTCCAGATATTACTTTAGGTGCCCTCCTCTGGACCCTCTCCAGCTCTGCAATGTCTGCCTTGTTCACAGGAGCCCAGAACTGTACACAGTACTCCGTGTTTGGTCTGTCTAGGGATTTGTAAAGTGGTAGGACTGACACTGGTTTTTGCAGCTTAGTTTGCTGTTTATTAAAATTCCTAGATCCTTTTCCATGTCAGTGTTACCGAGTGTTTTACCATTTAGTATGTACGGGTGACTTTCATTATTCCTTCCCATGTGCATAACTTTACATTTGTCAGTGTTAAACCTCATCTGCCACTTATCTGCCCAAGCCTGCAATCTATCCAGATCCCTCTGTAGTAGTATACTGTCTTCTTCAGTGTTAATTACTTTACACAGTTTAGTGTCTGCGAAAATTGATATTTTACTATGCAAGCCTTCTACAAGATCATTAATAAATATATTGAAGAGAATAGGGCCCAATACTGACCCCTGAGGTACCCCACTAGTGACAGTGACCCAATCTGAGTATGTACCGTTAATAACCACCCTCTGTTTTCTATCACTCAGCCAGTTACTTACCCACATACAGACATTTTCTCCCAGTCCGAGCATTCTCATTTTATATACTAACCTTTTATGTGGTACAGTGTCAAATGCTTTGGAGAAGTCCAGATATACGACATCCATTGATTCGCCACTGTCAAGTCTAGAACTCCTCATAGAAACTGATTAAATTAGTTTGCCATGACCGATCCCTCACGAAGCCATGCTGATATGGCGTTATTTGCTTATTTCCGTTGAGATGCTCTAAGATAGCATCTCTCAGAAAACCTTCAAACACTTTACCCACAACTGATGTTAAACTTACCGGCCTATAGTTTCTAAGCTCTGTTTTTTTACCCTTTTTAAATATTGGCAACACATTTGCTATGAGCCAATCCTGTGGGACATTCCCTGTCAGTATAGAGTCTGCAAATATCAAAAATAAGGGTCGGCTATGACATTACTTAATTCCCTTAGGATACGGGGGTGTATGCCATCCAAGCTAAAAGATGGTACCAGCGCTGGAATGACAGATGTTCAATTAGTTGATGTTATTGGTAGTTCAGTTTTACCTTAATCTAGTAGAATGGTAGTTCGGTAGTTCTGCCACATTCCTGGATTGAATACCTGGAACATTCCCTACCGTACCGAACTACCATTCTACTAGATTAAGGTAAAACTGAACTACCAATAACATCAACTAATTGAACATCTGTCATTCCAGCGCTGGTACCATCTTTTAGCTTGTTTTGTAATAAATCTTGGATCGGAGCAGCCGATATCCCTTTAGGTACCCAGCTGCGGCTCTATTCGCCTAAGTGCTCTAGAGATAAAAAACACCTAGCGACAGCGCAAGCACAACCATATATATTTATGTGTATGCCATCCAGTCCTCGCGATTTGTCTATTTTAATCTTTTTAA
Organism: Bufo gargarizans; assembly: GCF_014858855.1. Lineage (NCBI taxonomy): Eukaryota > Metazoa > Chordata > Amphibia > Anura > Bufonidae > Bufo > Bufo gargarizans. Next base: position 471,599,464 of record NC_058082.1, on the reverse strand, counting down.
GTCGCTGTTGTACTTCTTCCTGGGTCAGACAGGACACTTTTAATGGGGAATTAATTTTACATTCAGCATTTAATCTGACAGTTTAGTTTCCTCAGTGAATACATTGGAGAAAAAAATATTTGACAGCTTTGCTTTCTCCTCGTCACTCTCTGAGACTCCCCCCCTCATTACTCTTTAAAGGGTGTCTGCCCTTTAAAGAGTAATGAAGCAAAGCTGTTAAATATTCTTTTCTCCAAAAAAATGTAAAAATAAATTCCCCACCTTCAGATTTATACTTTTTAACATTTATATACTTAAAGAACATTTTAGGGTTAGTTTTACTCTGTTTGGCAATTAATCTCTCGGTCTCTAGTTTGGCCACTTTTGTTGGTTTTTTACATGTTCTATTTTTTTTCCTTATAGTTTTTCAGTGCTTTCGTGCTACCCTCCTGTTGTTGTGATTTATATGCTTTCTTTTTGTAATTTATTGCTTTCTTTACAGTTCTATTTATCCACATTGGTTTCTTTTTGTTCCTTAACCTTTTATTCCCATACAGTATGTACCTCTCACAATGAGATTTTAGTATGCTTTTAAAGATATCCCATTTTGTGGCTGTATTTTTATTTTTGAGGATTTTGTCCCAGTTAGTTAGGCCTATGGCCTCTCTTAGTTGGCAAAATTTAGCTTTTTTGAAGTTTGGTATTTTTGTTCCTCCCTGTAGAAAAGCTCCTTTGAATGATAATTGGAAGGTTATTACTTTATGGTCACTATTTCCCAGGTGTCCCCCAACCTGCACGTCTGTTGTTCTGTCAGGCCTATTGGTTAATACTAAGTCCAGTATGGCCGTCCCTCTAGTCGGGTCCTGAACCAGTTGGAAAAGGTAATTGTCTTTGGTTATTGACAAAAACCTGTTTCCTTTATGAGATATACAAGTTTTAGTTTCCCAGTCTATATCTGGGTAGTTGAAGTCCCCCATAATAACCACCTCATTATGATTTGCCGCCTTGCCTATCTCGTTTATTAGTAAATTTTCTGTGGACTCTGGTATATTAGGTGGTTTATACTAAACTCCTATTAGTAATTTATTATCGTTTTTAGCTCCATGTATCTCTACCCACAGTGACTCCACATGTTCATGTCCCTCACTTATACACTCACCTAAAGAATTATTAGGAACACCATACTAATACGGACCCCCTTTTGCCTTCAGAACTGCCTTAATTCTACGTGGCATTAATTCAACAAGCTGCTGATAGCATTCTTTAGAAATGTTGGCCCATATTGATAGGATAGCATCTTGCAGTTGATGGAGATTTGAGGGATGCACATCCAGGGCACAAAGCTCCCGTTCCACCACATCCCAAAGATGCTCTATTGGGTTCAGATCTGGTGACTGTGGGGGCCATTTTATGGCTCTTTCACACCTGCGTTATTGTCTCCTGGCATAGAGTTCCGTCGTCGGGGCTCTATGCCGGAAGAATCCTGATCAGTTTTATCCCCATGCATTCTGAATGGAGAGAAATCCATTCAGGATGCATCAGGATGTCTTCAGTTCCGGAACAGAACGTTTTTTGGCCGGAGAACAATACCACAGCATGCTGCGCTTTTTGCTCCGGCCAAAAATCCTGAAGACTTGCCGCAAGGCCGGATCCGGAATGAATGCCCATTAAAAGGCATTGATCCGGATCCGGCCTTAAGCTAAACGTCGTTTCGGCGCATTGCCGGATGAAACGTTTAGCTTTTTCTCAATGGTTACTATGGCTGCCGGGACGCTAAAGTCCTGGCAGCCATGGTAAAGTGTAGCGGGGAGCGGGGGAGCAGTATACTTACCGTCTGTGCGGCTCCCGGGGCGCTCCAGAGTAAAATATGTTGAGACATTCAAATGGTAGAGTCCGAATTTGGCGTAAACAGAATGAGAACATGTATCCATCATGCCCTGTTACCACTGAAGCCTCTTCAGGTGAAACGTACGTCGAGGTGCAGCTTTTGGTCACACGCTCTGGGTCCAGCATATCATGGGTAATGTTTTGTTGTTTTGCTCAGTTAGTTGTTACATTTCTTTTTAATTCTCTATTGCCACCTGCACTTGGCACACTTGCCTCTGTCTGTATTGTACAGTTCAATGGCTATGTGCATACCTTATGCGGCCATCCCAGGTTTTTGGGTGGGCTAGTTTGCCTTGTGCTATTTGTACATTTTTTCATTTATCTTTCTGTGCATGCAACATACATACCAGTACATGTCACTTTGAGTGAACCTACAGTTCTCACAATTTTCATGCTGATGTATACCTAGGGCTGTGACATCTTTTTCCCTGCCAGTTGGGTGTTTGGGAGAGAGGTTGTATCTGACCTCCTCACATGAGGTCTCCCCCCCTCCTGTACACTTGTCCCCTTTGTTTCATATATTGTTTGTTATGTGATCATGTCTCAATAAATTACATATATTTTATATGTGTGTCTCCCACTTTTCTTTGGGGTTTTTGGTTCTGTTTTTGGGTTGGCTCAGGAGATCCGGGGCAGACCCCCCCTCCCTCCCCAGTTTCAATTTCATTGGTGGCCAGTGTGCCCCCCCCCTCCCTCCCTCTATTGTATTTATATCATTGGTGGCCAGTGTGCGGCCCCCCCTCCCTACCTATATTGTATTTATATCATTAGTGGCACAGTGTGCACCCCCCGCCCCCCCTCCCTCCCTCTATTGTATTTATATCATTGGTGGCACAGTGTGCGCCCTCCCTCTCCCCCCCCCCGATCATTGGTGGCAGCAGAGAGTTCTGATCAGAGTCCCAGTTTAATTGCTGGGGCTCCGATCGGTAACCATGGCTACCAGGACGCTACTGCAGTCTGGTTGCCATGGTTACTTAGCAATATTAGAAGCATCGTACTTACCTGCGTGCTGCTGCGCTGTCTGTGACCGGCCGGGAGCTCCTCCTACTGGTAAGTGACAGATCATTAAGCAATGCGCCTCACAGACCTGTCACTTACCAGTAGGAGGAGCTCCCGGCCGGTCACAGACAGTGCAGCAGCCAGCAGGTAAGTATGATGCTTCTAATTATTGCTAAGTAACCATGGCAACCAGGACTGCAGTAGCGTCCTGGTTGCCATGGTTACCGATCGGAGCCCCAGCGATTAAACTGGGACTCTGATCAGAACTCTCCGCTGCCACCAATAATCGGGGGGGGGGGAGGGGAGAGGGGAGGCCGCACACTGGCCACCAATGATATAAATACAATAGAGGGGGGACCGGTGGGGCCGGGGGGGGCCACACACTGTGCCACCAATGATATAAATATAATAGAGGGAGGGAGACGCACACTGTGCCACCAATGATATAAATACAATAGAGGGAGGGAGCCGCACACTGTGCCACCAATGATATAAATACAATAGAGGGAGGGGGGGGCGGGGGGGTCGCACACTGTGCCACCAATTATATAAATACAATAGAGGGAGGGAGGGGGGCCGGGGGGCCGCACACTGTGCCACCAATGATATAAATACAATAGAGGGAGGGAGGGGGCCGCACACTGGCCACCAATGATATAAATACAATAGAGGGAGGGAGGGGGGCCGCACACTGTGCCACCAATGATATAAATACAATAGAGGGAGGGAGGGGGGTCGCACACTGGCCACCAATGATATTCAAACTGGGGAGGGAGGGGGGTCTACCCCCTGCTGCCTGGCAGCCCCATATCTCTTACAGGGGGATATGATACGCACAATTAACACCTTCAGGTGCGGCACCTGAGGGGTTAATTGTGCGGATCACAGCCCCCTGTAAGAGATCGGGTGCTGCCAGGCAGCAGGGGGCAGTCATGTACACAGTTCGTAGTATATTCTAACTAGAAGCGTCCCCATCACCATGGGAACGCCTCTGTGTTAGAATATACTGTCGGATATGAGTTTTCACGATGTAACTCAAATCCGATGGTATATTCTAACATAGAGGCATTCCCATGGTGATGGGGATGCTTCAAGTTAAAGTACACCATCGGATTGGAGAAAACTCAGATCCGATGGTATAAAAGGGATTCCTGACTTTACATTGAAAGTCAATGGGGACGGATCCGTTTGCAATTGCACCATTGCACCATATTGTGTCAATGTCAAACGGATCCGTCCCCATTGACTTGCATTGTAATTCAGGACGGATCCGTTTGGCTCCGCACGGCCAGGCGGACACCAAAACGACTTTTTTTTCATGTCCGTGGATCCTCCAAAAATTAAGGAAGACCCACGGAGGAAAAAACGATCACGGACCTACGGACCCCGTTTTTGTGGACCTTAAAAAAAACGGTTATGTGCATGAGGCCTTACTCTACTACACCTGCAAGTAAATTATTTGCCATGTAGAAATATAATTTCTACCAAAAACAGTGATTGATCAGGTTAGTGATATCTGACTGCTATTATTTTGAACACGACTTTGTGTATATATTTATGTATATTATTTTTTTTAGTAATTACTAGGGATGAGCGAACTCGAACTGTATAGTTCGGGTTCGTACCGAATTTTGGGGTGTCCGTGACACGGACCCGAACCCGGACATTTTCGTAAAAGTCCGGGTTCGGGTTCGGTGTTCGTCGCTTTCTTCGCGCTTTTGTGACGCTTTCTTGGCGCTTTTTGAAAGGCTGCAAAGCAGCCAATCAACAAGCGTCATACTACTTGCCCCAAGAGGCCATCACAGCCATGCCTACTATTGGCATGGCTGTGATTGGCCAGAGCACCATGTGACCCAGCCTCTATTTAAGCTGGAGTCACATAGCGCCGCCCGTCACTCTGCTCTGATTAGCGTAGGGAGAGGTTGCGGCTGCGACAGTAGGGCGAGATTAGGCAGATTAACTCCTCCAAAGGACTTGATTAACTGATCGATCTGCAGCTGTGGATCATTGAGCTGCTGATCCTCAATTGCTCACTGTTTTTAGGCTGCACAGACCGTTTGTCAGTCTCATTTTTCTGGGGTGATCGGCGGCCATTTTGTGTCTTGTGGTGCGCCAGCACAAGCTGCGACCAAGTGCATTTAACCCTCAATGGTGTGGTTGTTTTTTGGCTAAAGCCTACATCAGGGTGAAGCTGTCACACCAAGTGCATTTAACCAGCAATAGTCTGTTCATTTTTTGGCCATATACAAAATCAGGGGCAAGCTGCGCCTGTCACCAAGTGCATTTAACCCTCAATGGTGTGGTTGTTTTTTGGCTAAAGCCTACATCAGGGTGAAGCTGTCACACCAAGTGCATTTAACCAGCAATAGTCTGTTCATTTTTTGGCCATATACAAAATCAGGGGCAAGCTGCGCCTGTCACCAAGTGCATTTAACCCTCAATGGTGTGGTTGTTTTTTGGCTAAAGCCTACATCAGGGTGAAGCTGTCACACCAAGTGCATTTAACCAGCAATAGTCTGTTCATTTTTTGGCCATATACAAAATCAGGGGCAAGCTGCGCCTGTCACCAAGTGCATTTAACCCTCAATGGTGTGGTTGTTTTTTGGCTAAAGCCTACATCAGGGTGAAGCTGTCACACCAAGTGCATTTAACCAGCAATAGTCTGTTCATTTTTTGGCCATATCCCAGTCTAATTCTGTCACTAAATCCATACCGGTCACCCAGCGCCTAAATACTAGGCCTCAAATTTATATCCAGCTAAATCTGTCCCTAGTGCTGTAGCTGGGCGAGTTATTTAGTGTCCGTTCAAGCACATTTCTTGTTCTGGGTTGAAATACAATTCCCAATTTAGCAATTTCATAATTTAGTGGTTCCTGCTATATCAGAGCTATTTGAAATCTATCCCAAAAAGGGTATATAATATTGAAGGTGCACATTGGGTCATTCAGAATAACTTCACACACACCCGCTACTGTGTATTTCCAAGTCTAATTCTGTCACTAAACCCATACCTGTCACCCAGCGCCTAAATACTAGGCCTCAAATTTAAATCCCTCTAAATCTCTCGTTACCCACCGCTGTACTGTTGTTGCTGGGCAAGATATTTAGTGTCCGTCAAAGCACATTTTTTGTTCTGGGTTGAAGTACAATTCCCAATTTAGCAATTTCATAATTTAGTGGTTTCTGCTATATCAGAGCTATTTGAAATCTATCCCTAAAAGGGTATATAATATTGAAGGTGCACATAGGGTCATTCAGAATAACTTCACACACACGCTTCTGTGCATTTCCAAGTCTAATTCTGTCACTAAATCCATACCGGTGACCCAGCGCCTAAATACTAGGCCTCGAATTTAAATCCCTCTAAATCTCTCGTTACCCACCGCTGTACTGTTGTTGCTGGGCAAGATATTTAGTGTCCGTCAAAGCACATTTTTTGTTCTGGGTTGAAGTACAATTCCCAATTTAGCAATTTCATAATTTAGTGGTTTCTGCTATATCAGAGCTATTTGAAATCTATCCCTAAAAGGGTATATAATATTGAAGGTGCACATAGGGTCATTCAGAATAACTTCACACACACGCTTCTGTGCATTTCCAAGTCTAATTCTGTCACTAAATCCATACCGGTGACCCAGCGCCTAAATACTAGGCCTCAAATTTAAATCCCTCTAAATCTCTCGTTACCCACCGCTGTACTGTTGTTGCTGGGCAAGATATTTAGTGTCCGTCAAAGCACATTTTTTGTTCTGGGTTGAAGTACAATTCCCAATTTAGCAATTTCATAATTTAGTGGTTTCTGCTATATCAGAGCTATTTGAAATCTATCCCTAAAAGGGTATATAATATTGAAGGTGCACATAGGGTCATTCAGAATAACTTCACACACACGCTTCTGTGCATTTCCAAGTCTAATTCTGTCACTAAATCCATACCGGTGACCCAGCGCCTAAATACTAGGCCTCAAATTTAAATCCCTCTAAATCTCTCGTTACCCACCGCTGTACTGTTGTTGCTGGGCAAGATATTTAGTGTCCGTCAAAGCACATTTTTTGTTCTGGGTTGAAGTACAATTCCCAATTTAGCAATTTCATAATTTAGTGGTTCCTGCTATATCAGAGCTATTTGAAATCTATCCCAAAAAGGGTATATAATATTGAAGGTGCACATTGGGTCATTCAGAATAACTTCACACACACCCGCTACTGTGTATTTCCAAGTCTAATTCTGTCACTAAACCCATACCTGTCACCCAGCGCCTAAATACTAGGCCTCAAATTTAAATCCCTCTAAATCTCTCGTTACCCACCGCTGTACTGTTGTTGCTGGGCAAGATATTTAGTGTCCGTCAAAGCACATTTTTTGTTCTGGGTTGAAGTACAATTCCCAATTTAGCAATTTCATAATTTAGTGGTTTCTGCTATATCAGAGCTATTTGAAATCTATCCCTAAAAGGGTATATAATATTGAAGGTGCACATAGGGTCATTCAGAATAACTTCACACACACGCTTCTGTGCATTTCCAAGTCTAATTCTGTCACTAAATCCATACCGGTGACCCAGCGCCTAAATACTAGGCCTCAAATTTAAATCCCTCTAAATCTCTCGTTACCCACCGCTGTACTGTTGTTGCTGGGCAAGATATTTAGTGTCCGTCAAAGCACATTTTTTGTTCTGGGTTGAAGTACAATTCCCAATTTAGCAATTTCATAATTTAGTGGTTTCTGCTATATCAGAGCTATTTGAAATCTATCCCTAAAAGGGTATATAATATTGAAGGTGCACATAGGGTCATTCAGAATAACTTCACACACACGCTTCTGTGCATTTCCAAGTCTAATTCTGTCACTAAATCCATACCGGTGACCCAGCGCCTAAATACTAGGCCTCAAATTTAAATCCCTCTAAATCTCTCGTTACCCACCACTGTACTGTTGTTGCTGGGCAAGATATTTAGTGTCCGTCAAAGCACATTTTTTGTTCTGGGTTGAAGTACAATTCCCAATTTAGCAATTTCATAATTTAGTGGTTCCTGCTATATCAGAGCTATTTGAAATCTATCCCAAAAAGGGTATATAATATTGAAGGTGCACATTGGGTCATTCAGAATAACTTCACACACACCCGCTACTGTGTATTTCCAAGTCTAATTCTGTCACTAAACCCATACCTGTCACCCAGCGCCTAAATACTAGGCCTCAAATTTAAATCCCTCTAAATCTCTCGTTACCCACCGCTGTACTGTTGTTGCTGGGCAAGATATTTAGTGTCCGTCAAAGCACATTTTTTGTTCTGGGTTGAAGTACAATTCCCAATTTAGCAATTTCATAATTTAGTGGTTTCTGCTATATCAGAGCTATTTGAAATCTATCCCTAAAAGGGTATATAATATTGAAGGTGCACATAGGGTCATTCAGAATAACTTCACACACACGCTTCTGTGCATTTCCAAGTCTAATTCTGTCACTAAATCCATACCGGTGACCCAGCGCCTAAATACTAGGCCTCAAATTTAAATCCCTCTAAATCTCTCGTTACCCACCACTGTACTGTTGTTGCTGGGCAAGATATTTAGTGTCCGTCAAAGCACATTTTTTGTTCTGGGTTGAAGTACAATTCCCAATTTAGCAATTTCATAATTTAGTGGTTCCTGCTATATCAGAGCTATTTGAAATCTATCCCAAAAAGGGTATATAATATTGAAGGTGCACATTGGGTCATTCAGAATAACTTCACACACACCCGCTACTGTGTATTTCCAAGTCTAATTCTGTCACTAAACCCATACCTGTCACCCAGCGCCTAAATACTAGGCCTCAAATTTAAATCCCTCTAAATCTCTCGTTACCCACCGCTGTACTGTTGTTGCTGGGCAAGATATTTAGTGTCCGTCAAAGCACATTTTTTGTTCTGGGTTGAAGTACAATTCCCAATTTAGCAATTTCATAATTTAGTGGTTTCTGCTATATCAGAGCTATTTGAAATCTATCCCTAAAAGGGTATATAATATTGAAGGTGCACATAGGGTCATTCAGAATAACTTCACACACACGCTTCTGTGCATTTCCAAGTCTAATTCTGTCACTAAATCCATACCGGTGACCCAGCGCCTAAATACTAGGCCTCAAATTTAAATCCCTCTAAATCTCTCGTTACCCACCGCTGTACTGTTGTTGCTGGGCAAGATATTTAGTGTCCGTCAAAGCACATTTTTTGTTCTGGGTTGAAGTACAATTCCCAATTTAGCAATTTCATAATTTAGTGGTTCCTGCTATATCAGAGCTATTTGAAATCTATCCCAAAAAGGGTATATAATATTGAAGGTGCACATTGGGTCATTCAGAATAACTTCACACACACCCGCTACTGTGTATTTCCAAGTCTAATTCTGTCACTAAACCCATACCTGTCACCCAGCGCCTAAATACTAGGCCTCAAATTTAAATCCCTCTAAATCTCTCGTTACCGCTGTACTGTTGTAGCTGGGAAAGTTATTTAGTGCCCGTCAAAGCAAATTTTTTGTTCTGGGTTGAAGTACAATTCCCAATTTAGCAATTTCATAATTTAGTGGTTCCTGCTATATCAGAGCTATTTGAAATCTATCCCAAAAAGGGTATATAATATTCAAGGTGCACATTGGGTCATTCAGAATAACTTCACACACACGCTTCTGTGCATTTCCAAGTCTAATTCTGTCACTAAATCCATACCGGTCACCCAGCGCCTAAATACTAGGCCTCAAATTTATATCCCGCTGAATTTGAATACAATACATTGGGCCAAATAATATATTTGTTGTTGTGGTGAACCATAACAATGAGAAAAACATCTAGTAAGGGACGCGGACGTGGACATGGTCGTGGTGGTGTTAGTGGACCCTCTGGTGCTGGGAGAGGACGTGGCCGTTCTGCCACATCCACACGTCCTAGTGTACCAACTACCTCAGGTCCCAGTAGCCGCCAGAATTTACAGCGATATATGGTGGGGCCCAATGCCGTTCTAAGGATGGTAAGGCCTGAGCAGGTACAGGCATTAGTCAATTGGGTGGCCGACAGTGGATCCAGCACGTTCACATTATCTCCCACCCAGTCTTCTGCAGAAAGCGCACAGATGGCGCCTGAAAACCAACCCCATCAGTCTGTCACATCACCCCCATGCATACCAGGGAAACTGTCTCAGCCTCAAGTTATGCAGCAGTCTCTTATGCTGTTTGAAGACTCCGCTGGCAGGGTTTCCCAAGGGCATCCACCTAGCCCTTCCCCAGCGGTGAAAGACATAGAATGCACTGACGCACAACCACTTATGTTTCCTGATGATGAGGACATGGGAATACCACCTCAGCATGTCTCTGATGATGACGAAACACAGGTGCCAACTGCTGCGTCTTTCTGCAGTGTGCAGACTGAACAGGAGGTCAGGGATCAAGACTGGGTGGAAGACGATGCAGGGGACGATGAGGTCCTAGACCCCACATGGAATGAAGGTCGTGCCACTGACTTTCACAGTTCGGAGGAAGAGGCAGTGGTGAGACCGAGCCAACAGCGTAGCAAAAGAGGGAGCAGTGGGCAAAAGCAGAACACCCGCCGCCAAGAGACTCCGCCTGCTACTGACCGCCGCCATCTGGGACCGAGCACCCCAAAGGCAGCTTCAAGGAGTTCCCTGGCATGGCACTTCTTCAAACAATGTGCTGACGACAAGACCCGAGTGGTTTGCACGCTGTGCCATCAGAGCCTGAAGCGAGGCATTAACGTTCTGAACCTGAGCACAACCTGCATGACCAGGCACCTGCATGCAAAGCATGAACTGCAGTGGAGTAAACACCTTAAAACCAAGGAAGTCACTCAGGCTCCCCCTGCTACCTCTTCTGCTGCTGCCGCCTCGGCCTATTCTGCTGCTGCCGCCTCGGCCTCTTCCTCCGCCTCTGGAGGAACGTTGGCACCTGCCGCCCAGCAAACAGGGGATGTACCACCAACACCACCACCACCACCTCCGTCACCAAGCGTCTCAACCATGTCACACGCCAGCGTTCAGCTCTCCATCTCACAAACATTTGATAGAAAGCGTAAATTCCCACCTAGCCACCCTCGATCCCTGGCCCTGAATGCCAGCATTTCTAAACTACTGGCCTATGAAATGCTGTCATTTAGGCTGGTGGACACAGACAGCTTCAAACAGCTCATGTCGCTTGCTGTCCCACAGTATGTTGTTCCCAGCCGGCACTACTTCTCCAAGAGAGCCGTGCCTTCCCTGCACAACCAAGTATCCGATAAAATCAAGTGTGCACTGCGCAACGCCATCTGTAGCAAGGTCCACCTAACCACAGATACGTGGACCAGTAAGCACGGCCAGGGACGCTATATCTCCCTAACTGCACACTGGGTAAATGTAGTGGCAGCTGGGCCCCAGGCGGAGAGCTGTTTGGCGCACGTCCTGCCGCCGCCAAGGATCGCAGGGCAACATTCTTTGCCTCCTGTTGCCACCTCCTCCTTCTCGGCTTCCTCCTCCTCTTCTTCCACCTGCTCATCCAGTCAGCCACACACCTTCACCACCAACTTCAGCACAGCCCGGGGTAAACGTCAGCAGGCCATTCTGAAACTCATATGTTTGGGGGACAGGCCCCACACCGCACAGGAGTTGTGGCGGGGTATTGAACAACAGACCGACGAGTGGTTGCTGCCGGTGAGCCTCAAGCCCGGCCTGGTGGTGTGTGATAATGGGCGAAATCTCGTTGCAGCTCTGGGACTAGCCAATTTGACGCACATCCCTTGCTTGGCGCATGTGCTGAATTTGGTGGTGCAGAAGTTCATTCACAACTACCCCGACATGTCAGAGCTGCTGCATAAAGTGCGGGCCGTCTGTTCGCGCTTCCGGCGTTCACATCCTGCCGCTGCTCGCCTGTCTGCGCTACAGCGTAACTTCGGCCTTCCCGCTCACCGCCTCATATGCGACGTGCCCACCAGGTGGAACTCCACCTTGCACATGCTGGACAGACTGTGCGAGCAGCAGCAGGCCATAGTGGAGTTTCAGCTGCAGCACGCACGGGTCAGTCGCACTACAGAACAGCACCACTTCACCACCAATGACTGGGCCTCCATGCGAGACCTGTGTGCCCTGTTGCGCTGTTTCGAGTACTCCACCAACATGGCCAGTGGCGATGACACCGTTATCAGCGTTACAATACCACTTCTATGTCTCCTTGAGAAAACACTTAGGGCGATGATGGAACAGGAGGTGGCCCAGGAGGAGGAGGAGGAGGATGAGGAAGAGGGGTCATTTTTAGCACTTTCAGGCCAGTCTCTTCGAAGTGACTCAGAGGGAGGTTTTTTGCAACAGCAGAGGCCAGGTACAAATGTGGCCAGCCAGGGCCCACTACTGGAGGACGAGGAGGACGAGGATGAGGAGGAGGTGGAGGAGGATGAGGATGAAGCATGGTCACAGCGGGGTGGCACCCAACGCAGCTCGGGTCCATCACTGGTGCGTGGCTGGGGGGAAAGGCAGGACGATGACGATACGCCTCCCACAGAGGACAGCTTGTCCTTACCCCTGGGCAGCCTGGCACACATGAGCGACTACATGCTGCAGTGCCTGCGCAACGACAGCAGAGTTGCCCACATTTTAACCTGTGCGGACTACTGGGTTGCCACCCTGCTGGATCCACGCTACAAAGACAATGTGCCCACCTTACTTCCTGCACTGGAGCGTGATAGGAAGATGCGCGAGTACAAGCGCACGTTGGTAGACGCGCTACTGAGAGCATTCCCAAATGTCACAGGGGAACAAGTGGAAGCCCAAGGCCAAGGCAGAGGAGGAGCAAGAGGTCGCCAAGGCAGCTGTGTCACGGCCAGCTCCTCTGAGGGCAGGGTTAGCATGGCAGAGATGTGGAAAACTTTTGTCAACACGCCACAGCTAACTGCACCACCACCTGATACGCAACGTGTTAGCAGGAGGCAACATTTCACTAACATGGTGGAACAGTACGTGTGCACACCCCTCCACGTACTGACTGATGGTTCGGCCCCATTCAACTTCTGGGTCTCTAAATTGTCCACGTGGCCAGAGCTAGCCTTTTATGCCTTGGAGGTGCTGGCCTGCCCGGCAGCCAGCGTTTTGTCTGAACGTGTATTCAGCACGGCAGGGGGCGTCATTACAGACAAACGCAGCCGCCTGTCTACAGCCAATGTGGACAAGCTGACGTTCATAAAAATGAACCAGGCATGGATCCCACAGGACCTGTCCGTCCCTTGTCCAGATTAGACATTAACTACCTCCCCATAACCATATATTATTGGACTCCAGGGCACTTCCTCATTCAATCCTATTTTTATTTTCATTTTACCATTATATTGCGATGCTACCCAAAGTTGAATGAACCTCTCCTCTGCCTGTGTGCTAGGCCTAAATATATGCCAATGGACTGTTGCAGTGGTGGCTGACATGAAGCCTGATTCTCTGCTATGACATGCAGACTAATTCTCTGCTGACATGAAGCCAGATTGTCTGTTACGGGACCTCTCTCCTCTGCCTGGGTGCTGGGCCTAAATTTATGACAATGGACTGTTGCAGTGGTGGCTGACGTGAAGCCTGATTCTCTGCTATGACATGCAGACTGATTCTCTGCTGACATGAAGCCAGATCGTCTGTTACGGGACCTCTCTGCTCTGCCTGTGTGCTAGGCCTAAATATATGCCAATGGACTGTTGCAGTGGTGGGTGACGTGAAGCCTCATTCTCTGCTATGACATGCAGACTGATTCTCTGCTGACATGAAGCCAGATTGTCTGTTACGGGACCTCTCTGCTCTGCCTGTGTGCTAGGCCTAAATATATGCCAATGGACTGTTGCAGTGGTGGGTGACGTGAAGCCTCATTCTCTGCTATGACATGCAGACTGATTCTCTGCTGTCATGAAGCCAGATTGTCTGTTACGGGACCTCTCTGCTCTGCCTGTGTGCTAGGCCTAAATATATGCCAATGGACTGTTGCAGTGGTGGGTGACGTGAAGCCTCATTCTCTGCTATGACATGCAGACTGATTCTCTGCTGACATGAAGCCAGATTGTCTGTTACGGGACCTCTCTGCTCTGCCTGTGTGCTAGGCCTAAATATATGCCAATGGACTGTTGCAGTGGTGGGTGACGTGAAGCCTCATTCTCTGCTATGACATGCAGACTGATTCTCTGCTGTCATGAAGCCAGATTGTCTGTTACGGGACCTCTCTGCTCTGCCTGTGTGCTAGGCCTAAATATATGCCAATGGACTGTTGCAGTGGTGGGTGACGTGAAGCCTCATTCTCTGCTATGACATGCAGACTGATTCTCTGCTGACATGAAGCCAGATTGTCTGTTACGGGACCTCTCTGCTCTGCCTGTGTGCTAGGCCTAAATATATGCCAATGGACTGTTGCAGTGGTGGGTGACGTGAAGCCTCATTCTCTGCTATGACATGCAGACTGATTCTCTGCTGTCATGAAGCCAGATTGTCTGTTACGGGACCTCTCTGCTCTGCCTGTGTGCTAGGCCTAAATATATGCCAATGGACTGTTGCAGTGGTGGGTGACGTGAAGCCTCATTCTCTGCTATGACATGCAGACTAATTCTCTGCTGACATGAAGACAGATTCTCTGTTACGGGACCTCTCTCCTCTGCCTGTGTGTGTGCTGGGCCTAAATATATGCCAATGGACTGTTGCAGTGGTGGCTGACGTGAAGCCTCATTCTCTGCTATGACATGCAGACTGATTCTCTGCTGACATGAAGCCAGATTCTCTGTTACGGGACCTCTCTCCTCTGCCTGTGTGTGTGCTGGGCCTAAATATATGCCAATGGACTGTTGCAGTGGTGGCTGACGTGAAGCCTCATTCTCTGCTATGACATGCAGACTGATTCTCTGCTGACATGAAGCCAGATTCTCTGTTACGGGACCTCTCTCCTCTGCCTGTGTGTGTGCTGGGCCTAAATATATGCCAATGGACTGTTGCAGTGGTGGCTGACGTGAAGCCTCATTCTCTGCTATGACATGCAGACTGATTCTCTGCTGACATGAAGCCAGATTCTCTGTTACGGGACCTCTCTCCTCTGCCTGTGTGTGTGCTGGGCCTAAATATATGCCAATGGACTGTTGCAGTGGTGGCTGACGTGAAGCCTCATTCTCTGCTATGACATGCAGACTAATTCTCTGCTGACATGAAGACAGATTCTCTGTTACGGGACCTCCCTCCTCTGCCTGGGTGCTGGGCCTAAATATATGCCAATGGACTGTTGCAGTGGTGGCTGACGTGAAGCCTCATTCTCTGCTATGACATGCAGACTGATTCTCTGCTGACATGAAGACAGATTCTCTGTTACGGGACCTCTCTCCTCTGCCTGTGTGCTAGGCCTAAATATATGCCAATGGACTGTTGCAGTGGTGGGTGACGTGAAGCCTCATTCTCTGCTATGACATGCAGACTGATTCTCTGCTGTCATGAAGCCAGATTGTCTGTTACGGGACCTCTCTGCTCTGCCTGTGTGCTAGGCCTAAATATATGCCAATGGACTGTTGCAGTGGTGGGTGACGTGAAGCCTCATTCTCTGCTATGACATGCAGACTAATTCTCTGCTGACATGAAGACAGATTCTCTGTTACGGGACCTCTCTCCTCTGCCTGTGTGTGTGCTGGGCCTAAATATATGCCAATGGACTGTTGCAGTGGTGGCTGACGTGAAGCCTCATTCTCTGCTATGACATGCAGACTGATTCTCTGCTGACATGAAGCCAGATTCTCTGTTACGGGACCTCTCTCCTCTGCCTGTGTGCTAGGCCTAAATATATGCCAATGGACTGTTGCAGTGGTGGCTGACGTGAAGCCTCATTCTCTGCTATGACATGCAGACTAATTCTCTGCTGACATGAAGACAGATTCTCTGTTACGGGACCTCTCTCCTCTGCCTGGGTGCCGGGGCCTAAATATCTGAGAATGGACTGTTCCAGTGGTGGGTGACGGGAAGCCAGATTCTCTGCTATGGAACCTCTCTCCAATTGATTTTGGTTAATTTTTATTTATTTAATTTTTATTTTAATTAATTTCCCTATCCACATTTGTTTGCAGGGGATTTACCTACATGTTGCTGCCTTTTGCAGCCCTCTAGCCCTTTCCTGGGCTGTTTTACAGCCGTTTTAGTGCCGAAAAGTTCGGGTCCCCATTGACTTCAATGGGGTTCGGGTTCGGGACGAAGTTCGGATCGGGTTCGGATCCCGAACCCGAACATTTCCGGGATGTTCGGCCGAACTTCTCGAACCCGAACATCCAGGTGTTCGCTCAACTCTAGTAATTACACATTTTTGACAATTACAAAAAAATATATAAAATATATAAAATTAATTTAGCCTCTATTTCTGAAATGTTTCTGGTGGGATTTGAACACAATCGTCTACATTATAGCCAAGAACCTTAACCACTACACCATAGAGCTGTATGGCCAGTTGCTAAAAATAAATAAAATATGAGACTTCTGCTGTATAGGAAAACCGCAATGTGCATGCTCGCCCAACACTAATCGTTACCTAGCAGAGTTAGGCATCCAGCAATTCTACCCAAAAATTCTACCTTCACAAGATTGATTATTGATCACTACCCAACAAATACTTACATCAGGGGAGAAGCTTTACCCAAAGCTGTTGGAGAGAAGGTAATTACTGGATAGTGAAAGGAAGCAAAGTTATAGCAAAGTACAGTATACAGGGAGTGCAGAATTAATAGGCAAATGAGTATTTTGACCACATCATCCTCTTTATGCATGTTGTCTTACTCCAAGCTGTATAGGCTCGAAAGCCTACTACCAATTAAGCATATTAGGTGATGTGCATCTCTGTAATGAGAAGGGGTGTGGTCTAATGACATCAACACCCTATATCAGGTGTGCATAATTATTAGGCAACTTCCTTTCCTTTGGCAAAATGGGTCAAAAGAAGGACTTGACAGGCTCAGAAAAGTCAAAAATAGTGAGATATCTTGCAGAGGGATGCAGCACTCTTAAAATTGCAAAGCTTCTGAAGCGTGATCATCGAACAATCAAGCGTTTCATTCAAAATAGTCAACAGGGTCGCAGGAAGCGTGTGGAAAAACCAAGGCGCAAAATAACTGCCCATGAACTGAGAAAAGTCAAGCGTGCAGCTGCCAAGATGCCACTTGCCACCAGTTTGGCCATATTTCAGAGCTGCAACATCACTGGAGTGCCCAAAAGCACAAGGTGTGCAATACTCAGAGACATGGCCAAGGTAAGAAAGGCTGAAAGACGACCACCACTGAACAAGACACACAAGCTGAAACGTCAAGACTGGGCCAAGAAATATCTCAAGACTGATTTTTCTAAGGTTTTATGGACTGATGAAATGAGAGTGAGTCTTGATGGGCCAGATGGATGGGCCCGTGGCTGGATTGGTAAAGGGCAGAGAGCTCCAGTCCGACTCAGACGCCAGCAAGGTGGAGGTGGAGTACTGGTTTGGGCTGTGGGGCCTTTTCGGGTTGAGGATGGAGTCAAGCTCAACTCCCAGTCCTACTGCCAGTTTCTGGAAGACACCTTCTTCAAGCAGTGGTACAGGAAGAAGTCTGCATCCTTCAAGAAAAACATGATTTCAATGCAGGACAATGCTCCATCACACGCGTCCAAGTACTCCACAGCGTGGCTGGCAAGAAAGGGTATAAAAGAAGAAAATCTAATGACATGGCCTCCTTGTTCACCTGATCTGAACCCCATTGAGAACCTGTGGTCCATCATCAAATGTGAGATTTACAAGGAGGGAAAACAGTACACCTCTCTGAACAGTGTCTGGGAGGCTGTGGTTGCTGCTGCACGCAATGTTGATGGTGAACAGATCAAAACACTGACAGAATCCATGGATGGCAGGCTTTTGAGTGTCCTTGCAAAGAAAGCTGGCTATATTGGTCACTGATTTGTTTTTGTTTTGTTTTTGAATGTCAGAAATGTATATTTGTGAATGTTGAGATGTTATATTGGTTTCACTGGTAAAAATAAATAATTGAAATGGGTATATATTTGTTTTTTGTTAAGTTGCCTAATAATTATGCACAGTAATAGTCACCTGCACACACAGATATCCCCCTAAAATAGCTAAAACTAAAAACAAACTAAAAACTACTTCCAAAAATATTCAGCTTTGATATTAATGAGTTTTTTGGGTTCATTGAGAACATGGTTGTTGTTCAATAATAAAATTAATCCTCAAAAATACAACTTGCCTAATAATTCTGCACTCCCTGTATAAATAACCAAAGAACAAAGGATGGCAGATTTACCGTCAGATCGTGTAAATCCATCACCACCATTTCTTTATAGTGGAATGGATTGTTTTGGCCCATTCATCACCAAGCAGAACCGCAAGGAGTACAAGACATATGGACTAATATTTATATGTCTAAGTTCCAGAGTGATTCACCTGGAAATATTAGAAGATATGTCAACTGATGCATTCATCAATGCCTTAAGATGTTTTATAGCAATTAGAAGTACTGTCAGAGAGCTTAGATCTGACCAAGGATCTAATTTTGTCGGAGCAAAGAATGAATTGAAAAAAGCTCTAAAGGAGATTCATAAAGAAACAGTAACTGAGTATTTGCTAGAGAAACAGTGTAATTTTCACATGAATGCTCCAAATGCAAGCCATACAGGAGGAGTTTGGGAAAGACAAATCAGAACTATAAGAAATGTGTTAAGTTTAGTGTTGAAAAAGAATGCCGGAAGAATGGGACTTAGGACCCTATTCTATGAAGTAATGCCTATTGTTAACAGTCGTCCACTTACTTTTGATAGCGTCAACGATCCAACAAGTTTGGACCCTTTAACTCCCAACCATCTACTTCACCTTAAGTCTGATTATATACAGCCACCGCCTAGAAAATTCACCAAAGAGGATTTATATGCTAACAAGAGATGGCAAAGAGTTCAATATCTATCAGAACAGTTTTGGAATAGATGATGGAAAGAGTACTTAGCCAATTTGATGCTAAGATGTAAATGGCAAACACCCAGAAGAAATGTCCAAGTTGGTGACATAGTGTTAGTAAAAGAAGAAGATTTAACTAGAAGTCAATGGAAATTGGCCAAAAGTCTAGAAGTTCAAAAGGATAAGGACAGACTAGTAAGAAGAGCATTACAAATAGGAAACTCAAAACTTGACAAAAAGGGAAAACATCTCACTACTCCACTCAAGTTGGAACGTCTTATACAGTAGTTAGTTGTTTTGCTTCAGAGTGATAAAAGACACTTGGAAAGTTGAGAATCTGAGGGAAAATTCCCCAAATTCATTTTTAAGTCCTACCACTAAGAACATAGAATTATAGGTAATTTTAGTAAGAGTGTAGCTGGCCAGCTAAGACCTGTCATAGATTGGTAATATGACTTACATGTTATACAGCTAGACTTGTCAATAATGTTAATACAGTTCCTATGTTTTTATATTAGAGACAGAAAGAGAGTTATTTACAGTGACTTCGTGTTTCTGGATGTAATATAACAGTTATATATTGTGCTCACAGAAACAGAAAAGATAATATGCCTTTAAGATTCAGTAAATTTATGTAAGGTAAGCTCAATAACACAGCAGAATTAACAACAGAAAGCATAGAGTTAAACTGTTGTTACTGCCCAGGAGTCTTAACCAACCATAGCCAACCTCACACCGAGCCTGTGTGGGAAACCCCTGGCAGAAGCTTCTGGAGTAAGTATAGACCAGAGAAGAGAAGCTGAGAAGACATTTCAGAGCTGTGTTTTATGGGAACAAGAGTTCAAATAGGTATTTAGAACGGTTATGTGATGTTCATATTGTTAATATTGTGATTAGAACTGTATACGGAACCAGTATATGTTTATTTTACAGTTCCACCAAACTGCGAAATTATATCGCAAACTGTGCACAAACTACGCAAAACTGCGCAAATCATAAAAGCAATCAATCATCAAATAATTGCATACAAACAAACCAATAGCAAATCTCAGATATGCCTCTGAGTGATTATAAAATGCTCAAATACCTTACAGTGAGAGTACAGATACTGAAGAGAAATATATCCACCATTTATGTTGAATGACAAGATTGAACAGTTAAACCACCATCTTATCCATACCGCCATTTTGTGATACAACACGTGTTTGTAGATTGACTATATGCTGTGGAGGTGGCAGGGTTATATATGAAGAAAAGTTGAAGTTAATAAAGAAGTTATTTGAAGCATTTGATGTGCATTTAAGCCTACTGTTTCCATAGAACGGCCCTAGAAGAATTAAAGCAGAGTAACAGACAGTCTGGTTGGAATAAAAAGTTAGAGATATAAAATTCTTCTAATGCCACAGCGCAAAAGGCACTTTATCGTGCTGCGCCTGTCACATGGTGTGAGCCGGGGGCAGTCGATATGTGCCGAGTCGGTAGGTGTTAAGACACCGGGACTAGAGATTGCTACAAAAATGTGTGACATGGTGGTAAATAGCAGTCCAGTCCAAGCGTTGTTGGATACAGGGAGCCAGGTGAGCCTGGTACATGCCAGCTTGGTAGCTGGGGACTATGTGTTGGACAAAATGCTTAGTGTGCTGGACATTCATGGGGATAGCAAGAGCTATCCTGTGGCTCTCACTGAGTGTGAGACTCCAGTGGGAACTGGGACTTACGAACTTGGAGTTGCAAATACGCTCATGCATGATGTAATGTTGGGCCGTGATTTCCCCTTGTTCTGGGAGTTGTGGGGAAATGGAAACACTTCTGCAGCAAGTGACGAAATTTCTGCAGAACTTATGCCTATCCCTTTAAATGAAGTTGTGAGGGAGATGCACATTGAACACAATGGTCTAAGTGAAATGACCATTTAAAACAATGGTGCAAAGTGAATTGTCAGTTACAAGAGGTAACTTTGGGATGGCTAAAATCGGGGATCCTATACTAACCCGTGTAAGAGGAAGCAGGATAGTGAAACCTGAAGTTGATAAAACTGTTGGAATATCTGAAGCAGATGTGGTTACTGAGAAAAGACATTATGAAAATTTGAAGTTATGTGAAATATGTAATTGTGATGATGATGATGACACCCCTTTTCCTTTGCAGGCTGTGATGGATAAGCAGTCTACACAGTGTTCTATGCGTAGTGAGCACGTGTGCAGTGTTGATGAAGATGTTGTAACATACAACGCAAATCAGGCAAATGAAAGAGAGCCTGAGCGGGTTCAGGACATGAACCTGGTTAAGTGGGGAGAAGGCAAATTCAAGGCACCTTTCACAGCCTTGGAAGCAAAGATCGCACAACTGGAGGAAAAGCGCGAAGAACGTGCTAATGCAACTGGAAGATGAATGGCGCAATACTGAACTGTTGAAGCGCCAGGTAGAAGAGGCCAAGAAATCCAAGTCGGCACCTGTTGAGAATGGGTCTAAAGATGGTGGTGCTGTGGTGCCGACCAAGGCAGAGAAGATGGAAGAAGTTTCTGCTGAACAAGTTGAAAGGGCTGATACGGGGGCCAAGAGACGCATGGTAGTGAGTAACCGGGACCTGATCATGAAAGACATCCCCTCCGCCATCAATGGCTTCCAAGAAGTCTATAGCCTTTTGGGGATAAAGTACAGTGAGATGGATGGAACAATGTCCTAGGTGACCCCCTAGAGGGAATGCCAGAAGAGGAAGATGAAGAGTCTGATAAGGGCCCCAATGTTCCCCGTACCTTCAAGTTTGATGAAAAAGAAAAGAAGAAATTAAAAGTACCGCTATATCATGCCATAGCCATAAGTATATCTCACCCAGATACCTCAGCTGGGTGAGATAAATAAAATCCAGAAAGCTGCAGGGGTTTCAGCAAAGCGTAGTTTGCTGAGACAGTTTATATTTTGTTCTGGGCTGGATTTCATTTGGACTGGTGGATAGGTTTGGTAGTAGGATCTGCCAGTCCACACCCTTCCAGTCCGGGTATTGTCTTTTACCTGAGGCCTACTGTAATCAAGGAGGGTTAAGTTTAATGTGGCCCAGTGATACCTGCAGAAAGAGGGTCACACAGTCAGAGTTGGGAGGACATCTGGACCATAACCCCCCCCCCCCCCCCAAGGTTCTGGGTGGTCTCAGCCAGGAGGACTGAAGGGCCATGAGGCTATGTGCAGCCGGATCTCTTCCCTATATGGACTTGTGTCTGATGAGCAGACCTGCTAAGACTTGGAGCCTGAGACCCTGTGCTTAGAGGCGAGTCAGGGAAAAGCACTATGTATTAGTTAGAGCTCAGACGAGCAGGTGTTTTTATGCTGATGTTTGTTTGGGTGCTGAAGTGACACAATAAAGCACAAGTTTGGACATTAAATCCTGTTGTCTGCAAAGAAGTCTGTGATTGTGACACCCTGAGAGAGAGTGATCCCTTACACTAGAGATGTTTGATTGGGTTCAAGTCAGGGCTCTGGCCGGGCCACTCAAGGTCATTCACAGAGTTTTCTCAAAGCCTCTCCTGTGTTGCTTTGGCTGTGTGCTTAGGATCATTGTCTTGTTGGAAGTTGAACCTTCAGCCCAATCTGAGGTCCAGAATACCCAGGATCAGATTTTCATTAAAGGGCATCTGTCAGCAGATTTGTACCTATGACACCGGCTGACCTGTTACATGTGCACTTGGCAGCTGAAGGCATCTGTGTTGGTCCCATGTTCATATGTGCCTGCATTGCTGAGAAACATGACGTTTACATATATGCAAATAAGCTTATAGGCGTAATGGGCCATTAAGAATCTCAACTAAACAGTGAGGTCACTCATAATCTGTTTCAATAAAGACTGCTGCTCTTATATGGCTGTGCGGTTCTTGAACTCAGCAGGGCCGTGGCACAACCATGAGACGGCCATGAGACAACCAGGAGCCGTGACCTTAAAAAGAAAGATAAAAATAGTAAACTATACTCTATGACCAAAAATGAGCAGTCACGAGAAACATTAATAAAAATCACATGGAGGGAGGTTTATCAAAACCTGCATAAAGGGACACTCTCTTAGTTGCCAATTGGTTTCCAACTTTTATTTTCCAAATTAGCTCTGAAAAATGAAAGGTGGAATCTGATTGGTTGCTATGGGCAACTAAGCCAGTTTTTCTTTACACTAGTTTTCATAAATCTCCTATGTGGTCCCCAAAACAGTTGGCTTTTTCATGTTAGACAAAGTATATGTGGAGTATATTATGAAGGCGTTGTGTAGTTGGACAAGTAGCCAGGAATAAAGATGAACGGGCAGACGACCACATTTGGGAATTTTGTAAAATAAATGTTATTAGAAACCACAATGCAAACGCTCATTTCCCCTGTAGCAGTGCCCAGTGAAGCCTAATGAAGCACCGAATGACTTTCCATAGATTTCAACAGATGCCAGCGTCCTCCAGGGCAGAGAGCTACACATGACTCTTCTTAGAATAATAGAAGGGGGGTCTCCATCTATAATCTCAGCATGCACTAATGGTGGTTGTCTCATGCAGAAGACCCTGTAAACTTGACTTGTCCCTCTTCAGATGTGTCATAGGTGCGACTCCATTCCTGCATATTAAATATTAAAACTAAACACATGATTATTACAAAGCATATTCTCCTCGTCACTATAATTGTGCCATTCCAAGTATTTTTACATTTCACTGTCAGATAGACCACGTCAAGAATTTCAGGTGAAATACTTTCTATTTTCCCATGTGTCTCTCTCCCTCACCAGAGCCAGATTTGCCTATAATCCTCACTCATTTGATGTATTCTTGATTTTGTAGAACTGTACACTGTGGACATCAAGTAGTTATGTATCTGGCTGGTGACCACAGATGCATCCTGATTCCTGAATTTAACTGTATTGCCATCTTGAGGCAACTGGAATAGGATGACGGAACCTGGCAGCTGGTGCTGGCAACCACAGAAGGGCAACTTTGGGGGAGCTATTTTGTGTTTCTGGGGCAGTATCTTATGATGCACTGTGGTTTTTGGGGCTGCTCAAGCAGTTTATGGAATTGCACTAAGTTATTTGGCTTCGCTGCAGCGCTATTTTGTGCTGGAATATGATATTTCTGACCCCGCCTACTTGTGTTGCCCCCCCCCCCCTTCTGTCAGTTTGGACCTTTCTACAACATGTGCCACTTTTATTTATTAATTTTTTACAGGGCCACGACGTAGTGTGTCATTTAATATGGACCGTGTGGTGCTACAGTGTTGTAAGTAGTTTTATATAATTTTATATTGTATTGTTATGTATTTTGTATTGTATTTTATGACTGTTGTTACCAGAAGGGTTATGGATGACGAGAGTTAACCAGGAACTGGGCTAACCACCTTGTTCCTCCCCTCTTGGTAGGAGTGGCTGATCCTGCTTCCTGCCAGGAGGGGGAGTTCCTGTGTAACCACAGAGTGGAGAGGAAACACAAGCCTGAGCTCCTGCTTCAAAAGAGTATTATCCAAAGAGATCAACTAACCAAGCCTTACGTGAAGCCTTGAGAAGCTAGACAGCAGAGTAAACTTCTATAACCAGCATCTACAGACACTGCTGTAAAGTGAGGGACTACAACTGGACCATCACCGACTACCACTAGGAAACCTGCTGCTGCTACTAAATGTATTACAGTTACATTGCACGTAAAAAGACTTGTGTTACATTTAATTCTGGCCTCGTTTTTTAATACTACATTTCAACTGCAATAATTCCCAGGAAACAATGGCCTGAGGGAGTACACTGTGACATAACACTTCACCAGAGCCACTACCACTCCAGTCCTCTGCACCGGCTCCTTGGGGCTCACTGAATATCCAACAAGTAAAGGTACAGTTTCAAGACATGCAACACAATGCAATCCTTTCCCAATAGCACTGTATGGACAACAGCAATAAAGGAGGTTGTAGTACTTCTTCTTCCTGTCTCTTTGCAGAACTTTAGTCATGCAAACTCACAGGATGAGGGGTTGCAGATTTGAGATATGGTTGGCCAAACCGTCTCAAAATGTGGAAGGATGCGTTAACAATGTTCCCTCTCACAGCAGTAAGGTCTGTCTGCCATAAATGTGCCCAATACCTTGCTGACTGACTCCACTGAACATCCTTGTAGATTCTGGACCTCTTGATTCCTTCTCTCTGGAGCACTTTCGATTATAAAGTAGCTTCTTTGGCCACAGACGTCTCAGAGACAAAGGTTCTCTGAGGTCAGGCCTAGCTCTGAGGAGCTTGCACATATAGGTCCTTAATGTTCCTCAGGTAGAAACAGACTTACTGACTAAACTAACCAGGGGGTGAACCAAGTCCATTGCCTGGCAACCTAGCTGAATATGCCAAGCTGTTAACTCTTAATTGTCCATACAATGCTGTTTACGCAAACATACATAACAAATCACAACATTTAACGTAGCAACAAAACCTTATAGCAAGTAACCCTTTGCAGTGACCCTGTTCTAGGGTACTGCATGCCAAGTGTAATCAGGGTATTCATGCGGCATACTAGAGGAGATTGACCGTGTAAGATGCTGTTTTGTGTGCAGTTTTGTTTCATGGTGCATAATGTTGTTTCGTTTAAGTCAAACTGAAAGAAAGTCAAGGAATAGGTAGAACAATTAATATCTCCAGACAGAGAAACCAACACTGCACGCTTGGAAAAGAAGCTGCCATGGCAACATTAAATCAACCATATTGTTTGCCGACCTCACAACACATATTCCTTTCCTAGGGGCCTATGAAGAACATTATATATGATTAATGTTAATGTCATGATGCATTTTTCACAAAACAACCTCCATAAAACCCAACTATCTATAATGAGGTATTCATTTCATTGCTCTGTTGTGTGGAACGCCTTTCATTAGTAATTTAGGCAGAGGCAAAGATCTTCGGTGTTTATGAACTGCAATGAACTCACTTAAACTAAACTTTTCTACCAGTCATCTTAGTGCATTGCGTAGTCCTTGCTTTAGCTGTGCCTCTGGGATATAATCTGAATATCCATCTGGCGGGACAGTCACTTTAGATATGGTGTGCAGATTGCAGCAAGATCCCATCTCATGGCCGTGACTTTCAGACTACAGTGACAATACAGTAATAGCCGGAGTGTTGCCCCACACTATGCTGACCTTTAGGCTAGGTTCAGACCTGAGCGTTTTACAGCGCGTTCCTAAGCGCTGTAAAATGCTCAACAGGCAAGAACCAATGATTCGCTATGGGAATGGTTCTCACCTGAGCGTTTCACAGCGCGTACGATCGCGCTGTAAAACACCCGACACCCCAAGAAGTACATGAGCTTCTTTGGGGCGTCTTGTCGCGTGTTCCCGTACATAGACTTCCGGGAACGGGCGACAATGGGCGTTCGCTTGTCTCTGTATGCGCGATTGCAAACGCCGGTACAATCGCGCATACAGAGCTCTCCATCGCGAACGCTCAGGTCTGAACCCAGCGGTAATTTGGTATCAGCAGTGAATGGGGTGAGCAGGAATAGCCAGCGACATCCCTAGTGTCTGCCTGCTTTCTGAAGTGGCTAGTAGAAGAGCTGTGATGGAATGTAGTACTCTCAGATTTAATTCCTTCAAATTACTTGGGCGATCAACAATAAGGATATGATGGTGACTTGGCTGACATCTGCGCCATCGGGCTATACCCTAAAACTTTCTGAGCCCTGATAACACATTGCGTTCAGTCATATCAAGTATGATAACATAAAGCAGGCTGTGCATATGCACAATGTGCACCATTTTTCAAAATTAGTGTCATACAGTACTATTAACAGTGTTAATAGTTTATACTTAGATTTATTCTGCAGCAGGATAACAACGCCAAAAATACAGCCAATGTCATTAAAGGGTTTTTCCGAGATTTTCTTTCTGATCTGGATAGGTTATAAGTATCTGATCGGCTGGGGTCTGACACCTGGGAAACTGCCAATCAGCTGTTCAAAAAGGCAGCGGAGCTCCTTACATCATAAGCCAGTGACGTCATGTTCATTGTTCACATAGGCTAGGAGCAGCAAAGCTCCATTCAAGTGAATGGGGCTGAGCTGCTATACCAAGCACAACTGCTATACAATATACGGCGCTGTGCTTGGTAAGCTGCGAGAAGAGAGCGGCACTGCCTTCTCAAAACAGCTGATCGATGGCAGGTGTCAGACCCCCACAGATTAGATACTGATTACCTATCCAGGGGAGCAACAGCGTGTTTCTCATTGGGGGAGCAGTCCCACCGCATGTGGACTGCAGCAAACGACCATCCCCAGCAAAAAAAATGCATACAATAGAGGATGCCGGCTTGTATGACTAGCTAGTATAGTCAGCGGCATACCCGTTTGGTGCATTTTTTTCTGTGATTTATATAATTATATTTTCATCCTCACAATGCTCCGTTTTGTGTAGGATGCCTTTGTGGTGCATGTGGACCGCACCGGCATCCTCCATTGTATGCATTTTTTTTCTGGGGATGGTCGTTTGCTGCGGTCCACATGCGGTGGGACTGCTCCCCCAATGAGAAACACACTACAGTGTTTGGGGTTTGAGCAGTTCCCCCATATTTGCCACTATATTTCTGTGATTTTGTTTTATATGTATTGAATGTGCCTTTACCTGGCATTTAAACATTCTTTTGCACCTGGTAACCTCCATCACACGGTCTGATATGGGTGTGGCTTACAGTCTTGCTTTATTCACATTGCATTAGTTGTCCTGCTATGCGGTTGTGTGGAAACTTGGCTGTGAGCTGAATTTCATCACCTTCAGACCTTGTTCACACCATAGGTAGCTTAGTGGTAGGACCCTTGCCATGCTGAGAGACCGTGACGTGGTGCATGATGGGCTCCGATGTGTACCTGACAGGAATATATTGGCAAAAGTCTCAGCTTTTAATATCTGCTTGTATGACTAGCTAGTATAGTCAGCGGCATATCCGTTTGGTGCATTTTTTTCAGTGATTTATATAATTATATTTTCATCCGCACAATGCTCCGTTTTGTGTAGGATGCCTTTGTGGTGCATGTGGACCGCGCTGGCATCCTCCATTGCATGCATTTTTTTGCTCGGGAGGGTCGTTTGCTGCGTTCCACATGCGGTGGGACTGCTCCCTCAATGAGAAACACGCTACAGTGTTTGGGGTTTGAGCAGTTCCCCCATATTTGCCACTATATTTCTGTGATTTTAGAAACTCCATAAAAGTGACCCCATCTAAGAAACTACACCCCTCAAGGTATTCAAAACAGATTTTTACAAATGTTGTTAACCCTTTAGGTGTTCCACAAGAGTTATTGGCAAATGGAGAAGAAATTTCAGAATTGCAATTTTTAGGCAAATTTTCCATTTTAATCCATTTTTCCCAGTAACAAAGCAAGGGTTAACAGCCAAACAAAACTCAATATTTATGGCCCTGATTCTGTAGTTTACAGAAACACCCCATATGTGGTCGAAAACAGCTGTACGGGCACACGGCAGGGCGCAGAAGTAAAGGAATGCCATACGGTTTTTGGAAGGCAGATTTTGCTGGACTGTTTTTTTTTTGACACCATGTCCCATTTGAAGCCCCCCTGATGCACCCCTGGTGTAGAAACTCCCAAAAAGTTGCCCCATTTTAGAAACTGCGGGATAGGGTGGCAGTATTGTTGGTACTAGTTTAGGGTACATATGATTTTTGGTTGCTGTATATTACACTTTTTGTGATGCAAGATAACAAGAAATAGTTGTTTTGGCACCATTTTTATTTTTTGTTATTTACAAAATTCATCTGACAGGTTAGATTATTTGATTTTTTATTTATTTTATTTATGTAAGTTTTACACAATGATTTCATTTTTGAAGCAAAAACAATGATGTTTTAGTGTCTCCATATTCTGAGCCATAGTTTTTTTTTTTTTTGGGCGATTGTCTTAGGTAGGGGCTCATTTTTTGCCGGATGAGGTGACGGTTAGATTGGTACTATTTTGGTGGGCAAACGCCTTTTTGATCGCTTGCTGTTGTACTTTTTGTGATGTAAGGTGACAAAAAATGGTTTATTTAGCACGTTTTTTTTTTTTTTACGGTGTTCATCTGAGGGGTTAGGTCATGTGATATTTTTATAGAGCCGGTCGATACGGACGCAGCGATACCTAATATGTATACTTTTTTTTTCCCTATTTTTTTTTACTTTATTTGGGGAAAATGACGTTTTTGTTTATTTTTACTTGAAACTTTAAATTTTTTGGGAGGGAAACTTTATTTTTTCAACTTTTTTTTTTTCACTTTATTTTTTGTCCCACTTTGGGACTTGAACTTTTGGCGGTCTAATCCTTTACAATGCATTCCAATACTTCTGTATTGGAATGCATTGGTTGTATGAGCAATACTGTGTGTATTACTCATACAGCTTCCGGCCTGTGAGATCCAGGGGGCTGGATCTCACAGGCCGTCACCGGAAGGCAGCGCGATGCCTTCCTTAGACATCGCACTGCCTTCCATGCCATCGGGTCCTCCCCACAGCCGCATGGGGACCCGATGGCACCGCCTGCCGCTGCCGCAACCGCAGGTAAAAGCCGCAAACCGCAGGTCTGAATTGACCTGCGGTTTGCGGCGATCGCCAATACGGGGGGTCACATGACCCCCCCGGCGTTGTGACAGGATGCCCGATGGCGTACCGGTACGTCCTAAGTCCCTAAGGGGTTAAAGGTGGGAACTATTCTATATACAATTCATCGATGGGATTTGCTTATGGACATTTGACGTATATAGTGTGGCTCTTTTCTTTGTATTTGCCACTGCGGCTGATTTTATATTGTGTTTGATATGAGATTAATAAAGAATATATACTTTGATTAATTGTATGCTGTGCACTGGTAATTTTGGTGTGTAGATTCTATAGTAATGTGCACAGTGGTTACCCATTGAAGCCAGTATAGGTTGGTGTGTATGTTGTGTTTGCCTCCCCTGATATGCTAAACATTGCAACATGGAAATATGTCAGCGGTGTGATACATATTCATGTGTTTATTCACATAGATTTACATATTTTTACAGAAATTAGTAAACAGCCTTCTTCCAGGTGTATATATAAATATATATTGCAGCATTGCAGCATCTGTACTGTGCCGTTCATGCATATGGCAGTGACAGGTGAATGGCAATTAATTTGCTAGGATACATCCCAAGACAGCGTGAAGTAACCAGTGGATGGGAAACATCAGCGAGCGATGATTCTAAACTGTTAAAGGGAATCAAGCTGCGAATTACACCGACTCGGGAAGTTCTGCTTAATCACAGAATACAGGTTTAAAAGTAGGCAGAAAACATAGAAGCCTAGGTGTGTAAGGCTCTATTTACTGTATGCATACTGTGTACATTGCGCTGTGTTTTCTTTTATTGGAATTTTTATCCTCATTTTTACCAGATCTGAGACACTTCTATGATAAAAATAAATTATGTTAAAACGTTCTCTTTCAACTACTCTCATGCTACAGATATATAGAATATTTTATCTGTAATATTTGGGGCGTTCCTATGTACCATTTTGTTACATTAAATCCAGTAAAAAAAATATACTAATTTCACAGTGCTCTTAGATCCTCCTGTACAGAACCTTTGTGATGGCTTCCACGTCATAGTTCAGAAGTTTCCGCTGCAGAGCTTTTTCCTTAGGGCTCTTTCACACCTGCGTTCTTGTCTTCCGGCATAGAGTTCCGTCGTCGGGGCTCTATGCCGGAAGAATCCTGATCAGTTTTATCCTAATGCATTCTGAATGGAGAGAAATCCGTTCAGGATGCATCAGGATGTCTTCAGTTCCGGAACGGAAAGTTTTTTGGCCGGAGAAAATACTGCAGCATGCTGCGCTTTTTGCTCCAACCAAAAATCCTGAGGACTTGCCGCAAGGCCGGAATGGGAATTAATGCCCATTGAAAGGCATTGATCCGGATCCGGCCTTAAGCTAAACGTCGTTTCGGCGCATTGCCGGATGCGACGTTTAGCTTTTTCTCAATGGTTACCATGGCTGCCAGGACGCTAAAGTCCTGGCAGTCATGGTAAAGTGTAGCGGAGAGCGGGGGAGCAGCATACTTACCGTCCGTGCGGCTCCCGGGGCGCTCCAGAGTGACGTCAGGGCGCCCCAAGCGCATGGATCACGTGATCGCATGGCACGTCATCCATGCGCATGGGGTGCTCTGACGTCATTCTGGAGCGCCCCTGGAGCCGCGCGGACTGTAAGTATACCGCTCCCCCGCTCCCTGCTCCTACTATGGCAACCAGGACTTTAATAGCGTCCTGGGTGCCATAGTAACACTGAAAGCATTTTGAGGACGGATCCGTCTTCAAATGCTTTCAGTACACTTGCGTTTTTCCGGATCCGGCGTGTAATTCCGGCAAGTGGAGTACACGCCGGATCCGGACAACGCAAGTGTGAAAGAGGCCTAAGGCTATTTTCACAGTAGCGTTTTAGCTTTCCGTTTGTGGGATCCGTTCTCACAAGTGGTCCAAAACAGATCAGTTTTGCCCTAATGCATTCTGAATGAAAAAGGATCCACTCAGAATGCATCAGTTTGCCTCCATTCAGTCACGATTCCGCTCTGGAGGCAGACACCAAAACGCTGCCTCCGCTCCGGAGCCAAACGGATCTGTCCTGGCACACAATGTAAGTCAATGGGGACAGATCCGTTTTTTCTGACACTATCTGGCACAATAGAAAACGGATCCGTCCCCCATTAACTTTCAATGGTGTTCAAGACGGATCCGTTATGGCTATCGAGGACATAATGCAACCGGATCCGTTCATGACGGATGCATGCGGTTGTATTATTGTAACAGAAGCATTTTTGCAGATTCATGATGGATCCGCAAAAACGCTAGTGTGAAAGTAGCCTAATTCACAACAAAAAGTTATCATTATGTACTATCTTAACAAAGACAGTGGAGCTGCAACCTGGTCATGGCTGCTGTTTCTGCAAGCGTGCTAACTCACATAGAAGAGGTTATTCAGGTTTCATCTATCCTTAGGATGGGACATCAATATATATGGAGGTGCTGTGGTGATCTGGTACAATATGGGACAAAGCTATGATACCAAGCACAGCCCCTACTAAATGTAAACCATAACAATAAAGAGACTCCAACACTCGCATCTGGGAAATTGTATAGTATTGAACAAATATTTGCTTTTATGCCCTTCTCACTTATATAGCACAACCTTATTTACTAAATTTTTAAATCCCTAATAGCACAAAAAGGTATGATCTTGTCATCAAACCTCAAAATCAATACAGGCCCTCTATACTGATGCAGACTATGGACAAGACCTCATAAAAATACAGGTACAACATAAGCTCTAAATATAGACCATAAACCATACCTCTAAAAGAAATGCATACCACCCCCTTTAAACATACCCCAGACCATGTACCCCCATTTATAAAGACCCAAAGAGCAGACCCTTCCTTTTATACAGTAAAAGGAAACCACGGCACTTGTTTTAGTAGTTTTGGAGATTAATATTTTCATTTCATTTTTCATTTCATCATTTATCATTTCATTTTTGTCAGCATCCAGGAATAATATATGCAAAAACTGGCCAACGTTTCGGTCCTAATACAGGACCTTGATCACGGCCTTAGTTATCTCCTGCATGTTGCCTCTGGATCTATATTCCTCTGGGAATATAGATCCCTAACTAGATATGCATTTGCTTTCCCTTCAATTTGCCTTCACTTCGCTTAACTCCAGCACAAGGACATTTTCTGCACCACTGCGTTGGAGACAAGAGGAAAGCATAAATATATATACGAAAGTATAGTTTGAAAAAAAATCGACACCTGGGAGATTTGCTTTCTCTTCTGCGAGTCCAGAAGAGAACATTACATTATGCTTGAGAGTTTATGCAGTGACCCTGTGTATCACTGCTAAAGAGTTAATTTATTGCTAAAAGGGTTAATATCCACCATTAAAGGTTGAGGTGCTTTGCATGCTTTGAATGTGATTTCAAGAGCTGAAAATGGGAAAACAGCTTAGGTATTGTGCCCTACTCAGCAGGAGGAAGGCTGGACCTTCCCTCTCTGAGGGAGAAGCGGTGTAGTCTGACTGCATCAGCCAGTGAGTCTGGCCTATGCAGCCATAGTGTTAGGAGATGCATGGGTCTGTGCAGTGTGAGGCCAATTACAAGGGTTCTCCATCCCTGAGGACAAGTGCCAAACCTCTGAGAGAAAGACAACAAATATTCATAGACTGTATAAGGAACAGTGCGAAATAGCAAAGGTAACACATGTGGAAGGTGTATATTGCTTCAGTGCCCACTACACTTGGAAGACGGACTGGCCA
Organism: Bufo gargarizans; assembly: GCF_014858855.1. Taxonomy (NCBI): domain Eukaryota; kingdom Metazoa; phylum Chordata; class Amphibia; order Anura; family Bufonidae; genus Bufo; species Bufo gargarizans. The sequence goes on along the minus strand of NC_058082.1, from coordinate 471,566,358 downwards.
TCTACAATTTGCATCCCTCAGCCCTGGAAATTGCAGATGGAGTTAATGAGAATGGAATTGCAAACCTTTGGTCAATTTGGGAAGTTGTCTGATTTAATAAAGGGAGACTGAGAGATAGCCACTATAAAGCCTACTTTTCCATATTCAGCCTTGGAAACATTGTATGTACCCTGGAGAGACTTCACAAGTGGTATTTGCCAGGAATACCTCGTTAAAGCTTGTTGCATTTGTTACTTTACACTGGCTTCCTTATTGTCTTGCACACACCTGGACTGCTGCCTTGCCACCATCTACCCAAAATCAAGGGCACCCCACCTAACACCAGGTACGAGCCTCAGAAAGAGTGAGAAAGGGTGTGCCCTCCCTTCACTAAATGCCCCAGGAAGCGCTGGAGTAAGCGCATCCAGCGTGAACCACCATCACTCCTATCAGTGTCACAACCACTCCTCCCTTCCCTCCCCCCACCTGGACTACCTGCATTTAGACCCTCTTTTCTGTAGTTGTGATCTTAAAATCACAACATAATTATTTTAATTTTTGGTTCTATGGCTCATTGTTTTGCTCTATTACGGCTGATTCACACGACTGTGCTCATTCTGGAAAACATAGGGCGTTTGTCGGCTGCATCACCCAGACCGATCACGGCTCCCCTGACCTAAAATGACTGCATCATAGTGATTTATGATACATTCAGTTCCCATATGACCACAGGTCTATTGTACTGTACTCACGATGATGTGAGTACAGTACAATAGATACATGTGTGGTCAGATAGGAATTGACTGTATCATAAATCACTATGATGCAAACAGTTCAGGTCAACAGTGTTAAGCGCAAATTTTAATCGCAAATATTGCCACTTCAAGTATTCGTGAAAATTTAGAATATAGTGCTATATATTCGTAATTTATCACAAATATATTTTCTCAATTAAGTAAATGGACAAATTAACTAGCTTTAGATAGACCGTTCAAATTGTAAGGTACCAGGTGATTGCGTAGAAAAATATATGGAAGAATGGTTACCTTAAAATATAACTTTTATTAAGTATAATAAAATAAATGCCCTTGGATAATAGTGCAAAGAAGAGATGGTAAATGTCCACCCCACTCTAGGGTGGGTGAACGGTGCTCCTAGGGAGGGAGTGGAGAAGGGGGGAAAATGGGCTGCTGGGTCTCTGCCCCTGTTAAATACTCTAAGCAAAGGGCCCTTCTCCAGGTACACCGCAACCTCCTACACCGCCCCTAAATTGGTCCCTATGCAGTGCTCTGACTGCCCAGCTTCGTCCTGAAGGGGAAGGAAAGGGGGGGGGGGAGATCCCTAGTGACAGTGTGGCCTTGAATACATTGGCAAAACAAAGAGGGAGCTGCGCAGGAGGATAGGAGAACATCTGGGGGATCTACGCCAAGAAAGGGATACCCCCCTGGCACGCCATGTGACAACTGTCCATGGCGGCGACTACTCACAAGTTCGATTCATGGGCATTGAGGCTGTCCCACCCCCAATCAGGGGAGGCGATTGGGACCAAAAGATCCTACAAAGAGAGACCTGGTGGATCATTGAATTAAAAACTGTCCAACCACAAGGACTAAACAAACAGCTTTCATTCAGCTGCTTTATTTGATATAACCCCACTCCTCCTGCGCAGCTACCTGCCCCGTTGCAATTCTGGGTTATTTTGCCACTGTAAAAAACATTGAGACTCACCTACGTGACTTTTCTCATGATGCTTGAATGCTTCTATGTTACCCCTGTATAACAAGATAGGGGACTTAGTGAACTAACATGGTCTTAGCCTTTTTGATTTCCACTGGCCAAAAATACTCTGGGTAACGCCGCGCTACTCTATTATGTGAGCTGCAGCGGCGTCCCGCTCTTGAATGAATATGGAACTTCATTCATTTATTATTTGTTAGGTGTAGGGTAGCCCTATCCCTGTAGGGCATCCCCACAGGGATAGGGCATTTTTGTGGAAGTCAGTTGTAAGTCACTATAAGAAAGGAATCCCAGCAGTCGTGGCTTGATGCAAATCAGATATCTTTTATTCCATAAAAGTCCTCAAATGTCATTTATCTTATTAAATGCCCTTGTGGTCTGATGTACATTGGTGAGACAATGCAGGCAGTGAGGGACCGAATTAATAAACACAAATCGACTATCAGAACCAAAAATCAGTTATTACCCATACCAAGCCATTTTGAAAAATGTGGACATTCTATTGCCCAGCTGAAATTTCAGGTTATAGAACAGGTGACTAGACCACGGAGGGGGGATGACATAAAAAAAATGTTGTTACGGAGGGAAGCCTTTTGGATCCACACGTTGGACACATCGCACCCTAGAGGCCTCAATAGGGAATATGAGGTTGTGCATTTATAGAGGAACAATTTTGTTACGTGTTTACAATACATTTATTATTTATCTTTCAGACGTTGAATATCTGAACAGTGGACAAGAAAATTGTCTACAAATGTAAGATAGAATATCTATCTAGATAATTTTTGCTTTTCTGGTTTGTTCACTATTATATTGAGTACACCTGTCTTTTTGTGGTCATTCCCCCTATGGGATGGACCTCCTGCCCCTGTGGGTGGTGACTATAGAGTATATATAGTTTGTTAAAAATTCTATTTGGATATACCTGTTGATGAAGGCACATCGCAGAAACGCGTCCTGGTTATAGGACTATTTTCGTTTATGGAATAAAAGATATCTGATTTGCATCAAGACACGACTGCTGGGATTCCTTTCTTATATTGCTGTGGAGTGATGTTCTCTCCTGGGCAGCGTGCACTTGAGTGAGTGCTGGTTTTTTCATATCCATAGTTGTAAGTCACTGGCTGAACAGAGAGCATGGGTAGGGTGGTAGACAGAGATGAGGGAAGTGAGGGTAGGGTGGTGCAGCACTGTGGAGGGCTTTGTGGGTGAGGACAAGCAGTTTGAATTGGATTCTATAGTGTATGGTTAGCCAGTGCAATGACTGACACAAGGCAGAGGCATCAGAGTAGCGGTTGGACAGATAGGTGACCCTGGCTGCTGCATTAAGAATAGATTGGAGAGGGGAGAGTCTGGTGAGGGGGAGTCCAATTAATAGTGAGTTGCAGTAATCAAGGCGGGAGTGGATCAGGGCAACAATGAGAGTTTTTGTTGTTTCCATAGTGAAAAAGGGGCGGATACTAGAGATCTTTTTGAGATGCAGGCGACATGAGCGGAAGAGAGATTTAATATAGGGGGTGAAAGAAAGATCAGTGTCAAAAGTCACCCTGAGACAGCAGGCGTGCTGCCTTGGAGTGATGACGGTGTTGCACACCGAGAGGCAGACATCAGGTTTGGGTAGGTTAGTAGATGGAGAGAACACAAGAAGTTCAGTTTTTGAAAGATTTAGTTTCAGATAGAGAGAGGACATAATGTTAGAGATGGCAGAGAGACAGTCACTGGTGTTCTGTAATACAGCAGGTGTGATGTCAGGGGATGAAGTGTATAGTTGTGTGTCATCAGCATAGAGATGGTACTGGAAACCAAAACTGCTGATGTTCTGTCCAATTGGTGCTGTGTACAGGAAGAAGAGGAGAGGGCCTAGGACTGAACCCTGAGGAACTCCAACAGTGAGGGGCAGAGGTAAGGAAGTGGAGCCAGCAAATGATACACTGAAAGAGCGACCAGAAAGATAGGAAGAACACCAGAAGAGGTCAGTGTCCTTTAGGCCGATGGATTGGAGCATGGCAAGTAGGAGATGGTGGTCTACAGAGGAAAAGCTGCAGAGAGGTCAAGGAGAATGAGCAGAGAGTAGTTAACGTTGCATTTTGCTGTCAGGAGGTCATTTGTCACTTTGTTGAGGGCAGTTTCTGTCGAAGGCAGGGGGCGGAAACCAAATTGTAATGGATCGAGGAGAGAGTGATCAGAGAGATAGCGGGTAAGGCGAGAGTAGACCAGACGCTCCAGGAGTTTAGAGATGAAGGGAAGATTGGAGACTGGTCTGTAGTTAGTTGTGCAGGATGGGTCGAGAGATTTATTTTTTATTAATGGAGTAATGATAGAGTGTTTGAAAGAGGAGGGGAAGGTACCAGAAGAGAGGGAGAGGTTGAAGATTTTAGTTAGGTGAGTGGTGACAGCTGGAGAGAGAGACTGGAGAAGGTGTGAGGGAATGGGATCAGAGGCGCAAGTGGTAGGAGCCTGGAGACTTCTTCTTCCGTGACTGGGTCAAATGTGGACAGTGAGCCAGAGGAAATGTGGGGGGGAAAGGGGATGATTAGCGCTTAGTGGCTGGGAAATGATTTCTTGACGGAAATGTTCTATTTTCTCTGTGAAGTAGGTGGCTAAGTCTGTGGTGGGTGCCTGACCTTTAGGACTGAGGAGGGATTGGAAAGTGTCAGAGTTTTTTGGGATTGTTGGACAGTGAGGAGATTAGAGTGGTGAAGTAAGTTTGTTTAGCGAGGTTGAGGGCAGAGTTATAGGTCCGGCTGTGTCCTGGAGCAACGCTGGAGGAAGCGAGTTTGCGGTGTAAGCGGGTTGCTTTGGTCTGTTTTTGAAGGTTCTGAGTGTAGGGGGTGCTACTTTGTCCAGGGTGCTTCTTAGGGTGTCATTGTAGTGATTTACATCCTTATCGGGGCAGGAAAGGGAAGAGATTGGGGACAATGATGCATGTAGAGTGTCTGTAAGTGTATGAGGGTTGATGGTCTGTAGGTTTCTGCGCATGTAATAGGTAGGGGAGTGCTGGGATGGGTGCAGATTTGTGAGAGTCAAGGAGAGGATATTGTGGTCAGAAAGCAGGAGAGGAGAGTTATTAAAGTTGGAGATTGAGCAGAGCTGGTAGAAAACCAAGTCAAGTGTGTTACCGTCTTTGTGTGTCTGAGAGTTAGAGAGTTGAGAAAGGCCAAGAGAGGAGGTTAGGGAGAGAAGCTGGGAAGCAGATGGGGAAATGGGGCCGTTTATGGGGATGTTGAAGTCTCCCAAGATAAGGGTTGGTATTTCTGAGGACAGGAAGTGTGGCAGCCAGGCAGCAAAGTGATCCAGGAACTGGGTGGGTGTGCCAGGGGGACGGTATACAACCGCTACTCTGAGGAAGAGGGGATGGAAGATCCTGAGGGTGTGAACCTCAAAAGAAGGGAATATGAGTGATGGAACTGGGGGGGATGACCTGGAAATTGCATTGTGGGGACAGGAGAATGCCAACTCCACGACCATGTCTGTTCTGAGGTCTGGGGTTATGGGAGAAGTGTAGGCTGCCATAGGAGAGAGCGCAGGGGAAGCCGTGTCAGATTCCTGAATAGTGATGTCCCGAACTATTCGCCGGCGAATAGTTCCCGGCGAACATAGCTTGTTCGCGTTCTCCGCTGCGGGCGAACATATGCGCCCCCTGATTCAATAGGGAAAGCGTTAGCTAGGGCATTGTTCTGTGTCCACAGACTCATCTGCTGTAAGGAAAGCGTCCTGACAGCACCCCAAAAAGCACTTTTCAGGGCTGGTACATCAGTCTGCTTTCTTTTTATTTTATATATATATATATATATATATATATATTGCAGTTGCCTGGCTGCCCGTGTGTGAGAGGCTGCAGGCTCAGTCATAGACAGCACACCATTCATACAAAGTGTGACAGAAAATACCTCGCAGATAAAAAAAAATTCTATTTAATATTTTTCTGTTACATAATTACATTTGCAAGCCCGTGTGTGTCAGGCCCACACATACTGTATTGTGGCCACTGGCTAGGCCTGCACTCATACCGTTACAGGGTGTCATTCACTCAAATACCTTGCAGATAAAAAAATATATATTTAAAATTTTTCTGTGATATAATCACATTTGCAAGCTCGTGTGTGTTAGGCCCACACATACTGTATACTGCTAGTGGCTAGGCCTGCACTCATACCGTTACAGGGTGTCATTCACTCAAATACCTTGCAGAATAAAAAAATATATTTAAAATTTTTCTGTGCTATAATCACATTTGCAAGCCCGTGTGTGTCAGGCCCACACATACTGTATTGTGGCCACTGGCTAGTGGCTAGGCCTGCACTCATACCGTTACAGGGTGTCATTCACTCAAATACCTTGCAGATAAAAAAAATATCTATTTAAAAATGTTCTGTGATATAATCACATTTGCAAGCCCGTGTGTGTCAGGCCCACACATACTGTATACTGCTAGTGGCTAGGCCTGCACTCATACCTGTCACGAGGGTGTCAAGAGCTACGTCTGACTCCGTTATACGCGGGGTCAGGAAGTCGCAGCGGGTGGCTGCGCGCTCTATGTCTACAGATAGTGCTGTTTCTTAAAGCGAACCTTTCACCAGGATTTCACATAATAAACTATTACCAGTACCTTATAGATATCCTCATTGTGTTTCAATGCATTATTGTGCCGCTTTCCTGGGATGGATATTCATGAAAAAAACTAGTTATAAAGTCCTCGTCTCCAGCTCCTGAAGTCACGCTCCTGAAGTCAAGGGGGTAGCCCTTCCCTCACTCCGGGCTGTACCTCCCCTGCCCTAACCCCGCCTCTAAATAGTTTAACTGACACCCGGCTCAGTCGCCGGGACTGCGCTTGTACAGGCGGCGCATGAGCCGTTGGACTCAAGCGCGATCCTGTAACTGAATCGCGCATGCGCCGTCCCCGATGCCTGCCTGTCTTCTCTTCCTCACGCGCGATTCAGTTACAGGATCGCATTCGAGTTCCGACGGCGCATGCGCCACCTGTACAAGCGCGGTCCCGGCGACTGAGCCGGGTGTCAGTTACACTACTTAGACGAGGGGTTAGGGCAGGGGCGTTACAGCCTGGAGTGAGGGAAGGGCTACCCCCTTGACTTCAGGAGCGTGACTTCAGGAGCTGGAGACGAGGACTTTATAACTCGTTTTTTTCATGAATATCCATCCCAGGAAAGCTGCACAATAATGCATTGAAACACAATGAGGATATCTATAAGGTACTGGTAATAGTTTATTATGTGAAATCCTGGTGAAAGGTTCACTTTAATAGTAGCTTTCTGGGTTTGCCTTTCAATCCTTTTTGGCTCACTCAAGGATCCGTATCTTCTTCTCCTCAGCTGTTTCTGGTCCAGCAATCCCAACCTCCTTATATTCCCCTCTCCCACTTCTCTGGTTGCCAGATATAGAGCTTCCTGCCTGGACTTCTATACTGACCCACTGGAGCTGTGTAGCTGTGATTCCTGGTTGTTGTTCCAGAGCGTTACCCTCCGGATCCCTGTTGGGCTTTTGTTGTCACCCACCTGGGATTATATGTTTTGTCTGTATTGTCTGTCCTCTCCTTGGTGTTTCCCTTTAGTGTTAGTGGTGCGGACTAGTGTTCCCACCGCACTATTCACTACGTAGGGCTCATCTCAGGGAAAGCCAGGGTTTAGGCACGTGATCGGTGTACGGGTGAGGAACCCGTCTAGGGACGTCAGGGCAGTCAGGTGCCAGCCTCTAGGTGAGTTAGGGGTCACTACCTTTCCCTCTCCCTTGGACAGGGCCTTCCCATTTCCCTCCCTTTGCGTCACGTATGTGATCAGCACGCCGGTCATGATAATACTGTTACAGGGTGTCATTCACTCAAATACCGTGCAGATCAAATTCTATTTAAAAATTTTATGTGATATAATCACATTTGCAAGCCCGTGTGTGTCAGGCCCACACATACTGTACTGTGCCCACTGCCCAGTGCCCACCACTTATATATGTTGGCACAGTAACTTGCACGCATAGTACCACTTCACATAAAAATAAAAAATGACAGGCAGAGGCAGGCCACCCCGCAGTGGCCATCATGGTCGTGGTGCTGTGATTTCCACTGGCCCTGGAATTATGCCCAGTGTTCAGAGGCCACGTACCCTGAACCCAAAAAATTCTGAGAAAATAGTTGACTGGCTTACACATGGACGTACAGTGTGATGAGGATGATGATGTTGTTCCCGCTGCTGCTTCCTTTGCTGGGGTGTCAGATACAAGTGAAGTGGTTGATGATGACGATGTGTCCGTGGATGCCACGTGGGTGCCTGCTCGAAGAGAAGAAGAAGAGGGGGAAAGTTCAGAAGGGGAGACAGAGAGAAGGAGGAGACGAGTTGGAAGCAGGGGGAGGTCGTTGCAAGGAGCTAGTGGCACAGTCAGACAGCATGTATCGGCACCCGGGGTCAGCCAGGCAGCACGCCAATCAACGCATGCTGTTGCCACCACCAGAATGCCGTCATTGCAAAGCTCAGCAGTGTGGCATTTTTTTTGTGTGTCTGCCTCTGATAACAGCGATGCCATTTGCAACCTGTGCCAAAAGAAACTGAGTCGTGGGAAATCCAACACCCACCTAGGTACAACTGCTTTGCGAAGGCACATGATCGCACATCACAAACGCCTATGGGATAAACACATGATGACGAGTAGAAGCAGCACACAAGCTCAAAGCCACCATCCTCCTCCTGGTCCAGCATCTTCAGCCACGTCAACCACTTGCCCCCTATCAACCACCCGCCACTCCGCCTCCCACCTTCAGCAGTTCCATCTCATCTGCCCACAGTCAGGTGTCTGTAAAGGAAATGTTTGAGCGTAAGAAGCCAATGTCACAGAGTCACCCCCTTGCCCGGCGTCTGACAGCTGGCTTGACGGAACTCTTAGACCGCCAGCTTTTACCATACCAGCTGGTAGGGTCTGAGGCCTTCAAAAAATTTGTCGCTATTGGGACACCACAGTGGAAGGTACCCGGCCGCATACAGTGTTGGGGCAAGGGTCCATCTGACCACTGATACCTGGTCTGCAAAGCACGGTCAGGGCAGGTATATCACCTACACTGCGCATTGGGTCAACCTGCTGACCGCTGCCAAGCATGGAATGCGTGGCTCTGCAGCGGAGTTGGTGACACCGCCACGACTTGCAGGCAGGCCTACTGCCACCTCCTCTACTCCTCCTACTCCATCCTCTTCCATAACCTCCTCGGCTGAGTCCTCTTCTGCTGCGGCGTCTGGGTGCACATCAACTGAATCCCCCCAGGTCCCCATGGGCTATTCCACATCCCGGATACAACAGTGTTACGCTGTCTTGGGGTTGACTTGCCTGAAAGCAGAGAGCCACTCCGGACCAGCACTCCTGTCCACCCTGAATGCACAGGTGGATCAGTGGCTGACCCCGCACCAACTGGAGATCGGCAAAGTGCTGTGTGACAATGGAAGCAATTTGTTGGCGGCATTGAATTTGGGCAAGTTGTCACATGTGCCGTGCATGGCACATGTGTTGAATCTCATCGTACAACGCTTTGTGTCTAAGTACCCAGGCTTGCAGGACGTCCTCAAGCAGGTCAGGAAGGTGTGTGGCCATTTCAGGCGTTCCTACACGGCCATAGCGCACTTTTCAGACATTCAGCGCCGAAACAACATGCCAGTGAGGTGCTTGATTTGCTACAGCCCAACACGTTGGAATTCAACACTCCTAATGTTCGACCGCCTGCTCCAACAAGAAAAAGCTGTCAACGAGTATTTGTATGACCGGGGTGCTAGGACAGCCTCTGCGGAGCTGGGAATTTTTTTGCCACGTTACTGGACGCTCATGCGCAATGCCTGTAGGCTCATGCGTCCTTTTGAGGAGGTGACAAACCTAGTCAGTCGCACCGAAGGCACCATCAGCGACCTCATCCCATTTGTTTTCTTCCTGGAGCGTGCCCTGCGAAGAGTGCTGGATCAGGCTGTAGATCGTGAAGAGGAAGAGTTGTGGTCACCATCACCACCAGAAACAGTCTTGTCATCATCGCTTGCCGGACCTGCGGCAACGCTGCAAGAGGAGTATGAGGAAGAGGAGTCAGAGGAGGAATGTGGCTTTGAGGAGGAGGAAGACCAACCACAGCAGGCATCCCAGGGTGCTCTTTGTTGTCACCTATCTGGGATCCGTGGTGTTGTACGTGGCTGGGGGGAAGAACAGACCGTCAATGACATCAGTGAGGAGGAGGAATGGGAAATGAGTAGCTCGGCATCCAACCTTGTGCAAATGGGGTCTTTCATGCTGTCATGTCTGTTGAGGGACCCTCGTATAAAAAGGATGAAGGAGAACAACCTGTACTGGGTGGCCGTTCCAAAAATCGATTTAATAAATGGACCCCAGATTGGGGACATAACAGGGATTAAACTGATGAGAAGAGAGAACTATAGAAAATACTGCTCATATCGGGTGGGACAGTAAATTACACGGCACAGACGCAGTGACCGTAGATTCAAACAAAGGGGAGGGAGCCAGCGTTTTTTTTAACCATCTCCCCGTTCGAAAAATCTATTCAATTCACCTTTCCGGGACCCTTGGTGTTGTACGTGGCTGGGTGGAGGAAGAAACTTTAAATAACATCAATGGGACATGGCTAGCTTGGTATCCAACCTTGTGCAAATGGGAAGTTTGCGGTTGGGCAAATGGACTGTTTGCGGTTGTTTGCTGTGCATTAAAAGGGGAGTTTGGTCTGTCAATGTCTGTGAAGCGGGCGTAACCCTTACAATGTGGCTGGTCTAAAATGGGATGGCTGCGTGGTCAGACCAAGTTATAGTTTCTACAGTGGATGTCGAGATTGTCTGTAAGACATTCTTGTCTGCTAAGAACATGTATATTCTAGATTATGAGTTAAAGGGGTGGGAATAAAAAGTTAAATCTTTTCCTGAGCCATGTTGGATACGCCAAATATCATATAACTGGTGTTGATTATTCCAATCGGCCACAGTATCTGTGCGCCACTTAGTAATTGGGGAGGTATCCTATGTGGCATCTGAGACTGTGTTAAAGTCGCCACTTAATATTAGGTGACCCTTTTTAAGTTTGTCTACCTTCCAAAATACTCTATTCAGGAAGTGGATTTGCCTATTATTTGGGGCATATTGTAACCAATGTATATTCTATGTTATTGAAGAGCCCTACTAGAATGATATATCTTCCCTTAGGATCAATCGTAAGAGAGCTTAAAGAGAAAGTGACAGAGTTTTTGACGGCAATCAGAACTCCCCTCTGTTTCTTATCATAATGCGCCTGGAAGATTTGGGAGTATTGAGGGTGTTTAATTCTGTGGGCATCTTTTTGTATGATGCGTGTTTCCTGTGCACAAAAGATATCTGATTTAGGGTCCATTCACACGTACGTAGCGTGTTTTGCAGATCCATGGATGCGCGGATCCGCAAAACACGGACACTGCAATGTGCGTTCCGCATTTTCCAGACCGCACATCGCCGGCACTAATAGAATATGCCTAGTCTTGTCCGCAATTGCGACATGTTCTATTTTTGTCGGGAACGGAAATGCGGACCCATCATGCGGTCCCTCAGAAATGAATGGGTCCACAATTCCGTTCCGCAAAATGCGGACGTGTGAATGGGGCCTAAAGAGATATAGCCTCCTTCCACATTATAGATCGCTTATAGGGATTAAGTCCCTTGACATTTAAAGAAGACATTTTAATCACCATTTTGTAACTTACATAAGCTATACCCTTTAAATGACATCACAAGTGTGTGATACGAAGAGAAAGAGGTATCGGAGAGGCCGTGAGTACATGAGCCGCAGGGTGGAATCGGAGGAGGGAGGATGTCCTTGTCCTAGGAGAAAAAAGGAGAACACAAAACCAGGTAAGTCACAATATAAACATTAGAAAGGGTTCCATTTAACGTATGTTCACACATCTTCTGTCAGAAGACGTATTATCTTAGGAGGGTAACTAGAAGGTTGATATTATCTAGTAAGTTAAGTAGCTTGATCCAGAAAGTAAAACACTAAGGAACAGAACAGTCTAGCTTTTTTGCAGCTTTGTTGTCTTGAGGTTTAGATGACAAGAGATTCATCATTGACAAGGTGTTCATTTAGATCCAGATCTCTTCCATTCTGATCTCACTTTAACAGGAGATAAATATGTTCTGGTTGTTGAACTTTAATGTTCCATCCTGAGAGAAGTTTAGGTACCTCTTTTACTAAAGAGATCGTGTAAGTAGTATTGTTGCGGGTAATGATAATTTTTACAGGGAATCCCCATCTGTATAGTATGCTGTGTTCTATCAAAGTAGTGGTAATTGGCAAGAGCTGTCTTCTTAATTTCAACGTGGTGACTGACAGGTCAGCGAATATTTTTACCGCTTGATATGGCGCTGCAAACATAGCTTTTTCTTTAACATGATAAGAGTGCACTCTCACCAGTACATTGCGCAGTATATTTTCTGGTAAATGTTTGGGGCGTATTACCCTGTGCGCTCTGTCGAGCATCAGGTCTAGGAGAGTGCCTTCAGGTAGTAATAGCAGTAGTAGTTTTTGTATATATATGGAGAAAGTTCTGCTTGTGAAATTGTTTCAGGAATCACCCTAAGCTTTAGGTTATTCCTTCTGGAACTATCTTCCAGATCTACTACCCCGGCTCTCAGTGCTGACACTTCATCCTCTAATACATGGTGGGCATCGATCAGGTTGTTATGTGATCCTGCAAAGTCCCCCATCTTAGTTTCAATATGAGTCACTCGGTGGTCTAGGTCTTCGACCGCCGCCTGTATGGGAGTATGCAACTGAGTGAGGCCTTGTTGCAGGGATTGATTAAATGCCAGTAGCATTTCTTTGAGTATGGCCCTGGCCGCCAGGGCGTCTGATGTAGGAATGGATGCAAGGTATCTGCTTAGTGAGGATTGTGTTTGCAGGTTATTAGGCTCTGAATCTGTCACCTCACCCCTGGTGTCTTCACAGTGCAGTCGCTGTCTTTGTTTTACAGGGCTCACCGACAGGGATATCCAAGATGGCGCCCGAATGTTGAGCTGCTTCCGGCCACTTGCCTCTTCTGCTGTGCCCCGCGATGGAGATGATCCAGGTCCCTCTGGAGCTTCTGTTACATCAGCAGGTAACTTTTGAACGCAAGTTCCTCACTCCATTGGGGTTTCAATAATTCCTTGTTCCCCTGGGAGTGGCGGTTCGGGGGTGTCCGATTCTCTATGTTCGCCGGAGTCCCTCTTATCTTTGTCCGCCTCGAAATAAAAGTCCAACTTGCTTTGGGACTTAGGTCCTCTTTTCTCCCTTGTCATCATGAGGTCCAGGGGTTTGAAAAGGGTGCTTTGGTATGCAATTTCATCCGGAATTGCTTTAGTTAGCTGCTTAGGAGCCGGAGCTCAGGTTTTATGCGTCCATCTCTGCTCACAGCCAAGCCACGCCCCCCAGCTTTTTTATTTTTTAACCGATTGTCTTACGTAGGGGTTATTTTTGGCGGGTGACGGTTTGATTGGTACTATTTTAGGAGGCATACACCCTTTCGATCGCTTGGTGTTGCACTTTTTGTGATAGTAGGTGACAAAAAAAAATTATTTTTTGGCACTGCTTTTATTTATTTTATTTTACGGTGTTCACCTGAGAGGTTAGGTCATGTGATATTTTTATAGAGCTGGTCGTTACGGACGTGGCGATTTTAAACATGTTTAGGGTATTTTATTTTCTTAATTTTTAATGAATTATAAAAAAGTGCGTATATGGGAAAATGTTAGATTTTTTTTACTTTTTTTAAATACTTTTTTGACTCAGACTCACTTGGTTATTGAAAATACATTGGGTCTGATGTCTCTATAATACACTGCAGTACACTGTATAGTGTACTGCAGTGTATTTTCTATTACACTTATCATGGTCAGGCTCCTGCCCTTAGCAGGAGCCTGATCAGGCTTAGATATACCATGGCAAGCCGGATGTCTGTGAAGGCGTCCGGTTGCCATGGTAACCATCGGGGCTGACACAGCAGCGCATCGCCCGATGGGGGAGGGAGCTCCCTCCCTGTTAACCCCTTCCAGACAGCTCCCCTCCTCCTCCGCTGATTCTCCACCATTCACTCCCCCTATGGCCGCGCTGCATACAGAGCATGCACGGCTCTGTATCAGAAGGCCGTGATGAAAGAAGAAACGCGCATGCGTGCAGCGTGCGGGCTCTCGTGCAAATGACCAGCTGCCTGGGTGAAAAGTAAGTGCGGTCTGCGCAAGCGCGGACCATAGGTGTGGCCGTGGAGGGGTAACCGTATCTATGGGTTGCCAAGTGTAAACAATGGGGTAGGAAGGAAGGCAATTTATCTAAATGGGTGCATTATAAATAATAGAAGCTATTTAAATAAAAATGAAGTGTAAACTTTTGAAACATGATCATCAAGATGGGAATACCCATTTAATGCAGGCCTTCTCACCCCAAGACCATTCAAGTGATCTAAAGGACTTGGATCTTAGCACCGACTCCCTTCCCATGCAGTGGAGCATCGGTTTGCTCTGGGATTTAAAGGCAGACACATTCACTTTCCAAATCCGCAAGAAAGAAAATCCCTTCACACGTAGAAGAGTTCTGTTCACCATCAACAGTTTATATCATCATCTGGGATTCGTAGTGCCTGTTACTATGCAAGGCAAAATTATGTTAAGAGACTTCACCACAGAGACGTCTGATTGGGATGACCCGCTTCCCGCGGAGAAAAGGGACCTGTGGACAGGTTGAAAGAAGTCTCTTGAAGCTTTGACCTGCCTCCACGTGGCACGACCCTATGCTCCCGTGCCATCAACTGAAGTCAAGATGCAAAGACTGTATATCTTCTGCGATGCTTCAGTCAAGGCGATTGCTGCCGTGGCATACCTAAAGACCATTGATGTCAAAGAACAATGCCATATAGGATTTGTCATGAGCCAGGCCACACTGGCGCCACTCCGCGAACACACGATTCCTAGACTGAAGCTCTGCTATGCTTGCAGTGGAGTTGGCTGGACTTATAACAACAGGAATGAACCTGGAAATCGAAGAAGTTGAGTTTTACATGGACTGTTGGAGTCCCGGGATATATTTGCTACAAAACCAGAGGTTTTTACGTCTACGTCTGCAATCATCAGGATCAGGAGATCCACTTGTCCTAAACAGTGGCACTATGTGCCTACACAGCATAATCCTGCAGACCACGTGACTAGATCTGTTGCAGCGAGCCACCTTATGGACACAACATGGTTTACGGGTCCTGCATTCCTGTATCGTTCAACGCCTTACAGTACCAGAGCCGACACGTTTAAATTGGTAGACCCAGATGCTGATGAAGAAATCCGAACTGAAGTATCTGTTCTACGTACAGTGACTTCGGAACACCAACTCAAATCTCATTATTTCAACAGGTTCTCCACCTGGATGTTGCTCGTTTGTGCTATAGCCTGTGTAGTTCATTTAGCTCAATCTTACAAGTCGGCATTATCTGTGAGCCAGAAGCCCTGAAAAGGTTGGCATCACTCCAAACACGCCTTTACCCCTGCTAATCTAGAAAAAGCCAAGAGCATAATAATTTGCACAATACAACGTAAATGTCATGCTAAAGAAATAGACTACTTCAGCAAAGGTCAAACAGTCTCCAAGGATAGCACTTTGAAGAAGCTTGATCCCATCATTGACCAAAATGGGTTGCTAGGAAAAAAGGATTCAGTAGTGGCGTCTGTTGACGCCAGACTGGGAGTGTTCTGCCCAGCAGGGTTAGTAAAAATCATTACAGATCACGTTTTCCTCAGTTTTGCTATTACTGTAGTGATTAATGTGGTTATTGCACCATATAGCTGTGTTAAATTGTATTACACTTTGTTTTCTTGTTAGAAAGACTGCTGCATTATGGGTAGTGCAAAGCATTGTGGGAGTGCAAAAGCATCCTGGGAAATAGAAGTCTCCAGGACACAGTCTCCTTCTCAGACTTCACCATCCTGGTAAAAGCATATCTGGTGGGAAATCTATCTTTGTTTCAGGGACATTATGTCATGCAGAGCTTTTTAGTTAGTTATAATTGTTATTCAGGGAGTTATAACTGTTAGATGTTAGACATGCAATCCTATGTTAGGCAGGAATTTTACCATGTGCTTTCTCTGATGACTGTTAATGTTATAGTACACCCTATGCTATGCTTTATACTTATACATGCTATTTGTATTCTTATAGTTTTACCAATCAATCAATCAAATACTCCCGTTTTGCCAATAAACAAGTTAGATTACAAAGAACAGTCCTCTCATTTGGAAGACAGGAATGGTTTATGCTGAATGTCAGACTGCACACTGTGTGAACGTGTATGAAGACAGAACAAAGGTAGTCTGAAATGTATCACCTGTGTTAATAGCGGCTCAGGCTCTGTTCCTCCCCTATGGTTCCCATACACATTAATGTATTGTCAGCTAGCCCCACAATCAGCTGGGCCAGCCAATAATCTAATGTGTATCGCAAGCTGTTAAAGGGGTTATCCAAAGTCTAACACTTTCCCCCAATGCCAGGGCCCCTCATATAGATTATACTTACCCCACTTCCTGACACCCATGTCGTTTCTGATTCCCGCACGGCCGCCGATGCATCTCCCCATCACCTCCTTGCTTCACCTGCGATGCTAGGGAGGCTGGTCACACTCGTGGCCTGCTCCCCCTGTCTCCAGATATTTTGATCCGCGCAATGGGGAGATGCAGCGGTGGCCGTGTAGGGAATGGGATCAGGAACAAGTATAATCTATATGAGGGGCTGGCGCATTGGGAGGCGTGTTTTAGACTTTGGATAACAACTTTAACTCTCCCTTGACAGTTTCGGTCAGTGGAGAGAAAGGTGTCTGGCAGTGGCTTTCTCTTCCTTTATTAAAAACACAAATGTTCTTGGCAAAATGTGTGTGGATGTGTATGGGGCAGAGGTAGCTGCTGACCAAAGAAGCCTTTGGTTGACAGCTATTGAAGGTGTATAGAGACTTTAAAGTCTGCACTGCTTGCTCTGATTTAGGAAAGCACAAGCCCACCGTAAACTAAGATCATTTTTCTAGTGTCTAACCTGAAAACCCATTAATAATTATTTTTGATCCCAAAATCTATGCACACATCCAGTTTATGTATCTGAAGTATTGTACTTTATACATAAGTTTTACGTAGCCTACATATTGCAATAGACTTTTGAACTAAGTAATAATAATCCAAACTGTGCTATTATTGTATCCGCCAAAGTCATCAAACCGCAAAACACGAATCCATTTTCATGTGTGTTTCAAGCAACATTTCTTGTGAAACCATTTGTCAGAATCTTCCCTCGTTGACCTGCTCGTTCTCGACACCCACAGCTGCGCTGTCACCATTAATTAATCTCACTGAATGACCTGACGTATTAACCAATTGTTATCATCCCCAGGGACACAAAGGGCATCTATGGAAACAATAGATTGCATTTAATGCAGACCGGGCAGCATGCAGAGGATCTTCATTTGGATATGACATACTGTATGATGTATTTTTATGGTTTGCTCCTATATTGCAACATTGTAATATGCATAGAAAGAGGTTCAGGACAGGGAAGACTATAAGGTAAAGGAGGATGCTGGCAATGAAAGGAAACCAGGAGCGTACAACAACTTAGCTGTTACTATGCAGAATAAGATAAATTTAGCTTGTATCTCCAGGGCTACATATTGTGCGAGTCTCAGAGGAACCAACTTGCGGCATTCATTTAGAGGTCTGACTACAGAATGATCAGGGACTGCACTGCAGTCCTGGCCAGGGCTTAGTAGAAGAGTCTTCTCTCTCTGCAGGGTGGCTTTATAAAGGCGGCAATAACTATTTACAGGACCTTCAGTGGATCTAAAATATATTGCTTAATTCATAGAATATTAAGTAAAATCTTCTATTCATGCTGCATGTTACTATAAATTACAAATGATTCCACCCATGTGCTGGGCCCCTCAGAAGGAATATACTTACCTTGCTCCCTGCGCCACTCCTGATCCCCAGACCGCCGCTGCAGCTTCTTCCTGTAAACAGATTAAAACATCCGATGTCGAGGACTAGCAGCCAATGGCAGGCGGGAACTGGGACGAGCCTCCCTAGAGTCACCAGTGATGCTAGGGAGGTTCGTCCCTGTCCCCCATTAGCTGCTCCTCCCCGACACCGGATGTTTTCAATGATAGCCAGAGATTGGTCTGGAGACCAGGTGGTTTTTATGGTAGGTCAGGGGTAAGTGAAAGTTGGACCTTCTATCTTACTGCTCCTTTTACACATTGCACACCCTGCAGTGTAGATACAAAAGATCAAATTGTAACACCCCAGAGTAGTGTTACCACTCCTGCAACCAGCTACTATCTCTAATGGTCTAACCTGTATGTCATCTTATGCATTTTGTTCCAGGTCCTCTCCATATTGTGCATCTATAATATTGTTATGCAACTGTTGTGCAGCAAACACGGGAGAGCTATAGTTAGATAGAATGGAACTCACCATTCCATTCTCCCCCTTTTAGGCAGAAGAGTTCTTCTTGCTACCAGAAGGACGTTGGGAAGTTCTAGATGATTCCGGTTCAGACTCCATGTTGGAGCTGACAGGAAACCAACCTATTCCTTGGCTGAAACTAAGTCAGACTAAAGAGTGGAGTGCAGAATAAGGAAGGAATCAAAGTTACTAAGCTAGCCTGTCAGTACAGCAGAGAGAAAGCAAGCAGAGTTATTGAGCAAGCCTGCCAGTTTATGCTAAATCCTGATGGAACCAAGACAAAGCCTGAAAACTGTTAGAAGAAACGTTTATTCAAGTAAAGCTGCCATTGAACTTCATCTCAAGGTCTGTACTCAAGTTATTTTTCCTCCATCCCTCAATTATTCATCCTTGTTATTGCTTCAGTGCCAAATCCTGGGGTCCAGCAGTATCCAGGTAGGAGCACCATGACATGCATAGAGAGACATTTAGGCCGCACTACACCACTCAGCATTCCTACTTAACCTAGGACGCAATATAGAGGGCCCTGGGGGCGAGGCGCCTGTTGCAAAATCACAGGTTTAAAGGAAGTCTGGCAGCACTAGGTAGGGACTGGAAAGAGCAGTACATACATATATTTTATGGAGCTTTTCTCATCGGGGAAGTGAGAATATGAAGCTTTGTTCTGCCAGATTCTGCTCCTGCAAGTGCCCAGGGGGGTAAGGATTCGTGTTAAGTGCTCTCACATGGAAGAGCCTCACACCCCCTTTTCTCTAAAAGACTTGATCTGTAGCATCCAACCAGGAGACCATTCAAGCTGTCTCACTGAGCAGAGGGGAGAAGCTGTGAAGATGTTCAGAGAGAACTTTGGAGTGAAGCCCTGCCCTAGGCGCCTGGAGGAGCAAAATCTGGTAGGATAAAACTTTATATTCGCACTACTCCTCCGAAGAAAATTTCCACAATGTATGTTTGTCCTGCTGTCTCGAGCCTCTACCTAGTGCTGTCAACAGTTTAGCATGGTCAGAACTCCTGAGAGTTTCCCCAGCAGTTTGGACTATGCTAAACTGGGGGGACTAAAAAAAAGTGTTAAGAACTTTTTAAAAATAAATATATTACCTCTCAGCGTACGAGGAAATAATGATATTCTGATAACATGTCATTGGTAGCATGCCAAGTTGCTTTGGTAACATTGTAAGGATGACAAGACTTGGACTCGTATTACTTGCTCAGTAGTACAAAACAGTGGGGGTGATTTCTCAAGAAGTAGCTGCCATTAGTGCTGATCGAGCATGATCGGCCGAACACCAGCCAATAAACATGCAGGTAAGTACTGCCCTTCACTGTAATGCCGTAGCCATGTTGGTTACTGGCATTACAGTGATTGGCTGACTGGAACTATATAGCACCCGATGACACGTGTTCAGTTCAGTGTTAGTCAGGGAGAGCTGTGCTGAAGAAGGAAAAGATAGTGTAGGGAGTGAATTTTTATATTTTTTCATTTAAAAACTTGTCAGAGTCCCAAAAGTTGTCACAGTCAGATCTCTGAGAAGTTCTGACAGACGTTCTTCAGAACCTCCTGCATGATGTTCTTTTGTTGGAAAAGAAAGTTGTGATGGCACACTCACATTTGGTTTAGAGAACTATATTTATTAATTATTATTAGTTGAATATGCAATTTACGTTGTTGTATATAGCTATTTGTTTATATAAAATTGTAAGAACATATATACCTAGATAAATAAAAATATGCGTAAAAATTGAGCTAATAAGAAAAAATAGGAATAAAATAGACGGAGTTATATCTAGTGTTCGAGGTATTGAGAAAGTCTATTCGATAAATCCTAGAAAAAATGGTCATCAAATTTCAATAAAATGGTTTGTTGAAGCGGATTGTTGTTATTTTTTCGCTGGATATGCAAAAAAAAAGTTGCCGATAGAAGGCGGTCCTGTATATATCCAATCAAGAACAAGCGTGATATATATGTGAAAAAATACGGTGTGTATTCAATCAGGAAAAATTATAAGAAATATAAAAATTATTAAAAATTTAGTTATCTTTCACTCGAGTAGCTATTGTGCACAAAAAAGTTGGAAAATAAGTGTTCTTTTAAAAATATAGTAAATATTCAAGGTGGTGAACGTGATGTTGGTAAATAGTAAAAACAATGTTGGATATTTGCTGGTTAGGAATTAGTTCTTCTATTTGTCCGGTTTCTTGCTGCTAAAACGTCCGCCCTGCTAAAACGTCCGCCCTTTGGTAGAAGAGCAGATATCTTAATGGCAATATATAAATGAATGGAATCTGTTATAAAGTTTCCCAATATAGCTCTTTCATTAGTCCGTCACGATCGGCGAGTCTGGTAGTTATAATCACACAAGGAAGAATAATATGGAGTTTGAAAGATTTACATTACCCCTCTTCTTCCGTTACGATATGTTCCTTTATGCAAGGACCTGCGTGGCGTCCCACGTGATCTCTCGCCTTACCATGTGATGTTGCACGTGATGATGATGCAGATGCACATCACACGGTGTTTAGGTTCCTGATTGGCCAATCCTTTTTGCTGCGGGAAATATGAAAGAATGGAATAGCGCCGATGCGAATATGTTGTCTTCCGATGCTAAACAGTTTCAAATCTTGGATATCCTTTAGGTCCTCACTCGTTCCTCCGACCATTAGTAGTGATTATAACTACCAGACTCGCCGATCGTGACGGACTAATGAAAGAGCTATATTGGGAAACTTTATAACAGATTCCATTCATTTATATATTGCCATTAAGATATCTGCTCTTCTACCAAAGGGCGGACGTTTTAGCAGGGCGGACGTTTTAGCAGCAAGAAACCGGACAAATAGAAGAACTAATTCCTAACCAGCAAATATCCAACATTGTTTTTACTATTTACCAACATCACGTTCACCACCTTGAATATTTACTATATTTTTAAAAGAACACTTATTTTCCAACTTTTTTGTGCACAATAGCTACTCGAGTGAAAGATAACTAAATTTTTAATAATTTTTATATTTCTTATAATTTTTCCTGATTGAATACACACCGTATTTTTTCACATATATATCACGCTTGTTCTTGATTGGATATATACAGGACCGCCTTCTATCGGCAACTTTTTTTTTGCATATCCAGCGAAAAAATAACAACAATCCGCTTCAACAAACCATTTTATTGAAATTTGATGACCATTTTTTCTAGGATTTATCGAATAGACTTTCTCAATACCTCGAACACTAGATATAACTCCGTCTATTTTATTCCTATTTTTTCTTATTAGCTCAATTTTTACGCATATTTTTATTTATCTAGGTATATATGTTCTTACAATTTTATATAAACAAATAGCTATATACAACAACGTAAATTGCATATTCAACTAATAATAATTAATAAATATAGTTCTCTAAACCAAATGTGAGTGTGCCATCACAACTTTCTTTTCCAACACAACTTAATCTCACGGTTCTATAGGTGTACCGGTGATTGAGCACCTCTATCTATATTGATCGACTGGTGAGCCTCAGTAAGACTTCCATGATGTTCTTTTGCTTTGGCTTCGCTTTGACATCTCTTCTCCCTCTCCCAGCTGTCATCTATTAGCAGTGATTGCCTCCCTTTATATCCCCTTCCATACTGCCTCACTTTGCGGTTTATACTACTTCCTGGATTGTGCTCACTGCTAGAAGTTTGCTACTGCTGGTTTCTCAGATAAGTCTATCCCTTTATTTATGTTTTCCTGTTGGCATGATTCTAGGTGACCCTGACTCCCTCCGTATTAAGTGCAGGGAGCCGGTGGTCGTGTCCCCTCACTATTATAGGGTTTTCAGGTGTCACTCAGTCTAGGTACGTGGACATGCAACTTTCTATCACAGAGATCTTTGCATGGGCTGAGCTGGATGCATCCAGCGCCCAGGCAAACCCATACTCTCCACACACAGATAACATGACCACTGATGAAGGTCCACCGTGACCGAAACGTCTGGTCAGAAATTAATCTGTTACCCTTTAACATATAACGGGCCTATGGATGACATAGAAAAAATGAAAGAACAAAATTCACTTAATTTGCATAACTTCCAGACTGAGTGCCTCAATTTTTGATTACAGGGAGAGCTATAGAGCTTTAATAGGGCTCACCCTTTTGTTCCTTAGTTTGGGATCAAGTTAGTTGGATCTTTATTTGTTACTTCTTGTTTTCTGCAACACCATCCGTGACAAAAGTCCTTTAAGGACAATTGTTGTGTGTGGCAGCAGCAATATATACATTCACCTAAACAATTATTAGGAACACCTGTTCTATTTCTTATTAATGCGATTATCTAGTCAACCAATCACATGGTAGTTGCTTCAATGCATGTAGGGTTGTGGTCCTGGTCAAGACAATCTCCTTAACTCCAAACTGAATGTCAGAATGGGAAAGAAAGGTGATTTAAGCAATTTTGAGCGTGGCATGGTTGTTGGTGCCAGACGGGCCGGTCTGAGTATTTCACAATCTGCTCAGTTACTGGGATTTTCACGCACAAGCATTTCTAGGGTTTACAAAGAATGGTGTGAAAAGGGAAAAACATCCAGTATCTGGGAGTCCTGTGGGCAAAAATGCCTTGGTGATGCTAGAAGTCAGAGGAGAATGGGCCGACTGATTCAAGCTGATAGAAGAGCAACGTTGACTGAAATAACCACCCGTTACAACCGAGGTATGCAGCAAAGCATTTGTGAAGCCACAACACGCACAACCTTGAGGCGGATGGGCTACAACAGCAGAAGACCCCACCGGGTACCACTCATCTCCACTACAAATAGGAAAAAGAGGCTACAATTTGCACGACCTCACCAAAATTGGACTGTTGAAGACTGGAAAAATTTCGCCTGGTCTTATGAGTCTCGATTTCTGTTGAGACATTCAAATGGTAGACTCCGAATTTGGCGTAAACAGAATGAGAACATGTATCCATCATGCCTTGTTACCACTGTGCAGGCTGGTGGTGTAATGGTGTGGGGGATGTTTTCTGGGCACACTTTAGGCCCCTTAGTGCCAATTGGCCATTGTTTAAATGCCACGGGCTACCTGAGCATTGTTTCTGACCATGTCCATCCCTTCATGACCACCATGTACCCATCCTCTGATGGCTACTTCCAGCAGGATAATGCACCATGTCACAAAGCTCGAATCATTTCAAATTGGTTTCTTGAAGATAACAATGAGTTCACTGTACTAAAATGGCCCCCACAGTCACCAGATCTGAACCCAATAGAGCATTTTTGGGATGTGGTGGAACGGGAGCTTGGTGCCCTGGATGTGCATCCCTCAAATCTCCATCAACTGCAAGATGCTATCCTATCAATATGGGCCAACATTTGTAAAGAATGCTATCAGCACCTTGTTAAATCAATGCCACGTAGAATAAAGGCAGTTCTGAAGGCAAAAGGGGGTCCAACACCGTATTAGTATGGTGTTCCTTATAATTCTTTAGGTGAGTGTATTTTTAGTGCAACCTGCGCTAAATTGCTAAAACTTTACAGACCCCAAGGTCCTTTTAAGGACTATTGTTGTGTCTGGCAGTGTGCAATAGTTAGGCCACTACAGACAGCAACATTATCTGCGCTACATCTCCTGTGTAACATGTACGCATCCCAGAAATATCTGTGACATCCAGTGTACTTTTTCCGTAGACAGTGTCCGCTGCGGACAGTGACATTACCTGGGGTACATCTCCTGTGTAACGTTTCCACATCTCAAATACCTGTGACATTCCTTGCAATTTTATATTAGCCGCTGCTGACATCAGCGACATTATCTGCGGTATTTCTCCTCTGTAACATTTTCATATCCAAAATACCTGTGACATTACCTGTAATTTTTTATTAGCCGCTGGTGATAGCATTGACATTATCTGCGCTACATCTCCTGTGTAACGTTATCACATCCCAAATACCTGTGACATTCCCTGTAATTTTTTATTAGCTGCTATTGACATCAGCGACATTATCCATGGTATTTCTCCTGTGTAACGTTTCCACATCCCAAATACCTATGACATTCCCTGTAGTTTTCCATCAGCGACATTATCTGCAGTATTTCTCCTGTGTAACATTTATACATCCCAAATACCTGTGAAATTCCCTGTAATTTTATATTAGACGCTGCTGACATCAGCGACATTATCTGCGGTATTTCTCCTGTGTAACGTTTCCACATCCCAAATACCTGTGACATTCCCTATAATTTTTTATTTGATGCCCAAACTCTTGAGCATCCACAGTCACAAGAAGATGACGGTGGGGAATGGCAATTAGTGTCTCAAAAGGCTGATGAGGAGGATGAGACACAGTTGTCAATAACTAAGGTTGTTGTTAGATAAACAAGTCAGGAGGATGAGCAGAGTGAGGAAGTGGATGATGAAATCACTGACCCAACCTGGGAAGGTGGCAAACCGAGCGAGGACAGCAGTACAGAGGGGTAGGGATCCGCAGCACCGCAACAGGCTGGAAGAGGCAGTGGGGTGGCAAAAGGGAGAGGGTGGGCCACACCAAACAGGCCCGCAACTGTTCCCCGGAGCACACCCTTGCAGAAAAATCTCCCTTGCCAAAGGGTTGGTGTTCTGCAGTCTGGCGCTTTTTTGAGGAAAGTGCCGACGACAAAAGAATTATGATTTGCAACCTGTGCCATGCAAAAATGAGCAGGGGCGTAAAAAATAGCAACCTCACCACCACCAGCATGATCCACCACATGGCATCAAAGCACCGTAATAGGTGGGCCGAACGCCTGGGTCCACAATCTGTGTTTGCAGGTCACACCACGGCCTCCTCTTCCCCCGTGTTATGTGCTGGCCAATACCCTGTCGAAGGCGCAGGCCCGGATGCCTCCCGTCCTGCACCTGGACCTTCGCAAGCACCATCAGCAACCACATCCTCTTCCATGTCCCAGCGCACAAATGTCCTTACCCCAGGCATTTGAACGCAAGCGCAAATACCCAGCCACAGGCCATAGTACTAAATGCGCAACTTTCCAAATTACCTGTCCCAGATGCTGTGGCAGCCCTGACTGCCCAAGTTTTCCTCCTAGCTGAAAATATGTAGAGGATGAGGAAACAACTAGAGCGACTGGAACAGCAACTCAAGGCCCAGAAAGGGACTACCACGCCAAGAGACCGTCCTCCCCCCGGTCCACTAGAGTACTGACGTCGGCCGACCGGTAGGATGTGAAACCCCAGGCATCGACACACCAGAAAACCGACATGCCGGTATTGTCAGAAGTATGGACACACTGAAGATAATTGCTGGCAATTAAACAAATATCCCCTGAGGCCAAGGACCGCCCCTCAGGACGAAGAATACTAGGTCCCGAAGATCCAGCCTTCATGCCTAAATATGTAGGAGGCCGACCTGTGATTGAAGTTAGCATCAACGGAGTAACGTTTTCTGCTTTGATCGACACCAGATCTCAAGTACCATCCTCTGATCAGCATTCGAAATATGCCGGAAAGGAGCCCAGTTAACACAGCCCCCGAAATCCTGGATCCACATCAGAGCTACTAACGGCCAAATGGTACCTGTCCTAGGTTATTGGGAACCCACCCTATGGATCGAAGATACTGAACTCCTACACTAGGGAGTAGTCATGATCCAAGTTCCAGATGACGATGAAGAATCTGTTGTCCTTGGGATAAATGTAATCGGGAACTGTTACACTGAAGTGCAAGAAGCCTTGAAGAAAACCCTGCTAACTGTCCCCAGGGCAACTCAACGTGTCATAAGCCAGACCCTCCAAGTGCTAGCTGCTCAACAAAAATTAAGTAACAGAAAGGGAGAAATCTGCCACGTCTGCATCAGCTATGCTCAACCTATCAGACTTCCACCTGGAGCAGAGACCCTGATATGGTGGCGACCTTGCATCAGGGTCCGAGGTCAGGATCACCAAGCCCTCGTGGAGTCCCTACAATTACATGATCACCCTCTTGTCCGAGTCGCCAGGAGCCTGGTCACTGTGTCGCATGGAAGAGTACCCATACACTTGGTCAATCTAAGTGATGAAACTGTGGAACTAAAAAAATGTTTTACAGTGGCGAGTCTACATCATATCAGTCTACAAGACGTCCTGGATTCTCCTAATGCTGCTGCACAGCAATTGCTTCAAACAACGAAAGCAGCCAAAGATCTGTCTGAACAACCTTGGTTGGCCGAACTACACATTGGAGATGCCACTACCTCAGCCGAACAACTTAAAGGTGTGTTGGATTTAGCCAAGGAGCACCACCAAGTCTTCAGCATACACCCTTTGGACTATGGTCAACAGAGCAGAGCCCATCCAGGAGCTTTTGAAGGGTCATCCCAAAGGCAGTCAGAATGCTAAAATACTAGTAGAATGGAATGAAGAGCAGGAGATCACTTTGCAGCTGCTTAAAGAAAAACTCACTGAGCCACCAGTCTTGGCCTACCCTGTCTATAGCCTACCATTCTGTCACTATACAGATGCAAGTAAGAAAGGTTTAGGAGTCGTACTATCTCAGACACAAGCCAGGACTGAAAGAGTCATCACCTATGCCAGCAGATCATTACGAGAACCGGAGCGGAGCGACCATAATTAAAGCTCTTTCAAACTGGAATTCCTGGCCTTGGTCTGGGCTGTAACTGAGAAGTTCAAGGATTATCACACCTTTCACCGTCTATACCGATAATAATCCACTGGCTCATCTGAACACTGCACGTCTGGGAGCTATAGATCAAAGATGGGCCTCTAGACTGGCAAACTTCGACTTTACCATTAAGTACCCGACAGGCAAAGCTAATGACAATGCTGACACCTTATCCAGGTTACCTGCCCAGAATGAACTAATTTCCAAAGACAATCAGTAAGAAGATGTGGAAATGCCAATGTTCTACTCCCCATTTGCACATCAGGAAGCTCTACACACTGAGCATCAGGCCTCCAAAGCCTCTAAAGCTCCAAGGACCAGTGGTCCCTCACCTCCAGTTGAGAAAGAGCTCTGGCTCCAACTACAAGCAGAGAGTAGAGTTATCGGAGAACTATTGGATTACTTTTCCAGTGGGAGAGTACCAGAGAGAATCCCGCAACGGACAGCTGACTCGGAGCTACTTCGCATCTGGCAACAACTGAGAATTCTCTTCATACAGAGACTTCTCAGAAGAATGCTTGATCTGGTCACCTATGAGCATCTTCATCAGATAGTGGTGCCCCGGAGAGATGCCAAGATGGTAATGGACACGTACCATAACAGATCTGGTCACTTTGGAACCCAAAATATGGAAGCCACCATCAGGCGACGTTTCTATTGGACCAGCATGAGGAGTGATATCGAAGCCTGGTGTCGGGAGTGCCCCACCTGTGCTGTGGCCAGAAGAGAAAGACATGATCAGCGAGCCCCCCTTCGTCCAATAGTGAGTAAAAGTCCTCTGGAAATTGTGGCTATCAGATGCTGGAACCCAGCAGATCCGGGGACACCTATGCTATGATGATTATAGACCACTACACCAAGTTCGTTGTGGCTTTACCTGTGAATAGCGATGAGCGGCAGGGGTCATATTCGAATTTGTGATACTTTGCAAATATTTTGTAGAATATTCGTCATATATTTGCAAATTCGTATATTCGTTATATTCTACATTCTTTTTTTTAATGCGAAAATCGGCAAGGTAATGATCGCGTAATATGTGAATAGAATATAGTGCTATATATTCTTTTTTAGAATATTCTTCATTTTTTCTATCTGAACACATGATTCCTCCCTGCTTCTTGCTTGTGGGCCAATGAGTCATTGGCCCACAAGCAACTTAAGCAGGTAGGAATCATGACTTTAGATGGAAAAAAGAATTACGGATATTCTAAAAAAACTAATATATAGCACTATATTCAATAAAGTGCAATATATTTGTTTTTTTAGAATATTCGTAATTTTTTTCCATCTGCTGTGAACACATGATTCCTCCCTGCTTCTTGCTTGTGGGCCAATGATGTCATTGGCCCACAAGCAAGAAGCAGGGAGGAATTATGTCTTCAGATGCAAAAAAATGACGAATATTCGTCATTACGAATATATAGCACTATATTCTAAATATTCGGGAATTCTCAAAGTGCCGATATTCGAGATTAAAATTCGCTATTCGAATATTCGCGCTCAACACTACCTGTGAAGGGCTTAACAGCCAAACCTACAGCAGCTGCGCTGTGGAAAAGCTTCATTTTGCCATATGGGTGTCCTGACAAGATCCTCACTGACCAAGGATCTGCATTTGAGTCTCAGTTGTTTTATGAACTTTGTGCCTTGCACCACATATTACACAGCAGTTCCAACAGAGGCAGGGCAACACTCTCCAAGGCCTGGGACAGTTTCATGACACTCGCTATACCCTCACCCTGATGCAAGGCCTAGTGCACAAGGAGGGAAAATGTTTGGAAGATGGTGGAAGGAGTAGGTAGCACACCTTGTCAGCCTCCTCAGTGATCTCTCTGTGCCGTACAACTACTCGGTGTCCTAGCTTGACACGTGGCACGAACTGGCGCCTACGCCTTGGAGGTGCTGGCCTGCCCTGCCACCAGCATTTTGTCAGAGTGGGTATTTAGTGCTGCTGGGGGCATAATAACTGATAAGCGCATCCGCCAGTCAACTGAAAATGCTGACAGGTTGACTGTTATCAAAAACAAGAACAAGGCCTGGATTGCCCCTGACTTCTCTACCCCACCAGAGGAAAGCGGCTGAACATAAAGGCACTTTAAATGTGGCTTTTATGGTGTATTGAATACACTGTATTCCCATGCACCCCTTCCACCACAAAAAAGGGTATATGGTTCAATCTTCCTTTTCTCCTCCTCCTCCTTCTCCTCCATCATATAAACATGCTTAATAGGCTGCCCTCGCTCCTAATGTTTTAGAGGGTCAGCTCAGCAGCAGACCCTCACCTCTAATGTTTTTGATGGTCACCAACAGGCCCTGACCCATAATGTTTTAGCTGGTCAGATCAGCAGCAGGCATTCGCCCCTAATGTTTTAGAGGGTTAGCTCAACAGCAAACACTCACCCCTATTGTTTTAGATGGTCACCAGCAGGCCCTCGCCCATAATGTTTTAGATGGTCAGATCAGCAGCAGGCACTCGCCCCTAATGTTTTAGAGGGTTAGCTCAACAGCAAACACTCACCCCTATTGTTTTAGATGGTCACCAGCAGGCCCTCGCCCATAATGTTTTAGATGGTCAGATCAGCAGCAGGCACTCGCCCCTAATGTTTTAGAGGGTTAGCTCAACAGCAAACACTCACCCCTATTGTTTTAGATGGTCACCAGCAGGCCCTCGCCCATAATGTTTTAGATGGTCAGATCAGCAGCAGGCCCTCGCCCATAATGTTTTAGATGGTCAGATCAGCAGCAGGCACTCGCCCCTAATGTTTTAGAGGGTCAGCTCAGCAGCAGACCCTCGCCCCTAATGTTTTAGAGGGTCACCAGCATGCCATAATCATAATTTTTCAACGGTGTGTATTATGCCCTGCTTTATGTGTAATAAAGGGTGTTTTGGAGTGCCGGTTCCTTGTAATTTTTGGCAGCCCTTTCACTTAGTACATAGGCTTTATGAGTGTAGGAGTCCCACTACATGAACAAGTTTACCACAATGTGAATGAGGCCCTCCTTTATGTGATATACAGGTTGTATCAGAGTGCCTCTTCCTTGTAATTTTTGGCAGCACTTGCACTTTATATACAAGTAAATATACAGGAAATAATGTTTCCCAACAATTTTTCCTATAAAATCGATTTTATCTTTGGTTTTGTGCGTATTATTGTCAGTCTGTAAAAGTGGCGTACTACTCTGACAACATTGTTCCCAGCAGCGACCTGGGAGTCCAAGATGCATCCAGACATCCCCCCCATGCTGTTCCCGAACCATTTCAGTGCTGTTTCCATCCATTTCTGATCTTTGCCTGTGAACCAGACACTCTCCCCTCTTCAGAACAGGGGGTGCCTGGTTTAATACTCTGGTTCTCCCATTGACTTCTATTGTGCTCTGGTGTTCTGTAGAGCAGAGATGTCCCAAACTATTCGCCGGCGAACATAGCTTGTTCGCGTTCGCCGCAGCGGGCGAACATATGCGATGTTCGGTCCGCCCCCTATACATCATCATTGAATCAACTTTGACCCTGTACCTCACAGTCAGCAGACACATTCCAGCCAATCAGCAGCAGACCCTCCCTCCCAGACCCTCCCACCTCCTGGACAGCATCCATTTTAGATTCATTCGGAAGCTGCATTAGTGAGAGGAGGGACAGTGTAGCTGCTGCTGATTTAATAGGGAAATCGATAGCTAGGCAAGTGTATTCAGTGTCCACTGCAGTCCTGAAAGACTCATCTGATCTCTGCTGTAAGGACAGCACCCCAAAAAGCCCTTTTTAGGGCTAGAACATCAGTCTGCTTTTTTTTTTTTTTCCTGTGTAATCAAATTGCAGTTGCCTGCCTGCCAGCGTGTGTGTCAGGCTCACAGCCTTGCAAGTGCATAGTGTCACCAGTGCAACTCATATCTGGTGTCACAGTAGCTTGCACGCATAGTACAACTTAACTGATGTAAAAAAAAAATGACAGGCAGAGGCAGGCCACCCCGCAGGGGCCGTCATGGTGCTGTGATTCCCTTTGGCCCTAGACTAATGCCCAGTGTTCAGAGGCCACGTACCCTGAACTCGAAAAGTTCTGAGGACATAGTTGACTGGCTAACATAGGACACCCAATCTTCTACAGCTTCCGCTCGGATCCTTGACGCACCATCCTCCTCCAGCTCAGCTTCGGGCACCTCTCAAGTTACCACTCGCCCGCCTGCCGCCACCACCAACACTAGCACCACAGCCACTTCACTTGATCTGTCAGAGGAGTTATTTACACATCAGTTGGAAGAAATGAGTGATGCACAACCATTATTGCCAGAGGATGTAGATCACAGGGATATGTTTCAGTCAGGCAGCATTACACACATGGACGTACGGTGTGATGATGATGATGTTGTACCCGCTGCTGCTTCCTTTGCTGAGTTGTCAGATACAAGTGAAGCGGTTGATGATGACGATGTGTCCGTGGATGTCACGTGGGTGCCCGCTCGAAGAGAAGAAGAACAGCGGGAAAGTTCAGGTGGGGAGACAGAGAGGAGGAGAAGACGAGTTGGAAGCAGGGGGAGGTCGTCGCAAGAAGCTAGTGGCACAGTCAGACAGCATGTATCGGCACCCATGGTCAGCCAGACAGCACGCCAATCAACGCATGCTGTTGCCACCACCGTCATTGCAAAGCTCAGCAGTGTGGCATTTTTTGTGTGTGTCTGCCTCTGATAACAGCGATGCCATTTGCAACCTGTGCCAAAAGAAACTGAGTCGTGGGAAGTCCAACACCCACCTAGGTACAACTGCTTTGCGAAGGCACATGATCTCACACCACAAACGCCTATAGGATCAACACATGAGTAAAAGCAGCACACAAACTCAAAGCCACCATCCTCCTCCTGGTCCAGCATCTTCAGCCACGTCAACCACTGCTGTCCTCCTTGCCCCCTCTCAACCACCCGCAACTCCGCCTCTCGCCTTGAGAAGTTCCTGCTCATCTGCCCACAGTCAGGTGTCTGTCAAGGACATGTTTGAGCGTAAGAAGCCGATGTCACAAAGTTACCCCCTTGCCCGGCGTCTGACAGCTGGCTTGTCTGAACTCTTAGCCAGCCAGCTTTTACCATACAAGCTGGTGGATTCTGAGGCCTTCAAAAAATTTGTAG
Organism: Bufo gargarizans; assembly: GCF_014858855.1. Lineage (NCBI taxonomy): Eukaryota > Metazoa > Chordata > Amphibia > Anura > Bufonidae > Bufo > Bufo gargarizans. Next base: position 471,534,432 of record NC_058082.1, on the reverse strand, counting down.
CTATTGGGACACCGTAGTGAAAGGTACCCGGCCGAAATTTCTTTGCACAAAGGGCAATCCCCAACCTGTACTCGATTGTGCAAAAGGAAGTCATGGCATGTCTGGCACACAGTGTTGGGGCAAGGGTCCATCTGACCACTGATACCTGGTCTGCAAAGCACGGTCAGGGTAGGTATATCACCTATACTGCGCATTGGGTAAACCTGCTCACGGCTGCCAAGCATGGAATGCGTGGCTCTGCAGAGGAGTTGGTGACACCGCCACAACTTGCAGGCAGGCCTGCTGCCACCTCCTCTACTCCTCCTACTCCATCCTCTTCCATAACCTCCTCGGCTGGGTCCTCTTCTGCTGCTACGTCTTGCTCCACATCAACGGTCTACCCCCCAGCTCCCCAGGGGCTATTCCACATCCCGGATACAACAGTGTCACGCCGTCTTGGGGTTGACTTGCCTGAAAGGAGAGAGTCACACCGGACCAGCACTCCTGTCCGCCCTGAACACACAGGTGGATCAGTGGCTGACTCCGCACCAACTGGAGATCGGCAAAGTGGTGTGTGAAAACGGAAGCAATTGGTTGGCGGCATTGAATTTGGGCAAGTTGACACATGTGCCATGCATGGCACATGTGTGTAATCTGATCGTACAACGCTTTGTGCATAAGTACCCAGGCTTACAGGACGTCCTCAAGCAGGCCAGGAAGGTGTGTGGCCATTTCAGGCGTTCCTCCATGGCCATGGCGCACTTTTCAGACATTCAGCGCTGAAACAACATGCCAGTGAGGCGCTTGATTTGCGACAGCCCGACACGTTGGAATTCAACACTCCTAATGTTCGACCGCCTGCTCCAAAACAAAAAGCCATCAATGAATATTTGTATGACCGGGGTGATAGGACAGCCTCTGCGGAGCTGGGAATTTTTTTGCCACGTTACTGGACGCTCATGCGCAATGACTGTAGGCTCATGCGTCCTTTTGAGGGGGTGACAAACCTAGTCAGTCGCACCGAAGGCACTATCAGCGACATCATCCCATTTGTTTTCTTCCTGGAGCGTGCCCTGCGAAAAGTGCTGGATCAGGCCATAGATGAGCGTGAAGAGGAAGAGGAAGAGTTGTGGTCACCATCATCACCACCAGAAACAGCATTATCAGCATCGCTTGCTGGACCTGCGGCAACGCTGGAAGAGGAGTCTGAGGAAGAGGAGTCAGAGGAGGAATGTCGCTTTGAGGTGGAGGAAGACCAACCACAGCAGGCATCCCAGGGTGCTCGTTGTCACCTATCTGGTACCCATGGTGTTGTACGTGGCTGGGGGGAAGAACAGACCTTCAGTGAGATCAGTGAGGACGAGGAACGGGACATGAGGAGCTCGGCATCCAACATTGTGAAAATGGGGTCTTTCATGCTGTCGTGCCTGTTGAGGGACCCTCGTATAAAAAGGCTGAAGGAGAACGACTTGTACTGGGTGGCCACGCTACTAGACCCCCGGTATAAGCAGAAAGTGCCTGAAATGTTACCGAATTACCGGAAGTCGGAAAGGATGCAGCAGTTTAAAAATAAATTAAAAAGTATGCTTTACACAGCGTATAAGGGTGATGTCACAGCACAACGGGAATTTAACAGGGGAAGAGGTGAAAGTAATCCTCCTCCTACCACGACCACGCCGGCAAGGACAGGACGCTTTACAGATGTGTTGTTGATGGAAGACATGCAGAGCTTTTTAAGGCCTACGCATCGCCACAGCACTTCGGGGTCCACCCTCAGAGAACGACTTGACCAACAGGTAGCAGACTACCTCGCCTTAACTGCAGATATCGACACTCTGAGGAGCGATAAACCCCTTGACTACTGGGTGTGCAGGCTTGACCTGTGGCCTGAGCTATCCCAATTTGCGATAGAACTTCTGGCCTGCCCCGCTTCAAGTGTCCTGTCAGAAAGGACCTTCAGTGCAGCAGGAGGTATTGTCACTGAGAAGAGAAGTCGCCTAGGTCAAAAAAGTCTAGATTACCTCACCTTTACTAAGATGAATGAGGGATGGATCCCGAAGGGACTGACAGTGGGCGATACATTCGACTAAAAAAGGCCTAATGACTGAGATGAGCTGCCTTGGGCTAAAAATGGTCCACACGCTGCTGTATTTTATCTCTGAATGCCGGATGACTTGCGTGACCCTTCCGCCACCAACTAGGTTTCAAGCCGCAATGTTTTAGGGCACTTTCTTCCTGGGAAACATACATTTTTCGGCTGCAACAATACCTAGTTTTTCAGGCATGTGTACATGCCTAATTTTTCTGGCCTCTGGTGCTGCACTGTGGCTTCAAAAACCAAACAAAAAAAAAAGCACATACATGTGTCACTTCCCCTTCGTGATCGTTACCTTGCTGTGGTGAAGGGGCTTGCGTATCACAATGAAGCGACCACCAATATGAGTGTGTTGGCAATGGCAATGTTGGCACACCCCAGATGATTGATAAGGTCGTTGCTTCATTGTGAACAGACCAAAAGCGATCGGCTGGATAATTTTGCATAGAAAAAACATTAATTTTCTTTGTGATCATCTAAGGTGATCATTAAAGCCTACTAGGCCAACAATGGGCCCACACTGCAGAATCATTGTTTTCTGGGTCACTTAACTGTCACTGAACTACCTCAGCACGACCATAGACTTTGAAAACCCCATCGCCTGCAATCTCCCAAACGTGCGCACGAGCACAGTCATCACTACACCAAGATTGACGCATAGAGGACTAGAATTTATATCATGAGTGTGTCAACTATTGACAACTCTTTGTGGTTGTCTAAAATCTATTCCATACACGTCCCTTGATAGGGACGTAACAGGGATTAGACTGATAGGAATAGTACTACTTAACACACCACACATATTGTGATTGCACAGTACATTACACAGCGCACGCGCAGTGCCCCAAATGGGAATTAAGAGGACCGACCAAGCATCTTTTTAATCTCCCTGATAGGGGACGTAACAGGGATTAAACTGATAAGAATAGTACTACTTAACACACCTTATAATAATATTAATAATACTAGTGGAACGTAACAGGGATTAAACTGATAGGAATAGTACTACTTAACACACCTTATAATAACGTAGAGAGAGGCAACGCAGAGAGAGGAGTCTGAAGAAGACTAGTCAGAGGAGGAAGGTGGCTTTGAGGAGGTGGAAGACCAAACACAGCAGGCGTCCCAGGGGGCTTGTTGTCACCTTTCGGGGACCCTTGGTGTTGTACGTGGCTGAGTGGAGGAAGAGACCTTCAATGACATCAGTGAGGACAAGGAACGGGACATGGCTAGCTTGGTATCCAACCTTGTGCAAATGGGGGGAGTTTGCGGTTGTGCAAATGGACTGCTTGCGGTTGTTTGCGCTGCGTTAAACAGGGAGTTTGGTCTTTCACTGTGAAGCGGATGTAACCGTTACACTACCTGATCGATACAACATCATACCTGATGTTTTAAAGCACGTTATTCCAAACAATTTAGGAATGTTAGGTGATTTATGCCCTTTATGGATTAAAACCCGACTCTGCGTCAACGACGTAATTTTCCATGGGAGTTTTGCCATGGATCCCCCTCCGGCATGCCACAGTCCAGGTGTTAATCCCCTTGAAACAACTTTTCCACCACTATTGTGGCCAGAAAGAGTCCCTGTGGGTTTAAAAATTTGCCTGCCCATTGAAGTCAATGGCGGTTCGCGTTCACCGTTCGCGAACGGAAAATTTTATGTTCGTGACATCTCTACTGTAGAGCACCCGAGCATCCTTTGGTGCTCGATCAAACCTAATAATGACCATTCATGTTCATAACACTGACTCCATATGTGGACACAGTCAGAGCAGGGACTCCTAAGCCGGGAAATTCCCCACTCTGGAGTCTTGACTGTTCAACCATCAGGAGTCCAAACTATCTGTCCAGACTGAAGCAGGGGGCCCCTTAGAGGATCGGGGCACAGTTTGCCCCCTCTAATGCCAGCCCTGGTTCATGGTGATGTCTAGTTCTGGTATTAAATCTCAACCGCTTATAACTGATTTGGGGCTCACTTAGGCATCATATGTTATTTGGCCCTCTACCCTCCTGCTCAATCGCTAGCTACTCCTCTGGAAGAAAGAGATCAACATTGTTATAATGCGGGATAGATCAGGGGTGGCAGATATGATATCCTGTATCTACTGGAGGTTATCTTTAAGGGGTTGTCTCCAAGGGCATAGCTAAAGGCTCATGGGCCCTGGTGCAAGAGTTCAGCTTGGGTCCCCCTTCCCTCAGTGCTTTGTGGCCAGGGGCAGGGAAACACATAGCCTTCGTGTTGCTAAGGCAAAAATTGAAACAGCACACTTGACCTAATCCCTTCCCTACAGCCAGAGGTGTAGCTTGACCTGCATGCACTTTGTATAATACCAGTGTCTTCTTATGTGGCACAAGGGTCTTTGGGCCCTCTCAGGCTCCTGTGCCCGGTAGCGACTGCTACCTCTTCATCCCCTATAGTGATGCTCCTGGTTGTCTCATCTTGCTGTTCCCATGGTGAGATAGGACTAAGCACTGGCACCATCTGCCTGCTCCCCGGAAATAACTGAGTGGACCTATGCTCCGCTGTATCCGTAACTCTCATTGTAGTGAATGGGAGTTACACAAACAGTGGAAATAGGGAGATGGGACAACCCCTTTAATATCTAAGAGGAAGGAAGACATTTCCAAGATGATGAGTTACATTGATGTCTTCAGGTTATACAGGTCCTTCTAAAAAAATTAGCATATTGTGATAAAGTTCATTATTTTCTGTAATGTACTGATAAACATTAGACTTTCATATATTTTAGATTCATTACACACCAACTGAAGTAGTTCAAGCCTTTTATTGTTTTAATATTGATGATTTTGGCATACAGCTCATGAAAACCCAAATTTCCTATCTCAAAAAATTAGCATATTTCATCCGACCAATAAAAGAAAAGTGTTTTTAATACAAAAAAAGTCAACCTTCAAATAATTATGTTCAGTTATGCACTCAATACTTGGTCGGGAATCCTTTTGCAGAAATGACTGCTTCAATGCGGCGTGGCATGGAGGCAATCAGCCTGTGGCACTGCTGAGGTGTTATGGAGGCCCAGGATGCTTCGATAGCGGCCTTAAGCTCATCCAGAGTGTTGGGTCTTGCGTCTCTCAACTTTCTCTTCCCAATATCCCACAGATTCTCTATGGGGTTCAGGTCAGGAGAGTTGGCAGGCCAATTGAGCACAGTAATACCATGGTCAGTAAACCATTTACCAGTGGTTTTGGCACTGTGAGCAGGTGCCAGGTCGTGCTGAAAAATGAAATCTTCATCTCCATGAAGGTTTTCAGCAGATGGAAGCATAAAGTGCTCCAAAATCTCCTGATAGCTAGCTGCATTGACCCTGCCCTTGATAAAACACAGTGGACCAACACCAGCAGCTGACATGGCACCCCAGACCATCACTGACTGTGGGTACTTGACACTGGACTTCAGGCATTTTGGCATTTCCCTCTCCCCAGTCTTCCTCTAGACTCTGGCACCTTGATTTCCGAATGACATGCAACAGTCCAGTGCTGCTTCTCTGTAGCCCAGGTCAGGCGCTTCTGCCACTGTTTCTGGTTCAAAAGTGGCTTGACCTGGGGAATGCGGCACCTGTAGCCCATTTCCTGCACACGCCTGTACACGGTGGCTCTGGATGTTTCTACTCCAGACTCAGTCCACTGCTTCCGCAGGTCCCCCAAGGTCTGGAATCGGTCCTTCTCCACAATCTTCCTCAGGGTCCGGTCACCTCTTCTCGTTGTGCAGCGTTTTCTGCCACACTTTTTCCTTCCCACAGACTTCCCACTGAGGTGCCTTGATACAGCACTCTGGGAACAGCCTATTCGTTCAGAAATTTCTTTCTGTGTCTTACCCTCTTGCTTGAGGGTGTCAATGATGGCCTTCTGGACAGCAGTCAGGTCGGCAGTCTTACCCATGATTGCGGTTTTGAGTAATGAACAAGGCTGGGAGTTTTTAAAAGCCTCAGGAATCTTTTGCAGGTGTTTAGAGTTAATTAGTTGATTCAGATGATTAGGTTAATAGCTCGTTTAGAGAACCTTTTCATGATATGCTAATTTTCTTAGATAGGAATTTGGGGTTTTCATGAGCTGTATGCCAAAATCATCAATATTAAAACAATAAAAGGCTTGAACTACTTCAGTTGTGTGTAATGAATCTAAAATATATGAAAGTCTAATGTTTATCAGTACATTACAGAAAATAATGAACTTTATCACAATATGCTAATTTTTTTGAGAAGGACCTGTAATGTTTCCATTTCAGGGACGTTATTTTGTACACAAATGAAATACATAACATAATGCAGCTCAACAAACCGACAGAAGACACGTGGTGTACAGCCGAGAGGCAGAAGGAGGAGTTCTGCTTAATAACAATTAGGATCATTGTGCTAGATGAAAAGCATTTTGTCATAAAGCTCCCTACATAATAGATTGTGTGATACACTAGTGCGCCTCATTTTCTCTACCTTTTGTGGAGCTAGCACAAACATTTATCTCTTGTTACTGTTGCTGCTTTTGTGTTCAGACAGTCAAGCTGGCTACTGATCAGCAACTTGAACCCGTTCCAATCTAATTTTCTAAAAGCTGTAATTTATTCAATAGCAAAAAAATCCTTATTAAAAACTTGGCTCCAGATCAAATGATCTGTGATCGGATTTTCAGAACAACAGAAATAACAGCTGTTATGGCATAACAAGTAACACCGGGTCTTGTTAAAAAGTTTCAGAAACAGTCATAGACATAACTAAATATACTGTATAGTATTAGTCATAAGCCCATACCTGAACCTGCTAGCTTGTACTCTACATCCTGTTATCCTACCATTATCTAGATCTAGTTTGTAATCTTGGGGAAAGTACATATACAGTGTCTACATGTTTTTTAAAAAAAAGACCTGCCCCCTCTCCTGACATTGGTTTTAGTAAATAATTGTATTCCATGTTTAAAAACAATTCTTATGGCTCCATGTTGTGCCATTCCTCTATTATCCCTGAATTGCGGACAAGATTAGGCATTTTCTATTATAGTGCCGGCGATGTGCGGTCCGCAAATTGCAGAATGCATATTGCCAGTGTTCGTAGAACACTTACGGACGTGTGAATGGACCCTTAGTCTAGTCTAGAGTTGGAAGGAGAAGAGAATCGCCCTGACTCCTTACAGATTAATCGACAGAGTGTTGTGAAGGGGTCAACAGCCAAAGGCCACCCACTCCACAGGTACCAGAACAGCCCTAAAGTCCAGTGACCAGACTAAAGCCTTGTTTAGCACAGCTGAGAGAGAAAGCATAATATTCAAGTTTGCCTGCCAGTTTACCCTAAAACCTGCTGGAACCAAGAGAAAGACTGAATATTGTCTGGCTGCAAGTTGATTCAAGTAAAGCTGTTGAACTTTATAAAGGTCTGGATTCAATTTATTCTCCTCCTCTACCATTACTCTCCCCTTTATTGCTTCAGAGCCTAACCCTGGGGATCGACGGTATCCAGGTAGGAGCACCGTGACACACACAGAAAACTATTGGGGCTGCACAACACCACTCGGCATTCCTATAAACCTGAGACGTGATCAGCCTTGGGAGGTGGCACGTTGCACAATCATGGAAGTACCAGGGTATGTTCACACAGCTAAAATCCATATCAGAAAAATCAGTAGCAGATCAATAGCTGAAAACAGGTTGTATTTGGTGGCAGATTTGTAATTTGGATAGAGAAAAAAATGTGGATTACTGGTGGCTCACCCAACCAATACGATGTGTAGGTGCTCAAGGTTTAGCTGATTCACCCAAGAAGAAGAGGTTTGGTATAAAATGTAAATGTAATAAACCGGCACTCTTCACTTGGTTGACCACACAGAGAGCAATAGAGGTAAAATATACATTTATTTCAACATCAATCATAAAAATGGTTTCTTTATAATAAAATCACTTTAAGAAATGTCCCTTTAAAAGAAATATCATATGAAGGAAAGGGGGGGGGGGGGTATTACCCTTAAATAAAATGGTAATACATGGTGAGATTGTAAAGTGCATATAATGGCTTCACCCTTTTAGTGGGGAGGGGAGTTCCTTGTATTTGTGGTGCCGCATCAGTAAAAAATGTGGATTTCCTCAGTAAATAGCCAATAATCAGGCCTGGAGTAGTTTTTTGTGAATGGTCACAGATGTAGAAATGTGCAAAACTATAGATGGCAGAATGAATGGTCATTCAACAATCATCTCCACCATATATTGCTATCCATTAATCCCCCAATAGGTGATTCACTCATAAAATGTCACTCTGTAATCTCTAAAGTGTGAATCCGTTGATATATCCCAAATGACTTTCAATGTAATTAGTTCGTTGGTTGGAGAGTTAATAGTATGTTTGAATTGTTGCCTTGTTTTAAGTTATATGCCAGTCACTGTTATTGGCAAGGTACATAAAATTGGTCTGTCAGTTGGTTGTTGTGCCTAGTGTGGCGTCCCACACTATATTAAGGCTCAAACCCTGTCTGTAAATACCTTCTCCGATGATTTCGCTGGTTGCAGTTGTCGATGCGCCTTTTGGGACTTTGTGCTGTGATTCATCTCTGACAAGCAACTTAAGCAAGGATGAATCATGACTTCAGATGGAAAAAAAATTACGAATATTCAAAAAAACAAATATATAGCACTATATCAAATATAGTGCTATATATTAGTTTTTTAGAATATTCGTAATTTTTTTTATTTGAAAAATCGGCAATGTAATGATTGCGTAATATGCAATCAATACAGGTGTGGGTCAAAAACGAATATATAGCATTGTATAAAATAGTGCTATATATTTGTTTTTTAGAATATTCTTATTTTTTTTTCCATCTGAAGTTATGATTCCTCGCTGCTTAAGTTGCTTGTCAAGCAACTTAAAGGGGTTGTCCGAGTTATGAAAAAAAAATAATATAGCACTGAAAATCTGATATATAACTGAGCTAATCAAGTTTTATGCAAAAAAAAAAAAAATATATATATATATATATATATATCTATATATATATATATATATATATATATATATATATATTTCCTCATTTCCCTGGTTCTTTTCTGGCCCTTTGTTTACATGCAATAAAAACAATCTCTGCCCCTCCCCCTGCACTGCTAAGGGAGTGGATACAAGAGCTGCCCTAAGTGACATGTCTGCCTGCTGGGAGACTCTTCAGCATGTTGTATGTGTAGGACTACAAGTCCCAGCTGTATAATGACACTGCTAAGGGAGTGGATACAAGAGCTGCCCTGAGTGACATGTATGCTGGGAGACTCTGTAGCATGTTGTATGTGTAGGACTACAAGTCCCAGCTGTATAATGACACTGCTAAGGGAGTGGCTACAAGAGCTGCCCTGAGTGCTGGTAGACTCTGCAGCATGTTGTATGTGTAGGACTACAAGTCCCACTTGTATAATGACACTGCTAATACACACAGGATCTTCCCCCTATCTTCTTGTTCTCTCTAGTATGTCAGCTCCAGTGCCCAGCATTGTCTTCTCACTGCCTGCAGAGCTGTGCAGCTGAAGGGGTTAAGAATCCTAGCAGAGAGTAGATGGCAGTAAAGGGGGGGCGTGGCCAGCACAGCTTGTAAATTACCTTTATCAGAGCAGGGAGAGAAGCTGACATCACAGGTCATGTGACCCTCAGTGAAATCTGAGAAACCAGCCACTGGAGATAAAGTGGGTTAATTGGAAAGCTGTTACATTTGCCTAGTTAGGAACATAGAAAGAACAAAAAAAAAACTCGGATAACATAACTTCAGATGGAAAAAAATGACGAATATTCTAAAAAACAATGTAGTGCTATATATTCCTTTTTGAACCACGCCTGTATTGATGGCGTAATATTCGCATATTATGCGATCATTTCATTGCCGATTTTTTAGAGTAAAAAAAAATATATGATGATGTGCCGAAACCAACCTCGCCACGGTGTTTTGGAGGGGGCTGTTTAAAAGCCTCTTGCCTCAGGATTATGGCCCATGCAAACTTTTGAACCCCTGAACCTATTCAAGTGAATTTTGGATAGGTTTGTCCCCCAAGTTATACTGTTTAAATTGATGTAAGTTATATGTATGGACAATGTAACCTCACAAAGTTGTAACAATTTATAATAAGTGTAACTTGTCAGCTTGGGAGGAATATGCTGGGTGTGGTTCTATTGTCCCATTGTCCCATTGTGTGTTTGAATGGTGATGTCTGTCCTGTTGTCTCCACATGTGTATTGGCGATCTCCCCTTTGTCCTGAGAGATAATTGGATTGCCCTCGGTTGTCTCCCAGGCAGAGAGGAGGAAACCATGATGCATTGTGGGGATATGTTGTATCTGTCCTGTGTCGCAGTCTCCCTTCTGGTCTGGGGGTGTGAACGATTGGTTGCTGTATTTACACTGTGTGTGTTGTGAATTACTGAATTACTGATTGGTTGTATTTCAAAACCCTGTGGGCAGTACTATGTATGTTTTTTATCAATAAAAGAGGATGTACTTTTTTTTTTTTTTTTTTTTTTTTTTTTCTTTTATTATACTTTATTGTTATAGTACAAAACTTTATATCAATATTACTTTGCGATGTACTTAAAGTACAGTCAGACCACTGCTGACCCTCAAGACGGAGCCTTGTCTCGTTATTGGGGGGATTCCCTGTATGCTGTTAGAGACTGATTGCCAGGAGTGTAAGCTGACTGTACGCTTTTCCTGTTCGTCTGCCGGCAGCTATTCGCGAGGTTCCAGTTTGGAGTGCTATTTTGTATCCAGTTCGGGAGGTTGGTGTTCTGCAGTAGCTGTGCCTGTCTCTCAGAAAGGGGCATATCGCCTAAACGGATTTTAACCCCTTGTCTGCTGAAACGGTCCGTTACATTGGTGGCAGCGGTGGGATCGTTCCTACAGCCAGAAGGACAGCTACAGGAGACACCATTTCTTTGGATTTTACAACTTAAGGGCAACGCATGTCTCAGTACAGCGACCCTAAAAGCACCAGGATGGAACCAGCAGTGGAGTACAGATACTCTGTGGAGGAATTTGACCGTATGATGTGGTTGCGGCTGAACTTCTTCGGACCCAATCCAGATGAGAAATACATGAAGTTTGTGAGGCGTCTAGTGTTCAAGACCCTACTATACCGGGCAGAAGGTGACGGTCAGCTGCCACGTTGGGTGGACCTCCATCGGAAGTTACAGTTGCGGGACAGAGGGAGCCCAGTCTCCATTCCCCAGCGGCAGTGCGAAGTGCAGGGAGGGGAGAGCAGCGGCCTCCCTCCCCAGCGGCAGGCTGAGTTACAGGGGGCAGAGGTAGTTGTTCCTGCCCCCCAGCAGCAGAGTGATATGCCGGGAAGGCAGTGTGAAATGCAGGGAGAGGAGAGCAACGTCCTCCCTCCCCAGCGGCAGGCTGAGTTACAGGGGACAGAGGTAGTTGTTCCTGCCCCCCAGCAGCAGCATGATTTTTGGGGAATTGGGAGCCCAGTCTCCATTCCCCAGCGGCAGGCGGAGTTACAGGGGGCAGAGACAGTCGGTCCTGTCCCCCAGCGGCAGAGTGTCCTACAGGGAATAGAGAGCCCAGTCTCCTTTCCCCAGCAGCAGGACACTGTATTGGGAGCGGAGGCGGTCGGTCGCCCTACCCAGCGGCTGGAAGTATGTATGGGAGAGGAGCTCGTTACCCCCTCTCCCCAGCGGCAGCTTAACGCACCAGGGGGAGACAGTAAGCCCCGCAACTGTGCAGATGGGACCGTGGTCTCTGCACTCACAGCACAGGGGGTAGGGACAGTCGGTCCTGTCCCCCAGCAACAGGGCTGTTTAGCCAAAGAGGAGACAGTCGGTCTCCCCCTCCAACAACCAGATCTCCAGCCACCTCCGCAGGGATACCAGGAGGAGGAGGTAAGCGAGCCCTCCCCTTCCCAGCTACTTCCCAACCGAGTTCTGGGGGCAGGGGATGAGCCTGCAATACCCACTGATCCCTTCCCAGCGGAAGAGCTGGCATCAGGGCAGAGAGCCGCTAGCCTCTGCTCCACCGACCCCCTTGTTACAGGACTAGCTTGTACCCCCCTCACCCCAGTGGAAGAGCTGGCATCTGGGCAGAGCACAGTCGGCCTCTGCCCACCAAGTACCTACAGCTCCAAGCTGGAGAACCACAAAGCAAGGAGTAGCAGATGCACACTCAACAGCTGGGGACCTACAGAACAGAGCCAGGCCCCACAATTCAACAGGTCCAGTATTATAAATGTAAAAACACAAAATGCAATCGCACACTGCAACCAGCACTCTGCCCTGCCTTTATGCTGGATGTTGAATAAGGCATTGGTGTACATTTTGGCCAAAGCGTAATAAGCCACTCACCACGTCAAGGTCGCCTTCATGAGTGGTCCCTAACACTAGTTCCTACCTTTTATGGGCCATGACAGCCACATAAAGTCCAGGGAGCGCAGGTACAGAAGGTCCAGTATTGGGTTGTGGGTGGGCTGCCAGACTAACTCAGGTACCGACCGGCGTGAGGTCAGGTATCTGGTTAGTCTTCCCTGGGGGGGAGATGTGTGGCGAAACCAACCTCGCCACGGTGTTTTGGAGGGGGCTGTTTAAAAGCCTCTTGCCTCAGGATTATGGCTCATGCAAACTTTTGAACCCCTGAACCTATTCAAGTGAATTTTGGATAGGTTTGTCCCCCAAGTTATACTGTTTAAATTGATGTAAGTTATATGTATGGACAATGTAACCTCACAAAGTTGTAACAATTTATAATAAGTGTAACTTGTCAGCTTGGGAGGAATATGCTGGGTGTGGTTCTATTGTCCCATTGTCCCATTGCGTGTTTGAATGGTGATGTCTGTCCTGTTGTCTCCACATGTGTATTGGCGATCTCCCCTTTGTCCTGAGAGACAGGCAGAGAGGAGGAAACCATGATGCATTGTAGGGATATGTTGTATCTGTCCTGTGTCGCAGTCTCCCTTCTGGCCCTCTTGGGGTGTGAACGATTGGTTGCTGTATTTACATTGTGTGTGTTGTGAATTACTGATTGGTTGTATTTCAAAACCCTGTGGGCAGACCTGTATTTGCAACAACTGTAATAAAAACCAGGCTGAGTGTGCCAGCACGTCAGACCACTGCTGACCCTCAAGACGGAGCCTTGTCTCGTTATTGGGGGGATTCCCTGTATGCTGTTGGAGACTGATTGCCAGGAGTGTAAGCCGATTGTATGCTTTTCCTGTTCGTCTGCCGGCAGCTATTTGCGAGGTTCCAGTTTGGAGTGCTATTTTGTATCCAGTTCGGGAGGTTGGTGTTCTGCAGTAGCTGTGCCTGTCTCTCAGAAAGGGGCATATCGCCTAAACGGATTTTAACCCCTTGTCTGCTGAAACGGTCCGTTACAGATGAATATTAGAAAAATGAATATATAGCACAATATTCGAAATATTTGCGAATTCTTGAAGTTGCAATATTTGCGATAAATATTCGTATTCGAATATTCGCGCTCAACACTAGTGCTGTCTACATTTTATAAATTTTTTTGCTAACCAATTGACACATTCTATATGTTTGAGGAATGCTTTCCGCATCCGCATGTCCATGCCGCAAAAAGATAGAACATTTCCTATATTTGGCTGCAAAATGCAGATCGCGGATCCACTGCAGTCAATGGGTCTGCAAAAAATGCGGCTGAAACACAGACGGTATCCGTATTTTGCAGATCAGTAATTTGCTGACCGCAAAATACATACGGTCGTGTGCATGAGGCCTTATCCCATTTTTTTCTACCAGCCTCTGAAAATGAAATTTATTTGTTTGTGCATTCCATATACCTACGTAGGGGCTTTCAGTAGAAGCGTTTTCTGTAGGAATTTCTTCGCGAAATGTAGCACAATACATCTCTATTGTAAGGCTCAGCAAGATGTGCCCTTCCAAAATAACCTGTGCTATAGTGTACTACAGTAATACAAGTGTTCTCCCAAGGAGGGAGTTTGTTCATCGAAGCTCCTTAGATGGTGGCATTTTATTTCTTAAATCTTCCAGGAATAGTGATTACTCAAGGGAACTAATTAAATTCTATTTTAGACCCAATTATGGAAATGTCTTCTCTATTTTATAGTCACTTGATATAATATATTTTGTAATCATATTGATAATATTATCAGTATTATTAGTGCAGGTAAAATGATTAGTTTGTATTATTTTGTAGTTGCAGAATGCTAAATGGGGTATAGATCAATTATATCATCTGGCCTTTAATTATTGAATTTGTGGAAAATCCAAATGAAAGTAGTTGGAATAGGAGATTTGATGAGGACAAAAGTTGGCAAATACCGTGCCAGCTTGTATCCCCCCCCCCCCCCCCCCCCAAAAAAAAAATATGTTGCTGCCAGGTGATGATATAGGAGACCTGGATCTGTTAGGATATATTCACATTCTGTGCTAAAAAAAAAAAAAAAGTTGATGTGGAATCCACTTCAGAGGTTCTCATGGTTTTTTAAGATGCAGATTTTATCCAGATGCAGTTTTTCAAGCTTTTTTTAATGCGGTTTTTCATCCTGCTCACTTCAATAGTAACTCTGGATGCAACGTGCATCAAGAATGGATGACGTCACTTCATTTTTGTATGGCACGGTTTCTAAAAGCACAAGCGGAAAAAAGTGCCATGTGAACAGACAATCAATATCTTCACTTAATTCAATTTGGAGATGAATGACAGTTTTTGGGCGAGGATGGCCAAAATCCCCATAGAGAAAAACTTTGTGTGAACATACTCAGACTCACAAAGAATTCCTGGCATTATGGCTGAATACGACCCCATTAAAGCTTGCTAATTATCAGCATGGTTTACTAATTTGTGAGCAATCGCAATAATTAGTCATTGTTAACTATGGATGCCAGCATTTATTGTTGAACATCAGCTGTGATGCTGTAAAAATAACTTGGTGGCAGGATCGATGGATGTAAATTCCGTTTGTAGTGATGTTATACAAAGCAGCACTGTCTAGCTCTCAGCCAGGTCCTGGTGTGCGGTGCTGTGGACTGTGCTCCCCAAAAGTCATATGCTCTATTGTGCCATACAGTGCACACTGTGCTGTACCAGAAGCTGTATGGAATATGTACTCACAGATTGCCTGTCCCCCCAAAAATAATAATCACAGAAAATAAATAATACCATTATAACGTGACTGAATAATACAGCAAACATAATTAAAGAATACCACTATACAGTAACTGAATAATACCAGCATACAATGACTGCATTGTACCAACATGCCATAACTGAATAATACCACTTGTGACATAGCAAGGGGTTTTGTTTGGGAAGGCAGGTATTTCCCTCCCAACATGGGCGGCTGGGTTGATTTCCAGCCAGGTGAGATCAAATACTGGACCTGAGTTTAAGTGCCATTTCGGGGTTTGGCAGCACCTGGCTGTCCTTTAAATAGGCTGCTGGGCTCAGAAGCTGAGTCTCTGTCTTGGGATCTGAAGCATGGTGCTGTACTGGAAGGTTCAGAGCCGCATGAAGGCTGTATGCTGGGAAATAGGCCCCTAAAGCCTGCTGTGGACTGCCAGGGATAAAACGGATCTCCTGGCACTCCGACTGGGTACCTCCGTTTATGAATGCTCCTAGTGCTTCCAAAGGTGGCCAGGCACTTCGCTCGACATCGTAACTACCACAGGAACAAGGAACAGGAACAGCTCTTACAAGACCTAGGGGTTATAGCCTGGGGAGTAGACAGCATATAGCAATCCCCACACACATGAGACGAGGCTCTATGTTGAATGTAAAACATGAACTCTTTATTGACAACACACGCATTGACTTTTATCCACATTTTCCAACAAGGGTACCATCCCCGTGGACCTGGTTGGGAACTGAGGACATAACATAGCAACCAATCATTTACAGTTTTACAGTTTAAACACAAAAACTATACATTCAACAAACACAATGGCATTGCCTGTGATGCAATTAACAACACAATGGCATTGCCTGTGACATTTTTTAACAAACACAATGGACTTAATTACTCACAGCCATAAAATGCACATTTTTCCCAACCACAGAAAACACCCCAAAACACCACATATCCCCATAAAAGTTACATCCCCTGATAGCCTCGATCTGGGTGAACAACCTATCCAAAAATCACCCAGATTGGTTCAGGGGTTCAGGAATTTCCTGGAAGTCTTATTTTTGCCCCACCGTGCACATGCTCACATGCCCCTAATAGTTCCAGTAAAAAGTCCACGGGGCAGAAACAGAGCCTTTGAAATCCAATATGCCCAAATAGTGTCCCAGGGGCCATAGCCACAAGGCAAGAGGCTGGCAAGCAGGCCTCTCCAACTCCCAGTGACGAAGGTGCTTTCGTCAAAGTGACGTGTCTGTTCTATGGACTTTTCATTGTGTGAATTAACACCAAGACTGTTATGAGTTTTTCTTTTGCCTTTTGTGTGAATAAACACTGACATTTTGATTTATGAACTTGTTTTGCCTTTGTACTGCGCCCACTTACCCTGCCTACCAGAGCAAATCCTCACACACTCTACATTGACTGGATAACACCACTATACTGTTACTGATCAATACCACCACACAGTAACTGGATAATACCACCATACAATGACTGCATAATACCACTTGTGGGGATTCGCTCTGGTAGACAGGGTATGCGGACGCAGTACAGAGGCAAATTATCAGTTCTTAAATCAAACTTCTGTATTTATTCACACATAAGGCAAAAACAAAACTTCACTTTGCAGTCTTGGTGTTAGTTCACACACAATGGAAAGTCCACATAGCAAAAATCACCTTGTTGTCAGTTCTATCTCCAGCAGTCCAAAGCAGGCTTTTAGGGGCTTGTTTCCCCTAAACACGGGTCTCAGCCCTCCAGCACAGCACAAGCCTCAGATCCCAGCACACACACCTTGCTGCTGAGCCCAGCTGTCTTTTAAAGACAGCTAGGTGCTGTCAAAACCTGGACCGGCACTTAAAATCCAGTCTGGTGTTTGACCCCACCTGGCTTCAAATCAGCCCAGCAGCACACGCTGGGAGGAAAATACCTGTTTTCCCAGACCATACCCTTCACTATGTCACATACCCCCCCTTCTTTATTCAACCCTGAGGGGGTGAACATTCGCCAGACAATGTACTCGGGACAGAGCATCCGCGTTTCCCTATAACCGACCTGCCCTGTGTTCCACTGTAAATGTTAAGTTCTGTAGGGAAAGGAACCATCGGGTGACCCGGGCATTTCTGTCTTTGGCCTGGCTCATCCACTTAAGAGGGGAGTGGTCGTCACCAAGCGTAATTTTTTCCCCAACAAATAATAGCGGAGAGACTCAAGTGCCCACTTGATGGCCAGGCACTCTCTCTCCACTATATTGTACATGGTCTCGGCTGGGGTGAGCTTATGGCTGAGGAAGACAACGGGATGCTCCTCTCCGTTGACTTCCTGGGACAGTACAGCACTGAGGCCTACTTCGGAGGCATCCGTCTGTACTATAAATTCCCGGTTGAAGTCGGGCGTCACCAAATCCGGAGCCCCACACTGGGCAGACTTCAAACCGTAGAATGCCTCTTCTGCCCGATCATCCCAGTGAACCATCACTGACTTATGTCTCTTCAAGAGCCCTGTCAATGGCGCGGCTATCGTAGCAAAGTGGGGGACAAACCTCATGTAATAGCCCACCATCCCCAGGAACAACTTTACTTGCCTAAAGGTGACAGGTCGCGGCCAATTCCGTATCGCCTTTATTTTGTTTACTTGGGGTTTGATGACTCCGCGCCCAATGACATACCCTAGGTATTTAGTCTCCTCTAACCCTATCTCACATTTCTTTGGGCTAGCTTTTAGTCCAGCCTTCCGAAGGGAGTCCACTACAGCCTGTACTTTGGGCAGGTGACTTTCCCAGTCAGTACTGTGAATGACAATATTATCCAGGTAAGCCGAGGCCGATGTGGACAAAGCACAATGTCCATTAGACGTTGAAAAGTGGCAGGGGCGCCATGCAGACCAAAGGGTAACACCTTATACAGATTCAGCCCGTCAGGCGTGATGAAGGCAGTTTTCTCTTTGACAGCCTCCGTTAAGGGACCCTGCCAGTACCCTTTTGTTTAGTTTGCGAAAATCGTTACAGAACCGTAATGTCCCGTCCGGCTTGGGTATTAAGACTATCGGACTTGCCCATTAACTCATATACACCTGTCGCCAGTAGGGTACCTCAGGGGTCAGTATTGGGTTCTAATCTCTTTAATATATATATCAATGATCTTGTAGAAGGCTTGCACAGTAAAATATCAATGATTTTGCTACATCAGGAAAGGTTTAAGAACTTAAGACCCTAAAATAGACATTGATATTTATTCAGACCCAAGATGTATTATGTGTAATGTGCTGCAGAATATCAGACATAAAGGAAACATTAGGGAGAGAGCAAAAAAGTGTCTTCAACCAATTCACATCCGGGCCATTTCCCCCTTCCTGACAGAGCCTAATTTAGCAAATCTGACATGTGTCACGTTATGTGGTAATAACTTTGGAACACATTTAATTATCCAAGCCATTCTGAGAGTGTTTTCTCGTGACACATTGTACTTCACAACAGTGGAAAATTGGAGTCGATATATTTCACCTTTATTTATAAAATAATCCCAAATTTACCCCAAATTTTGAAAGATTTGCAATTTTCAAAATTTCAATTTCTCTGTTTTTAAAACAGAAAGTGATACCTCATAAAATATTTATTACTTAACATTCCCCATATGTCTACTTTATGTTGGCATCATTTTGGAAATGTCATTTTATTTTTTTAGGACGTTGGAAGGCTTAGAATTTTAGAAGTAAATTTCCAAAACCCACTTTTTAAGGACCAGTTCAGGTCTGAAGTCACTTTGTGGTGCTTACATAGTGGAAACCCCCATAAATGACGCCATTGTAAAAACTACACCCCTCAAGTTACTCAAAACTGATTTTACAAACTTTGTTAACCCTTTAGGTGTTCCACAAGAATTAAAGGAAAATGGAAATGACATTTCTAAATGTTTTAATTGCTCTATATTAAATTTTTTGTGAGGCAAGGTAACCAAAAAATGGCACTGTTTTTATTTTTTACAACATTCATCTGACAGGGTAGATCATGTGTTATTTTTATAGACCAAGTAGTTACAGACGCAATGATATCAAATATGTCTTCTTTGTTTGTTTGTTTCAGATTTACAAAATAAAGCATTCTTGAAAAAAATATTATGTTTTTGTATCTCCATTTTCTGAACGCCATATATTTTTTTTTTTTCTGCCGATCGTCTGGTGTAGGGGCTTGTTTTTGCAGGAAAAGTTGACGTTTTTATTGGTACCATTTTTGAGTACATATGATTTTTTGATCATTCATTATTTCACTTTATGGGGCAAGGTGACCCAAAAATTTGTTGTTTTAGCACAGTTTTTTATTTTATTTTTACAGTGTTCATCTGATGTAAGGTGACAAAAAAAATTTGGCACAGTTTTTTTTTTTTTTTTTTTTTTGTTACGGTGTTCACCTGAGGGGTTAGGTCATGTGATATTTTTATAGAGCTGGTTGTTACGGATGCGGCGATATTTAATATGCATGCTTTTTTTTTATTTATTTCACTTTAACACAATAATAGCATTTTTGAAGCAAAAAAAATATGTTTTAATGTCTCCATGTTCTGAGAGCTATAGTTTTTTTGAGCGATTTTCTTATGTAAGGGCACATTTTTTGCAGGATGAGGTGACTGTTTTATTGGTACCATTTTGTGGGACATACGCATTTTTGATCACTTGGAGTTGCATTTTTTGTGATGTAAGGTGACAAAAATGGCTTTTTTTTACACCGTTTTTTTTTTTTTTTTTTTTTTTTATGGTGTTTATCGGACGGCATGGATCATGTAATGTATTTCTAGAGCCAGTCGTTACAGACGCGGCAATACCAAATATGTCTAGTTTATTTATTTTTAACATTTTTTTAAATTACTTAATTGGGGATTATTATTTTTTTTTACATGCAAAACCTTCACTATTGATTTTTCCTGTAACTGGCTGTACAGCAGAATACAACGCTGTACAGCCTCAGTGCTGGGCTGATCAAGGTCTGTAGAAGACCCAACAGCTCCTGCACTCTCCCGTCCCTGGCCGTCACATGACCACCAGGCTGAAACTGGAAGCGCATAGCATGTATGTATGTATACACAGCGCTCATTGAGCGCTGTGTATGCAACGATCTAGAAGGCAGGGACACCTGGGAACTGTCCCTGCCTTCTTTCTGGGTTGGCCTGCTGTCACTGACAGTGGGCCCCCCGCTTGGCAGCTGCACGATTAGAGTGCAGCTGCCATCTCTGAATGGACGTTACAGGACGCTTATATCCTATGGGTGGATGTGAAGTGGTTAAAAAGTCGCAAGTTCGGTACCAGTCGGAACCGAAGCTGAGTTCGGTTCCAAGTTTTAAAGTGGTTTTCCACTTTAAAATCAACCACCAAAGATATTCAACGAAGTCTTGCGCGACTTTGCGAATATATGACTTCCGCTCATGGGAGCCCGTACATTTTAATACTGTATGGCGACGAATCTCTGTACAGCATTAATCCAAAGTTTTGAACGAAGGGACTTCGGATGTAGCATCTGAAGCTCACTTTACTCATCACTAGTCACAAGCTTTGTCTTTGTGATTTTTAAATTGGACTTTTTGAAAAAAAGTCATAATTTATTTTTTACGCCGCCCTCCCCACTTTTCCAAAATGGATGTGGCAAGGGGGGAAAGGGGCGTGACCAACAGCCAAGACAAATTTAGCTTCATTTACACCAGTTTCTGGAGCAAATGAAGCCAGAAATCTACAGATTTCTGTTTAGGCGCATGGACCTAATTTTTGATGAGGCATGCATCTACAAGTAGTCATAAATGTGGTGCATCCTCTGACAGTGCAGAGGATATCAAGACCATCATTTGTCTTGATAAATCTCCCACTAAGGGCTCATGCACACGACCGTTGTTGGCCGGTGCCCGTATTATGGCAAGCAAGCAGCGGGTCCGCTATATTCACTTGAACATGTTCTATTTTTTTGCAGTGCGGATGGATCATGGACCCATTCATGTTGAATTGGTCTGCATCCGTCTACAGTAGCCACACAGATGGTGCCCGTGCATTAGGGACCACAATTTGCGGCACATGTTCGTGTGCATGAGCCCTAAGTGTCCATGGATTAGGTTGGCTATTTCCACATCCGATCCTGTTCTTCACCTCTTAATACATTATAGAAGTATTTAGTGACAAGAGTATCCGCTGCTTTGCTTGGGTAAAAACATATGAAGTTTATAACCATTCATTCTATAAAATAACAATATGAAAAACCGCTTGTAATTTTTGCTTTCCTTTTGGCAATTTCAGTGACATTTTATAAATCTGAAAAAGATCAGCACCCAGTGTAGTCCAGGCTCTGAAGTAATTAAACTTACAAAAATGAGACAATATTTTTGTGTTATTTTTTTCCTTATTTAAATGCTGGGGGCAGAGACAACAGCAAATAGTGCAGCATTAGAAATGAAACATAGAAAAGGTTAATTGCTTCATTAAGTCTGTGAGACTGTGCAGTGTGTGCAGTATTAAAAATTACCCAAGGACAAAATAACATCAGAGAGGATGGGATACTGTCAGATTCATACAAATCATTTCAAAGGTCAATACAAGCCACCGTTTCATTTAACTTCTGCACGTTCAGCTGAAATCATGAGTGAAAGCTGTAGACTGCTCTGTACTGTTTACTGGGTCATATTCATTATCATAGCAGACATGAGAACAAAGGCACTGCCTATGTTTATCGGGAAAATGCCAGTACATAGACACAGGATGTACTCCTCCTAGGTGGTCCCCCATTTATAGACACACTGAATGTAACATCCTTTATGAATTTCAATTTATTTGCATTAAATAGATATACAGTAAACCTGTACAAGATAAATACTGTGATTCTTATTATTTTTTTAAAACATTACTGGGGCGGCCATTTTGCTCATACGCTTCCTTCCATCTATACACCTGCATGTTAATAAATCCCACAGAGACCAGGAAGTGGCAATGGACAGTGGCATACCTTGGATGGAGACAGACCACACATCTATTGGGTCCATGGGACCGGAGGGCCAGGGACTGAATGCCCCACTCTATTCCAGAAAAATCTGTCAGATTATTTACATAATCCCACTTGCACCATCTCTCTTTTCTTGTGTACTTGTATGCGCTGTGGCCAAAAAAGTAAACTGACCAATATTCAGAGAGACGTTCTGCTTATTGACCAACTGAGCCTTCTCACATTTCTGGCAAACTTCCCTGGCACTGTGGCTGAACCTCTTCCTCAAGTGTTATTGGTTCCCGTCACTCTCTGCTGTCCTCCCGCTACTTAAATAATCCCACCATGACCTGAAAGGAGGCTGAGGTGCAGTGTGGTTCCATGCCAGCTGTGGTCTATCCCCATTGCCTGGGCAGATCCCTGCTCCAGCTAGGACCCGTCAGGAGTAGTCCCATGACTAACTGCTGAAGTCAGAGGTAAGTACATAGGAGCCAGATGCTTAAGACTGAGGAGGATATCAAAGTGAGTGACTATTAAGTTACTGCTGATTTGTTGACTCTTGTCTAATTTTTGTATTGTACTCTTTGTGTGTGAGGGGTGAGTGCACATTTGACTCGTGTTATGGTGCCCCATGATTTCTATGTACACTCCTGACAGAGGACACAAGTTCTTTGTGTATAGTGTTGTTATCCTGCCTTATTTAGGCTTTTAGCAGTAGAAGGCTTGCCGAAACGCACGTAGGGGTATTGCCATCCCTGACCACACGTACTTCATGGGTGAGTTACGAATATCTACACTTTTTGTTATCTGCTACTGGTATACAAGTGTTTGAGTTATGGATTACATGTAGTTTTTTTGTTATGGAAACCATTTACTTGGTGCCAGTGTCTTTGCTATTAGTCCCAGTTTTATATAGTCACAGTTTTATATAGTCCCATGTGTTCTGTGTAGGTCATGGTCTTTTCCGACAACTCGCCTAATACCATGTGATTTTATAGATTTTTTTTAACTATCTACAGTATATACCATAATAAAGATTGAATCTACTTATTGGCTACTTTGAGGGCTCTATTTTTTGTGTAGGTTCTCTTCACTGTCCTATCCATAACCTAATCTGTAGAGCAAAATATACAGATCGATTCTCTAGTGATACTCATTGCACCCTGCAGTAATAGTGATAACGATTTTCACTAGAGAGAAATACCTAAACAGGTGTAATACAAGTTTTTTTTGGCCTATAATATGACTGTAACACCTGGATCTCCCACAGTTCATCAGAAGCAGTGGTAAGGTGCTCTCATTTTCTGATTAACTACAGGAGGTTCAAGTGTTGTGTCTATAATATGGGAGCACTTCTTTTTCAAGGACTGTAATCTCAGTACAGTATTTTATAGGTTGCTACTTTTTTTAAATGTCCAGCTTAAAACCAGATATTTGGTCTTTCCAATTCTGGGGATTTTATGAAGCTAAGTGCATGTAAATTCAGGCCTAAGTGGTATGTATGAACTTTGCACATGTTAAATAAAATTTTTTAGGAGATGTGGCCCATAAAACTTTCTGCTTTGGTCACACTTTTACCCGCTAATATCAACTTTTATGCAATTTTTATGATGAGCGAGCAGGTGCCAGCTTTAAAGACCAGACTTTCACCTCACATGTATGGCGGAGATCTAGAAGGGGTTAAGGCAACTTATCAACAGGAGATAAGTGTCTAATCAGTGGGATTGGGCTCCCAATTATGAGAATGCAGGCCATGCTCCCCCTTTTAAATGGAGTAGGGATTCCGCTCTGTTCAGTTCTATGGAGCTGCTGAAGATAGCCGAGCACTTTAACATAGAGCTAAATAGCGTGGCGGACACACATGCGTGTCTGCTGCTCCATTCAAACAGGCAGCACAGGCCACCGTTTATGTGATGGAGGGAACCCCAGCAGTCAGAAGCTCGACGATCAGACATTTATTCCCTATACTGTGGATAGAGGATTAGTTGTCTTAATGGGACAAATCCTTTAATAAGAGGTTAAGGCCTCGAAGCTCATAAAATACTGATTGGACATCAAAACTTCTTAATATCAGTCAGTCCCTTCAGGTTACAGCTCTTCATCTATCCTCCATACCATACCATAGTCTGTGACAGTGTTGAACTGGGGTTCTTTGGGGAGAAAATTATTCTTGAGAGCCAACCCCAATATCATCAATAAAATCTAATGGGTTTTGAATCAAAGAAATAGACTCAAAGATCAAGTGTCTGGCCCCAAACGCAGCCAGGGTTTTTCTCATGGACCATTGGGGCACATTACGGTATTAGAGCCTAGCTCCATTTGGTCCTTTAGTAATCTGGTGGGCCAGTCCAAACCTCGTCTGATAGTATCCTAGCCTTCATGGCAGTAAATAATGATACCACAGCTAAGAGCAGATCAATGTCACGGTCTCTAACGTGACAGGTGTCAGAAGAACTAAGAGACTGGCTGCACGTGATGTGATCTGACAGCTTCTTTTGGTTTCACTTTTTGAAGTATTGTTGCTGGTAATGACCACGCCTCTTGTCTCTGGTGTAGCTTAGTGGTCATTCCAACTCTCCTATTTAATCTGTCTTCTGTACTCATCTGGGGGTACAATTGTCCTTTTCTTCAGCCTTTCACCCTCAGTGGAACGGACAGACTGAAGGCACTAATCAGAATCTGGAGACTTACTAGGAATGTTTTGTCTCGGAGAATCAGGAGGAGTGGTCTTCATTTTTGTCTTTAGCCGAGTTTGCCATAAATTTGGCAAATTTTCTGGTACTGAGACTTCTGTTGTAGATGAAGGGGAACGATTTTCATTTTTTCCGATCTAGTTGGCGGAATATTCAAAATAATCTGAAAAAAAAAAAAAGGGCAATATGTATAAACGTATGGCTGACAAGAGACATATGAATGGTCCGGACCTGAGAGTGGGTGATTCTGTGCGGCTGTCCACAAGAAACATTAAGTTAAAAGTACCTTCTTGGAATTCGGGCCCAAGGTTTATTGGTCCATATAAAATCACTGCCATTATTAACCCAGTAGCCTGTCGTCTTGAACTTACTCAGGCTTTGAAGATTCACAATGTGTTCCACAAGTCTTTGTTGAAGAGATATATAGAACCTGTTGAACCGTCCTTTTTGCCTCCCGCTCCTGTCATGGTGGACTGCAATTTAGAATTTCAGATCGCCAGGATAGTGGACTCCCGAGTTCTCCATAGATCCCTTCAGTACCTCTTTCACTGGAAGGGTTATGGATCAGAGGAGATTAGGCCCCCTGAAGAACCCTAATTGGGGGAAACACGTTGGTAAAATATGTGTTTTAGGTCCCACGTGGTAGGGATGGTTAGGACTCATTAGGCCTAGGCCCGAGGATGGTGAAATCCCACCATCAGGGGTTGTCTCCGGGCTGAGGCTACAGTAGCATCAGTGTAGGGAGAGAATAAGACCAAGCCTCTTTGTCTCTTTGCCATTGTCCCTTACTTCATGTTTTGTTTTGGTAAAAATGTTGGGTATTCAGTGATATTTGGTATCTAGTGATATTTGATACATATACTGTACCTGGTTTGATTAATTGGCACTCGGTTTGCCCCCTGGGTTACTTCCCTTTTATATTTTGTTATTTCCCTCTGTCTTTTGTTACTAGGCCTCAGGGAAATGTTTATTCTTTCTTATTGGAAGGAAAAGGTCGTCTCAAGCCCTGAAACTATTCCAGGGTATTTCAGGATGTCCAGGGGCATAGGTTCCAGTGTATGAACATTCCTACTCTCAAGGTCTGTTCATACAGATAGGAGTCAGGGCTAGGATTAGGGTCTCTATAGGTGGTGTCCGTTTCCCTCTCCCTAGATTTGAGGCCTAGTTCATTTTCCCTTCCCTCCAGTTGTCGGTGTGGTGTTCCCTCCCACATCACTAACGTGGCAATCAATAATGGTTGCAGTGCATAGGAAAAACACTGGTTATGTTTTATATGTATACTGTATGTAGTGTGGGTACCATCTTGTCCCCAACATTGAGAGAGTGATCTGGGAATGCATTTTTGATATTGTTTGCAGTCCAAGGTTCATCATTTAAACACAATGTATAATTTTGGCAGCTTCAGATCAGGACCTAGGGTGGTGGAGGCCACCCAAGGGCAATCGCCTCTTTGGCCAAACTTTTAATCAAGTCTTGTCCACAGTAGATTATTGCAACTCTGTGATCAAAAAATGCCAGTAAAAGCGCCTGTTGTTCTCTTGCCAGATAGAAATGTTACTACACTAAAGGAAAAAACATTATTTTATTTTTTGCAGAGCACAAGATTAAATAATGAAAAATAATGGATAGACACAACATTTTGGAATAGCACCAATTAGGAGACAGTCTCAATAGAAGAAAATGTCTGACGGTATAAATATAATGAATGGGCTTGTGGTGACTCCAGTGTTTGCTCCATTTATGCAGTATTTTATTCATGAGCAATGAAAGGAAAGCAGCGTGGTTCTCTTGATTGAATAATAAACAGTCTGGGGAATTGTGAGAATCCCCAAGTAAGACAAAAACAAATGTCTTCATTAAAAATGAGGAGGTGATAAAAATACCCTGAAAAATTACATAATAGCTCTCAAAATAAAATCCACGTGGTAACAAAGAACTGGGAGTGGATTCTCGCCAGTAGTTCATAATTCATAGTTACAGTAGTATGTAGGTTAATGTGCCTTTGCTAAGTCAATTAACATATGAAAAAAATACAACATAACTAAATAATGAACATCTGAGTAGTTGTAGGTGAATGACTATGGTTTGCAGCAGTGGCGTAACTACCGGGGAAGTGGCTGCTTCGGGGCCCGGGCTCACAAGGGGTCCGGTAGCGTGTCAGTTAAGTTTCATCGTTTTTATTTATATGCAAATTACCTTCCTAATGTTCCCAAGGGGCTGTCCCTCTGGCCGTTTGTGCCCAGCCGTGCCCATTATCGCCAAGCCCAGCGCCGCCCCACTGTTAATTATTCACTGCTGTCCTCATCTTTTTTTTCTTTCTAAGTACTCCATAGTCTCTCGCATGCGCTGATGTTACTCACATCCGGGCCCGCGCGGTGTCCTGGCAGCAGCCACAAGTAGTATAATTGCGCAAAAAAAGACTAGGAGAGCAGTGAATAATTAACAGCGGGACGGCGCTGGGCCTGGCGATATTGGGCGCGACTGGGCACAAACGGCTGGAGGGACAGCCTTGGGCACGTTAGAAAGGTAATTTGCATATAAATAAAAATTATTTTTATAAAAATTGAAAGGACAGGTGGGGGTAAAAAATTGCATATTTTTAATTAGATCATGGAGACTAATATGATATCAACAGCTCAATATCGAAAAAATTGGGTGGGGGGGGGCCATACAAAAATTTGCTGTGGGGTCCAGTCACTTCTAGCTACGCCCCTCGTTTGCAGTGCTTCAATTGGGCATCTTTATGTAATAACTCTGATTGCACAATAATTCTCATCATTGCAGAGAAGTAAAACACTCTGGATCAATTTTAATGTTAAAAGTTGGACATATGAACTTCATTCATATAATAAGTAATTCATGTGATCAGGCATTTCTATCTGTTGGGGTTGCATTACTTCAGTCTTGGTTTTCTCCATGCTCTTCTTTCCATAATGGCCATGGGTACATGCAGGCTTGTCCTATTACTACCATAATCACATGTAGTTTGCTGTGTAACTTTTTTTTAACTTGTTTTATGGACCTGGATTTTTATGGAATGGTGACTAGGTTGGTAGAGGAACCTGCCATTCCCTCCCACTCCAGTACAACATTTTCCCCTAGCCTGAGATGAACCCAGGTGTAACTGCTGGGCTCATTACTGTGGAGTGAAAATAGAAACCTTGAAAGCTCATTCCTAGTCAGAGCTTAGAGACCTGTGGTAGCTGTGATAAGCCTGATCCCCTTGTTTGATCTGAAGTACCTAGGTGAGGTAACTTTCTGTTTAGTTAGCACACAGATGGCAGGTATTTTGATTATGTACTATTTTTGTGCCATGGATACACCCAAGTGAATATCAAACTTGGATTCCCTAATAAAAATAAACCTCATTTGGGCTTTTAACCATTGATGCCCTTGTTTTGTGTCACTGATGACCCTGCCCACAAGGAAAGATCCCAACGATAAAAGTCTACTGCTTTATACAAGGTGATCACCTGTTGGTGCCACCATTCTTTTGATCTGATTGGCTATACATGATATTCTATTCTCTATGTGCCAATGGTCACTGCCTCCCACATGATCAACATACTCGTCTTCTGCTGCTCTGAGCATTCCAATTCAATGTTATATCCATTGTCCTACAAAAATAGACTCACTGAGTTATAAAAGAGTAGGAATGCGTATAAGTGGATATCCAGATTAGTAAAATGAACCCATATATTGATACAACCTGTTATAGTCAAATGCATTTTATTTTTGTACATAGCTTTACCAAGACAGCAAACTATGCTGGTTGGATTTTACACTGGTCTATCATATCCCCTGAGCTGCTGGATGATACACCTAATTTATGAGAAGGCCCATGCCTCGTAATAACCTAGGCACATCCTCCAGCAGTTTGTGCTGTAAAACAGAAATGTGGTCTTTGTATACTAGAATTTGGTTTTCATTTACCCCAGAACACTGGTGTGAATAAAGATCAATTCACCAGGCCCGGCTTCCTCCCTGCCCTTGCCATGGGATGGTGGCAAGGGTGGTGTAGAAACAAGACTTGCAACAAAAATGTGTCTCTCTCTCCCCTTCAGGTAGAATTGATTTGTGTCTGAATCCAATTTTTTTTTTAAATTTGGTGAATCTGAAATTTACCAAATTTTCTAAGGTTTGCTGCTATTAAAAAGCTTCTTATATTTGCCTGTACTGTTGATTTATGGAAAGTATTTCTAAATAATCTCTTGCCAGGATTTCATCATAAATCTTAGTTTATGTGCTCTTCTGTCGAATGTAGCTCTGCTGTGCTCACTGCCTTGGATACTATTGTATTTAGAAAGTAATAAACACTTTAAACTAAAAATAAATTGCTCAGCTCATTAAGTGAATTAAGCATCATTGTATAAACATTGCAATTGTCTTAGCACAAGCATTCGAGCAGAATAACTTCCACGGAGAAACAAGTAGAAACTAAGGATATACAAAGAAGGCTCGAAGATCCATGTAACTCATGTTAAATGGTGGGAGTCAGTTGGTTGAGGTTCCTACCAATAAATAGAAAAATGCGACTGCCATTCTGCTTTAGCTTCTGTTGACTCAGAGATGCGTGGGAACTAACAAATCATTACGGCAGCATTGATTGAATAAGACGCCATTGGAACATTTGATATGTGCTGTAGATCTTTCCATGTAACCAACGGAAGCCTAATGATCGAAGATACAATCTTGAGTGCTGTGGTAGCACCTTGGTTTGATTAGATTTATTGTTACCACTGGCCATACAAGTAAATATAGGTATAGTATTACTTTGGTTGAAGAAAAAATATGACCATCTGTTTAACCCAGACAAGAAAAACAAAAATTGGTGCTTTAATTATCAGCATTTAACAATATGATAATGTTGTAAATAAGTCAATAAAAATGCAAAATTTTAGGGTGGAAAACCTCTAAGGTATAAATCCATAGTAAATAAGGTTCTGTTCAACTGTGTCTTGTTAATAAACAAAGCCATGGTGCCCTGGCCAGATGCGCTGTACGACTGATCTCAGGGGCCCCCATGGGCTCATAATGGGATTTTGTGGAGAATAGGAGCCACGACACTGCTGAATCCAACATAGGACCCATTCCACAAGTGCCCATCAGACCCCACTAGGGTCTATCATGACTAGCACATAACACAAAGTTATGTTGGATTCACTGAACGTCTTGTCCCAATAGCATTTTACAGACCACATTGGGATCCTGTTGGGGGTAAAGACAGCCACGATCTTGTGCTGAATCGATTGTATAATCAACCCAGACTGTTAAAAGGGTTGTCTCACCAGGACAAACCTATCCTATTAGAGAATATAAATGTCAAAGTGTGTCCTGCTTGTGACCAGGTTCGGACTGGCCCACAGGGGTACAGGTAAATCCCCCGATAGGCCTCAGAGCAAGGTGGGCCCCTAGTCTCCCACCCCCTGCACAAGTGGCACATAACACAGTAGGCTGACTGCAGTACATGCAGATAGGCATTGTGCAACCGCCCTGAACATCCATGTTAAAAACTGGGTAGATTATTTAACAAGCTACCCAGTTTATTATTATAGACACATCGGATAGCTGAGATGACTGCTACGTATAGAGTCAGACTAGCCTGTATCCTCTTTTCCCAGGGACCTGCCCTCTCAAGGTCACTGCATGGGCCACATAAACAATCATCTTGTAGCATTGTGTGGCTGCCACGGTGTGGGCAGGTAATATTTGCATGTAGCTTTACAGTGGCCCACTGGAATCAATTTTTCAGGTGGGCCCTAGATAACCTAGTCCGACACTGCTCAGGGCACTATAATAGTAGCCAGAGTGAAGATCCACTAAATGCTGCATGTAACATATTTCTGCATTTTCTGCTGCAGTGAAAATGTATAGCCAGATGCAGCTTCCTCTGGCCATGGCATCTGAGCTCCGGCCACCTATGCATGTTTATGTCAATTAACTAAGGAAAATTAGCTGCTTATTTCCCTGGGGTGTCAAGGATTAAGAATGTTGAATTTCCGCATACCTGATCCTTTTTTTTGTCTCAGCATTAGCCGTCGGGGGACCGTTAGGTGGACCTTGTGTTCATTTAATAGATGGCCAGTCCTGCTGAAAATCCTGATTTAATAGTTTTAGCCTACTTTAACACTGGCGTTTTGGCTTTCCGTTTGTGAGATCCGTTCAGGACTCTCACAAGCGGTCCAAAACGGATCAGTTTGGGACTAATGCATTCTGAATGGAAAAGGATCCACTCAGAACGCATCAGTTTGCCTCCATTCTGTCACCATTCCGCTTTGGAGGCGGACACCAAACCGCTGCTTGCAGCTTTTTGGTGTCAGTCTGACGAAACTGAGGCAAACGGATCCGTTCTGACACACAATGTAAGTCAATGGAGACGGATCCATTTTCTATGACACAATTGAAAAAGGATCCGTCCTCCATTGACTTTCAATGGTGTTCAAGACGGATCTGTTCTGAACGGATGCAGACGTTTGTATTATCTGAGCGGATCCGTCTGTGCAGATCCATGACAGATCCGCACCAAACGCGAATGTTAAAGAAGTCTAAGAATGTGGATACAATTTACAGGTAACTTTGTGGACAGGAATTTAAGAGAAGAATCATAGTAGAAGTTCTAGAATCAGACTTGTCTTGTGAATTTTATTCGGCGTGGTACACTCTACAGTCTCCACCTGTAGTACAGTACATTACATTGCACTAAAGGTTACTGTATCCTGTCCTGTATTGCATATGTAAAGCAAAATCTCTTCCGTGCTCATGCCGATAACTAGATGCCTAAAGGAAACCTTAGCATTGAATTCCTGAAGATATGTGTCACAGGTTAAGGGGAAAGGAAAACACCAAATACACACCACAATAAATAGACAACAATCTAGGCCTTAATTTCACGCGGGAAGATATGCAGAACAGCAAACTGGCGTTTCTGGACTGTCTTATAACAGTGGAAGTGGGAAGGAAGCTGGGAATAGAGGTCTATCGAAAACCAAGACACACAGACCAGTACCTGCTGTTTGATTCGACCATCCTCTAGACCACAAACTGGGAGTCATCCAGACTCTACACCACCGGGCAGAGAAAATCCCCACTAGCACAGAGGCCAAGGCGAAGGAACTCAAACACCTCAGAGGGGCACTTAAAACTTGTGGGTATCCAGTTTGGGCCTTTGTCAAAACAGAAGGAAGGAGAGGAAAGACCACCAAGACTACCAGTAAGGGCGAGAAGCATGACAGACGCAAGAATATGGTTATCCCATATATAGCTGGGGTGTCTGAGAAACTCAAAGGATTTTTAATAAACATCACATTCCTGTTTGCTTCAAACCCAGCAACACACTGAGGCAACAACTGGTTCACCCCAAAGACCCAACGCCTAAACACAAGATGGACAACATTGTGTACGCAGTCCAGTGCAATGAGGAATGCTCAGAACTGTATATCGGCGAAACAAAACAACAACTACATCAGCGTATGGCCCAGCATAGAAGAGCCAAAACCTCTGGTCAAGATTCAGCTGTGTACTTACATCTAAAAGGAACAGGTCACACCTTTGAAGACAGTCAAGTACGTGTTTTGGATAAGGAGGCCAATTGGTACAAACGAGGCGTGAAGGAGGCCATCTACGTAAAAATGGAGAAGCCAAGCTTGAATAGAGGTGGGGGGGTTAGACATCTATTGTCTGCCACGTATAATGCTGTCTTGACACCTTTTTCTGGGAAGGCAACAAGTACTTACCTTAGAGATATTTGGAGAAGCAGGAGATCCAAGACAAACCAGCACTAGCAACTCCAAGCAGAAACTATCAATTGCATGGTCAGCAGTGTGAGGCGGATCTAAATAGAGCTTCATCACTGATAACGAGCGGCACCTGAGGAGAGGTGAGATCCTGCCAAACAATAACATACATAGAGGAAAACAGAGAGACCTGCCTCACGTGCAGCAAGTCTATCCGATCTTTTCACCTCTCTCACAGGAAAGATGGTGACAATATGTCCCTGTGACTGTGTATGCCTGGGAGGGAAGACAATGTTCGATGTTATAATGCAACTAGTTGTGTTGCATTGTAGAGGAGGAAACAAAGGAGAGACATATATTCTATTCACTGGGAATCAGCTCTATCGTATGATTGTATCAAGAGTAATGACCCTTGTGTTAAGTACTTAAAGGGGTTATCCAATTTCAGAAACTTCCCCTCCATGTGCTGGGCCCCTCACAGGTATTATACTTCCCCCTCCTCCCTGCTCCCTGTGCCGCTCCTGTTCCCCGAAGAGATTTTTTTTTATAATTTCTTATTTATTTCATAGTATTATTTCTTTGTTTTAATCCATCTGCATAATTAATTACTGGCCAACATTTCGGTCCTACACGGACCTTGTTCACGGCCTTAGTGTCTTGGGCATCATGGATGGTGTGGTTTCTATCGTTAATGTTAGTGTCCTTTACCACTGGGCACCGCCGATCTCTAAGGAGTGCTGTTTAACTCTTGTTTAAAGCTCCTGGTCCCCGCACCGCCGCTGCTGCTTCTCCCTGCCCACCGATGAAAACATCTGGTGCTGTGGGGGAGCAGCCAATGGCAGGCGGGGACGAGCTTCCCTAGCGTCACCCGTGATGCTAGGGAGGCTGGTCCCCATCCCTGCATGCCATTGACTGCTCCCCCCAACACAGGATGTTTTCATCGGTGTGCAGGGAGAAGCAGCAGCGGAGGTGCAGGGAGCAGGGTAAGTATATTACCTGTGGGGGGCCTGGCACATGGGGGGTTGTTTCTGAAATCGGATAACCCCTTTAACTTATTTGGAGTTCCCTTTAACAGTAATATCTCCTGCTATAATATCCCTATGATTCAGCTTTCTTGTAGCTGTCTATTGAACATTTCGAAGGGTGGTTGAGACTGAAACTCACAGGGAGCTTTCGAAAAAGTGTTAAGTGCTCAGTTAATAGGAATTCATTTTTTTTCTTTTTATCTTCAGTCCAGGAACAATGATAGACAAGAACAGGGAAACATATGACAGCTTCGAGAACATCATAAACTTCAGTGACAGTGAGCAGGAATCGAGGCCCAGAGGCTCACAATGTGAATGGCAACTACAAAATGAAACACAGCAAAGACCATTTTATTCTCCCATGCTGACTGGCATGGCTAGCGAGATGCACAGTCCAAAACTTTTTTCTCCCGGATTAACTGGGCAGACAAAAAATGTATCAGAAACGCTCTACAAAATGCAATCGTTGGTGGGATCTTACAACAGAAGTTACTCTACATTTATGAACCCTTTCCAAAATGTATCTCACAAGTAAATGATTTGTAACACTGGGATAGAAGTCAGAGACAAGCAATTCGTTCCTTCCTGCCCTTAGTGTCCAACTAGTGTATAGCACAGATGCCTTCTGTTACAAAGCTATTTGGTTCCACTTGCATGCAAATGCAGACCCATAAAAATTTGAAGTGAAAACAAAAGAAGGGTAGAGGTAAAATTCAGCAAATAAATGCACAAAAAATAAATTAAAAAAAGACTGCGATCAGCAACTAGTTTTCAAATGGTGGGAGAAAATCTGTGTAGATGGTGTTCCCTGCCCACAGAAATCGAAACAAGACCAACGGCCAAAATTCTGGGCATTTATTGGCAGCATACAAAAATTGCTGATAACTTTGTGTTTGGTTCAGGGCATTTAAGCATATGTAATTATTTGGGCTGAGCCTTTAGCTCCTCCAATCACAACACAAGCTAATAGGTTTTATTGTGTCACAACCCAAAGGCCTCATAATGATAGAATCTAGAATTGTGCCGATTAGTGGGAGAGGTCGCACATGCCTTAAAGGGAATCTGTCACCTGGATTTTGGGTATAGAGCTGAGAACATGGGTTGCCAGATGGCCGCTAGCACATCCGCAATAGCCAGTCCCCATAGCTCTGTGTGCTTTTATTGTGTAAAAAAACCACGATTTGATACATATGCTAATTAACCTGAAATGAGTCCTGTACGTGACATGAGTCAGGGACAGGACTCATCTCAGGGTAATTTGCATATGTATCAAATATTTTTATTTTTTCAAAATAAAAGCACACAGAGCTATGGGGACTGGGTATTGCAGATGTGCTAGCAACCCATGTCCTCAGGTCTATATACAAAATCTCGCTGACAGGTTCCTTTTAAAGGGAATCTGTCACCTCCAAAAACCATCCCAAGCCACCAGCAGTACCTGACAGTAGCCCGCAGCAGGTTTCTGACAATAATTTTCTTCCTGAAGGCCGATGCGGTTAAAGCTCAGAAAATGTTCTTTTATCCTCTGCCGGCGCACTTCTCTAGTCATGCTTAAAGGGGTAGTCTCATCTTAATGATCCTACCTGGTTTCATTAAGTATGTGCCAATGATCATTTTTGCCAATATAAACTATTATTAAATTTCTACCTTTCTAGGTCAAATATTGTGGATTGTACCCCAGTGTTTGATTTGGTCTCCCCTAGAAATATCCACCTCCTCTGGAGTGAGTCCCTGGGCCGCGCTTGCGCATAAGCTCCTCTTCTTTCTTCCTGCCTGCCGCTCAGTCATCACATGAGTGCTCACGTCGCACATGCCCAGAGCGTTGCCGCTTCACAAACAGAGCCGCGCATGCAGTGGCCATAGAGGGAGAGAATGGTGGAGGAGGAGGGGAGCTGTCAGCCTTCAGCAGCGCAGCCCCGATCAGTGAATGGTAAGGAGAATGGGGCTGCGCTGCTGTGTGTAACTGTGCCTCTCACAGAGCACTGCCATGCTGCACCGGAGCTCCGCCCCCTCCCGATTATAGTCAATGGGGACGGAGAGGCGGCACGGCGAAATAGCGGCAGGACGGATCCGGCAGGCTGTCCTGCCGCTAGTGTGAAAGTACCCTAAGGCCGAATGTATTACTGTAGTACAGCGGCGACATGAAGCGCACGGCGTCATAGCAACCAATGACGCCATGCGCTCCTGCTCTGAACAGGAATCCAGCCCGGCATACCACGGACTGCTCTCGGCCGCGGAACTCGGCCGTGTGCATTCGGCCTAAGCCTGATCAGGCTCTTGCTAGGAAGAAAGGAGCCTGACCAGGTTAAGTGTAATAGAAAATACACTGCAGTACACTATACAGTGTACTGCAGTGTATTATAGAGGCATCAGACCCACTGGATCTTGAAGAACCAAGTGTGTCTGAGTAAAAAAAATAATAATAATATGAAAAAAGTATTAAATAAAAAATAGTGTTTTATAAAAAATAAAAAAGGTTCACATGTACAATAAAAAAATCCCAAGTAATTAAAAAAATGTTAAAAATAGAAACAAATAAATAAAATAGACAGACATATTAGGTATCACCGCGTCTGTAAAAATTAGCTCTATAAAAATATCCCATGAACTAACCCCTCAGGTGAACACTGTAAAAAAATAAAAATAAAAGCAATGCCAAAAAAGCCATTTTTGTCACCTTACATCACAAAAAGTGCAACGCCAAGTGATCAAAAAGGCGTATGTCCCACAATTTGGTACCAATAAAACCGTCACCTCATCCAGCAAAAAATTAGCCCCTACATAAGAAAATCGCTAAAAAAACTATAGCTCTCAGAACATGGAGTTATTAAAATAAAATGTTGTTTCAAAAATGCTATTATTGTGTTTAAGTGAAATAAAAAAAAAGTATACATATTAGGTATCACCGTGTCTGAAACAACCGGCTCTATAAAAATATCACATAACCTAACCCCTCAGGTGAACACCATAAAAAAAAAAAACTGTGCTCAAAAAGCCATTTTTTTTCACCTTACATCACAAAAAGTGTAATACCAAGCGATCAGCGTATGCCCCCCAAATTAGTACCAATCAAACAGTTATCCCACACTGGAAAAAATGTATGCAGCGCGGAATCTGGATCCAGCTGCGCATAGAGGGGGTGTGCATTGGAGCAATCGGAGGAGAGTGCAGGGACATGGGGACAATTTTATTTAGTGGCAGAGCTGTATTGAAAGCTGTTCAGCGACAGTGCTTGTGGGGGAGGGGGAAGACAGATGTAGCAGAGCTGTATGTGCTTGTGTGAGAGATAAATAGACAGATGTAGCAGGCTGTATGTGCTTGGGGGAGAGATCAATAGACAGATGTAGCAGAGCTGAATATGCGGCAGATCAGACAAAGTGTTGTTATAGAGAAACACAACTGATGTAGCAGAGCTGAATATGCCGCAGATCTGACACAGTGCTGGATGGAATAGAGAAACACAGTGATGTAGCAGAGCTGAAAATGCGGCAGTTCAGACAAAGTGGTGTTGGAATAGAGAAACACAACTGATGTAGCAGAGCTGAATATGCCGCAGATCTGACACAGTACTGGATGGAATAGAGAAACACACTGATGTAGCAGAGCTGTATATGCCACAGATCTGACATAGTGCTGGTTGGGGAGGAGAAGATAGATGTAGCAGAGCTATATATGCATCTATACTGATAAAAGGTCTATGGTTTATACACAACTGTAGTAGAGCTGTATTGGAAAAAATCTGCATCAGTGCTGGTCGGTGGGGGATGGTCATGTTTTATGGGAGTCAAAAGAACAGATCGTATGGCTACTGGCAGACATGCTTGTGGGCTAATGTATAGTAGTGAATTATTGTTTTGCTGCACAGAATGGGTTTGTAAAAGATAGTATAAGACAGGTTCTATGTGTAAAACTGTATTAGACAGTGACCTTTTACTGTGTAAATAAACTGACCAGTGCTCTTCGAGTGACGATTCCCCAGCAGGGGGAGGGGCCTCACACTCTGCAGGCTGCTACACTGATGACTCATACATTTCACATGAGCCTGTAGGACTAAGCTCTCAGTGTGATGTCATAAGGAGGCGTGGCTGGCCTTCACTTGAACTGGCTAAGCCCTTCCAGCCTTAGAAGCTGGGAAGCAGGAAGTGAATGCTGAGCTGCCTGCAGGTGAGTGTTAAATAGCAAGATGAGAATACCCCTTTAAGAAAAGAGAGAGAGATCCAATACGGTAAATTATATCTCTTCTGATTTAGACTGTTCATCAGAGAAATTCCCTAAGAACTTTACCGAGGAGTAGAAGGCTGGGGGGGGGGGGGAAGGTGCCGTCATGGCGGTAAGCAATGCTGTTTTCCCCTCACCCATGACGGCATCCCATGCGAGATAGACTATTAATGAGGAAATTAGGGGGGGTACCACCGCCTGAAGCACTTTCCTACCAAAGGCGGTATCCGCATGAAGTTGGAGCCTGTAATGCTTTAAGAAAGTATGTGGGGAACTCCACGTTGCTGCTCTACAAATTGGAGCCAGAGAGGCATCCGTCTTCTCGGCCCAGGACGTAGCCACCGATCGGGTGAAGTGAGCTCCAAACCCTGAAGGGGGAGAGAGACCCTGTTCTAGGTAGGCCTTGGAAATGGCCCTTTTGACCTATCTAGCAATGACTGCCCCTTATTCTTACCCCAAAACTGAATAAGGAGGTTTTCTTCTAACCTCCAGGCCGAAGTAGACTCCAGATAAGTTAGCAAACATATTTTAACGTCAATGCAATGATACTCCCTTTGTAAATTATTGGAAGGATTTGTGCAAAAGGATGGAAGGATAACATCCTGACTTCTGTGGAAGTCTGTAACCACTTTTGGCTGAAAGGACAGGAGTGGCCTGATGATAACCTTGTCATCTAAGATCTGGGTATATGGTGGAAAAGCCGAGAAGGCCTGTATCTCTGAAATCCTTTTAGCCGATGTAATGGCCAGTAAAAAGGACATTTTAAAAGGAGAGCATGTCTATGGGGATCTCTGACAGAGGTTCAAAAGGTTTCTATGACAGGGCTGTCAAGACCATGTTTAAGTCCCAAGGAGGGGACAAAGGTCTTATCGAAGGGCGGATCCTGGAGGCCGATTTTACCCAAGGATGAAGGGCCAGCTGCACATCAAAAAAGTAACTCAAAGCCGCCACCTGAACTCTCAGGATGGAAGCCTTAAGACCTTTGTCCAGACCAGCTTGTAAAAAGTCTAGGACTTTTGAAACATCTGGAGGAGAGAAAGGGTCAGGACTGGTAATTAGGAAAGAGGAGAAGACTTCCCAGATCTCATTGTATTTCCTAGCCGTAGTGGATTTCCTACTACCCAAAATGGTGGTAACTACCGACTGAGAAAGACTTCGACCTAACCAGATCCCCCTTTCAGTCTCCACACTGCCAGGTGCAAGATTTTTGGATTGGGATGCAGAACTGGGCCTTGATACAATAGATCCTCCCGAGGAGGCAGAATCCAGGGGGGGCTATCGCTAAGTTTAGCAGGTTGGAGTACCAGGATCTTTTCGGCCATACTGGGGCAATCAGGGTAATTATAGCTTTTTTCCTTATGGACTTTCTTTAGGAATTGCGGAATTAGGGAAAAAGGAGGGAAGGCATAACCTTCCTACTGTGACCAATCCTGCACCAATCCGTCTAGGGCTGTTGGATTGTCCGAACGGTTCAGGGAGAAGAATCTCTC
This sequence comes from Bufo gargarizans, assembly GCF_014858855.1. Lineage (NCBI taxonomy): Eukaryota > Metazoa > Chordata > Amphibia > Anura > Bufonidae > Bufo > Bufo gargarizans. The sequence continues at coordinate 471,495,177 of NC_058082.1, read as the reverse complement.
TACTTTTTTGTTCTTCCTGGAGGCAAAGAGGTCTACTGTGGGGAGGCCAAATTTTTTAGCTAACTGGGAGAATACCTCTGGGTTTAGACACCAATCTCCTTGTTTTAGCTGGACGCGGCTCAGAAAATCGGCCACTATGTTCTCCTTCCCTTTTATGTGGACTGCCGATAGGAACAGATGTTTCTGTTCTTCCAGCTGGAAAATCTGTTGACAAAGTTTTGCCAGAGAGGGTACCCTCATTCCCCCTTGATGGTTGACATATGCGACTGTTGTTGAGTTGTCCGAGTATAGGATTATTTTCTTGTGGGATATGCCCGGAATTACTGATTTTAAACGCTATTTCCACTGCCTTTAGCTCTTTGAAGTTTGAGGTGGCTTTCTTGGTGTTCAAATCCCACCTCCCCTGCCAGCCTTTGCTCTTGGAGTTAGCCCCCCACCCCCATGGGCTGGCATCCATAGTTATTAGTATCGGATCCTGAAAGGACCAGGTTACTCCTGCCGAAATATTCTTTGGGACTGTCCACCAAACGAGAGACATCCTTGCTTCCGAGGATCAATGGAAGTTCCGATCTAACGACTGTTGGCAACCGTCCCATTGATGAAGGACGCAGGACTGTAGTTTTCTCGTATGGGCCTGCGCATATGGGACAGCCGGAATTGTTGCTGTCAGGTGGGCCATCACCTTTCTGAAAGAGCAGAGGTAAGACCTGAAGAGAACCCAAACGTGTTCCTTGATGGAAATTATCTTGGTAGATGGAAGGAACTTTTTTCTACCCAGGTTCTTTAACAGGGAGCAGGAAACACTGATGTTTTGGTTTAATTTTTCCTTTGTTTGGGAAAAAAACTGTAATCGTCTAGATATGGCAGTAACGGAACCCCTGACAATCTTAGAAAGGAAGCCACCTCCGCAATCACTTTCGTAAAGATTCTGGGGGCTTGCGAAACCCCAAATGGCAGGGCTTTGTACTGCAGGTGTAGACACTCTCCCTGAACCCAGACTGACGTTCTTAGAAATTTGGGGGAGGACGCATGAATTGGCACATGGTAATATGCGTCCTCTAAGTCCAGAGTCGCCATCCAGCAATCTCTTGATAGAAGTTCTATGGTTGATCTTATGGTCTCCATACAAAACTTCTTGTATTTGAGAAACTTGTTTTTTTAGGTTTAGGATTACTCGGAAGGAGCCATTGGTTTTCGTCACTAAAAAAAGAGGAGAGTAAAATCTCTTTGCACCTCTCTGCCTGTGGAATCGGGACTACCACCCCCTTGCGCAGAAGAAGTAAGATCTCTGACTCTAGGGCCTGTCTTTTGATCTGGTCTTCAGAAATTCCAGGCGGAAACCTACTCCAGTCCCCCCGATCCAACCGTTTTTGGTAACATTTTCCAGGCTGGGAGAAAAAGAGATAATCTTCCCCCCACCTGGGACTCGGCGTCATTGCTTGTCCTTAGATCTTGGGTCCTGGGGCTTAAAAAGGAAACTTCCGGATTTCTTAGGAAATCTATCCCTTTCCCTTCTAACATACTGTCTACCCCTGTTTTTTACTCTGGTATTTGCGAAAAAAGGTAGGGGGCGTTGGGGAACCGGAAAGCCCTTCGTTTTATCTGAGGCTCTTTCAAGTATGTCGTCAAGAGATAACCCAAAAAGTCTGTCACCTTCACAAGGGATGGAGCAGAGTCTGGCCTTTGAGCCCTGATCCGCTTTCCAGGACTTCAGCCAGATAGCTCTCCTTGCCGCATTAGACATGGTGGATGATCTGGCCGAAAATCTAATCATATCCGTGGAGGCATCTGCTAAGAAGTCAGCGGCTTTAGAAAAAGTAGGAAGGGAAGCTAAAAGATCCTCTCTTGGCTTTTTTTCCCTGAGATGCTGTTCTAACTGATCTAACCAGATATGCAGTGATCTTGAAACCCAGGAGGCTGCGACTGCTGGTCTCAGGCAAGCAGAGGTCCATTCCCACGCCCGTTTTAAATAAATATCAGCTTTTTTGTGTAATGGGTCTGACAGGCTACCCAAATCATCAAATGGCAATGCAGATTTCTTGGCGATCTTTGCTACCGGGGCGTCTACTGTAGGGGCCTTGTCCCAAATTGCTGCTACTTTTCCTTCAAAGGGATATTTTCTTTTAACTGAACTTCGGATAAAAAATTTCCTGTCAGGATTTTTCCATTCCTTTTTAATTAACGCTTGAAGATTTTCATGAATGCTGAAGACCCTGTGTTTCCTGGGGCCTAATCTCTGAAAAGCTAGGTCTGCTATTGACTTCTATTGGCTGTTTCACATCCTCAAGTTGCATTGTTGCTCTGACAGATTTAAGTAGATGTTGAGTGTCCTCAGGTGGAAATAGGCAACTCCCTGCCTCCTCACCTTCTGATGATGTAGCGTCGTCAGAAAATAACTGACCCGCTTCCCTTTCTTCCATATCCGAGAGGTCTACATCAGAATCCCTAACATGCGGGGACTTGTCTAGTGACCTAGGGAGGCCCTTATTAAATGATTTTAAGGAGGCCCTGACCTTGGATCGTATTACGGACCTCATATTTCTGGAGAGGCTTTGAGACTCTTCCGCCACCAGTTTATCAATACACGGCGTGCATAACGGCTTAGAATAAGAAGATGCTAGGGCCACTCTACATCTCTACAGCACACTCTTTATGCTTTGTTCTTGAAGCCGCTTTTTGGGAGGGTCTTTGCAACCTAAAACAAGTCAAACAACACCCCATTAATAAAAAAAGGATCAATCTCACCAAGCAGATCTTTGTCCCCACTCCTCAGGACCGGTACCGGACTAGCAGGCCTCGAGGGTTCCAGGGGTTCGGCGCATCCATCTGCTGGCTCTGTCATCTCTGGAGGAATGGAGCCTCTTCAGCACAGCACTGTGTGCTACATCAGCTGGCTGGATTCCCCCGCAGCCCCATTTATATTTAAAAGACGCGCCTAGGCTATCCCGGCGCTTTTCCCGGCTTCCGGGTATAAGCCCCGCTCCCCTACACCGCACGCCGGAGGTGCGCGCATGCGCAGATGCCTCCCCGATGCCATCTTGGAACTAGGCAAAACGCCGTACAGCATGAGGGAAGCAGCCTGAGCACGGCCACAGCGGCTCCCTCGGGATCGGCGCCGGAATGCAGGGGAAGGCAGGCTTTAGGCAGCAGCTCTCAGAGAGATTTCAGCCGCCTGGGGAAGGCCCCACACCAGATCAGAACCTGGGCCTCCCCCCAGCTGCAGGTGAGAATCATCTTCAATCTTCTCAGGAACCTCCTATCCAGAGGACAGGAAACCTGAACTGGTGCTTGGTGGGGGTGTGAACCTTTTATCTTCTCAGGTTTCCTGTCCCGGATGGGAGGTCCCTAGTCGCATGGGGTGCTGTCATGGGTGAGGGGAAAACTACGTGACAACGCATCTGCCTTGACGTTTTTAACCCCAGGGCGAAAGGTGACCACAAAATTGAACCTAGTAAAAAACAGTGACCATCTAGCTTGTCTAGGATTCAGGCGCTTAGCAGACTGCAGGTAAGCCAAATTGTTGTGGTCAGTATAAACCTTATAGGATGAGTAGCCCCTTCCAACCAATGACACCATTCCTCAAAAGCCAATTTAATGGCCAGTAATTCTCTATCTCCTACATCATAATTTCTTTCAGCAGCTGAGAGTTTCTTGGAGAAAAAAAAAGCACACAGATGTAATTTGCTAGGGGATGCACCCTGCGACAGAACTGCTCCGACCCCCACTTCTGATGCATCAACCTCCACGACAAACGGTTGAGACACATCAGGTTGCATCAGAATGGGAGCAGATGCAAAACATTTCTTAATAGCAGAAAAGGCCTGTAATGCCTCATGCGACCAGACAGAGAAGTCAGCGCCTTTTTTAGTCATATCTGTAAAAGGTTTTACAATGGTGGAATAATTCAAGATGAATTTTCTGTAGTAAATGGTAAAACTCAAAAACCGCATCAGAGCTTTCCGATTCTCAGACCTGTCCCATTCCAGTACAGCCCGGACATTTTCGGGGTCCATACGAAAACCAGAGTCAGAAAGCAGGTATCCCAAGAACGGTAGCTCCTGGACAGCAAATACACATTTTTCCAATTTTGCATACAATTTATTCTACCAAATGATCGACAACACCTGTCTCATGTGATCCTGATGGGTCTCCAAATCGGGTGAGTAAATTAGTATGTCATCAAGGTAAATAACAATGAACCTTCCCACTAAATAATGAAAAATATCATTGATAAATCACTGAAAGACCGCTGGCGCATTGGTTAAACCAAAGGGCATGACAAGATTCTCGAAATGACCTTCGGGTGTATTGAAGGCTGTTTTCCACTCATCTCCTTCCTTAATTCTGATCAGATTATAGGCTCCTCTTAAATCCAACTTGTAGAACACCTTGGCTCCGACAATTTGATCAAATAGATCAGAAAGCAAAGGAAGGGGATAAGGATCACGGACCGTAATGAGATTCAATTCCTGGAAATCTAGCACTGTCTAAGTGATCCGTCTTTCTTTTTTACGAAAAAGAAGCCAGTGGCCACAGGGGACTTAGATGGCCTAATATGACCCTTTGCCAAACTCTCGGCAATATACTTCCGCATGATCTCTCTTTCGGGTTGGGAAAGGTTGTATAGCCAAGATTTTGTCAGTTTAGCTCCAGGGATGAGATTGACTGGACAATCATATTCTCGATGGGGGGGCAACTCCTGAGCTCCACCCTCCAAGAATACGTCCGCAGAATCAGAGAGAAACTGAGGTAGGACCGTAGATGACACCCCTGAGATAGAAGCACAAAGACAGTTGTCCTTACAAAATTCACTCCAGCTACTGATTTGTCTTGTTTGCCAGTCAATAGTAGGGTTATGCTTTATCAACCAAGGTAAACCTAGAACCATCGGAGCAGGCAAGCCCTTCATAACAAAAACAAGAAATGGACTCAACATGTCAATCACCCACCCTTAACTGAATGTCATGAACAATATGAGTAAGACTCTTTTGTGAGAGAGGGGAGGAATCAATAGCAAACACTGGTATCTCTTTATCTAATGTGCTAGTTCTAAAACCAAGATTTTGGAGGAAATGAAAATCAATAAGGTTTACCCCTGCACCACTGTCAATAAATACCTCAAAATCTAAATTTCCTGAGTCTAGCGCCACCATGGCAGGCAGGAGGAAATGGGTATTGCAGAGAGAATGCATATTTGCTTGCTTAGACTCCCCATTCGCACTACCAAGAGTCAGGGAAGTTTTTTTTTTCTCTTTATGTGAATGTCTCCGTAGTTTTTCATTACCGCTTTGAGGTTTAACAAAAGGACACGCACAAACAAAATGACCTTCTTTTCCACACCACAGAAGTAACATAGCTTATTCAGCTTCCTAAAATCCCTATCACCTGAGCAAAAGGAAACCTGGCCCAACTGCATAGGCTCCTCTACTGCCCAAGATTCAAATGTCATATTACCCCGTGGAATAGGTGGGACGGATCCACTTTCAGATGGGACCCCCCGCTCGAGAGGAATCTTATACCTCTCTCTAAGATGTCTATCAAGCCGCACTGCCAAAGACATGGCCATCTCCAATGAATTGGAATACTTATGAAAAGCAAGGGCATCTTTCAACCTCTCAGATATCCCCTGACAAAACTGACTCCGGAGTGCAGGTTCTTTCCACCTCGAGTCAGTTGCCCATCTTCTAAATTCTGCATAATACGACTACGCAGTAGGTTCTCCCTGTAACAAACTGCGCAACTTAGATTCAGCCATAGAGACCCGGTCTGGGTCATCATAAATCAAGCCTAAGGCTCTGAAAAATTCATCCACCGACCGGAGGGATGGTGAACCGGTCGGCAGAGAAAAAGCCCAGGACTGCGCGTCCCCTTTGAGCAGAGATATAATGATCCCCATTCTTTGATTCTCATCACTAGATTAAATCGGACGCAGGTGAAAATACAACCTGCAGGACTCCCTGAACCGAATAAAGTGATCACCACCCCCTGAGAACCTATCAGGGAGAGCAACTTTAGGCTCTAAGCAGACCTGATTTCCTCCAGCGGCACCAGATGCCAGAGCATTCTGACACCATGCAACAGAACTGCGGAGGTCAGCAACCTCCAGAGATAATCCCTGTATGCCAGGCATCCTCAAACTGCGGCCCTCCAGCAGTTGTAAAACTACAACTCCCACAATGCCCTGCTGTAGGCTGATACCTGTAGTCTGTTCGGGCATGCTGGGAGTTGTAGTTTCGCAACAGCTGGAGGGCCGCAGTTTGAGGATGCCTGCTGTATGTGATCAACCAAAGCATCCATAGCCTCCATTTTGCAAACAGCATAGGTAGGCAAGTGGGGAAATAACCAAACACAGGAAAACAAACAAATGACTAGGCCCAAAAGCTAGGGAGAAAAGGGTCACCTCCTAGCGATCCCTAAAAGTTTTCCCTAAACTGCTGTGCCCATGTGCATACCCTAATGGTGGATATGCACATGCCCTCGTGCCTAAACCTATACACCCTGGGCAAACACTAAGCAGTAGGGAAAAGGGAAGAGGCTACCTGCTTCTTCAAACCCGGAGGAAGCAAGAGTCTCCCTAGAGGCCTAGATAAAAGACACAATGGGAAATAACGGAGAGGACTTATCTTGAGCAGACGATCCACCACACATTCTGAGCTCACAGGAAAGAACTATAACCCGCACAGGCCACTGGGGGAAGGAGGGATAAATAGCCTCACTAACAATCAAGCTGAGTACACCTGAGGGAAGGTGGATCCAGCTCAAACCCAAACCAAAACAAACAGACCAGTCTGACAGACCTTTGCACATTCACAGGGCAAGGCATGACATAAGGATCTGAATCTGAATGTGACATACGAGGAAATGGGGGAGGACATTACACAGGGTGATAGCCAGCCCACCCTCAGTTCGTCTTCTCAGCGTGAATTGGACCATGAAGAGGAGGAGAAGGAGTTGTAGACAGTTGCCTCTGCTACAGAGGGTAGTACCCATGGAACTTTAATTCCATCTGTTCAGTGTGGATGGGCAGAAGAGGAGGAGATGGAGAGTCATCCTGATGTCGACATCGACATCTTGCCTGTTGGTACTCTGGCACACATGGCTGACTTCATGTTATGCTGCCTTTTCATCGACCCTCGCGTTATACGCATTTTACTGGGACTACTTATTAACCCCCGCTACAAAGAGAACTTCTCATCTCTCATTCCTCTGGTGGAGAGGGCAAGCAAAATGGTGCAATACCAGAAGATCCTTGTTGAAAAATTGCTCCAAACTTTTCCATCTGACAACGCTGGTGGCAGATTCCATACTTCCTTGGCCAACCAAAGAGGCAAGACAAGGGGAACACACAGCAGTTCCAACAGAGGCAGGGCAACACTCTTCAAAGCCTAGGACAGTTTCATGACACCCTGCCAGCACCCTCACCCTGATGTGCTGCCTACTAACACAAGGAGAGAAACATTTTGGAAGATGGTGAAGGAGTACATAGCAGACCGTGTCAGTGTCTTCAATGATCCCTTAGTGCCTTACAAACTACTGGGTGTCCAAGCTGGACACGTGGCACGAACTTGCGCTCTACGCTTTGGAGGTGCTGGCCTGCCCTGCCTCCAGTGTTTTGTCTGTGGTTGTATTTTAGTGCTGCTGGTGGCATTATAACAGATAAGCGCATCCACCTGTCAACTGAAAATGCTGACAGGTTGACTCATAAAAATGAATAAGTCCTGGATTGACCATGACTTCTCAACTCCACCAGAGGAAAGCTGATGAACATAAAGGCACTTTACATGTGTTGTTTTTAACGTAATGCTGACAGGTTGACTCATAAAAATGAATAAGTCCTGGATTGACCATGACTTCTTAACTCCACCAGAGGAAAGCTGATGAACATAAAGGCACTTTACATGTGTTGTTTTTAACGTAGTTAATAGACTGTGTTCCCATGCACCCCTTCCACCACAAACAAGGGTACAGTGGGATGCGAAAGTTTGGCAACCTTGTTAATCGTCATGATTTTCCTGTATAAATCGTTGGTTGTTATGATAAAAAATCAGTTATATATATCATATAGGAGACGCACACAGTGATATTTGAGAAGTGAAATGAAGTTTATTGGATTTACAGAAAGTGTGCTATAATTGTTTAAACAAAATTAGGCAGGTGCATAAATTTGGGCACCACAAAAAAGAAATTAAATCAATATTTAGTAGATACTCCTTTTGCAGAAATTACAGCCTCTAAACGCTTCCTGTAGGTTCCAATGAGAGTCTGGATTCTGGTTGAAGGTATTTTGGACCATTCCTCTTTACAAAACATCTTTAGTTCATTCAGGTTTGATGGCTTCCGAGCATGGACAGCTCTCTTTAAGTCACACCACAGATTTTCAATTATATTCAGGTCTGGGGACTGAGATGGCTATTCCAGAACGTTGTACTTGTTCCTCTGCATAAAGGCCTGAGTGGATTTTGAGCAGTGTTTAGGGTCGTTGTATTGTTGAAAGATCCAGCCCCGGCGCAGCTTCAGCTTTGTCACTGATTCCTGGACATTGGTCTCCAGAATCTGCTGATACTGAGTGGAATCCATGCGTCCCTCAACTTTGACAAGATTCCCAGTCCCTGCACTAGCCACACAGCCCCACAGCATGATGGAACCACCACCATATTTTACTGTAGGTAGCAGGTGTTTTTCTTGGAATACTGTGTTCTTTTTCCTCCATGCATAACGCCCCTTGTTATGGCCAAATAACTAAATTTTAGTTTCATCAGTCCATAGCACCTTATTTCAAAATGAAGCTGGCTTGTCTAAATGTGCTTTAGCCCACCTCAAGCGGCACTTTTTGTGCTGTGGGCGGAGAAAAGGCTTCCTCTGCATCACTCTCGTATGCAGCATCTCCTTGTGTAAAGTGCGCCGAATGGTTGAACGATGCACAGTGACTCCATATGCAGCAAGATGATGTTGTAGGTCTTTGGTGCTGGTCTGTGGGTTGACTCTGACTGTTCTCACCATTCGTCGCTTCCGTCTATCCTAGATTTTTCTTGGTCTGCCACTTCAAGCCTTAACTTGAACTGAGCCTGTGGTCTTCCATTTCCTCAATATGTTCCTAACTGGAAACAGACAGCTGAAATCTCTGAGACAGCTTTCTGTATCCTTCCCCTAAACCATGATGATGAAAAATCTTTGTCTTCAGGTCATTTGAGAGTAATTTTGAGACCCCCATGTTGCTACTCTCCAGAGAAAATTAAAACAGGACGGAAACTTACAATTGACCCCCTCAAATACTCTTTCTCATAATTGGATTCACCTGTGTATGTAGGTCAGGGGTCACTGAGCTTACCAAGCCAATTTGAGTTCCAATAATTAGTTCTAAAGGTTTTGGAATCAATAAAATGACAACAGTGCCCAAATTTATGCATCTGCCTAATTTTGTTTAAACAATTATAGCACACTTTCTGTAAATCCAATAAACTTTATTTCACTTCTCAAATATCACTGTGTGTGTCTTCTATATGATATATTTAACTGACATTTTTTATCGTAACAACCAACGATTTATACAGGAAAATCATGACGATTAACAAGGTTGCCCAAACTTTCGCATCCCACTGTATATGGTTGAATCTTCCTTTTCTCATCCTCCTCCTCTTCCGTCATATCCACATGCATTTCTCATTCGTCACATATAATGCCCTCGCATATATGGCCTTTAAATATCATTTTTTAGAGGGCCCGCTCATCAGCAGGCCCTCACATCAAATTTTTTAGAGGGTCCGCTCACCTGCAGGCCCAAACCTAAAATCTTTTACAGGGTCAGCTCACCTGCAGGCCCTCCTTTATGTGATATACAGGTTGTATCGGAGTGCCTCTTCCTTGTAATTTTTGGCAGCACTTGCACTTTATATGCAAGTAACTATACAGGAAAGAATGTTTTCAATCAATTTTTTTACTTTGGTTTTGTGCATAAAACCTTAATTAGATTGTGGGCCTGATGATCACTTTAAGCCCTTTTAAGCTGCATCAGCAGCAGCATGGTGATAAAAATGAGTGGCAAGGTGACATGGTGTGGAGATGGCAGCATGAGGAGGCCACATAGTGGCACAATGACTGAGTCTGGATAAAAGACTAAGGCCACAGATTGTTTAGAAAGATGCAGATGGAAACAATCTGTGGAGCTGTATCACGGTCACCTGCAGATTAATGCAGACCAGGGCCCTGACCCAGAAGGGGCCCATCCAGGAGGAGAAGGACTAAAGGATTTGGTTAGGGCCCCTTCAACAGTATTACACAATTAAATCATATACAGTGACAGTATAGACAGTGTATAAAACGGATGGAACAGCTGCCGGCCCTGGTCTGAGAGAGCAATCTTTACTAGCCATAGGAATAGGGGCGGCATGAAAGGAAGGGGTTGCTAAAAAATGACTGTGGGATGGAGCCCCATTAAAAAAATTGCTGTGGGGCCCAGTCATTTCTAGCTACACCACTGATGCAGCCCACAAAAGTAAGTTGGGTTTATCGATTACAAAACCATAGTTCAATGTTGGGCCTGGTGATCACTTTAAGCCCTTTTAGGCTGCATCAACAGCAGCATGGTGATAAAAATGAGTGGCAAGGTGACATGGTGTGGAGATCACATAGTGGCACAATAACAGAGTCTGGATAAAAGACTAAGGTCACAGATTGTTGAGAAAGATGCAGGTGGAAACAAATCTGTAGAGCTGTACGACGGTCACCTGCAGATTAATGCAGCCATCAAAATCAAGTTTCATTAGTTCCGATTTACGCAATTAAGAAAATAATGCCGAGATCACGGATTCTAGAATTCGCTAATTTATTGCAAATATTATGCAAAAAATTTGCTAAATATCATGAAAACGAAAATATTGCCTATGCTGCTCATCACTAGCTGCCACCTCCACACTATGTCACCTTGCCAGTCTGTGGCCTCCTCATGCTGCTGCTTCTGCCACCTCCACACTATGTCATCTTGCCACTCTGTGGCCTCCTCATGTTGCTGCTGCCACCTCCACACTATGACATCTTGCCACTCTGTGGTCTCCTCAGGCTGCTGCTAAATTTACACTGTCACTGGGCCACTCTGTGGCCTCCTCATGCTGCTGCTGCCACTTCCACACTATATCACCTTGCCAGTCTGTGGCCTCCTCATGCTGCTGCTACCTCAACACTATGTCATTGGGCCACTCTTTGGACTTCTCAAGCTGTTCTTTCACCCTCCTCACTACATGACTGGACCTCAATTTTGCCTTTTTGGCCCGTTGACATCATTTATTTGACCTTTCCTCTGATTTGTCAGAAGGAAGAAAAAATGAGACACACAACAGATCCTGTCTGTGTAGCAAATGTAAGGCCTGTATGGTTCCATCAGAATTGGCTTATGATTTGGTAGCCAAAAGCAGGAGTGGGTACAAAACAAAGACATGCAAATATCCCATTCACGTGTCATCTCTGATTTGGATCCACTCCTGTTTTTCTTTTGGCTTTAGCAATACTGATGGATTACTGACCAAATGCTGACCGAAGGCGGATGCTCAACAGACAGGATCCGTTTGGGGGGTTATTGATCTGACGGATCAAAGGAAGGGCAAAATAAATCAGTGACGTCAACACAAACCTACTGCTGACACCCTCTCCACTCTGTCAGGGATGCTCTACTTGTATAAGTATTTAATAGAACAGATTCTATAAATATCTATGTGGAATCAGCTGACGACAGTGTGAAAGGAGTGTGCTTTTTCACGCTACAGTAGGATCTTGGGCCTCTGCACAGTTCTTTATTCCTGACGCTAACATCTACCTGTAAGGCTGAGTTCACACTTGAGTTATTTGGTAAGTTTTGGCCCTGTAACTGCCCAAATAAGTGAAGTGTGCAGTGATTCTAAGAGTGACGCCTGTCATGTGCATGTCATATTGACTCACAGTATTGTTTCACTACCACAGCAGACTCCCTATGCATGTTACTGCAATGCACAGTGTTCTACACCACTATACAGGTTGCCAAGATACAAAAAAATGCAGCATATAGTGTAACTGGGTGACAGCCTCGTTAGACAGGATTAATTTTAGCTTCAATGTTATTGTTTAGAGCTATAGAGGAATATATATATACAGTACAGACCACAAGTTTGGACACACCTTCTCATTCAAAGAGTTTTCTTTATTTTCATGACTATGAAAATTGTAGATTCACACTGAAGGCATCAAAACTATGAATTAACACATGTGGAATTATATACATAACAAAAAAGTGTGAAACAACTGAAAAAATGTCATATTCTTGGTTCTTCAAAGTAGCCACCTTTTGCTTTGATTACCGCTTTGCACACGCTTGGCATTCTCTTGATGAGCTTCAAGAGGTAGTCACCTGAAATGGTTTTCACTTCACAGGTGTGCCCTGTCAGGTTTATTAAGTAGGATTTCTTGCCTTATAAATGGGGTTGGGAGAATCAGTTGCGTTGAGGAGAAGTCAGGTGGATACACAGCTGATAGTCCTACTGAATAGACTGTTAGAATTTGTATTATGGCAAGAAAAAAGCAGCTAAGCAAAGAAAAACGAGTGGCCATCATTACTTTAAGAAATGAAGGTCAGTCAGTCCGAAAAATTGGGAAAACTTTGAAAGTGTCCCCAAGTGCAGTCACAAAAACCATCAAGCGCTACAAAGAAACTGGCTCACATGCGGACCGCCCCAGGAAAGGAAAACCAAGAGTCACCTCTGCTGCGGAGGATAAGTTCATCTGAGTCACCAGCCTCAGAAATCGCAGGTTAACAGCAGCTCAGATTAGAGACCAGTTCAATGCCACACAGAGTTCTAGCAGCAGACACATCTCTAGAACAACGGTTAAGGGGAGACTGTGTGAATCAAGCCTTCATGGTAGAATATCTGCTAGGAAACCACTGCTAAGGACAGGTAACAATCAGAAGAGACTTGTTTGGGCTAAAGAACACAAGGAATGGACATCAGATCAGTCCAAATTTGAGATCTTTGGTTCCAACTACTGTGTCTTTGTGCGACGCAGAAAAGGTGAACGGATGGACTCTACATGCCTGGTTCCCACCGTGAAGCAGGGAGGAGGAGGTGTGATGGTGTGGGGATTCTTTGCTGGTGACACTGTTGGGGATTTATTCAAAATTGAAGGCATACTGAACCAGCATGGCTACCACAGCATCTTGCAGCGGCATGCTATTCCATCCGGTTTGCGTTTAGTTGGACCATCATTTATTTTTCAACAGGACAATGACCCCAAACACACCTCCAGGCTGTGTAAGGGCTATTTGACCATGAAGGAGAGTGATGGGGTGCTGCGCCAGATGACCTGGCCTCCACAGTCACCAGACCTGAACTCAATCGAGATGGTTTGGGGTGAGCTAAACCGCAGAGTGAAGGCAAAAGGGCCAACAAGTGCTAAGCATCTCTGGGAACTCCTTCAAGACTGTTGGAAGACCATTTCAGGTGACTACCTCTTGAAGCTCATCAAGAGAATGCCAAGCGTGTGCAAAGCAGTAATCAAAGCAAAAGGTGGCTACTTTGAAGAACCTAGAATATGACATATTTTCAGCTGTTTCACACTTTTTTGTTATGTATATAATTCCACATGTGTTAATTCATAGTTTTGATGCCTTCAATGTGAATCTACAATTTTCATAGTCATGAAAATAAAGAAAACTCTTTGAATGAGAAGGTGTGTCCAAACTTTTGGTCTGTACTGTACACACACACACTGAACAGATCACAGTCATGTATAATATGTGTAAAAAAGACAGATTTTTTACCTCTACACTTATGTATGTGTGAGTGGAGATAGAACATCAACTGTCCTACAATAAAGACATGGCTTTTTACTATGGTAACAGATGTATAAGGGCACAGTGATGTCACCCTAAGTAGATGAAAACCCGGAGGTTCCTCGGTAGGGATGAGTGAATCGACTTCGAATGAAACATCCGAAGTCGAATCACATAAAACTTCCTTCTAATACTGTACGGAGCAGGAGCTCCGTACAGTATTAGAATGTATTGGCTCAGATTAGCCGACGTTATTGCTTCACGAAGTCTCACGAATAACTTCACAAATTAATTTGTACTGTAAAAAAAAACATTTTCCAAACTCAGGTTCGGTTCCAAGGTACCACTTGGTATAATATACTAGATATTCTTACCAGGTGCCATATATTTTGCTCAAATTCAACCAAAGTAACATTATACATTATGTGCATTTCACTAGGTATATTAGACACATTCCTCCTCCTTTCACCACCTTGTGGCTTGAGTGCAGATAAGGAAATATTGTAGGCCAAAAAACTGAATGCATCTTTAATTAAGGTGCCATATTTTACAACTCTCCTTTTCCACTCACCTTTTATTTGCCATTTACTGTATCTTTGGACTATAAGACGCATCAGGCTATAAGATGCACCTAGAATTTGGCAGCGGAAAATAATAAAGAAAAGAAAATTTCCACCAGACCTCAAATCAGACCCCCATTCTCCATCAGCCTCAGATCAGCTCCCCTTCAGACCCCCAGCCTCAATTTGCCTCAGATCAGCCCATCAGATTCAGATCAGACCCCATTAACCTCAGATCAAACCCCCCAGTCTGTACCAGCCTCAGATCAGCTCCCCATCAATCCCCCAGCCCCATCAGCCTCAGATCAGACCCCCATCCAACCTTAGATCAGACATTAAAAAATAAATAAATAAATAAATAAACTTACCTTGCTTGCTCCCGATGGCGCTGCACATCCAGTACTCACCTCTTGCCACACCGTTTCATGCTGCACCATGACCTGACATTGCACAGTATCAGGTCATAGTGCATGTCTACATGCAATACATCCTGATGCTGTGTACAGTCAGGACACAGTGCACAGCTGGACCCAGAAGAAGACCAGGGAGGGTGAGAACAGCCAGCCCAGCGCTGCCCTCACCTCCCCATGCTTCCAACATGTGGATGACCCCTTCTATAATTGGAAGCAGTCATTGGCATTCGTACTATAAGACGCACTGCCACTTTATCCCCACTTTTGTGTGTCTTATAGTCCGAAAAATGCGGTAATTGATTCTCCCTAAATAGTCCTTCAATCCCTTAGAAAACTAGTGATTGTGCTATTACAATATATTATGTTGGGCTAGTTTCAAATATGCGGCCCGGTGTTCAGGCAAGCTGTTCCTGCAGAGAATGGTAGGAATCAGCCTGACAAAAACCCCTTAATGCAGACTTCAGACAGGACAAAAAAATTACTTTCTTCTCATCCCATGGGCACCTCTAAATAAATACAATTGTCCTCTTCCTGGGCCCATAGCAGCCACTTCCTCTGCTTCCATGTTCTCTACACGGGCTGATTATCAGGTCATTTATACTAAAGGTGGTCTTACACTGCCTTATCTTCAGACAGTGTGAGCGCAGATCGATGAGAACTTATTCTTAAGTGCTTGTTTGCCGCAGGCCAATTACACACGGAGATGTGCTGTCGATAATTGGGCATCTTTCATCTTGATGAAAGATGTCCATCAGCTAATTAACAATTGTTTGCTGGATCAATGTTTGATTGGCTAGTCTATTATGCAAGTTTCGGGTACGAGTGTTCATATGAACCCTTGTTCCTGATAATAGGCCCAAAATTGTGCCATGTAATGGATCAATCGTTTCTGGTAACTGGCCTCTGTAAAGGTGCTACTGAGCAGCCGACGAATGAGTAAACACTAGCTCATCAGTTAAGCATCACTGCTGGGGCACCAAAAATCTTGTTTATGGGCAGCAAGTCAAATAGGGATCTACAGAAGTGATCATTGATCCCCATACAAAGGAGGCAGGCTCAGACTGTCTAGGCCAGCTAGAGCACCTTCAGCTCTGCTGGACATGGAGGCAGAAGCCTGTAGCCTCTGAAGACAGGAGTAAAGTTTTCCCTGGACAAAGCTAGAGACAGACCAGACTACAAAGTGAAGTACAGAATAAAAAAGAAGCCGAGTTCTATAGCTATCCTGTTAGCACAGCAGAGCCAGAGAGCAACAGACGTATTAGAGAGGAGTTTGCCTGCCAGTTAATGCCAAAGTCTGCTGGAAACCAAGATAAAGTCTGTAAATAATTTGGAGAAAACTTCATCATAAGGTATGAACTCAATTCATTTTTTTCAAATCCCTCAATTATTCAGCCACTTGCTCTGCTTTGGACGACAACGCCTGGAGTTCCATCGTATCCAGGAAGGAGCACCATGACACATGTACCAACATTAAGGGGCATTTAGGTCACCCTACACCACTCTGGCATTACTACCCTTGGGTACCATCAACCACAGCATCACTAAAAGTTGCTTCACTGCAACCGGCATCACGAATATTTCACTAAAAGGAACCCCTAGCGGCTGTCGTGCTTCGCATTTCTAGGTATAGAGGAAAGCTAGCCAGTATCCTCTTTTCCACAGGACCTATATTCTCAAAGCTGCTGCAGGGATCCCCATATTCAGTCATATGGTAGGATCTTGCTGCTGTGTGAGCAGGTAATATTTGAATGTATCCATACTTTGGGCCCACAAAATAAATTTTACTGGTGGGCCCTAGGCACCCCAGTCCAACACTGAAAGAAGGTGATTGTTGCTTTCACTTCCTTTGATAGGCAGGCAATTATTAGGCTGTATTTCCTCATAACTCTGCATTGTGTGTTATTCCTAATGGAAATGTACTTGTCTAAAGGAAGATATATGTTAGATACACAGCAATTTTTTGTGTATAGGATGTCATAGTAGCCAACTGTCCCGAACTTACCAGGACTGTCCCTGATTTTCAGAGACAACCCTGGCAAATTCACACTGTCCTGGGTTGAAAATGGGCTGGTGCTCGAGGCGGGTTTTGGGCGTTCTCGGGGGCAAGAGTTACATGCCGACTAAAATGTTGGTAAGTATGGGATGTGTCATTACACAGTCTGATACTGTCACAGTCCTTACTGGACAGCATCAGACTGCATAGTGACATGTCCCATTGAGAAGGAGAATGATAATGCAGTTGCCAGGAGAGCTGACACGTTCTCATTCATTTCCCTGATTCAATTTAGAATCTTAAAAAATAAATAAAAAAATGCTGTATACAATGAGCTGAACTCAAAGATCTGAAACTTTTCGACATGCACAAAAGACCCATTACTCTCAAATATTGTTCACAAATCTGTCTAAATCTGTGTTAGTGAACACTTCTCCTTTGCTGAGATAATCCATCCCACCTCACAGGTGTGGCATATCAAGGTGCTGATTAGACAGCATGAATATTTCACAGGTGTGCCTTAGACTTCCCGCAATAAAAGGCCACTCTGAAATGTGCACAGTTTTGGCTTACTTGGGGGAAGGGGGGGGGGGGGCAGAAAACCAGTCAGTATCTGGTTTGGCCCCCATTTGCCTCACGCAGTGCAACACATCTCCATCGCATAGTGTTGATCAGGTTGCTGATTGTGGCCTGTGTAATGTTGGTCCACTCCTATTCAATAGCTGTGCGAAGTTGCAGACTATTGGCAGGAACTGGAACACACTGTTGTATACGTCAATCCAGAGCATCCCAAACATGCTCAATGGGTGACATGTCAGGTGAGTATGCTGGCCATGCACGAACTGGGATGTTTTCAGCTTCCAGGAATTGTGTACAGATCCTTGCAATATGGGGCCGTGCATCATCATGCTGCAACATGAGGTGATGGCCGTGGATGAATGGCAAGCCCCAGGATTTCGTCATGGTATAAACAGAACGCCTCTCCAACGTGGCAGACGCCATCGAGTGTGAGCATTTGCCCACTCAAGTCAGTTACGATGATGAACTGCAGTCAGGTCCAGACCCCAATGAGGACAACGAGCATGAAGATGATCTTCCCTGAGACAGTTTCTGACAGTTTGTGCAGAAATTCTTTGGTTATGCAAACCGATTGTTGCTGCAGCTGTCCAGGTGTCTGGTCTGAGACGATCATGGAGGTGAACATGCTGGATGTGGAGGTCCTGGGCTGGTGTGGTTACATGTGGTCTGCGGTTGTGAGGCCGGTTGGATGTACTGCCAAATTCTCTGAAACGCCTTTGGAGATGGCTTATGGTAGAAAAATGAACATTCATTGCACGGGCAACAGCTCTGGTAGACATTCCTGTAGTCAGCATGCCAATTGCATTCTCCCTCAAACGTTGCGACATTGTGGCACTGAGCTGTGTGATCAAATGGCACATTTCAGAGTGGTCTTTTATTGTGGGCAGTCTAAGGCACACCTGTGAAATATTCATGCTGGCTAATCAGCACCTTGATATGCCACACCTGTAAGTTGGGATAGATTATCTCGAAAAAAGGAGAAGTGCTCACTAACACAGATTTAGACAGATTTTTGAACAATATTTGAGAGTAATGGGTCGTTTGTGTATGTAGAAAATGTTTCAGATCTTTGAGTTCAGCTCATGAAAAATTAGAGCAAAACCGAAAGTGTTACGTTTATATTTTTGTTCAGTGTATTTATAGTATACAAATATTATATACTGAAACCTCTTCGGGATGACTACTAACATTTCATTGCAATGTTGTCTTCTGGAGTGGTGGACTTCTCAAAGAAGGTGACCAGCTGTTGCATTGCATGTTTTGTTTTACAGTCTTGTTCTCAGCCGTAGCAACGTGGCCCTGCGCTTTGGGATGTACTGACTGACCCCACCTTTTTTCTTTGCAAGGTGACCAGCATGCATGGAGGAACTGAAAATCCATCAGAATAGATTTCTCCCCGTTCTCAGACTCGTTAAAGAGGTGTTCTTTTGGAGTGGATTCACTGTAACTATAGTTTGTTACACGTATTACAAATATTGACAATGTTTATGACTGAATAACAATGTGTTTTTTACAGAAGGCGAGCTCCTGTACCTACTTCCAGTGGGTAATAGATCTGAGATCTGGGAATATTATCTGTTATGCTCTGTCTTAGCCTCAGTAAAACCGTAATACCAGTGTAACACAATACCGGGGAAGACACTGAGTTGTTATGGAAACTGAAGCACTGGAATAAAGTTGCTTACAATAGTTTAATCATCTGTTTGTGGATTTGGAAAGCAGTAGCTGTATACAATAAAAATCTGATTAGACAATGTGTAATCAGGCGATCATTCACAGATGGTACATTAAGCAATGGGTTGAAGTAATTTTGGCCAATAGTAGTTATTGATTAAGGGTGTACAGTAGTGTGTGTATATATATATATATATATATATATAATATATATACAGTACAGACCAAAAGTTTGGACACACCTTCTCATTCAAAGAGTTTTCTTTATTTTCATGACTATGAAAATTGTAGCTACACACTGAAGGCATCAAAACTATGAATTAACACATGTGGAATTATATACATAACAAAAAAGTGTGAAAATATGTCATATTCTAGGTTCTTCAAAGTAGCCACCTTTTGCTTTTGCTTTGATTACTGCTTTGCACACTCTTGGCATTCTCTTGCTGAGCTTCAAGAGGTAGTCACCTTAAATGGTTTTCACTTCACAGGTGTGCCCTATCAGGTTTAATAAGTGGGATTTCTTGCCTTATAAATGGGGTTGGGACCATCAGTTGCGTTGTGGAGAAGTCGGGTGGATACACAGCGGATAGTCCTACTGAATATACTGAATAGACTGTTAGAATTTGTATTATGGCAAGAAAAAAGCAGCTAAGTAAAGAAAAACGAGTGGCCATCATTACTTTAAGAAATGAAGGTCAGTCAGTCCGAAAAATTGGGAAAACTTTGAAAGTGTCCCCAAGTGCAGTCACAAAAACCATCAAGCGCTACAAAGAAACTGGCTCACATGCGGACCACCCCAGGAAAGGAAGACCAAGAGTCACCTCTGCTGCGGAGGATAAGTTCATCCGAGTCACCAGCCTCAGAAATCGCAGGTTAACAGCAGCTCAGATTAGAGACCAGGTCAATGCCACACAGAGTTCTAGCAGCAGACACATCTCTAGAACATCTGTTAAGAGGAGACTGTGTGAATCAGGCCTTCATGGTAGAATATCTGCTAGGAAATCACTGCTAAGGACAGGCAACAAGCAGAAGAGACATGTTTGGGCTAAAGAACACAAGGAATGGACATTAGACCAGTGGAAATCTGTGCTTTGGTCTGATGAGTCCAAATTTGAGATCTTTGGTTCCAACCACCGTGTCTTTGTGCGACGCAGAAAAGGTGAACGGATGGACTCTACATGCCTGGTTGCCACCGTGAAGCATGGAGGAGGAGGTGTGATGGTGTGGGGGTGCTTTGCTGGTGACACTGTTGGGGATTTATTCAAAATTGAAGGCATACTGAACCAGCATGGCTACCACAGCATCTTGCAGCGGCATGCTATTCCATCCGGTTTGCGTTTAGTTGGACCATCATTTATTTTTCAACAGGACAATGACCCCAAACACACCTCCAGGCTGTGTAAGGGCTATTTGACCATGAAGAAGAGTGATGGGGTGCTGCGCCAGATGACCTGGTCTCCACAGTAACTGGACCTGAACCCAATCGAGATAGTTTGGGGTGAGCTGGACCGCAGAGTGAAGGCAAAAGGGCCAACAAGTGCTAAGCATCTCTGGGAACTCCTTCAAGACTGTTGGAAGACCATTTCAGGTGACTACCTCTTGAAGCTCATCAAGAGAATGCCAAGAGTGTGCAAAGCAGTAATCAAAGCAAAAGGTGACTACTTTGAAGAACCTAGAATATGACATATTTTCAGTTGTTTTACCCTTTTTTGTTATGTATATAATTCCACATGTGTTAATTCATAGTTTTGATGCCTTCAGTGTGAATCTACAATTTTCATAGTCATGAAAATAAAGAAAACTCTTTGAATGAGAAGGTGTGTCCAAACTTTTGGTCTGTACTGTATATATATATATATATATATATGTATGTATACACACACACACACAGTAAGTGACTCACTCACTATAAGACTATAATTTTTATCATTATTTTGTGACACACCTGACTTCAAATTCTGTCTGAACTATATAATTTATGTACATGCCAAAGTGTAGTCTTAAATATGCAGTCTTAGCATGTAGTAATATCTTAAGCAATTTTATAATTCCCAGTAGGTACCACCCACTGTTTCCCATCTAATTAAAGAGAGATTCAGCAGTAACTGTAGATGGCTGCCAGCGCTGTGCACCGTGCCAGATCTTGGATTCCAGTGGAAATTTTCATTAATCATTCATTTTTAAATATTGCAAACCCATACTTTGCATTTAACACTGTTGGCAGCGGATTAATCAGGTCTCCATCAGGCATACCATAGCTCGAGAAACAACAGGCTTTTATTCTTAAACAACAGCACAACATATGAATATAACTTCCAGTAAGATCTGAATCTCAGCACATCTGCTTATGGCTTTCTTCTCTCTCAGCTCTCTCTGTACATGTGCAGCAAGTCTCCGTCCCTTCCTGTCTTTTCTTATTAGCAGTACTTTATTAACAACATAACACTGTGTCTGGAAACAAGCGATCCCATGATGTAGTTGTTGCAATACACAGAATAAGGAGCATTATTCCAACAAAAACTATGTACAGTCGTGGCCAAAAGTTTTGAGAATTACATAAATATTAGAAATCGGAAAAGTTGCTGCTTAAGTTTTTATAATAACAATTTGCATATACTCCAGAATGTTATGAAGAGTGATCCGATGAATTGCATAGTCCTTCTTTGCCATGAAAATTAACTTAATCCCAAAAAACCTTTCCACTGCATTTCATTGCTGTCATTAAAGGACCTGCTGAGATCATTTCAGTAATCATCTTGTTAACTCAGGTGAGAATGTTAATGAGCACAAGGCTGGAGATCATTATGTCAGGCTGATTGGGTTAAAATGGCAGACATGACCTGTTAAAAGGAGGGTGATGCTTGAAATCATTGTTCTTCCATTGTTAACCATGGTGACCTGCAAAGAAACGCGTGCAGCCATCATTGCGTTGCATAAAAATGGCTTCACAGGCAAGGATATTGTGGCTACTAAGATTGCACCTAAATCAACAATTTATAGGATCATCAAGAACTTCAAGGAAAGAGGTTCAATTCTTGTTAAGAAGGCTTCAGGACGTCCAAGAAAGTCCAGCAAGTGCCAGGATCGTCTCCTAAAGAGGATTCAGCTGCGGGATTGGAGTGCCACCAGTGCAGAGCTTGCTCAGGAATGGCAGTAGGCAGGCGTGAGCGATCTGCACGCACAGTGAGGCGAAGACTTTTGGAAGATGGCCTGGTGTCAAGAAGGGCAGCAAAGAAGCCACTTCTCTCCAAAAAAAACATCAGGGACAGATTGATCTTCTGCAGAAAATATGGTGAATGGACTGCTGAGGACTGGGGCAAAGTCATATTCTCCGATGAAGCCTCTTTCGGATTGTTTGGGGCATCAGGAAAAAGACTTGTCCGGAGAAGAAAAGGTGAGCTCTACCATCAGTCCTGTGTCATGCCAACAGTAAAGCATCCTGAGACCATTCATGTGTGGGGTTGCTTCTCATCCAAGGGAGTGGGCTCACTCACAACTTTATTGAGAAAAGAAAAAGAATGTACATGTACAATCAAGTATCACAAGGACATTTTTACAGTATCATCATATTAAATGTTATCTGCATTAGCAAGATAGAAATATATTCTGTACAAGTCATATTCCATACAGCAGAAATAATATTCCAGACTATTCTCATTTTAGTATAAATCCCTCCCCCCCCCACCCCCCTCCCTTTCCCAAACCAACATAAAACAGAAAAAGTGTAGATATCCTTTCCATAGATATTTATTCCATTTAGTGCCTATTTGAGATACAAATCTCTAGTATGCTTCAATGTTTTCATTCTAGTTCACGGATAGCTTGCCTAGGGTGCCTTTAGTCTGTTCCTCCAAATACCATAATGTACTACCAAATGGGAGCATTAATTCCCTTATTTCCTCTTGAGGAAGTACATGAGTCACAAATTGCTTCCACTTGTGGAAAAATGCTTTCGTCATCTTTCCTTTATGTTTCTCTGTCTCCAGTCTGTCCATGTATAGAACATACTTCATTGTACCAATCACTTCGTCTAAACTAGGAGTGGTGGGGAGTAACCAATGTCTAAGTAAGCATTTCTTTATGGCCAATAGAAATAGATGTACTCCCTTAACTCCAATAGCTTGGTTTTGTTCTCCCTCTGGGCTTCTCGGAATACACTGGAATATGCAATGTTGTGGAGAAGGGTTCACCTCTACTCTCCAGATTTCTTTAATCAACTCCCTACCCTGACTCCACAATTGAGAGATGTTTGGACATTCCCACAGACCATGAAGTAAATTGGCCTTTGGGAGTTGACACTTACGCTGGGTTCACACCTGAGCGTTTTACAGCGCGTTCCTACGCGCTGTAAAACGCACAACAGGCAAGAACCAATGATTCCCTATGGGAATGGTTCACACCTGGGCGTTTTACAGCGCGTACGATCGCGCTGTAAAACGCCCGACGCTCAAACAAGTACAGGAGCTTTTTTTGGCGCGTTTGACGCGCGTTTGGGCCATAGACTCTTTGGACAACACTGCTGTCAATCACCCAAACGAGCGTCAAACGCGCGTTTACTATTACAAAAAACGCGCATAAAAACGTGCATTTGCGAAACGCTTAGGTGTGAACCCAGCGTTAGGGCAACTCCTAAGGTAATGAGCAGGGGCGTCCTTGTATGATAAATCGAATGCGTATGTAGCTTTATGAATAATACGAAATTGCATCTCTCTCCATGTTTCACTGCTAATAGCCTGTCTTACTCTCTCCATACCTGCTCTAATTTTCCCCGTCAGGGAATCGTCCTGTAATTCTCTCTCCCATTTTTTAAAAACTGTCTTTCCCAAGGCTAAGGTGTGAGTACTATTAATTCTCTGATATAGATCCGACAAAGAACAGGTTGATCCTACTTTTCCGATTAGTCCCTCGAACCAAGCCAATCTGTCACTATCTCCTAGTTTCGAAGTTTGTTGTTTACAATAAGATTTAATCTGCATATATGACAATATTTGGGAGTCTGTGAACGAGAACTTCTGTTTAATGATATCCCAAGATAGCAGTTCTGACCCCGATAGATTTAAAATATCTCCTAATCTGATCATCCCTTTTTCCTTCCATTTATGGAAAATTTTTGACTCCCTTTCTGCAGGGAAGACTGGGAGCATCCAGAGAGGCATGTAGGGAGAAACATACATTGGTAACCTATAAAGTTTTCTGATCGCTCTCCATGCTGCCACTGTATCTTTAATCAAAGTATAAGATTTTACCCCTAATGGTAAGTCTCTTATCCTTGAGTGCAGAAGTGCTGTTAAATCCCAAGGGGCTACTAGAGCACTCTCCAGAGCTCTATTTGAAAAGAAAGAGGTGTTCCAAATCCAATCCCTAATTTGTCTGGTCAGGGCAGCCAGGTTGTAATTTCTAATATTAGGCAGGTGTATTCCTCCCTCCCATTTTGTCAGGGTCAACTTCTCATAACTGATTCTCGGACGTTTCTTATTCCAGAGAAATCGGATAAAATTTTGTTTATCCTTCTTACATCAGTGTGTTTAATTAGTAAAGGGATCGTCTGCATTGGGTATAATAATCTTGCAAAACTAATCATTTTTATTAGGTGGGCTCTTCCGAATAATGATAAGGAGAGGTTAGACCATCTGTCCAATTCTTTTTCTATCTTCTGTATAATGGGTATATAATTCAGTGTATATAAAGAGGCTGGCGATTTTCCTATCTTAATACCCAGGTACGTCAAGAATTGCGGGACCACCTCCACTCCTTCAAAGGTATTATGGTGAGGCATCTTCTCTGCCAGGAATAATAGTTGGCTTTTGCTGATGTTGATCTTATACCCCGTCTCAGAGCCAAAGTATAGCATTTTCTCCACTATTTTCCGTACATGTTTCTGAGGGTCGGACATGAATATCAGAACATCATCCGCAAAGCATATTAATTTTATCTCCCTCCCACCTATCTTGATTCCCTCAAAAGTATCCGAGTGAATCAGATACTGCACTAGTGGCTCTAAAGCTAAATTTAATAGGAGGGGAGAAAGGGGGCATCCTTGTCTAGTTCCCTTCGTCAACATAAATGGGTCAGAAAGGAAACCTGGAAGACTGACTCTTGCGTGTGGCTTTCTATACATACCATCTATTGCCGTTCGAAACTGGCCCCTTACTCCAAAGGCGTCCAAGGTCCACCCCAACCATCTCCAATTTACATTATCAAAAGCCTTTTCGGCATCTAACGATAGAAAGGCTAATTGGCTTTTGCTCGCTTTATTGTGAGCTATATAATCCTGTACAGCAAGCACAGTTCTGATATTTGTCACAGCCGCTCTCTTCCTAGTGAATCCCACTTGATGTGGGCCTAATAGGTCTGGCATATAATTTGCCAATCTGTCTGCTAAGATCTTAGTAAAGATCTTCAGATCTTGGTTGATTAGTGATATTGGCCTGTATGAACTAGTTAAATTTGGGTCTTTACCCGGTTTTAAAATAACCTTGATATATGCCATGTCCCCTGTAGGCATCATCTCTCCGCCTTCCAAGAAGAAATTAAATAACTTTGTTAAAGTTGACGAGAGTTCTGGTATTAGTGATTTGAAGAATTCCCCCGTATACCCGTCAGGACCTGGAGCCTTACCGTTTTTTAAATTATTCACCACTAGTTTCACCTCATCCTCTGTGATAGGAGAGTTCAAGCATGTTAGTGCTTCTTCTGTCAATCGAGGAAGCTGGACCTGTGCTAGAAGCTCTTTGCCTCGAGACCCCTCGCAGGGTTCCTGTGAGTACAGTTGTTTATAGAATTTTCCAAAGCACTGTGTAATGGTTTTTAGATCTCTTATTACTAGAGTTGAGCGAACACCTGGATGTTCGGGTTCGAGAAGTTCGGCCGAACATCCCGGAAATGTTCGGGTTCGGGATCCGAACCCGATCCGAACTTCGTCCCGAACCCGAACCCCATTGAAGTCAATGGGGACCCGAACTTTTCGGCACTAAAACGGCTGTAAAACAGCCCAGGAAAGGGCTAGAGGGCTGCAAAAGGCAGCAACATGTAGGTAAATCCCCTGCAAACAAATGTGGATAGGGAAATTAATTAAAATAAAAATTAAATAAATAAAAATTAACCAAAATCAATTGGAGAGAGGTTCCATAGCAGAGAATCTGGCTTCCCGTCACCCACCACTGGAACAGTCCATTCTCAGATATTTAGGCCCCGGCACCCAGGCAGAGGAGAGAGGTCCCGTAACAGAGAATCTGTCTTCATGTCAGCAGAGAATTAGTCTGCATGTCATAGCAGAGAATGAGGCTTCACGTCAGCCACCACTGCAACAGTCCATTGGCATATATTTAGGCCTAGCACACAGGCAGAGGAGAGAGGTCCCGTAACAGAGAATCTGGCTTCATGTCAGCAGAGAATCAGTCTGCATGTCATAGCAGAGAATGAGGCTTCACGTCAGCCACCACTGCAACAGTCCATTGGCATATATTTAGGCCCAGCACACACACAGGCAGAGGAGAGAGGTCCCGTAACAGAGAATCTGGCTTCATGTCAGCAGAGAATCAGTCTGCATGTCATAGCAGAGAATGAGGCTTCACGTCAGCCACCACTGCAACAGTCCATTGGCATATATTTAGGCCCAGCACACACACAGGCAGAGGAGAGAGGTCCCGTAACAGAGAATCTGGCTTCATGTCAGCAGAGAATCAGTCTGCATGTCATAGCAGAGAATGAGGCTTCACGTCAGCCACCACTGCAACAGTCCATTGGCATATATTTAGGCCCAGCACACACACAGGCAGAGGAGAGAGGTCCCGTAACAGAGAATCTGGCTTCATGTCAGCAGAGAATCAGTCTGCATGTCATAGCAGAGAATGAGGCTTCACGTCAGCCACCACTGCAACAGTCCATTGGCATATATTTAGGCCCAGCACACACACAGGCAGAGGAGAGAGGTCCCGTAACAGAGAATCTGTCTTCATGTCAGCAGAGAATTAGTCTGCATGTCATAGCAGAGAATGAGGCTTCACGTCACCCACCACTGCAACAGTCCATTGGCATATATTTAGGCCTAGCACACAGGCAGAGCAGAGAGGTCCCGTAACAGACAATCTGGCTTCATGACAGCAGAGAATCAGTCTGCATGTCATAGCAGAGAATGAGGCTTCACGTCACCCACCACTGCAACAGTCCATTGGCATATATTTAGGCCTAGCACACAGGCAGAGCAGAGAGGTCCCGTAACAGACAATCTGGCTTCATGTCAGCAGAGAATCAGTCTGCATGTCATAGCAGAGAATGAGGCTTCACGTCACCCACCACTGCAACAGTCCATTGGCATATATTTAGGCCTAGCACACAGGCAGAGCAGAGAGGTCCCGTAACAGACAATCTGGCTTCATGACAGCAGAGAATCAGTCTGCATGTCATAGCAGAGAATGAGGCTTCACGTCACCCACCACTGCAACAGTCCATTGGCATATATTTAGGCCTAGCACACAGGCAGAGCAGAGAGGTCCCGTAACAGACAATCTGGCTTCATGTCAGCAGAGAATCAGTCTGCATGTCATAGCAGAGAATGAGGCTTCACGTCACCCACCACTGCAACAGTCCATTGGCATATATTTAGGCCTAGCACACAGGCAGAGCAGAGAGGTCCCGTAACAGACGATCTGGCTTCATGTCAGCAGAGAATCAGTCTGCATGTCATAGCAGAGAATCAGGCTTCACGTCAGCCACCACTGCAACAGTCCATTGTCATAAATTTAGGCCCAGCACCCAGGCAGAGGAGAGAGGTCCCGTAACAGACAATCTGGCTTCATGTCAGCAGAGAATTAGTCTGCATGTCATAGCAGAGAATCAGGCTTCATGTCAGCCACCACTGCAACAGTCCATTGGCATATATTTAGGCCTAGCACACAGGCAGAGGAGAGGTTCATTCAACTTTGGGTAGCATCGCAATATAATGGTAAAATGAAAATAAAAATAGGATTGAATGAGGAAGTGCCCTGGAGTCCAATAATATATGGTTATGGGGAGGTAGTTAATGTCTAATCTGGACAAGGGACGGACAGGTCCTGTGGGATCCATGCCTGGTTCATTTTTATGAACGTCAGCTTGTCCACATTGGCTGTAGACAGGCGGCTGCGTTTGTCTGTAATGACGCCCCCTGCCGTGCTGAATACACGTTCAGACAAAACGCTGGCTGCCGGGCAGGCCAGCACCTCCAAGGCATAAAAGGCTAGCTCTGGCCACGTGGACAATTTAGAGACCCAGAAGTTGAATGGGGCCGAACCATCAGTCAGTACGTGGAGGGGTGTGCACACGTACTGTTCCACCATGTTAGTGAAATGTTGCCTCCTGCTAACACGTTGCGTATCAGGTGGTGGTGCAGTTAGCTGTGGCGTGTTGACAAAAGTTTTCCACATCTCTGCCATGCTAACCCTGCCCTCAGAGGAGCTGGCCGTGACACAGCTGCCTTGGCGACCTCTTGCTCCTCCTCTGCCTTGGCCTTGGGCTTCCACTTGTTCCCCTGTGACATTTGGGAATGCTCTCAGTAGCGCGTCTACCAACGTGCGCTTGTACTCGCGCATCTTCCTATCACGCTCCAGTGCAGGAAGTAAGGTGGGCACATTGTCTTTGTAGCGTGGATCCAGCAGGGTGGCAACCCAGTAGTCCGCACAGGTTAAAATGTGGGCAACTCTGCTGTCGTTGCGCAGGCACTGCAGCATGTAGTCGCTCATGTGTGCCAGGCTGCCCAGGGGTAAGGACAAGCTGTCCTCTGTGGGAGGCGTATCGTCATCGTCCTGCCTTTCCCCCCAGCCACGCACCAGTGATGGACCCGAGCTGCGTTGGGTGCCACCCCGCTGTGACCATGCTTCATCCTCATCCTCCTCCACCTCCTCCTCATCCTCGTCCTCCTCGTCCTCCAGTAGTGGGCCCTGGCTGGCCACATTTGTACCTGGCCTCTGCTGTTGCAAAAAACCTCCCTCTGAGTCACTTCGAAGAGACTGGCCTGAAAGTGCTAAAAATGACCCCTCTTCCTCATCCTCCTCCTCCTCCTCCTGGGCCACCTCCTGTTCCATCATCGCCCTAAGTGTTTTCTCAAGGAGACATAGAAGTGGTATTGTAACGCTGATAACGGTGTCATCGCCACTGGCCATGTTGGTGGAGTACTCGAAACAGCGCAACAGGGCACACAGGTCTCGCATGGAGGCCCAGTCATTGGTGGTGAAGTGGTGCTGTTCTGTAGTGCGACTGACCCGTGCGTGCTGCAGCTGAAACTCCACTATGGCCTGCTGCTGCTCGCACAGTCTGTCCAGCATGTGCAAGGTGGAGTTCCACCTGGTGGGCACGTCGCATATGAGGCGGTGAGCGGGAAGGCCGAAGTTACGCTGTAGCGCAGACAGGCGAGCAGCGGCAGGATGTGAACGCCGGAAGCGCGAACAGACGGCCCGCACTTTATGCAGCAGCTCTGACATGTCGGGGTAGTTGTGAATGAACTTCTGCACCACCAAATTCAGCACATGCGCCAAGCAAGGGATGTGCGTCAAATTGGCTAGTCCCAGAGCTGCAACGAGATTTCGCCCATTATCACACACCACCAGGCCGGGCTTGAGGCTCACCGGCAGCAACCACTCGTCGGTCTGTTGTTCAATACCCCGCCACAACTCCTGTGCGGTGTGGGGCCTGTCCCCCAAACATATGAGTTTCAGAATGGCCTGCTGACGTTTACCCCGGGCTGTGCTGAAGTTGGTGGTGAAGGTGTGTGGCTGACTGGATGAGCAGGTGGAAGAAGAGGAGGAGGAAGCCGAGAAGGAGGAGGTGGCAACAGGAGGCAAAGAATGTTGCCCTGCGATCCTTGGCGGCGGCAGGACGTGCGCCAAACAGCTCTCCGCCTGGGGCCCAGCTGCCACTACATTTACCCAGTGTGCAGTTAGGGAGATATAGCGTCCCTGGCCGTGCTTACTGGTCCACGTATCTGTGGTTAGGTGGACCTTGCTACAGATGGCGTTGCGCAGTGCACACTTGATTTTATCGGATACTTGGTTGTGCAGGGAAGGCACGGCTCTCTTGGAGAAGTAGTGCCGGCTGGGAACAACATACTGTGGGACAGCAAGCGACATGAGCTGTTTGAAGCTGTCTGTGTCCACCAGCCTAAATGACAGCATTTCATAGGCCAGTAGTTTAGAAATGCTGGCATTCAGGGCCAGGGATCGAGGGTGGCTAGGTGGGAATTTACGCTTTCTATCAAATGTTTGTGAGATGGAGAGCTGAACGCTGGCGTGTGACATGGTTGAGACGCTTGGTGACGGAGGTGGTGGTGGTGGTGTTGGTGGTACATCCCCTGTTTGCTGGGCGGCAGGTGCCAACGTTCCTCCAGAGGCGGAGGAAGAGGCCGAGGCGGCAGCAGCAGAATAGGCCGAGGCGGCAGCAGCAGAAGAGGTAGCAGGGGGAGCCTGAGTGACTTCCTTGGTTTTAAGGTGTTTACTCCACTGCAGTTCATGCTTTGCATGCAGGTGCCTGGTCATGCAGGTTGTGCTCAGGTTCAGAACGTTAATGCCTCGCTTCAGGCTCTGATGGCACAGCGTGCAAACCACTCGGGTCTTGTCGTCAGCACATTGTTTGAAGAAGTGCCATGCCAGGGAACTCCTTGAAGCTGCCTTTGGGGTGCTCGGTCCCAGATGGCGGCGGTCAGTAGCAGGCGGAGTCTCTTGGCGGCGGGTGTTCTGCTTTTGCCCACTGCTCCCTCTTTTGCTACGCTGTTGGCTCGGTCTCACCACTGCCTCTTC
The DNA here is from genome assembly GCF_014858855.1 of Bufo gargarizans. Classification (NCBI taxonomy): domain Eukaryota; kingdom Metazoa; phylum Chordata; class Amphibia; order Anura; family Bufonidae; genus Bufo; species Bufo gargarizans. The sequence continues at coordinate 471,464,395 of NC_058082.1, read as the reverse complement.
CTCCGAACTGTGAAAGTCAGTGGCACGACCTTCATTCCATGTGGGGTCTAGGACCTCATCGTCCCCTGCATCGTCTTCCACCCAGTCTTGATCCCTGACCTCCTGTTCAGTCTGCACACTGCAGAAAGACGCAGCAGTTGGCACCTGTGTTTCGTCATCATCAGAGACATGCTGAGGTGGTATTCCCATGTCCTCATCATCAGGAAACATAAGTGGTTGTGCGTCAGTGCATTCTATGTCTTTCACTGCTGGGGAAGGGCTAGGTGGATGCCCTTGGGAAACCCTGCCAGCGGAGTCTTCAAACAGCATAAGAGACTGCTGCATAACTTGAGGCTGAGACAGTTTCCCTGGTATGCATGGGGGTGATGTGACAGACTGATGGGGTTGGTTTTCAGGCGCCATCTGTGCGCTTTCTGCAGAAGACTGGGTGGGAGATAATGTGAACGTGCTGGATCCACTGTCGGCCACCCAATTGACTAATGCCTGTACCTGCTCAGGCCTTACCATCCTTAGAACGGCATTGGGCCCCACCATATATCGCTGTAAATTCTGGCGGCTACTGGGACCTGAGGTAGTTGGTACACTAGGACGTGTGGATGTGGCAGAACGGCCACGTCCTCTCCCAGCACCAGAGGGTCCACTAACACCACCACGACCATGTCCACGTCCGCGTCCCTTACTAGATGTTTTTCTCATTGTTATGGTTCACCACAACAACAAATATATTATTTGGCCCAATGTATTGTATTCAAATTCAGCGGGATATAAATTTGAGGCCTAGTATTTAGGCGCTGGGTGACCGGTATGGATTTAGTGACAGAATTAGACTTGGAAATGCACAGAAGCGTGTGTGTGAAGTTATTCTGAATGACCCAATGTGCACCTTGAATATTATATACCCTTTTTGGGATAGATTTCAAATAGCTCTGATATAGCAGGAACCACTAAATTATGAAATTGCTAAATTGGGAATTGTACTTCAACCCAGAACAAAAAATGTGCTTTGACGGGCACTAAATAACTTTCCCAGCTACAACAGTACAGCGGTAACGAGAGATTTAGAGGGATTTAAATTTGAGGCCTAGTATTTAGGCGCTGGGTGACAGGTATGGGTTTAGTGACAGAATTAGACTTGGAAATACACAGTAGCGGGTGTGTGTGAAGTTATTCTGAATGACCCAATGTGCACCTTCAATATTATATACCCTTTTTGGGATAGATTTCAAATAGCTCTGATATAGCAGGAACCACTAAATTATGAAATTGCTAAATTGGGAATTGTACTTCAACCCAGAACAAAAAATGTGCTTTGACGGACACTAAATATCTTGCCCAGCAACAACAGTACAGCGGTGGGTAACGAGAGATTTAGAGGGATTTAAATTTGAGGCCTAGTATTTAGGCGCTGGGTCACCGGTATGGATTTAGTGACAGAATTAGACTTGGAAATGCACAGAAGCGTGTGTGTGAAGTTATTCTGAATGACCCTATGTGCACCTTCAATATTATATACCCTTTTAGGGATAGATTTCAAATAGCTCTGATATAGCAGAAACCACTAAATTATGAAATTGCTAAATTGGGAATTGTACTTCAACCCAGAACAAAAAATGTGCTTTGACGGACACTAAATATCTTGCCCAGCAACAACAGTACAGCGGTGGGTAACGAGAGATTTAGAGGGATTTAAATTTGAGGCCTAGTATTTAGGCGCTGGGTGACAGGTATGGGTTTAGTGACAGAATTAGACTTGGAAATACACAGTAGCGGGTGTGTGTGAAGTTATTCTGAATGACCCAATGTGCACCTTCAATATTATATACCCTTTTTGGGATAGATTTCAAATAGCTCTGATATAGCAGGAACCACTAAATTATGAAATTGCTAAATTGGGAATTGTACTTCAACCCAGAACAAAAAATGTGCTTTGACGGACACTAAATATCTTGCCCAGCAACAACAGTACAGTGGTGGGTAACGAGAGATTTAGAGGGATTTAAATTTGAGGCCTAGTATTTAGGCGCTGGGTCACCGGTATGGATTTAGTGACAGAATTAGACTTGGAAATGCACAGAAGCGTGTGTGTGAAGTTATTCTGAATGACCCTATGTGCACCTTCAATATTATATACCCTTTTAGGGATAGATTTCAAATAGCTCTGATATAGCAGAAACCACTAAATTATGAAATTGCTAAATTGGGAATTGTACTTCAACCCAGAACAAAAAATGTGCTTTGACGGACACTAAATATCTTGCCCAGCAACAACAGTACAGCGGTGGGTAACGAGAGATTTAGAGGGATTTAAATTTGAGGCCTAGTATTTAGGCGCTGGGTCACCGGTATGGATTTAGTGACAGAATTAGACTTGGAAATGCACAGAAGCGTGTGTGTGAAGTTATTCTGAATGACCCTATGTGCACCTTCAATATTATATACCCTTTTAGGGATAGATTTCAAATAGCTCTGATATAGCAGAAACCACTAAATTATGAAATTGCTAAATTGGGAATTGTACTTCAACCCAGAACAAAAAATGTGCTTTGACGGACACTAAATATCTTGCCCAGCAACAACAGTACAGCGGTGGGTAACGAGAGATTTAGAGGGATTTAAATTTGAGGCCTAGTATTTAGGCGCTGGGTGACAGGTATGGGTTTAGTGACAGAATTAGACTTGGAAATACACAGTAGCGGGTGTGTGTGAAGTTATTCTGAATGACCCAATGTGCACCTTCAATATTATATACCCTTTTTGGGATAGATTTCAAATAGCTCTGATATAGCAGGAACCACTAAATTATGAAATTGCTAAATTGGGAATTGTACTTCAACCCAGAACAAAAAATGTGCTTTGACGGACACTAAATATCTTGCCCAGCAACAACAGTACAGCGGTGGGTAACGAGAGATTTAGAGGGATTTAAATTTGAGGCCTAGTATTTAGGCGCTGGGTCACCGGTATGGATTTAGTGACAGAATTAGACTTGGAAATGCACAGAAGCGTGTGTGTGAAGTTATTCTGAATGACCCTATGTGCACCTTCAATATTATATACCCTTTTAGGGATAGATTTCAAATAGCTCTGATATAGCAGAAACCACTAAATTATGAAATTGCTAAATTGGGAATTGTACTTCAACCCAGAACAAAAAATGTGCTTTGACGGACACTAAATATCTTGCCCAGCAACAACAGTACAGCGGTGGATAACGAGAGATTTAGAGGGATTTAAATTTGAGGCCTAGTATTTAGGCGCTGGGTGACAGGTATGGGTTTAGTGACAGAATTAGACTTGGAAATACACAGTAGCGGGTGTGTGTGAAGTTATTCTGAATGACCCAATGTGCACCTTCAATATTATATACCCTTTTTGGGATAGATTTCAAATAGCTCTGATATAGCAGGAACCACTAAATTATGAAATTGCTAAATTGGGAATTGTATTTCAACCCAGAACAAGAAATGTGCTTGAACGGACACTAAATAACTCGCCCAGCTACAGCACTAGGGACAGATTTAGCTGGATATAAATTTGAGGCCTAGTATTTAGGCGCTGGGTGACCGGTATGGATTTAGTGACAGAATTAGACTGGGATATGGCCAAAAAATGAACAGACTATTGCTGGTTAAATGCACTTGGTGTGACAGCTTCACCCTGATGTAGGCTTTAGCCAAAAAACAACCACACCATTGAGGGTTAAATGCACTTGGTGACAGGCGCAGCTTGCCCCTGATTTTGTATATGGCCAAAAAATGAACAGACTATTGCTGGTTAAATGCACTTGGTGTGACAGCTTCACCCTGATGTAGGCTTTAGCCAAAAAACAACCACACCATTGAGGGTTAAATGCACTTGGTGACAGGCGCAGCTTGCCCCTGATTTTGTATATGGCCAAAAAATGAACAGACTATTGCTGGTTAAATGCACTTGGTGTGACAGCTTCACCCTGATGTAGGCTTTAGCCAAAAAACAACCACACCATTGAGGGTTAAATGCACTTGGTGACAGGCGCAGCTTGCCCCTGATTTTGTATATGGCCAAAAAATGAACAGACTATTGCTGGTTAAATGCACTTGGTGTGACAGCTTCACCCTGATGTAGGCTTTAGCCAAAAAACAACCACACCATTGAGGGTTAAATGCACTTGGTCGCAGCTTGTGCTGGCGCACCACAAGACACAAAATGGCCGCCGATCACCCCAGAAAAATGAGACTGACAAACGGTCTGTGCAGCCTAAAAACAGTGAGCAATTGAGGATCAGCAGCTCAATGATCCACAGCTGCAGATCGATCAGTTAATCAAGTCCTTTGGAGGAGTTAATCTGCCTAATCTCGCCCTACTGTCGCAGCCGCAACCTCTCCCTACGCTAATCAGAGCAGAGTGACGGGCGGCGCTATGTGACTCCAGCTTAAATAGAGGCTGGGTCACATGGTGCTCTGGCCAATCACAGCCATGCCAATAGTAGGCATGGCTGTGATGGCCTCTTGGGGCAAGTAGTATGACGCTTGTTGATTGGCTGCTTTGCAGCCTTTCAAAAAGCGCCAAGAAAGCGTCACAAAAGCGCGAAGAAAGCGACGAACACCGAACCCGAACCCGGACTTTTACGAAAATGTCCGGGTTCGGGTCCGTGTCACGGACACCCCAAAATTCGGTACGAACCCGAACTATACAGTTCGAGTTCGCTCATCCCTACTTATTACCTCTCCATCCTCCCCTATAATTTTACTAGGTCCTCCGCCCCCTCTTTGAGTTCTAACTAGGTTAGCTAGCATTTTGCCTGCTTTATTCCCATATTTAAAGAATTCCGCTGACTTTTGGTCTAAAAACATCCTCGTTTTTAGTTCTGAATAATAGTCATATGAGTGTTTTGTGGTGACCCAATTGATCATATTTATGGGTGAGGGGTCTGTCAAAAATAACGTGTACGCCTGTCAAACCTTTTCCGTTGCTTGTCTATAATTCTCTAGTATTTTTTTCCTTTTGGCTGCTGTATATGATATTATATTCCCCCTTAGAACCGATTTGGCCGTCTCCCAGAATAGGACATGGTCCTCTGTGTGTTCCTTGTTATTCTCCTGAAACTCCCACCACCAGCCCTTTAACCTGTCCTGGAATTCCTCATCTAATAGCAAATGACCAGGGATCCGCCATGTATAGTCACTACCTCTAGGCATTACTTCCCTTAAATGAGCAATTACCGGAGCATGATCTGAGATAATTAAATCTGAAATCTCCACCCTTTCTATTCTCTGCATCAATAGTTGCGAGGATAGCACATAATCAATCCTAGCCCATGAGCATTGAGCATGGGAGAAGTGAGTAAATTCTCTTTCCATTGGATTAAAAAATCTCCACACATCCTTCAGTCCAGTATCCTCCCAAATAGATTCTATAGTAAAGGTCCCCTTAGTTTTGGGCAAAGTATCCGAACGGGAATACTTACGATCTTCTTCTAATCTTCCTACTGCATTGAAATCTCCTGCCGCTAGAATTTGTCCCTTGCCCTCCTTCAAGATAACTGGAACTAATGTCTTATAAAAGCTGGACTGCCCCACATTAGGACCATATATGTTAAATATGGTCAGTTCTCCTGCATCGGTTTCCAATTTAGTCATCAACACCCTTCCATCCTCATCGTTGTGACATTGTCAGATTATGGCGCAAACGTCGGTGTATTAAGGTTAAAACTCCTGCCCTTCTCCCTTTTGCTGCTGAACCATATACTTGACCCACCCACATTCTCTTCATTCGCCAGAAATCCGCCTCCCCAGGTGCGTCTCCTGCAGTAAAGCAATATCAGCGTCCAGTTTCTTCAAATGCCTTAAAATCGATATTCTCTTATTTGGGGCCCTCAAGCCCTTAACATTCCAGGTCACGATTTTCATGCCTGTTTAACAATTTCCGATCCAGCAAGAGACACACGTGGTGGATGCCGACCTCCGTGAACTAGCATCAATAAAAAAATACTTTTGTACCCATGGAATATCGCCATCAACACACATCCCTCCCCCCTCCCCCTTCCCAACATCCCAACAATAATTTTCCTTTCAGGAAATTGAGTCACCCAACGGTATACTATTATAGACTTCTCTTTTTTCGCTCTCTTCTAGTCAAGGTTGCTGGTATAACCGTGACCAAAATGCATTATAAACTAGATCGCAATCTACCATTCATGCTCTTAACAGACGGTATGGCAGTTCAACTCTCTAAGGACCGGTGCTGAACTTTCTCTAACGAGACCAAGTCCTTCAAGTATGAATTCACCCAGTTACCTTTCCCTATACCGGTCTCATTCCCATTCTGGGCTTGATGTCTGGCTTTGCTCTTCTCTCTGGGTGTTCGGCGAGGATAGGATCCCAGACGATTTCGGCGCGAAAGTCCTTGATGATGATTCCCCCTCTGGGAGACATAACTTTCATGTCGATCCTCTAGGTTCTTTCTTGCATCCGCCGGAGTGTGATATGTTTCAATGGTGCCCTCCTTTCTAAAGATCCTGAGGGTAGCTGGGTAAATCAGCGCGAATTTCACCTTATCCTGGACAAGCTGCGTGCAGATCGTGGAAAAACGCTCTCTGTTTCCTCGCTACTTGTGCTGAATAGTCCCCAAATAGTAGAATCTTGTGTCCACGAATTTGTGGTGGACGAGCTGCTTTTCTGCACGTATCAGGACCAAGCCATTTTTTACCTTAAGGACCAGGCTATTTTTTGCAAATCTGACCAGTGTCAGTTTATGTGTGAATAACTTTAAAACACTTTTACTTATCCAGGCCGTTCTGAGATTGTTTTTTCGTCCAATATTGTACTTCATGACACTGGTAAAATGAAGTTAAAATTTATTTTATTTTTTGCACATAAAAATACCTAATTTACCCAAAATTTTGAAAAATTTGAAAATTTCAAAGTTTCAGTTTCTCTACTCCTGTAATACATAGTAATACCCCCCAAAATTGTGATGACTTTACATTCCCCATATGTCTACTTCATGTTTGGATCATTTTGGGAATTACATTTTATTTTTTGGGGACGTTACAAGGCTTAGAAGTTTAGAAGCATTTTTCGGAAAATTTCCAAAACCCATTTTTTAAGGACCAGTTCAGGTCTGAAGTCACTTTGTGAGGCTTAGATAATTGAAACCACCCAAAAATGACCCCATTCTATAAACTACACCCCTCAAGGTATTCAAAACTGATTTTACAAACTTCGTTAACCCTTTAGGTGTTGCACAAGAGTTATTGGCAAATGGGGATGAAATTTGAGAATTTCATTTTTTTGCCTAATTTTCCATTTTAACCCATTTTTTCCACTAACAAAGTAAGGGTTAACAGCCAAACAAGACTGTATCTTTATTGCCCTGACTCTGCCGTTTACAGAAACACCCCATATGTGGCCGTAAACTACTGTACGGCCACACAGCGGGGCGTAGAGTGAAAGGTGCGCCGTATGGTTTTTGGAAGCCAGATTTTGCTGGACAGTTTTTTTGACACCATGTCCCATTTGAAGCCCCCTGATGCACCCCTAGAGTAGAAACTCTATAAAAGTGACCCCATCTAAGAAACTACACCCCTCAAGGTATTCAAAACTGATTTTACAAACTTTGTTAACCCTTTAGGTGTTGCACAAGATTTAATGGAAAATAGAGATACAATTTCAAAATTTCACTTTTTTGGCAGATTTTCCATTTTAATATTTTTTTTCAAGTAACAAACCAAGGGTTAACAGCCAAACAAAACTCATTATTTATGGCCCTGATTCTGTAGTTTACAGAAACACCCCATATGGGGTTGTAAACTGCTGTACGAGCACACGGCAGGGCGCAGAAAGAAAAGGTGCGCCATATGGTTTCTGGAAGGAAGATTTTGCTGGACTGGTTTTTAGACACCATGTCCCATTTGAAGCCCCCTGATGCACCCCTAGAGTAGAAACTCTATAAAAGTGACCCCATCTAAGAAACTACACCCCTCAAGGTATTCAAAACTGATTTTACAAACGTTGTTAACCCTTTAGGTGTTCCACAAGAGTTATTGGCAAATAGAGAAATTTCAGAATTTAAATTTTTGGGCAAATTTTTCATTTTACTATTTTTTTTTCCAGTTACAAAGCAAAGTTTAACAGCCAAACAAAACTCATTATTTATGGCCCTGATTCTGTAGTTTACAGAAACACCCCATATGTGGTCGCAAACCGCTGTATGGGCACACGGCAGGGCGCAGAAGGAAAGGGATGCCATACGGTTTTTGGAAGGCAGATTGTGCTAGACAGTTTTTTGGGCACTATGTCCCATTTGAAGCCCCCCTGATGCACCCCTAGGTTAGAAACTCCAAAAGAGTGACCCCATTTTGGAAACTATGGGATAAGGTGGCAGTTTTGTTGGTACTATTTTAGGGTATATATGATTTTTGGTTGCTCTATATTACACTTTTTGTGAGGCAAAGTAACAAAAAATAGAAATTCTGAAATTTCATCTCCATTTGCCACTAACTCTTGTGGAACACTTAAAGGGTTAACAAAGTTTGTAAAATCAGTTTTGAATACCTTGAGGGGTGTAGTTTTCAAAATGGGGTCACTTTTTGGAGTTTCTACTCTATTGGTGCATCAGGGGGGCTTCAAATGGGACATGGTGTCAAAAATACCAGTCCAGCAAAAACTGCCTTCCAAAAACCATATGGCATTCCTTTCGTTCTGTGCCCTGCCGTGTGGCCATACAGCAGTTTACGACCAAATATGGGGCATTTATATAAACTACAGAATCAGGCCAATAAATATTGAGTCTTATTTGGCTGTTAACCCTTGCTTTGTTACGGGAAAAAATGGATTAAAATGGAAAATTTCCCCAAAAATAGCTGTTTTGGCACTGTTTTTATTTTTTATTATTTGCAACGTTCATCTGACAGGTACGATTATGTGCTATTGTTATAGAGCAGGTTCCTATGGACGTGGCAATACCTAATATGTCTACTTTTTTAATTTATCTAGGTTTTACACAATAATATCATTTTTTAAAACAAAAAAATCATGTTTTAGTGTCTCTATAGTCTGAGAGCCATAGTTTTTTTCAGTTTTTAGGCGATTGTCTCAGGTTGGGTATAATTTTTGCGGGATGAGATGACGGTTAGATTGGTACTATTTTGGGGTGCATATGACTTTTTGATCACTTGCTATTACACTTTTTGTGATGTAAGGTAACAAAAAAATTGCTTTTTTGACACCGTTTTTATAAAAAAAAAATTACAGTGTTCATCTGAGGGGTTAGGTAAGGTGGTATTTTTATAGAGCAGGTTCTTACGGATGTGGCAATACCTAATATGTCTACCTTTTTTTAATTTATCTAGGTTTTACACAATAATATCATTTTTGAAACAAAAAAAATCATATTTTAGTGTCTCCATAGTCTGAGAGCCATAGTTTTTTCAGTTTTTAGGCGATTGTCTCATGTAGGGGCTCATTTTTTGCGGGATGAGGTGACGGTTTGATTGGCACTATTTTTGCGTACATGCGACTTTTTTGATCACTTTTATTATCTTTTTTGGGAAGTAAGGTGGGCAAAATTTATATTTCCTCATAGTTTTTTTTTTTTTTTTTTTATGGCGTTCACCGTGCGGGGAAAGTAACATGATTTTTTTATAGATCAGGTCGTTACGGACGTGGCGATACCTAATATGTGTAGTGTTTTTTTTTGTTTTTTTTTTATTCAGTGATAAATGTTTTTTTTTTAATCTTTTACTTTTTTCACTTTTTTTTTACATTTTTTTGACCCAGACCCACTTGGTTCTTGAAGATCCAGTGGGTCTGATGTCTGTATAATACAGTACAATATACTATACAGTACTGTACTGTATTTTACTTACAGTTTGCCTGAACAGATCTATGCTTTCAGCATAGATCTGTTCAGCACCATGGACAGCAGGATGCCTGAGAAGGCATCCTGTTGCCATGGGAACCTTCCTCGTCTGTCCCTGGGGTGTCGGAGGGCTGTCTGGGGGCTCTCTCCCTCTCCCATCGGGGGGCTGCAAAGGCACAGCAGCCCCCCGATCGGAGAGGGAGGGAGCTCCCTGCGCTGTTAACCTTGTCCATACAGCGGTCCGTACAGACCGCTGTATGGAAAGGGTTAAGCGGCTGACATCGCATCAACGATGTCAGCCGTTTATACCAGGGTGCCAGCAATGTGCTGGCACCCTGGTATACCCACTAGAAACCAACGATTATTGAAGGGGAGGCGGGCGGGGGATCGCGATCCCGCCTGCCGCACCGCCCACCTCCCGCACCGCCCGCAACCCTCCCCCTGCACCACCCGCCCACATAATACCAGGGACCGCAGGGATCAGAAACTACATAAAGCGCAAAAAAAAAACGCAGGTCTGAATTGACCTGCGGTTTGAAGCGATCGCCGATACGGCGGGGTCACAGGACCCCCCTCGGCATTGACCCTGGGTGCCTGGCTGTGTGTAACAGCCGGCACTCAGCGCTGTCACCATGTCTGCAGACATGGTGGCAGTTTAATGTCATGACGTTTATACTCGTCATGGAGCACTAACTAGCAGTGCTCCATGACGAGTATACACGTCATAGGTCGGGAAGGGGTTAATAGAATCTCTTTCTCAGCATATTTAAGGTATTTAACGATCACAGCTCTTGGTCTTTGTCCCCGGTCTTCCTTAAAAGTCTCTCTTGCAGGACCAACCCGGTGTGCTCTTTCAGCGGTCATCTGCTGTTGTAGACCCAGGGTCTGTGGAAGTTCCGTTGAGCATATTTGTGCCAGTTGGTTAGGGGGGATCGACTCAGGGAGCCCTACAATTCTCAGATTGTTCCGTCGCGAACGGTTTTCCAGATCGTCAATTTTATTTCTGAGAATCTGGTTTTCTTTGAGGGTATTTTCTGCCAAGCTCTGCGTTTTGTCAAGCCTGTCCTCCATGACTCCTACTCTTTGTCCCAACTCTTGCAATTGAAGCGTGTGCTGTGCAATCTCACACTGTATATTTTGAAGACACGTGGCCACCGTCGCTTCCAGGGATGCCTTAATATCAGGCGTTAGCAGGTTCGCCACCTCTATAGCCAGCTCCTTGCAAGGGAGCTCCAGCCCTTTTGCCTGAGAGAGGGTCTGGGTCTTCATATGTTGTGTCTCAATCTCCGCTAACTGAGCAGGAGGCTGTGAAGAGGAGCGGGTGGGTCTTTGGCGCTTGTCCGCCATCTTACTTTGTCCCCTGCACGGCGATGTGTCTCGCTGTGAGAGTGATGATACTGAAGTCGGGGTGCCGCCGCGCACGATGTATCTTTCCATCAGCGGTATCTCCACCACCGGAGGAGTTTTAGAGGATTTATCTCCCCGTTTAACACTTGCAACCCCGACTAGATGTACTCGAGCACTTGGAGCTGGCTCTCTCTACCTCCTCATGGGAGCGCGACGGAACCGGAAGTCTCTCACTCACAATTTTGCCGAAAAACACAGCCATGAATAAAGAATGGTACCAAAACACCCTCCAACAGTAACTTCTTCCAACAATCCAACAACAGTTTGGTGAAGATCAATGCATTTTCCAGCACGATGGAGCACCGTGCCATAAGGCAAAAGTGATAACTAAGTGGCTTGGGGACCAAAACTTTGACATTTTGGGTCCATGGCCTGGAAACTCCCCAGATCTTAATCCCATTGAGAACTTGTGGTCAATCCTCAACAGGCGGGTGGACAAACAAAAACCCACTAATTCTGACAAACCTGAAAAAGAAGGACCAACACTGGAAATACTGACTCTTTGCATAAATGTCATGTAATTGTCGATAAAAGCCTTTGAAACGTATGAAGTGCGTGTAATTATATTTCACTACATCACAGGAACAACTGAAACAAAAGATCTAAAAGGAGTTTAGCAGCAAACTTTGTGAAAACTAATATTTGTGTCATTCTCAAAACTTTTGGCCACGACTGTACATACATGTCATTTTCAATAATTCTATCATAAATCTATTTACGGTATTTTCTATCTCGTTATATATCAGTCTATCTAGGGACCAACAGAGGGGGAAAGGATCATGCCTGTGCAGGAACAGTAAATGACCCCCTTGCATTCCAATAGAGAAGCAAAGAGAATGCCGCTTTATGGGGCCAATGGGCCACTTTACCTACTAGGCTCTTGTGCAACTGGCCAGTGTAAGGGACAGTGGGTGTGGACCCAGTGTGCCGACTAACCATTTTGTCTTTTGGCTAAACTTAAAGGGGTTGTCTCACTTCAGTAAATGGCATTTATCATGTAGAAAGTTAATACAAGGCACTTACTAATGTATTGTTTTTATCCATATTGCTTCCTTTGCTGGCTGGATTAATCATTACATTATACACTGCATGTTTCCATGGTTATAGACCGCGCTGCAATCCATAAGTGGTGGTCGTGCTTGCACGATATAGGAAAAAGCAGCCACCAGAGAGGCTGACGCTTTCTCCTATAGTGTGCAAGCACGACCACCACTGATAGATTGCAGAGTGGTCTGTAACCATGGAAAAGAACAGTGATGATAAAATTAATCCAGCCAGAAAAGGAAGCAGTATGGGTAATAACAATACATTAGTAAGTGCCTTGTTTTAACTTTCTCTACATGATAAATGCCACTTACTGAAGTGACACAACCCCTTTAATGACATTGTTCTGGCAGTTCCCTGGTATTCAACCTTTAACCCTCTACAGAGCACCCGAGCACAATGGAAGTCAATGGGAGAACCCGAGCATTAAACCAGGCACTCCTGCTCTGAAGAGGGGAGGGTGCCGGGTCCCACCAAGGTCTATGCAGAAGATCGCTGTACAGTGGTGGAATACCCCAGTGTTAGTCTGCACTTAGGAGTCCCTGCTCTGACTACATATATAGCTATGTCCATATATGGAGTCAGTGCTTGGGGACACACAGTGTATTTAAATTTAATTTACCCTCTATAATTCTGAAATGTTTCTGCCAGGATTTGAACTCACAACCTTCTACATTAGAGCCAAGAACCTTAACCACTATGCTATAGAGCTGCATGTTAACCTGCAGTTAAATATAAAATGATACTTCTGCTGTATAGGAATACTTACTACATGAGAAACTACATTCTAATGTAGAAGGCTGTGAGTTCAAATCCCAGCAGAAACTTTTCAGGAATAGAGAATAGAGATACACTGACTCGCGCATCACACTCGAGCACACGCGGTGTTCGGCCGAGCATCGCAATGCTAGAGTCAAAATGGTGTTCGGCCGAGCATGCTCGATCAACACTAATCTAAACCCTTTTTAAGACTGTCCACTGTTCCTGCTGTGACCACGTCCTGAGAAAGTCTATTCCAAAGATTTACAGTTCTTACACTAAGGAAGTTTTTATGCTTGTCTTTTGAGCGCATTTGACCTGGAACAGTTTTTCACCATATTTTTTGTATGGCCCATTTATATATTTGTATAGGTTAACCATGTCTCCCCTTCTCTCCTCAAGACTAATTAAATGTAATTCTTTTAATCTTTCTTCACAGCTAAGACCCTCCATGTCCCATATCAGTTTAGTCGCTCTCCTCTGTACTTTTTCCAGCTGCAGAACATCCTTTCTATGGACTGGTGCCCAGAAATGAACTGCATATTCCAGATGAGGCCGCACCAACGCTTTGTAAAGTAGTAATATTATATCCCTGCCCTGCGAGTCCATGCCTCGTTTAATGCATGACAGGTCCTTGGAGGACCTTTAGTTTCTCTCCTAGTTCCCTAAAATCATTTTTAAGGACCTTCCATCTCCCCCTGACTTTGTCATTGGTGCCAATGTGTACCATGACCGCTGGGTTTTCCCCAGCCCCACTCAGAAATCTGTCAATCCAATCCGCAATATGCCGAACCCCAGCACCCGGAAGACAACACACTGTTCGGCATTCACAGTCTCTGCGACAGATGACCCTGTCTGTCCTCCTAATAAAAGAGTCCCCTACCAACAGTATTTGTCGGACCTTTGCAGCATTCCTTTTCCCCTCCTTCCTGCAGCGGTCATCCTCCTGGTTTCTAGGAGGAACGCCCTGCTGCAGTGTTGCTGGCCCTGGGCTTTCATCCCTAATATCAGCCAAACAGGCATATTTACTAGGGCGTTCCAACTCAGGTCTAGCCTCCCTGGCACTTTTCCCTCTACCTCTTCTTCCTACATTAACCCAACTGCTGACCCGATAGTGCTGATCTTGCCCTCCTCCTCCCACCTACATTTCACTGACCCCAGCCAGTGCCTACACAGTGAGGTCTAAGCCTCTCTCCAGTTTTGCAATGCCCCTATTTCAAGCTGCTTATTTAGATCCAAAATCTGGGCTTCCAAATATGCAACATGATTGCATCTAGTGCAAATGTATTCACCCTCGAATGACTCTTCAAGGCACGCATACATTGCACAGGACACACTCTTAGTAGCATTGTCCATGGAACACATGTTTAAATGGGGATGAACAGTAAAGAAGGAAAACAGTAAATATGAGTTAGAATTAGACGCTGTCTGCTGTAGTTGGAGGACTAGCTAGAATCAAGTCAACAACACACAAGGAAAAGCTATCAAACCTTAATCTTGCTCCTTGTCTTTCACTCCGGTTCTTTAAACTCCACTCACAAGCCCACTTAGTACAGGAAGCCCAGGTAGAGCGAGCTCAGGATGAGTTCAGTGGTGCAATTACTAAAAGCACCTGGAAGCACAAACCACTCCCCTTAACCAGGTACAGAGCAGAGAAAACCCCGGGCCAGTTTTCACCTTTCTGCCCAGGCCATTTTTTGCAAATCTGACATGTGTCCCTTTATGTGGTAAATAACTTTGGAACACTTTTACTTATCCAAGCCATTCTGAGATTGTTTTTTTCTCGTGACACATTGTACTTCAAGACAGTGGTAAATTTGTGTCAATATATTTTTCCTTTATTTATAAAAAAATCCCAAATTTACCCAAAATTTGGAAAAATTCACAATTTTCTAAATTCGAATTTCTCGACAGATAGCAATGCCTCATAAAATAGTTATCAGTCATCATTCCCCATATGTCTGCTTTATGTTGGAATAATTTTGAAAATGTCAGTTTATTTTTTTAGGGCGTTGGAAGGCTTTAGAAGTTTAGAAGCCATTTTTCAAATTTTCAACAACATTTCCAAAACCATTTTTTAAGCACCAATTATAAAGTGATTTTGAGGGGCTTACATAATGGAAACCACCCATAAATGACCCCATTTTAGAAACTACACCCCTCAAATTATTCAAAACTGATGTTACAAACTTTGTTAACCCTTTAGGTGTTCCACAAGAATTAAAGGAAAATGCAGGTGATATTTCAAAATGTAATTTTTTATACAGATTTTTCATGTTAATCATTTCTTTCTGGCAACACAGCAAGGGTCAGCCGTAAACTAAACCTCAATATGCATTACTCTGATTCCGCAGTTTACAGAAATACCTCATATATGATGGTAAACTGCTCTATGGGCACGTGGCAGTGGTCAGAAGGTAAGGAGTGCCATATGGATTTTGGAGGCAGATTTTGCTAGAATGGTTTTTGGGCACCATTTTGTATTTGAAGAGACCCTGAAGTACCCCTACAGTGGAAACCCTCAAAAAGTGACCCCATTTTGGAAACTACACCCTATTAAGGGGGCTACTAAGCACTTTGACCCCCTAAGAATTATACGGAATTTGAAAACACTTGGCTGTGAAAATGAAAAGTTTAATTTCTTCCAATAAAATGTTGCTTTAGCCCCGAATTTTTTATTTTCACAAGGGGTAACAGGAGAAAAAGCACCCCATAATTTGTCATTTTCTCCCGAATATGGAAACACCCCATATGTGGTGGTAAACTGCTGTTGGGGCACATGGCAGGACATAGCTTTTGCAGCGCAGATTTTGATGGATTGGTTTATGGGCGCCATTGGTTTTTATTTTTTTAGTGATTGTCTCATGTGGGGGCTCATTTTTTGCAGCATGAGGTGACCTTTTCATTGGTACCATTTTAGGGTACATAAGACTTTTTGATCGCTTGGTATTACACTTTTTGTGAGGCAAGGTGAAAAAAAGGCTGTTTTGGCGTAGTTAAATTTTTAAATTTTTTAATAGTATTCACCTATAGGGGAATATAATGTGATATTTTTATAAAGTAGATTGTTATGGACGAGGCGATACCCAATATGTCTATTATTTTTATTTTTGTTAAGTTTTACACAGTAAATGCATTTTTGAACAGAATGAAATCTTGTTTTTGTGTTGCCATTTTCTGACTGCCCTTTTTAAAAAAAAAAAAATTCTGGCAATTATGTTAGGTTCGGTCTAATTTTTGGTGAGATGAGATGGCAGTTTCATTAGGACCATTTTAGGGTACATAAGACTTTTTGATTGCTTGGTATTATACTTTTTATGAGACAATGTGACAAAAAATTGCATTTCTTTTTATAGCATTCACCTGGGGGGGCATCTCATGTGATATTTTTAGATAGCAGGGTGTCTATCATTTTAATTTTTGTTAGGTTTTACACAGTAAATGCATTTTTGAACAGAATTAAATCTCATTTTTGTGTTGCCATTTTCTTTTGTATTTTTTTGTATTTTTTGTGCGATTGTATTCTGTAGGGCATTTTTTCCGGGATAAGATGACTGTTTGATTGGTACCATTTTGGGCTAAATATGCCTTTTTGATCGCTTGGTATTACACTTTTTGCGAGAGAAGGTGACCAAAAATGGTCTTTTTTTGTTTTGTTTTTTACTGCATTCACCTGAGTGGATCATGTGATATTTTTATAGAGCCGGTCGATATGGACGTGGCAATGGCTAATATGTGTACTTTTATTTTTTCCCATTTTTTACAATTTTTTTATTTCTTAATTATAGAAAAAATGTACAAATGGAGGCAAGCTGTCCTAGTCCCATTCCAGGATGGGTTGAAGGAGGACAATGTTATACAATTAACAGGAAACTTTAAAAACCCTTTAAAGACAAGATTTGACCACTAATACTAATAAAGAAAACAGTGCTGCTGCAGAGTACAGAAAAGGGCAACATGCCTTAGCCCTGCAAATAAACGTACCATAAATAAGTGATGTACCTGCACCGACACACCTAAACGCCACCCACTGTCCACTTTTCACGTGGAGGGTTGTGATTAAATAGCTATAAAGAGAAGAGCTAACTCAGCAATCAAATACATAGCAAAAGCTTTTCAGTTACTTGTAGTTTAACGCTGAGTTCACACCTGAGCGCTTTACAGCGCGTTCCTACGCGCTGTAAATGCTCAACAGGCAAGAACCAATGATTCCCTATGGGCATGGTTCTCACCTGAGCGTTTTACAGCGCGTACGAAGGCGCTGTAAAACGCCCTACGCCCCAAGAAGTACAGGAGCTTCTTTAGGGCGTAATGTTGCGTGTTCCCACACATAGACTTCCGGGAACGCGCGACAATGGACGTTTGCTTGTTTCCGGAGCCGCGTATGTAAACGCCCGATAAAATCGCGCATACAGAGTACGCTCAGGTGTCGAAGGTCGCTGATCCCTGCTCTATATCTTCAGCTTTCCTCAGAAGCGCACAGCCCCGGTCAGTGGCTAGAGCACTCGTGTGGAAGCCAGCAGGTAGTTCAAAAAGAAATTTGAGTGTGACGTTGCACACTTCCACAGATGCCTGCAGAGACCAAACTTTCTTCCAACGCGTTTCGGAATCCAGTGGACTCCATCAGGGAAAGAGGTAAGTAACGCTCTCAGGTGTTATATAGGCTCCAGTTCCCATGGTTTCCTGCATAGTCTGTAAATGAGGCACAGATATACTTGCATGCTTCTAAATATCCTTAAAATACCTTAAATTGTAAATAGAGAGTATTTGGAAATGGGAATGCAGTCAGTGGGAAAAAAACATACTGTCTCTGAGGAAGAAATCTACTGCTAGCTAGAAGAAATCCAGTGGTCAACTGTGCATGTCTATTGGCAGAAAATTATAGCAGCTGCCAGATACCTAACTCAACAGCAATGTGTTAAGCATCTATGCAGGATTGAACTTTGTGTAAAAATCGGAAACCAGTATATAAAAAATAAATAAAAATTATACAATACTATGGAGCATCTTCACAGATAATGGTAGAGCTGGGGCAATGTGGGCTTTTACGGAGAAGTACTTGTGGAGGGAGGGGGTAGCCAGGATCATAGAAAAGTTAGAGAAGTGGTCTAGCACATCACTTATTTGGGGATGGAGTGGTCTAACACATAGAAAAGCTAGCAAAGAAGTAGTGTGGGTATAATAAACCAAGAGAAGTCAGTAGCAAAACAAGAGTTGCTGAAGCCGACAGTCACATATGGGAGATAGGTGTGTGCATGCCATAGGAGAACAGTTCTTTGCCGTCATGCAAAAATACATTTATGATTGCTGCCAACAAGAAATCCAGAAGTTGGAGGCACAAGTGCATGCACCTTGGAAACATAAAAAAAAAATAATAATAACCTTGGTCTTACTATAGTAGTTCTAAGGATTCTGTCCTTGGCTAGCAGTCACAAAATGGGGGTCATCTATTAGAGCTCTATCTATGTCTATCTAGTTTCTGGTGTAGAAATGTAAGTTTACTCACAAGTGCCCTTTTGCAACAAAATTTGCCAGTTTCTAGCTTTTTCAGATACCTTCGACACTTTGCCAAAAAGTAGACGGGGCATGGGCCGAGATGGGCCATGGCAGTCCCATTTAACAACAGCAGAAAACTAATACACATATCACCATCTAGTCAAGCTCCTGGCTAGAGGAAATGCGGTACATTTATTAAGTGTGTGCCTATTAATAAATTGGTCGTAACTTCCTCCTGCGGGGCTTTTATAGGCTGTGACTGGTGTGTGAAATTCTGCTTTTAGTAAATGACCCCCAATAACTTCTCTAACTGGAAAAAAATAGGAGATTTTTGACTGTTTAAGACAAAAAAAAATATTTTACAAATTTGGGTTTTCTTACTAACTTGTGGAAACAGAATATATATTAGGATCCTGATACATTTTACATAATTTTTTGTATAGATAATTACTTTCTTCTCAGTCTGGAAAGACAGCTTGCAGACATTTGCAATGCTGTCTGTCTCTGTGTAGCCCAAGTGACAAAGGAGTTTGAAGTGAAGCAAAAATCAAAAGGATATATTCTGTGTGTGCCCAGTAGGAGATGGGAAGGAATTCATGCAGAAGTTATGTGCCAAGGCACTGCTTGGGAGAGTTCACAAAAAGAGTCTATGAATAACATGGTATCTCAGGATAACACACTCTGTCCTGGTGCCCGGCCCTAGGAAGCTCCCTTATAACAGTTTTATGATTAAGGCCTCGTTCACATTGATTTGTGTCTGTTCACACATTAGGGGTCTAGGAAAACCCCTTTAAAGGGAACCTGTCACCGGCATTATGTGTACAGAGCTGAGGACATGGGTTGTTAGATGGCCGCTAGCACATCCGCAATACCCAGTCCCCATAGCTCTGTGTGCTTTTATTGTGTAAAAAAAACGATTTGATACATATGCAAATTAACCTGAGATGAGTCCTGTATGTGAGATGAGTCAGGGACAGGACTCCTCTCAGGTTAATTTGCATATGTATAAAATCGTTTTTTTTACACAATAAAAGCACACAGAGCTATGGGGACAGGGTATTGCGGATGTGCTAGCGGCCATCTAACAACCTATGTCCTCAGCTCTGTACACAAAATCCCGATGACAGGTTCCCTTTAAGGCACAGCAGAGGCTGCAGACTGCGTCACAGGTAGAACACAAACTCTAGCCTACTGTAGGGCTTAATGATGCATCAATTATGATTCATAGGTCCTAATCTTACATCTATAGAAAACAGGTGTTATAGTGGAGGTCCCTGGTCACCACTGCTCAACTCCTCCCAGTGGGCATAGCCACTGTCTTACTCACCTGGTTCGGTGCTCCTGGTATCCCAAGGTTCAGTCTCACCAACGTCCGTCTTCACCTACCCAGTGATCCTAGTCTCCGGAGTAGTGCTGCTCCATGCCACTTCTGCTTCCTACTGTGCCCGTTTGGTCACCCTGGGGTACTTAAGGCAACTTCTCTTCTGGAAAGGTGCCTAAGCAATAGGTTCTCTACTGTCCTGCAGAGGTGTGCTGCTTCTCATTTGTCTGTCCATGTACTGAATTCTCACTAAACTCCAGATTTGACAGTACACTGCGTGCTCCTGACTCCAGGCAGTTAATTGGACTGAATGAATTCTGCTTGTCGTGACTTTGTCTTGTTCGTGACTACAGTTTTGCCTGATCCCTTGATGTCTCTAGACCGCCATGGGGCTGCAGTCTACTGAACAGAGACTACTCCAGGAGGTAGCAGTGTGCTGGTTCCCCCGCAGCGGAGTCCAGATCCCTGTGTAGGGGGTTAAGACCAGGGGGACCAGTTAGATAACATCCTTAGGAGTAGTCCCACGCCAAATCTGTTCAGTAGACACAGCGGATCTACATCTGCTTTGTTACAATGAGAAGCAGTCTGGAGATGATTCAGTAACAGAAAACATAATATACAAGGCTAACAAGATCTGCAGTTGTCCTCCAGTGTATTCCTGGATTGCGGCTATGCCATACAACAGCCTATGCAAATTCTCACATTTTATTATTAAGAAATAAACAAGCGCCAGCAGTGGAATTAGCCATTATGAATGTATAAGAGAATGCACGCAGTTAAGTAATTTTTCCTCTGGTATTTTAAAGCCTTTTGAAGGATAGCTGATGTAGGAATTTTTATTGTTTTAGCTGGAGCTATTGGAGATAACTGGCAACAACCGCAGGTTTTTTTCTTCCTACTACATGATAACTAGATGGCAAATTTGTTCCAACTTTAGTTTTTACTATGCATCTTAATATGAATAATGCATCAAAAACTGGCATTCCTGGAACTATAATATTACTATTAATGGACTATCCATATGACAGGCCATTACTATCCGATTGGTGGTGGTCCAACTTCCGGCAGGCACGCTTAGCTGCTGAATGAGGAGTCAGACCCTTAAGACCCGTACCCCTCTAAACACAGCTACTAAAACACTAAAACCACATATCTTTAAATAATCCCATGTATTTCCCGTACAGTAAATTGGTTAAAAGCCTTTTTTTATTCAAAAAGCAAAGTCAATTAGATTCTTATTTTAATGATTTATTAAACCATAGCCGAAAGTCTCTCATTAAATCACTGGAATGAGACAAAAAGCGCCATATTACGGATGATTAGATAAAAGATTATTCATAGATGTCACAACTAAATTACTTTTTGATCTTCTATTATTCTAGAAGCCACAGAAACTGCAGCTAAAACATTTATAAGGGTCACATGCAGAGTAAATGTCCCGGAAGCCACGCAAAACTAATCATTCAGTTTGTAGAAACTGTTATAAAGAGTGTATTAAGGGACGAGATTAGGAAGATGTTAAATTAGCCCATCCCCCCTAAAGTCAGTTCTCATTGCCTAAAAGATATTACTGGGCCACAGCACCGCGGTGTCACAGCCAGAACCACGTGGCACCTCTTGGTCAATCAGATTCACAAGCACACTGCCTGTACATGCGTTTTGTTGGCAAAATTGATGCTCTTTATTAAAGGAGTCTGTCTTATGGTTCAGTTCTCCTTCGGGTATTTGGTACATATTTTTTTAAAAAGATTGGGGGTCATTTACAAAGATTTTTAATTTTTTTATGGCAAAAAAAGTTTTAGCCATAAAAATAGTTACAAGATCCCCTTTTGTGACTCTTTAAACTCCAGTACAACAATAATTAGTCCCACTGGCTTTTTACAGGGGCGTGTCGGGGTCTAGGCCAGGGCTCAGCCACCAGCCCTGGAAAATTTATATACATTTATGCATGGAAACAGGCGTAAAAGTAGAGTGAAAACTACTTCAGTCAGGGCCTGGAGTAGATTTCACTCAAGTCACATGGAATGCCGGACATGCGCCTAATTTATGACCTGTCCTACGCAGGGGCTATTAAAGACTGACGGAAAAAAAATACGGTCTTTGATTAATGACCCCCAATATGTTTATATTGAGCTTCCGAGTCCCTAAGGTGCTGCTATGAGGCACAGCGTGTCCAGACCAGTTATTAATAGAACCAGCCTTGGAGCAATAGTTTTAAATGTCCCTTGTACCCGGCTCATCAAGACCCAGGGTCATCAGCTCATATGGTCACAACTCCTCCATCTGCCTTCTTCCACTTTGGCATCCTAATCCTCTCACTCCACCTTTTCTGCAGTCACCATCCAGACAGCAACATGGACAGGTGTTTAGGAAAGGGAATCGATTCCTAGTTTTGCCTTCAAGACTATATCAAAATGGTGCATAAAACTGCACCATACGGCCTTGAAGCACACGTTACTACAAAACCAGGCCCAGACTGACCATCTGTAATTTCTGTCAGTTTCCAGAAGGCCCATAGAAGAGATAACGTGGATACGAGTTGTCTGCTCAAACTACCCACCTGGTCAACCCAGCTTCTTCAGCCATTTGAATATTTCCCTAAATGCGAGGTAAAAGATATTTGACTTAGGCTACATGCACATGACTGTATGTGTTTTGCGGTCCGGAAAAAAAAAACGGATGACGTTCCGTATGGCATCTGTTTTTTTTGTGGATCCATTGTAATAATGCCTATCCTTGTCCGCCAACTAGAAAAAAAAATAGGATATGCACAATTTTTTTTGCGGGGCAACGGAACGGACATAGTGATGTGGACAGCACACAGTGTGCTGTCCGCGTTTTTTGCGGACCCATTGAAACGAATGGGTCCGCATCCTATCCGCAAAATAAACGGAACGGACACGGAAACAAACAACGTTTGTGTGCATGTAGCCTTAAAGGGAGCCTTTCACCAGAGACCTCCCTATGAAACTAAGAGCATAGATAGCTGTAGGTCACATTCTGCCTGGTTTTGTCAATCAAAGCAGGGAGGAAGGAGCTGGGCACTGGAGGGAGTGGAGATTTGGGGCCAGGTGCTCAACAGTGATGACCTTGTTGCAGCAAACAGCTCATTTGCATATTAAATGAGCAGAGCCTTGGATTGGGAAGGGTGAAAAACCTTTAATTCAGGTGACCTTCATCTATCTAAGTGTGCTCTTGGTTTGATATTTGATGATGATTTAAGACAGGGATATGAAACTGGTGGCCCTCCAGCTGTTGCAAAACTACAACTCCTAGCATGCCCTGATAGCTGTAGGCTGTCCAAGCATGATGGAAGGGCCAGGAGTTTGACATCCCTGGTAAGATATAGGGCTTACTGAAACCCCCTAGTGCTAGCACTGCAGCTTACCGACTTGCAATGTCGTAGGGGCCTAAAGGGTATATTACACAGGCAGATTTTCTTCCCGATAATCGCTAACGAGCGTTCTTATGAACACTCGTTAGCATACATCTGGCAGTCGAATACTGCCTCCCATTGCCTAATGAACGAGGAAATGTTCATCAGGCAATTCAGATCTTTCAGTATGCTGAAAGATCTGGATTTTCTGGCTGCAGATCGTGCTGTGGAATCACGATCTGCAGCCAGCACACCGCTGTCCTACATGGGGGTGAGCGATGGCATAGTGATCACTCCCTCCTCATGCTGCGGAGGAGATTGCTGCATGTAATAGCTGGGGTGTCTAATACACACTTTACTAGACTGAAAACCCCTTGTGATATCACAATAGCATACGTAGGAGAACTGCAAATGGGCTCCTTGAGCGGCAACTGCTTTTTTGATGACAGTGGCGTGTCCTTACATGTTATCTGATAAACAGTAGAAACCTCTGACCTCACCACCGTAATTCACATCCTTGCGCTTGTTAATTTTCCTGTTTCCCACACATCAAATTCAAGACCCCACTGTTCACCTTCTGTATAATACATAAAACCTCTTGACAGGTGCCATTGTCACTAGATAATCCACGTTGTTTAACAGTTTTAATCTTATGGCTGATCAGTTTATTTGCTTGTAGATAGCAAGTGGATATACAGTACTTACCAAAGTTTCATTTTTCGACCAGGGCTGATTTCCATTCCCAGTCCAACCTTGTACAGAGCTGCAGTTGTACAATGCCCTATGTCAGGGTTTTCTCCCCTAGAAGCAAAGCTTCTACAGCGGAAAAGCTCATACCTCATGTGGCGGTGCACGGTACAATCTTTCGCTGTAGGATTCATGTAAAAAGGCTCCATGCACCTCTATGGCAACCATATTATTATTGCATCGCACACAATAGAGTGGCAACAGCGGTGTGCCGAAGGTCTACGCATGGCCAGACTATTAGCGAGACCTCCAGTCCGATGCTCCTCCAGTAATATCTCAAAGATGGGTTAGATTAGGACATAAATGGAGATTTCATCATGGACTGTGATAAAAGTCCTTAAAAGGGTTATCTCATTACAACTTATTTCCAATCCACAGGATAGGGGGATCTGAATGCTGGGGATCCCACCGATCACAAGAACCATGGGCCATGTTCCCCCGTCAGAATGGAGTGGTGACACGCATGCATGTCCGCCGCTCCATTCAGCTCTATGGGACGGCCGGATATAACGGAGTACAAGTGCTTGTCCATCTCCGGCAGACCCATAGAGTTGAACGGAGCGCCAGCATGCATGCTTGTTCAAACGGGGAAACATGGGCCCCAGCGGTTGGATACCATCGATCAGACACTTATCCCCGATCCTGTGGGTATGGAATGAGTTGTTGTAATGGGACAATCCCTTTAAGTATTTACCTGCCACCCTATGCAAAAACCACACAATACATCTGGGGAGATTTATGCTTTAAGCTTAATGATTTAGAATATTGGCTTAATTTGCACCAAAAACCAGTGTATATACTCTGCACTGCATTTATCATTGCAGATAAATTTGCACCTCATGTGTCAAGAGGGCGCAGCTTAGCGGGAAAGGGATATGGCTTAAGACGTGTCACAAATTTGGAGTAATTTATGACACAATATAAGAAACTAATATGTGGCATAAAGGGTGAAATGTGTCCATCATCAGTTACTTTAATGGAGTTTTTATAACTTTTTTTTTTTTACCAGATGATAGGTCATCAGTAACTGATCAGTGGGGGTCCGAAGCCTTCTCACAGCTTACCCTAGACCAGTGACATCACATTCATCGGTCATATGGCCTAGGTGCAGCTCAGCCCTATTGAAGGGAATGGGCCTGAGCTGCAATACCAACCACAGCTGATATATCGCACTGTACTTGGTAAGCTGTGAGGAGGCCGTGGCGTCCTTGGACATCTGATCAGTGGGGGTCCTGGGTGTCGGACCCCCATCCATCACATACTGATGACCTGCCCTGAGGAAAGGTCATTATCAGCATAAAAAAAGTTAGAAAACCCCTTTAATACATTTGATGCATCGTTAAACTGTCTAGACCTGGGATGCTCAACCTGTGGCCCTTCAGCTGTTGCAAAACTACAAATCCCAGCATGCCCTAATAGCTCCAGGCATGCTGGGAGTTGTATATTTGCAGCAGCTGGAGGGCCACAAGTTGGGCACCCCTGGTCTAGACTAATAGGGTAATTTTTCAAACTGGTGTAAAGTAGAACTGGCTTAGTTGCCCATAGCAACCAATCAGATTCCGCCTTTAATTTTTCACAGCTCCTTTGCAAAATAAAAGGTGGAATCTGATTAGTTGCTTTGGGCAACTAAGCCAGTTCTACTTTACACCAGTTTGATAAATGACCCCCTAAGTTCCCACTGTCTAAATATTATACAGAATTAATAAATCTGTCCCACTGTGATAAATCTACATTGTGGGCCATTTATATGGATACACCTCAATAAAATGGGAATGGTTGGTGATATTAACTTCCTGTTTGTAGCACATTAGTATATGTGAGGGGGGAAACTTTTCAAGATGTCCGATGACCATGGCGGCCATTTTGAAGTCGGCCATTTTGAATCCAACTTTAGTTTTTTCAATAGGAAGAGGGTCATGTGACACATCAAACTTATTGGGAATTTCACAAGAAAAACAATGGTGTGCTTGGTTTTTACGTAACTTTATTCTTTCACGAGTAATTAACAAGTTTCTGAGCACTTATAAAATGTGTTCAATGTGCTGCCCATTGTGTTGGATTGTCAATGCAACCCTCTTCTCCCACTCTTCACACACTGATAGCAACACAGCAGGAGAAATGCTAGCACAGGCTTCCAGTATCCGTAGTTTCAGGTGCTGCACATCTTGTATCTTCACAGCATAGACAATTGCCTTCAGATACGAGATGTGCAGCACCTGAAACTACGGATACTGGAAGCCTGTGCTAGCATTTCTCCTGCAGTGTTGCTATCAGTGTGTGAAGAGTGGGAGAAGAGGGTTGCATTGACAATCCAACACAATGGGCAGCACATTGAACACATTTTATAAGTGGTCAGAAACTTGTAAATAACTCGTTAAAGAATAAAGTTATGTAAAAACCAAGCACACCATTGTTTTTCTTGTGAAATTCCCAATGAGTTTAATGCGTCACATGACCCTCTTCCTATTGAAAAAACAAAAGTTGGATTCAAATTGGCAGACTTCAAAATGGCCGCCATGGTCACCACCCATCTGGAAAAGTTTCCCCCCTCACATATACTGATGTGCCACAAACAGGAAGTTAATATCACCAACCATTCCCATTTTATTAAGGTGTATCCATATAAATGGCCCACCCTGTAGTTCACTGGAGTTTGGTTTTCTTCATTATAATTTTTCTCACTTCCGCTTTATTATGTACCGACAAGACCACAGACGCCTTTGTTTTCCATCTCATTTTATTACATATTCAGAATTTATTATAATTTTCAGTCATTATGGGAAAATGCTCTAAACGGGTTTTATACATATCTTTATATAAATAAAGGCATGGACATAGGAAATCCTGCAATAACATACATTACTGGCATTAAAGAAAAAGAAATACACTTTCTTCATTTTGGTGACAAACTAGTATCCATTATGTAGAGACTGTACTGGTGAATGCATTGCCATCAGTCCCATCCTGTAGAAATCCGGACCGCACACGAGCTAGGGACCACTGAATAAGGACACTACATTTGGGTGTTCTTTTATCAAGTCGTTTCCCAGGAGCAGGACTCAACCTTAGAAATCAATACTGTTGGAATTGAATACGCCCGGCAATCGCTCATTGCTTGCTATCAAGTCCTGGCTGCGCATCGTTCATTTTAATTGTCTCCTTATAGAAAAACAGCAAGGGTTTAATTAACTTGTTGATTTCGGTAACAACCTGAATGGTTCTAAAATAATACGGAGGTATAGAAATTCAATATGAAAACTGTGATAAAATTCCAGTTTTCTATACAATAATGGAGTGTATTTTTGCTGTGGATCAGATGGGGACCCATTAATTTCAATGGAGCACAAAAAATGTGGACAGCACACCGTATGCTGTCCCCGTCTGTATGTCCGTTCTGCGGGCCTCCAAAAAAGATAAGAGCATGTCCTATTCTCGTCTGTTGTGGACAAGAATAGGCATTGTTACAAAGGGTCTGCAAAAACAAAGAGCAGATGCAACACGGACGTCATACATATATATTCCGCAGATGCGCAATTTGCAGACCGCAAAATACATACAGTCATGTGAATGCATCCCCAATGAGTAAGGTGTGAATGGCGACTTCCAGGCAGCTATGAAAGGAGATGAAATGTACTGGAACATGCCAGATCTGCATCAATAACAGCGAGTTACCACCCCAGTGTATCCACCTACAGGGGTAAGTCCTCATGCACATAGCCGTATCATGGATCTGCGTTGTGTCCGCCCATAATAGGGCTCCTATTGAAATGAGTGGGGATGAGGGAGGACAAAAAATTTGAGTTTTTTTTCTATGAAATGATGGCATGTTCTATGAGATGATAAATGACTGAGGTATACAATACATCTCTAGGAGCATTGCTTCTAGGAGAAAACACCTCTTCTATGGTAACTGGCAGGGGATGGCATAGTACCACACAAAGTATCCATAGGGATAGACTGTATGCCAACGTACACGACTCTGCGGGAGTTGGGATTGCATGATGGGAGTCGCAGTTTTGCAACACCTGGAGAGTCGCAGGTAGCGGACCATTGCTGTGTAGCCTTCATGTTCTCAGCAGGGGAGGGGTGATATGTAAAGGCAGCTTCCAACAACTCTCAGAACTACGCAAAAAGATGATACAAGCTTAAAAAAAAAAAAAAAAATTCTCGTCTGAATTATTCAGCCTCTGTTATTACAAATGTTTTGCTCGGCAGTGGATGAACATGTCTAGCTTGTTGCCTAGCGACAGGAATAGCAGGAAGCAGGTGACAACGGGTGTCTAGTGCCATCATGTTTAGAAGCGTCAATGGCAAAGAGCGATGGCACATACCTGCTTAGTTCTGTGTAGTTAAGGCTTTTGCGGAATGGCACAGACAGCCTTTGATATAACTGCCTATTCTTGTCCGCAAAGCGTGGACAAGAATAGGACAGGTTATATTTTTTTTTGCAGACCACGGAACGGAGCACACGGAGTGCTGTCCGCATCTTTTGCGGCCCCATTGAATTAAATACAAAACTGCGGCTCGGATGAGCCAAAACTGCGGCTCGGATGCGGACCAAAACAATGGCCGTGTGCATGAGGCCTAACAGTAATGTCTGGGATCCCATAATGCACTGCTCCAAGGCAAGAGGAAACAAACAGAATCTGGGATCAAATCTAGGAAATTTATCAAAACGTTAAAACGTTTTAGTTGCCCATAGCAACCAATCCAATTCCACCTTTCATCTTCTAAAGGAGCTGTGAAAAATGAAAGGTGGAATCTGATTGGTTGCTATGTGCAGTTTTCTTTTACACCAGTTTTGATAAATCTCCCCTAATGAACTGAAACAAAGCCACCAACAATTCTACAGAGGTGGGGGCCAAATTTAACGGAAGGTGGGGGACACAAGTAGGCAGGCCAACACCTGTAGGCAGGGACGGCAATACCAGCATAGTGCAGAACAAAATACCGCCCCAAATACCACAGTGCAGCACCAAATACTGCCACCCGTGCCACAGTGTGAAACTGTATCATCGTCTTATACAGGTGAATTCAGGAGGGCATCTGATGCTGCGACATTAATTAATGCTGAGAGCACGAGATCATTATGTACTTGGCTGACGTCCGTGAGGAGGGCTTAGGTGACCCCATGCCTACATTTTTTGTCCCTATTATACCTCCACACACAGTTTTGTCCCAGGTATATTTTTAGCTCCAAAGAAGACCTCAACATGACTGACTTGTTCAGTGTTTTTTGTAGAGATTTCTGAGGCATTTTTGTCCCGTCCATAGAATGTGTTTTACTGGCATATTTATTTAAAGGAAAGTATTTCCCCCTATAATGGTACTTTCTCTGGAGAGTTGTAAGAGGACAAGAAAGCATTAGAAAAAAAATATACATTAACTCAAAAACCGTACTTCAAGGGTAAAAAATCCCAGCAAAAAATGGTGTTAAAACTGCAAAATTAGAAAAAACAACTCAATAGCAGTTCACAGGGCGTCTGTGGCAATGCAGCTGCACCTCATATTAGGGGTATTCCGGTTACATTAAGTTATTCCCTAGCCACAGGATAAGACATAACTATTAGATCGGTGAGGGTCCTACCAATCACGAGGGTCCTGTTCCCCCTGTAATGAACGGAGTGGCTGTTTGGGCATGCGTGCAGCCGCTCCATTCTTTCCTATGGGAATTCCGTAGATAGCCAAGTGCTATACTTGACCATCTCTGGAATTCCCATAGAAATGAATGGAGCGGCCGCACGCATGCCCGATTGTTCATTGCAGGAGGGAAAGGGCCCCCCATTGTTGTGATTAGTAGGAGTCGCAGCGGTAGGACCCTCACCGATCTAATAGTTATGCCTTATCCTGTGGGTAGGGGTTAACTTACTGTAACCGGAATACCCCTTTACTTCCCTGGAGCTGAGCTGCAATACGAGACACACCTGAAGGACAGTAGTGGCGCTGTTTCTGAAAGTAGGTAGCAATGTATTTCTAATGCTGGATATCCAATAATCTATGGTAAGGTGGAAAAACTATGGACAATTGACTTGACTATAAAAAGAGTATACAAAAGGGTCACTGCTTTACAAATGTACTAACTGATTAGTAGAAAATTATTAAATCAGAATTATGGCACATCTGGAGCTTCACCTTTTAAAGTTACTTTCCAGTTCACATATAATCTACCTCAGAAGTGGTGTAACCTTGCAAATGCATTGCATAAGTTATCCTACTCTGCAATTACAATTCTGCAATTAGAGGGGTTACCCAGGCTCTAAGTACTGAGTACAGCACATGGATGTTGTGTGTGCTGTCCGCAACCGTGCGTCTGTTTTGCGGACAAGAATCTGCCTTTATATTTATATATATATATATATATATATATATATATATATATATATATAATACAACAGATGATGCAGCAGCACAGTCAGACGTTGTGCGCTGGGTGCAATGTTCCTCAGAGAGGCTGGCTAGTCCTCCAACATATATATTCACCAAATGAAGA
This sequence comes from Bufo gargarizans, assembly GCF_014858855.1. Classification (NCBI taxonomy): domain Eukaryota; kingdom Metazoa; phylum Chordata; class Amphibia; order Anura; family Bufonidae; genus Bufo; species Bufo gargarizans. Next base: position 471,433,915 of record NC_058082.1, on the reverse strand, counting down.
GGCAGCACTTCCAGTCATGGGTGATAGGGTGACGACCCCAAACTTTATTCCCAGCAACGTTTCGGCCTTCTCTCTGAGGCCTTTGTCAAGCTTGACAAAGGCCTCAGAGAGAAGGCCGAAACGTTGCTGGGAATAAAGTTTGGGGTCGTCACCCTATCACCCATGACTGGAAGTGCTGCCTCTTCATTTGGTGAAATATATATATATATATATATATTTTTTTTTTACAGTGGGTCCTGCGAAAATCTTGCGGAAACCAAAATGGATATTGTCGTGTGCAGGAGGCCTTACACCGTAGATGGAGCCGTTTGCTTCCGGCTACACAGACTGTGTTTTGTGCAGCACTGGCAGCTGCTAAGAAACAGCTTATCGGAGGAGGTCCTACGTGTCGGACCCCACCTGATCTGATATTGATGACCTACCCTAAGGATCGCTCATCCATAACTGGAGCTTAGACACCACCTTAAACATATGCTTTATTCTAAAAGTACAAATAAAATTCTCCATAAAACGCCCACTAAAAACTTAGAAACAATACAGACTAGACTTAATACCGATACATTTTGGAATCTCTTTTTCCAAACTATTATTTTGAAATCTTGGACCGTGAGTTTTTTTTTCAAGGTTTTCCAGCAATGGGCTGGACTCCGGTATGCCAACACTGTGTGGCCAGTGATGGTCCCACCAGCGATCATCAGAAAGAGGAGGCAATGGTTTTTCTGCAGTGACATCTATATGTGTGTGCTAGGTGAAGACAGAGGCTTAGGGGTAGACACAGGGCATTCGCAGACCACTGACATGGGTTAGTACTGGCATTATTGAGTCTTACATTTTTGTTGTAGGGTTAGGTGATTGCAGTAGGCACTTTATTATACTCTATGTACCCAGTGGAGACCATGGCTATTACATTATGTATGATGTTATAATGGTATTTACTGCAGCAGTCCATTCACGTGAAAGGGCTGAGCTGCAGTATTGGACGCCTGTCATTGTGCTCAGTACTGTAGGTGCCCCTTCGCTCATCGGTGGGGGTTGGACCTCTACAATTGCACATTGACATTGTGACATAACATTAGGAATTGTCTTGCACAGGTTGTGCAGTACAGACTTTCACAGTAATAAAACACTGATTTATAATGCTTTTAATAAATATTCATTGATGATTTCTAACTAAGAACAGAAAATAAAAATGAAGTGAACCACGAATGAGTGGTAGGGGTCTGAAGCAGACGGATTTTGCCATTCTCTTATGGTCCATAGCAATAAAGCAAGCCATTCACAATACTGCAAGGGTTAAATAAATTCACATTTAACGCTACTCTGTACATAACAAAGTAATCTGGTCATTCAGCTTATGATGCGCAGCGAGCGATCATCGACAGCTACGGGATAATACTCGCAGTGCCTGACATCTATAATTTCATTACATACGCTAATTAAGCCCATTGTGTGCCTTAGGCCCCCTGCACACGAACGTGTGCACCCCTTTTTCGTGCTGCAAATGCACGAATACAGTCTGTGGGGCAGCCGCAGCAGATTGCGGACCCATTCGCTTTAATGGGTCCGCGATCCAGCCGTTCCGCAAAAAGATAGAACATGTGAATGGGTTCCGTAGTGCTTCCGAAGGGTTCCGTTCCGTGCTTCCGTTCTGCACCTCCGGATTGGCGGACACATTCAAGTGAATGGGTTCGCATCTGTGATGCGGAATGCCCACGGAACAACACCCGTGTATTGCGGATCTGCAATACGGCAACGGGAAGCACACGTTTGTGTGCAGGGGGCCTTAAAGGGTCACAAAACGATTCCTAGAATGAGGAGAGAGAAGTGTGCATATATCGCACTCTCCTCGCTGTACGAGACAGGCTCCGTAGAAGTCTATGGGCCTATCTCAATTCAGTCCTCAGCAGCGAGGAGAGAAGCAAGACATGCGAGTGCTTCTCTCCCCTTGTTCTAGGGATCAGGCCACCAGCGATCTAAACTTGTGATGCGTCTCGATGACATATCAAAAGTTTTTTGAAAAGTTAGTGACTGAGAAATCCGTCCCCCCCCCCCCCCCAAAAAAAAAAAAATCTATAGAAAATACTCAAAGCGCCCTAAAACCGTTTCCTTGGGCACACTGAGGAAGTCAACCCCCTAAATAACATGTAAAAAAATGTATTTGATCTAGATTCCCCAGCAAGATGAAATTGTCTTTACAGCTCAGACATAAGCCCACCCATGATCACCTTTCTACAGCTATCATACTAAATCATTTTATAAGTACATTACTTATCTTGTACAGATCCTAGGTTACAGCCTGTACTGTAGTTCAGAGCTGCATTCATAATTCAGCAGATTGGTGGCTGGCGGTGGCTCCGGTGACCTGCATTCTGGGCAGTGTAGACTTTATTCCACACAATTTCATATATAAACTATACAATGATCTTATGAAGAAGAATGTAGCTCTCCCCACGGCTTTACTGGAGCTTAGCTGTAAGAGATCCGTCCGATGACAAGCTTTCTACTAGCAGAACTGGGATGGCAGCTCTGGCTGCACATGGTTTCTCAGAATCACTGCAAAAAATGTAATTCAAAGCACTTACAGATTGCTGCTATATAAACACAAAACTAGTACAAAGGTGAACCCTTTATGCAAAATGTAATCATCAGTAGTCACAAGGCATTCTTGGCACTGGGGTCTGCTTTCACAACTGATAAAACGCAAAGGACCCAGGGTGATAGCAGACGTCTGTATGAACCTGCAGGTTACATGGGAGGCAAGAGAATTGGATCAGTTTCTGACATGTAAGAGACAAAGATATAGGGACCTAGGAAAATTAGGCCAAATGCTTTATAAGATACCTGTTCCCAGCAAATCTGTCACCTTCCTAAAAGGGCAATTAAAGGGGTTGTCTGACTTCTTCTTCATAATAAATGCTAATACAAGCCACTTACTAATGTATTGTGATTGTCCACATTCCTTCCTTTGATGGCTGGATTAATTTTTCCATCACTTTATACACTGCTCGTTTCCATGGTTATGACCACCCTGCAATCCATAAGAGGTGGTCAAGCTTGCACACTAGTCTATGTCCGATGTCATAGTCCCGGCTACCAAAGAAGCCAACGCTTTCTCATATACTGTGGAAGCACGGCCACCACTGATGGATTGCAAGGTGGTCGTAACCATGTAAATGAGCAGTGTATAATGTGATGGAAAAATGAATCGAGCCAGCAAAAGAGGCAATATGGACAATCACTGTACTGGGGCAGTGATTGGCTGCAAAGGTCAATGTTGGTGACGTCACCACTGCACCTAGATAAAATGAACAAGGCTGGTAGACACGGAGCAGTGGCGTGGGGTCCGTCAGGCAAGTACTTGTTCTTTATTTCAGGCAGATCCTGGGGGTTTACCTCAGTAATACATGAACAGTACTGCTTGCGCTGTATCTGGATAGCTAATTTTTATAATGATACTCTGCCCCCAACCGTAAATGGCCAATGGAATACATTGAGAGGTCCTCTCCATTATCAGTGCTAGCACAAAAATTGTGTCAATGCATTTCAGAGGAGGGGTGGGGGTCAGCATAAAAAGTCAAGCGGTACTGCACTTAAGGCCTCATGCACACGAACGTACTTTCTTTCCGTTTCCGTTCTGGATTTTTTTGCAGGCTGTATGCGGAACCATTCATTTGAATGGGTCCGCAAAAAAAAAAAAAAAAAAAAAAGGAAGGTGCATTCCGTTTTCGCATTTCCGTTCCATAAAAAAAAAATAGAACATGTCCTATTATTGTCCGCATTACAGACAAGGATAAAACTGTTCTATTAGGGGCCAGATGTTCCGTTCCGCAAAATATGGAATGCACACGGACGTTATCTGTATTTTTTGCGGACTGCAAAATACATACGGTCGTGTGCATGAGGCCTAACTGTGTTTGAGGGAGATGACAAATTCCCTTTAAGAGTAGCTCCATCCTGCCCAAGTGCTTAAAGGGGTTGTCCAGGAATTAAAAAAAATGAAAATACTTAAATATATTCACAAATACCTTTCATTACTTAGAATGGCTTGTTTTGTCTAGGGAGCAATCATTAGGAGAAATAAAATGGCTGCCGTCCTATCAATACACAGAACACCTGTCCTAATCACACAGGAGGACAAGTTACTTCACCACAATGAGCCATAGTGCTGCCTCATCCTCCTCTCTGCTCTGCTTGTCAGGGATTATGATCCTGAATACAGGTGAATCTCTGAGGGAATGGAGATGATGAGGAGATATGAGAGGAGGGTGAGGTGTGGCTAATGAGCAGCAGCACTTGTTTACAGTCTCCATTACCACAGCACCACATTACCACAGCCTGTCCTGTCCGTCCTCTCTGTACTTCATGTCTCCTCATGAACTAAATTCCCCAGAGATTCAGCTAAAGTTCTTATAATCTGTATTCAGGACCATAATCCCTGACAAGCAGAGAGGAGGATGAGGCAGCTCTTTACCTCAGTGTTGTAAAGTAACATGTGTTATCAGGACAGGTTTTGTGTGAACTGATGGGACAGCAGCCATTTTGTTTCACCCTATGATTGCTCCCCAGACAAAACGAGCCATTATAAATAATGAAAGGTATTTGGCAATATATTTATAATAAAGTAATATTTAAGTATTTTTATTTTCTTAATTCCCAGAGAACCCTTTTAAGCAACAATTCTCCAAAACCCTACTTAAAACGTTCTGCACGTAGAAATAATCAAGACACAACACAAATTGAGTTTTTCCCCCGTTCAAGGTCCTCTCTTCAACTCTATATTATTACCTGGCATGTTGGTTCAGTTATGGAGATCCAATACCAGGGCATTCCAGTGCTGTCCCAGCATGCCTTAGGCCTCTTGCACACAAACTTATGGCTTTTTCAGTATTTTGCAGTCTGCAAAAAATGGATCCGCAAAAAATACGGATGACGTCCGTGTGCATTCTGTTCTTTGCGGAACGGAACAGCTGGCCACTGATAGAACAGTACTTTCCTTTTCCGTAATGCGGACAATAATAGGACATGTTTTTTCTATGATCGGAATAGGAATGGAAGGCATATGGAGTATCTTCAGTTTTTTTTGCGGATCTATTGAAATAAATGGGTCCGTACACAGAACGCAAAAAAAACGGAACGTAAACGTGTGCAAGAGGCCTTACAGCGATACTGGGAGCAGGCCTTCGAGTACTGTTTCTCCACACTCCCTGTACTATATGTGTATGGCATCTCCAAGCCTGACTGACCACACGGTGCCTCTAGAACAGGGATGCCCAACCTGCAGCCCTCCAGCTTTTGCATACTTATAACTCCAAGCATGCTTGGACAGCCTACAGCTATCAGGGCATGTTAGGGAGTAATTTTGCAACCGCTGGAGGGCTGTATGTTGGTGATCCCTGCTCTAGAACAATTATGCCATTATTGGGGTAGGCCACCGGACAACAAAATGTATATATCTATATCTCTCTTAAGTACAAAGCAGCATGAAGGCCTTTGCCTTTCTGCGGAATCAGATCCCAGATGCCACTAGTGCACACTCTGCTTAAACAAGCATGCAAGTGCCCTCTATAGGGAGCTGGAAATAAGCTGCTGCAAGACACCGCTCTCGAGTACAAAGGTACAAGAATGTTGAAAACCAACAAGCCCGAACCTTCATACCCCCCCGACATCTGCCGTTGTGGGAGACCTGGGACACCCCCATACACATTAGATGGTTGGCTGGTTTTGGCAGGTTCATGAACATTAATGTGTATGGTCGGATTTAGTTATCTTCCACTTATTGATAAACTCCAGACTGCTACAGGAGGATTCCGAAATTCTTGAGTACAAAAGATCACACAGCTCAAGTTCTTGGGCAGAGGGCTTCTGGCAATTGGTGAGAGGGAGAAGCTAAAGAGTAAGCAGGATAAAGGAAAGGAAAAAATAGGGAGAGAGAATCACATACAGAAGATGCCACGTGTCAACCTTGGCTTCAGTCCACTACTCTAGCTGATGAGAAGGTAATAAGCTACTTCTATACAATGAAGGATATCGATGATTCCTACTAGAAGCACCAATATAACCTGAGAATCGGGACACAGATGTATTGGAAGTGCTCTCCATCCCACCGTCCTTCTCTCCGCGCTCTTGGTAAGTGTTAGTCATTTCGTAGTTTAGATCTGTTATATGCCGAACACTAAAGGCAGCTTTGGTTCTGTCAGAAGAGACCTCTTGCAGGAATAGCATATTAAATAATTATGTGGCAGACAAAATCACATATTGTCCCGGGCTAAATGAATTATCTGCTCGTATCCTTCAGCATGTATACGACGGCCAAGACGATGGCAACTAAAACGGATAATAAGAGTGCTATTAAGTGCTGGTACCAGACGCAGTGTCCAATCTGTTCTTCCAGTTTTCGGTTCGTTTCTAGAAGTTGATTTATCTGGAGGAAGAAGAACACAGAAGAGATGATCCATTAGTGACTGATTGTGCACATGGGGCAAGGAGAATGAGGACACGGAGAAAATTAATATCACACAAAAGCAAAGAGAAAAAAACACAATCGAGTTCACGACCAGTGCTGGCTAATAAGTGTACAACAATTTTCAGTTTTAGTTAATTTGCCAAATATCAGCTGAATGTGCTAAAAAGGATCTGTCACCTCTCCTGACGTCTGTTTTAGTAACTACATGCATTCCCCATGTAATAGCAATTCTGGAGCATCTATTCTTATGACTATCATACTCCATTCCTTTATTATCAGTGCTCCAGACTAAAAAAAATACCTAGTAGCCATTGGCTCCTGAACTGAAAAATTTAGGAGCCAAATCAAATTTTTAGTCGCCAAATCGAAACCGAATCAAAATTTTGGTATCGTGACAACGCTACGCCGATCAGAGGTTGTTTTGATACCAAAATTTTGATTCGCTTTCGTCACTATAAAAAACGAGATTTTTGTATAACTTACCAGTAAAATCTCTTTCTCGCTCTTCCTTGGGGGACACAGGAACTCTTGGGGACACAGGAACTCTTGGGTATAGCTTATCTCCATAGGAGGCGTGACACTAAGTAAAAGACTGTTAAGCCCCTCCTCCAGCAGCTATACCCTCAGCCTGGAGAGAGAGACTTCCAGTTATGTGCCCAAGTAGTGCAAGACAAAGGCAAGGAGTAACCAAACCAATACCAACAAGCCAGAAAAAAAACACCCGAAGGCCAACAAAAAAACAATGGGCGGGCGCTGTGTCCCCCAAGGAAGAGCGAGAAAGAGATTTTACTGGTAAGTTATACAAAAATCTCGTTTTCTCGCCCAATTCCTTGGGGGACACAGGAACTCTTGGGACGTTCAAAAGCAGTCCACAAACAGGGAGGGACCACAATCAAAAGCGAACCAGGCACCGTAAACATTAAGGCACCGCCGCCTGCAAAACCAAGCGGCCCAAAGCAGCATCCGCCGAGGCATAAGTGTTCACCCTGTAAAACTTGGTGAACGTGTGCAAAGAAGACCAGATGGCCGCCTTGCACAGTTGTTCAGCCGAGGCACGATTACGCTGAGCCCAGGAAGCCCCGACCGCTCTGGTAGAATGAGCGGTAACACCAAAGGGCGGATCCCTGCCCCGAGCACGGTAAGCCTCAACGATAGCCATCTTGAGAAAGCGGGCAACAACCACCTTAGACGCCGCCAGCCCCCTGCGCGGACCCTCCGGAATCACAAACAGAGAATCCGTACGCCGAAAGGGTCTGGTCACATCCAGGTAGATCCTGAGAGCCCGAACAACATCCAGACGGTGAAGCTCCCGCTCCCGGGGATGCGACGGGGCCGGACACAGAGAAGGAAGGACAATATCCTCATTCAGGTGAAAGGCGGACACCACCTTCGGAAGAAATTCCGGAACAGGACGGAGAACCACCTTGTCCTGGTGAAAAACCAAGAAGGGCTCCACGCAAGAAAGAGCCGCCAACTCAGACACACGCCGAAGAGACGTGATAGCGACGAGAAAGAAAACTTTGCAAGACAACAAGCGAGGGGAAACCCTGCGCAGAGGCTCGAAAGGGGAAGATTGGAGAGCCGCCAACACAATGTTGAGATCCCAAGCAGGAACAGGAGGGCGATAGGGGGGAGCACAGTGAGCAACCCCCTGAAGAAAGGTCTTAACCGGACCGAGCGGAGCCAGCGGACGCTGAAAAAGGACCGAAAGAGCCGAAATCTGACCCTTCAGGGTACTGAGACCCAAGCCCAGAACCAGACCAGATTGCAAAAAGGACAAAACCGTAGGAAGGGAAAACCTCAGAGGGGGAGTCCCCAAGGCCTCACAGAAAGCCAAATAGGCCCGCCAGGTATGATAATAAATCCTGGCCGAGGCCGGTTTTCGTGCACGAATCATGGTACGGACCACGTCAGCCGAAAACCCCCGCCGCGTCAGGACCGCGGTTTCAATAGCCACGCCGTCAAACGTAGCGACCCTAAATGCTGGTGGAAGATCGGCCCCTGAGAGAGGAGGTCTTCTCTGAGAGGCAGAGGCAAGGGAGCGTCTGCCAGAAGCAACATAAGGTCGGCGTACCACGGACGACGCGGCCAGTCCGGGGCGATTAGGATTGCTGGCGTGCCCTCCGCCGCAATCTTCCGAAGGACCCGCGGAAGAAGAGGCAGGGGCGGAAACACGTAGAGGAGCGAAAACTCCGTCCAGGGGAGGACGAGCGCGTCCGCGCCGTAAGCGTCCGGATCTTTGGCCCTGGCCACGTAGATGGGAAGTTTGTAGTTGAATCTGGAGGCCATGAGATCCACGTCCGGACGACCCCAACGGAGACAAAGAAACTCGAAGACGTCGGGGTGCAGAGACCACTCCCCCGGGTCGATCGTCGTCCGACTGAGGAAATCCGCCGCCCAATTGTCCACCCCCGGAATGTAAATGGCCGAAAGGGCCGGAACATGAACCTCCGCCCAGCGAAGGATCAGAGACACCTCCCTCATCGCCGCCGCGCTGCGAGTGCCCCCCTGGTGATTTATGTACGCCACAGCCGTGGCATTGTCCGACTGGACCCGAACAGGGCGACCCTGCAGCAACGAAGTCCAGTGTCGGAGCGAGAAAAGAATGGCTCTCAGCTCCAGAACGGAGACCAAGTGCCCTGGACGGACCGGGGAGGAAACACTCCCCCCCAACCCCGCAGACTGGCATCGGTGGTAATCACCAGCCAAGACATTGGCAGGAAAGACTTCCCCTGAAGAGGGGTCCGCAGCCACCAGAGGAGAGAGGAACGAACCTGGGGGGAAAGGGGAAAATGCCGATCCAGACTCTCCTGGGACTTGTCCCAAGCGGACAGAATGGCCGTCTGAAAGGTGCGGGAGTGGTACTGCGCGTAAGGAATCGCCTCGAAGCAGGACACCATCTGACCCAGGACCCGCATGCTGAATCAAAAAATTAAAAACTCTAAATCTTCACAAGACAACTCTGCAGTGCAGAGAGTGTCTTGCCTCCTTGACACTAAGCAAAAAAACTGGAAGTCTCTCTCTCCAGGCTGAGGGTATAGCTGCTGGAGGAGGGGCTTAACAGTCTTTTACTTAGTGTCACGCCTCCTATGGAGATAAGCTATACCCAAGAGTTCCTGTGTCCCCAAGAGTTCCTGTGTCCCCCAAGGAATTGGGCGAGAAAAGTATTGCGATACTCAATACCGCGCAAAAAAAAAAAAAAAAGAAAAAAAAAAGCTGCGTGCATTTCGCATTTTAGAACAGTCCTATCCTATTTTTTGGGGGGACAAGGTGACAAAAAAAATGGCAAATGCTCACTGCATAGGAGATATTTTTTAATAATTTAATAAATAATAATTTAATTTTGGACAGCGCTGTGTAATATGTTTATTTATTTATTGTTTATATATTTTATATGTAAAATTGGGAAAGGGGGGATTAAACTTAATATTTTAGGGTACTTTCACACTAGCGTTATTCTTTTCCGGCATAGAGTTCCGTCCTAGGGGCTCTATAACAGAAAAGAACTGATCAGGTATATCCCCATGCATTCTGAATGGAGAGCAATCCGTTCAGGATGCATCAGGATGTCTTCATTTCAGTCATTTTGACTGATCAGGCAAAAGATAAAACCGCAGCATGCTACAGTTTTATCTCCGGCGAAAACAAACGGAAGACTTGCCTGAATGCCGGATCCAGCATTTTTCCCCATAGGAATGTATTAGTGCCGGATCTGGCATTCAAAATACCGTATTGCACCCGCACTAAATCTGGACCCATTCACTTCTATGGGGCTGTGCACATGAGCGGTGATTTTCACACATCACTTGTGCGTTGCGTGAAAATCGCAGCATGCTCTATGTTGTGCGTTTTTCACGCAACGCAGGCCCCATAGAAGTTAATGGGGCTGCGTGAAAATTGCAAGCATCCGCAAGCGATTTTCACGCATGGTTGCTAGGATGAAAGTCTATTCGCTGTATTATTTTCCCTTATAACGTGGTTATAAGGGAAAATAATAGCATTCTTTAATACAGAATGCATAGTAGAAGGTCAATATAATAAACATTGGTGGCGCAGTGCTCCCCCCAACACCCCAGTATAATAAACATTGGTGGCGCAGTGCGCCCCCCCAATATAATAAACATTGGTGGCGCAGTGCGCCCCCCCCAACACCCCAGTATAATAAACATTGGTGGCGCAGTGCGCCCCCCCAATATAATAAACATTGTTGGCGCAGTGCGCCCTCCCCCAATATAATAAACATTGGTGGCGCAGTGCACCCCCCAACACCCCAGTATAATAAACATTGGTGGCACAGTGTTCCCCCCGCAATATAATAAACATTGGTGGCGCGGTGGGCAGTGCCAATGAGGGTTAAAAAATAAAAAAATAATTTACTCACCTCCTCCAATTGATCGTCTCCTGTTCTTTCTTCAGGACCTGTCAAAGGACTTGTGGTGACATCACTGTGCTCATCACATGATCCATCACCATGGTAATGGACCATGTGATGAGCTCAGTGACGTCACCACAGGTCCTGAAGAAAGAACAGGAGACCGGCAGCTACGCGAGTCTTTATTCTTGTCTTTATTGGAATATATGTATAAAGCTGGATTTATACATATATTCCAATAAAGACAAGTGAACAGAAGATTCCAGAAGCGATCCAGGCTCGATACTCGAGTATTTTTATTATATTATACTTGTAACCTTTTTAAACGGATTTTACTAATTTGTTGCAACTCATTCGCCTCATTCTACTACACTTTGACGTGCATGACACTACATACAGCGGTCTCTTAGGCACTTGAGACCCAGAGTAGTGTACTTATGCCCATCCCTTTCTAAAGTGTTCCTATCATTCTCTCTCTCTCTCTCTATAGATATATATATATACACACACACACATTTTTGTATATATCTATATATATTTTATTATATTATTTTTTTTATTGTATATGAAACCCACACTACACAAATACATTCGCCCACTAAACTACCACTATTGGCGCTCAACACGGGTTTTCAGAAACAGGCGAGACTGAGGTGTCATTAACACCCTCCAGCCCCCCTAGTTCGGTATACCCCCATGAATTGGGAGCTACCATTCCCCCCAATAAGATGTGTATCCATACTTTCAATGTGGGACTGGGGTTCCTGGGGCACACCATCAATAGAGTTTATTGGGTGTTGGATCAAAGAAATAAACTCTAATGGGTAACTCAATGTTTTTTTTTCTCCTGGATCTTTGGGGCCCACTATGGCATCAGAGCCTGGGCCCACCGGAGGATCCTCTGGTACTCTTTACAGAGGAATGGCACAATACAGATTTGTAAAGATGCTCCAGAATGGTTATTTTATGGGTTATTCAAGTACTTAGTAAATTAGACGACATGTCAGGAGGGGCGACAGGTGCCCTTTAGGGTAGATCTCAGTTTATACTGGAACAATGTAATTTTGCAGACAGTACTGTCATCTTCCAATATAGTATCAGCCACGTTTGGTCAGTGATCGCAGCTTCAGCAAGGATTTTACATGGTTCGTGGTGCCCACTGTCCAAGCAATGCAGAAATGGAGACAGAGCACATGACCACAGAGGGGACAAATACGCTGCATTACAGGTGCACATCTAAAGGGGAACTGCTCTGTAATTATGTTATGTGCAAGTCCATCGTATGACCACCGAAGTATGGAGAATTCATCGGGCTCATACTGTGCTAGAATTACTGTGTGGCTCATACTACTCCATGTGCACAGTCAGTGTAATATCTGGAAGATCCAGGTGTAAACTGTAATGTCTGGACCCCAACGCAAAGTATGTGACAAGGGCCCCCCCATTCCATGTGTCTCTTAGGATTCTGGGGTCTTCTTAAGTGGCCTTGAGAACCTGTCTGTCTCCTAGATGCAGCCATTGTGTAGGCCCTATATAGCCCCAGTTTGGAACCGCTCACAAGTTAAATTGATGTCACCAGCTGACAGAATGACTTCCCACCGTTTCGGTTTTGGAGGCGTGGCCAGGGAACAAGGGGTGGTGATTATATCCGAAAGCATAGTGAGGAATGGGCTGCATACGTATTTGACTTAGGTTTCTAAATGGCAGCCAGCCATTCCTGCAGCTTCCACCGTTAGATGACCACCTCTTCTACAAAGACCAGAGAAATATCGACACAAGCATAATCCCATTCACGATACTTCACCTTAAAATGCAGATCTTCATTGCTTAATAATGGCCTGTTTATTGCGTTCTCCTTTATTCCTAGTGTGGCAGGTTTGTTGGCTTCCACAACGTGGCATCTTAATCTGGAAAGAGGGACAGGATGATAATCACATGAGGAACATAGCCATTTACCGGAAGATAGGATTGTGTTAGCGGTAGACGATGTCAGCAGGGTACACAGCCTTGTGTCTTCAGCTGCAAACTGAACCGACCCACAGCAAACGACTTGTTGGAATATTACATTTTAAAAAGCTTGCGGTGTGGCTTTCCGGTTTTGAGATCCGGCATAAGATGTCAAAACCGGGTCAAAACGGATTAGTTTTGTCCTCATTCATTGTCATTAAGGACAAAACTGATCAGGATGCATTCTGTTCCGTTTTCTTTTTTGACTGGACACAAAACCGCTGCAAGCTGCAGTTTTGTGTCCGGTCAGAGAAACGGAACAAACCAGATTTCGTATGAACATGAATGCAAGTCAATGGTGCTGGATCCGGTTTCCTTGTTAACTAAAAAAAAAAAAAAAAGATCCGGCGCCCATTGACTTACAATGATTTTCATACCGGTTCCGGTTTGTTCAGTTTAGATTTTATGGATGCATCCGGATGTACTAAATGGCACAGATCCCTTTAATTCTGGTTTTGAGATCCTCTGCCAGATCTAGAAACTAGAATGAACAACGGGCCTTAGTCCCAAAATCACAATATGTACAATAATTTATACCAATATAAATTACTAATATTTACACAGCACACTATTGGGTAAAGTCGCCACTAATTGTCAGTCTGCAAAAAACTTATATCTTCTGTGTCCATATTATATATTTTTTTAATCACTTCCATCAACTGAAAGGACTATTCTCATCTGCAAACATGGACAAGATTGGAACCAGCAGCAAGATTTGCGAATCAGACACATGGAACCCTTAGGCCATGTTCACATCAATAGTTCAACGGATCCGGCATTACTGGAGTCAACAGATCACTGCCACATCCCTATTAACTATAATAGAATCCGGCTTTCAGGCATAAATTACGGGTTTTGAACAGACAAAAAACTTTGCATGCAGCAGTAAAAAGAGACATGAATGCAGCCTCAGAAAAAAACTAAAAAACTGATGTGTGCCTGGCCCCCAGAGAAATGGGCCAATGTGCCATCTGCGAAAAGAAGGGGATGTTAATGAGCTCTTAACAAGCTCTGCCTCCAGATGTAAGGCAGCTATCCTACAAGTCCGTGATGACTAACCTCTGGAACTCTAGCTGTGGTAAAACTACAACTCCCAAGATGCAAACTTGCTTGGCTGTTCTCAGAACTCCACAGAAATGAATGGAGTATGCTGGGAGTCGTGGTTTCACCACAGCTGGAGTGCCGGAGGTTAGCCATCAAGGCTTTAAAAAGGCTTTGAGACATGACTCTGATATTAAATAAGCCAGCACCTCATCTGCAGACAGCTGTTTCTGGGTGATTGCCCCTCATCATCAGTGCAGAGCAGAAAATACTGGGGGTGAGAGGCCTGAGGCAGTATTTGGGGGGGGGGGGGGCTATCTCTTCTTGTGGTGAGAGCGCCTTAATCGGCGTGAGGAGACTTATAGGGCATACCTCCTAAATCCTGACTTAGGCCTCTCACCCAGCCAGTACTATCTGGTCTGCACTGATGAGGGGCAATCATCCCAAAACAGCTGTCTGCAGATGAGGTTCAGGCTTATTTAATATCTGAGTAATGTCTCAAGGCTATTTAAAGGGTCGAACACTGACTTACAGGATAGCTGCCTTACATCTGGTGGCATTAGAGGCGGAGCTTGTTAAGAGCTCATTTGCATCCCTTTCTTCCCAGAATTCCAGAGGAGCATGTATGGCCTATAAGTCTCCTCATGCCAAGGAGAGATAGTACCCCCCAAATCCTATCTGTGAAAAAAATGAATAACACACTGAAAATGAAAAATACAGTTGTATGCATGAGGCCACATGCACACGACCGTTGTTCTGGTCCGCATCCGAACCACAGTTTTTGCGGCTCAGGTGCAGACCCATTCACTTCAATGGGGCTGCAAAAGATGCAGACAGCACTCTGTGTGCTGTCCGCATCCGTTGCTCCGTTCCGTAGCCCCGCAAAAAAATAAATAAATAACATGTCCTATTCTTGTGTGTTTTGTGGACAAGAATAGGCATTTCTACAATGGGCCGCCCGTTCCGTAAATTGCGGAAGGCACATGGGCGGCTTCCGCGTTTTGCGCATCCGCATCCGCAATTTGCGGACCTTACATGTCAGAAAGCTGGCCTAAAAGAAGATAAATATGCTGGGGCCACAAAAGTGGCGGCAGAGAAAACACCCATTGTTCAAAACATTGTGTGCAAGTGGCATAAAAAAAAAGGCACAAACGCAGTGTTTGTAACTTTTTTCTGGCAAGGGGAGGAATGATAAATTCTCCCCCCCCCCCCCCCCCCCCACACAGTTTATAAGATACACAGGAAAGAGCCCTGTTCATATGAGCTTACAATCCATAGGCAAGTGGTCAGGGAATGCAGCGAGCATCTGTAGACATGTCAGGTGCAGGCAGCGCTGGAATACTGCCTGATGGACACGTTAGGCATGTTATACACTTGGATGAAGAGGTAAGTTTCCAGTGAGTGAGCATTGGGACGGGTGTAGTGGTTAATAGTATAATGGCTCTGTCCCCATATACTCCCGTCCATACTTTTTCACCTCTATGTGAGATGTTGGACGGCCGGTGGAGGGGCGAGTCGCTGTATGCCGAGATGACTTCCCATCAACACGTCTAAATAAAGACAGGGAGGGGACCGGGCGGACATCATACAGTATTTTTCTATTGCTGGCAGCACTTACAATCTTGGAAAATTACTGTAAAATGTCAGGAAGTGTCGTAATCATCATGTATTTGCCTTGTCACTAACCACAAGATCAGCTGGAATATGTTCTGCAAACTAAGCAAGTCTAGAGGAGCTACTGACAACACGGATCAGTCTGCCAGCATTGCTGACCATTTCACGTGTCTCCTGATGGACCACATGTTCTCAAGCTTCTCTTTTATGATAGGGAACAATACTGATAACAGATTGCTATATCTGCTCTAAATGTGAGGTCTCATGAAGTCACCTTCTTGAAAGACAAGTCTTCCTGGCTGTCTGATGACTGAACCCCCCCAGAGATGGTCCGTCATAGGTGGGTTGGTCTATTACATGCAGGT
The DNA here is from genome assembly GCF_014858855.1 of Bufo gargarizans. NCBI lineage: Eukaryota > Metazoa > Chordata > Amphibia > Anura > Bufonidae > Bufo > Bufo gargarizans. The sequence goes on along the minus strand of NC_058082.1, from coordinate 471,418,053 downwards.
CACTCAGATTGGTGGAAGTTCCAGGTCCTCCAGAACAGGAGCCGCTTACAGATTTAAAGCCCTCTCTACGATGTCCATATGATCTCATGGGGCTCATGGACTGGGGTTGTCTTGATGAGATGACCCCTTTAATTGGAGGTGAGTCAAATCACCGCGACAAGAGAAAGGTTCCCTGTTGTGACTCAATTAGAGCATCACACATTTCTGTGGAAATCTTTATCTAGAGAACAGCCGAGCTGCCATACTGTTATCCCAATTCTACACCTGCTATTATCATGAGGATTACCCTTCAGATAGCATCTTCCCCCTCACAGAAGCAGTAAACCGACAGTGGATTACTTATAAACTGTATACAGGAGGACTTATCATAGGACACTACTGTGTATTTAATCTTCTACGGCAGGAATCGGCAACCTCCGGCACTCCAGCTGTTCAAACACTACAATTCCCAGTATGTTCCATTCACTTCTACGGGAGTTACAATAACAAACGAGCATGTTGTATGCTGGGAGTTGTAGCATCACAGCAACTGGAGTGCCGAAGGTTGCTGACCCCTGTTCTACAGTATAGTACTGCCAAAATGAAAAAATTGTTTTCTATGAAGATTACGTTAACTCTTTCTGATAGAAGTGTCCCATTAATGTAGGACATAATGTATCTTCTATAAACATTCATCAACACTTTAAGTGATTGCTGTGCTTAGTTATATCAGACAACTGCTTAATTAACAATTCCCTAACATAAAATACAACATTTCAGCTCTAAGCACATCTGTCAGCAGATTTGTACCTATGACACCGGCTGACCTGTTACATGTGCACTTGGCAGCTGAAGACATCCGTGTTGGTCCCATGTATATATGTGCCTGCATTGCTGAGAAAAATGAGGTTTTGAAATATGCAAATGAGCTTCTAGGAGCAACTGGGGCGTTGCCGTTACACCTAGAGGCTCTGCTCTCTCTGCAACTGCTGCGCCCTCTACACTGTGATTAAGAGGCCAGGTGTGATGACGTTTTCACTGCCTGGATCTGTCAAAGTGTAGAGGGCGTGGCAGTTACAGAGAAAGCAGAGCCTCTAGGTGTAATGGTAACACCCCCGTTGCTCCTAAAGGCTCATTTGCATATATTAAAACATCATTTTTCTCAGCAATGCGGGCACATATGAACATGGGACCAACACAGATGCCTTCAGCTGCCAAGTGCACATGTAACAGGTCAGCCAGTTTGATAGGCACAGATCTGCTTGTCCTGTAACCAACCTTTATCAAGCTTAATGGGGAACAGAAACTGATGAATTCAGTTTATTTAAAAAAATTAAATCCTATCAATACTTTTACTTCTCCCTGGATTGATGATTTGACTGTGGGTAGGGGGGGGGGATTGCCCCATTTAGCAGCTTTGGACACCTACCGTGTGCTGTATCTGGACAGCATAAGTTCATGGGGTATGCTGCCCATGCAGTGCCCACACAGGCTTTGTTATAAGCTGGATGGACTGTGCTAGCCCCCCGTGAGGAGCAGCCGTAACACACATACAACTCCCTGCGGCCCTGCTGGGTTAGTAGTGGATTATCACTGCCTGTAAAGGGATAATATAATAGTTCTGATATTCCACAATCTAATCATTATATCCGCTCCTAGCAAGAAAAGAGAAGCGCAGAAGACGTGGACGACGCTGTGGCTAAGGCTACTTTCACACTAGCGTTCGGGCGGATCCGTTCTGAACGGATCCGCCCATAATAATGCAGACGGAGGCTCCGTTCAGAACGGATCCGTCTGCATTATATTAGCTAAAAAAAGCTAAGTGTGAAAATAGCCTGGGACGGATCCGTCCAGACTTTCAATGTAAAGTCAATGGGGGACGGATCCGCTTGAAGATTGAGCCACATTGTGGCATCTTCAAACGGATCCGTCCCCATTGACTTACATTGTAAGTCTGGACGGATCCGCACGCCTCCGCACGGCCAGGCGGACACCCGAACGCTGCAAGCAGCGTTCAGCTGTCCGCCTGTCCGTGCGGAGGCGAGCGGAGCGGAGGCTGAACGCCGCCAGACTGATGCAGTCTGAGCGGATCCGCCTCCATTCAGACTGCATCAGGGCTGGACGGCTGCGTTCGGGTCCGCTCGTGAGCTCCTTCAAACGGAGCTCACGAACGGAAACCCGAACGCTAGTGTGAAAGCAGCCTTAAAGGGGTATCCTACAAAAAACATGTATCATCCAAACACAGTATAGTCAGCAACCTCCGGCACTCCAGCTGTTCTAGTGATCAGTGGTGGTCCCAGTAGATAGGCGATGTTTTTCATGGGATAACCCGTTTAAAAACTTTAACTTCAGCTTTGAATATCACATTTTACTCCAGAGTTCTGCACGGTCTAATTTCACAACACATGTTTATGGGTAAGAGCTTTATTTTTCTGATACAAAGGTTATACTTCCCTTCACACAGTGATAGAGCTAAAATTCTGAGCGCCTGCAGCCACCACTAGGGGGAGCTTTCTGAAGACTCAATAAATACTTGTTCAGGACCCCATCTGCGCCCTCTGGTGGCTGTAGGCATCCAGAATTTTTAAATGTAAAGAGGTCATGTCATGATTGATGTGAAAAAATTAAAATTAGACATCAGATAGTACATGATAATCTAATCTCTTTCTAAGCAAGCTAGAGCCATCCCTGTACTGCACATGGATTCAGAGCTGCCCCCAATCACTGCTCCAATTGGTCTGCTAGATTTTATTTTCAGGCTGACAGCTCAGGTGGCGTGTCCTTTCTGCAGCAGCGCTATCACAGCTCACGGGACGTGTCATTTATGCTACAGTTCTCTATCACAGCTCAGGGGCTGGATGCTTTCAGCTAAAGCTCAGGGAGCGTATCATGTCTGTTGCAGCTCTGTATCGCAGCCCAGGGGCATGTCCTTTCTGCTGCAGCTGTCCATCACAGCTCAGAGGGCATTTCCTTTCTGCTGCAGCTCTCTATCACAGCTCAGGAGGTGTGTGCTTACTGATACAGCTCTATCACAGCTAGGAGGGCACGTCCTTTCTGCTAAAATTCTCTCTTTATCACAGCTCGGGGGGCATGTCCTTTCTGCTGCAGCTCTCTCCCCAGAACTGTCACAGTTTCTAACAGTAGATATGGCTGTTGGCAGTTGAAAGATGGAAACGAGCAAGTGCAACCATCTCAGCAACTGGATGTGCACATCACTATACAGATTAAACACCAGGGCGGCGCCACTATAATGGTCTATTCACAAATGGGTCCGCATCCGTTCTGCAATATCGGGAACGGGTGCGGACCCATTCATTCTCAATGGGGCAGGAATGGATGCGGATAGCACACCATGTGCTCTCCGCATCCGCATTTCTGGAACGTGGCCCCGAACTTACGGGCTGCGGCTCCGCCGAAAAAATAGAACATGTCCTATTCTTGTCCGCAATTGCAGACAAGAATAGGCAGTTCTATGGGGGATGCCAGCCGGGTCTATTGCGGATCCGCAATACACCACGGACGTGTGAATGGACCCTAATGGAGTAAAGAGAATATCTCACTAATGGCGCATTATTAACAGAAAGTAAAATTACAAAAGTAACAGTTTTTTCATGCTGAGTTATATTACAATGACATTTTGTGGGGGCACAACTCCGAATTCTAAATTATGCTTTAACTAATGCCCAGACGAGGGTCAGAAATAGATTGTGGATATGATCCACAATCTATTTCTGACCCTCGTCTGGGCATTAGTTAAATCATAACAAGTGATTAGCATGCGTCAGACATCCACAATACATTTCATGATCTTGATTAGAACAGAAAGGTACTTTAGGCGTTGCTGGCAGAAAGAGGACAATGTGAACAGAATGCTATTGTGTTACCAGGAGAAGCTTCCATATGAACACAACCTCAGCCGCTCAGAAATGAGCCTTATCCAGGGCAGAGGCAAAGCTCCCGGCTGCAGCAGCCTCCGGAAACAAAGTGGTGGTCACCAACACAGGTTGTGGAGATGTAATGGAACTCATCGTTGTTGTGGTTTTCACTGTATTACCAGACGTTTTCCTCTGTGCAGTGTGAATACATCTCATCATGCTACATGAAATCTGTGAAGAAAGTCGGTCTCAATGTGTGTGTAAGGGTATGTGTACATGTGCCATCTTTGACCGTGCAGTAAAAAAAAATCCAGACAAAAAGGACGCTCTTTTAGCACAGATTGCGGCGGTTTTGCAATGCCTGCAGCATATAACCACACTGATAACAGGTGCTCCACCTGGCGGCAAAAACCACTGCAGTTTGCCGTAAAATCAAATACAACACATGTAAACCTAACAATCCTCTGACCGCATGGTTCTGAATAGATGCAAATCTTTATAGATTCAGGGTTAAAGGGGTTTTATATTGATGACCTATCCCAGTGATGGCGAACCTATGGCACGGGTGCCAGAGGCGGCACTCAGAGCCCTCTCTGTGGGCACTTGCACCCTGGAAAAGTCTATGGTGTACCAATATGCCTTAGGCCTCCTGCACACGAACCCCGTGGCTGTGCTGCGGGCCGCAATGCAAGAACACTGACCATGGGGCAGCCGCAGTGGATCACGGACCCATTCACTTTAATGGGTCCACGATCAGCAAAAAAATAGGACATGTTCTATCTTTTTTCGGAACGGAAGTACGGGATGAAACCCCATGGAACCTCTCCGTAGGGTTCCGTTCTGTGCTTCCGTTCCGCACCATTCCGCATCTCCGGATTTGGCGGACCCATTAAAGTGAAAGCGTCCGCATCCGTGATGCGGAATGCACGTGGAACGGTGCCCATGTATTGCGGATCCGCAAATGCGGTCCTCAATATGGCAACGGGACACCTACAGTCATGTGCAGGAGGCCTTAGACTTTTCCTGCCATTCATCAGCGCAGGCGCACTATGAACACCACAGGCAGCGCACTGAGTGTAAACAGGCTTTTATAGCGAAAAGTACATGGAAGATATACTATACTGGACTGTAGTATTCAGGGGAAATTCCCATGTTGGCACTTTGTGATAAATATGTGGGTTTTTGGGTGCAGTTTGGGCACTCGGTCTCTAAAAGGTTTGCCATCACTGACCTATCCTCAGCTTTAGGCTACATGCACACGAACATTGTTTGTTTCTGTTCCGTTTTTTTTTGCGGATCGGATGTGGGCCTATTCATTTCAATGGATCCGCAAAAACTGCTGTCCGTATCAGTATGTCCGTTCTGTAGCCCCGCAAAAAAAAAAAAATATATATAACATGTCCTATTTTTATCCGTTTTAGGCATTGTTACAATAGATCCGCAAAAAAACAAAAACAAAAAAAAAACAGATGGCATACGGATGTCACCCGTTTTTTTTTTTTTGCGGACTGCAAAACACATACTGTCGTATGCATGTAGCCTTATGAAGAGGAGATGGCGCTCCATGCTAGCGCTGCTACCTCTTCATTACACTGCACGTCGTATCTCCTGTAGTGGTGGCATAGTGTAATTACAAGTACTCACTCCATTCAAGTGACTGGAGCGAGTACTTTTAATTACACTAGCTTCCAAGACGGCGGGCAGTGTAATGAAGAAGAAGCAGCGCTTGCATGGAGCGCCGCCTCCTCCTCTTCAAACAGCTAATCAGTGTGGGTGCCAGGTGCAGTGACGTGCCTAACCCCCCAACCCAAAATACTATAAAAAAAAATTGGACCCCCTAACAGTAGTATTGCCCTCATTGTACACCCCTCACAGTAATTTTCTCCAGATATGTGCCCCCTCATGGTAGTTATGCCCACAGTGCCCACTCAGTATTTATGCCCTTACTATACAACTTTCACCGTAGTTATGCCCTCTCTGTGCCCCATAACAGTAATAATGCCATCTGTGCCCCATCACAGTAGTAATGCCCGATGTGCCCCCTTTACAGTAAGTGCCCACTCAATGCCCCATAACAGTTATGCCCACCCCTTCAATGCTTAACAGTAATGCTTGCTGTGCCCCCTTCACAGTAGTAATGCCCTCTGTGTGCCCCCTTCATAATAGTAATGCCCTCTGTGTGCCCCCTTCATAATAGTAATGCCCTCTGTGTGCCCCCTTCATAATAGTAATGCCCTCTGTGTGCCCCCTTCATAATAGTAATGCCCTCTGTGTGCCCCCTTCATAATAGTAATGCCCTCTGTGTGCCCCCTTCATAATAGTAATGCCCTCTGTGTGCCCCCTTCATAATAGTAAAGCCCATTGTATCCCATTTATAGTATTGCCCTCTGTGCCCCCTTTGCAGTAGTATTGCCCTCTGTGCCCCCTTTGCAGTAGTATTGCCCTCTGTGCCCCCTTTGCAGTAGTATTGCCCTCTGTGCCCCCTTTGCAGTAGTATTGCCCTCTGTGCCCCCTTTGCAGTAGTATTGCCCTCTGTGCCCCCTTTGCAGTAGTATTGCCCTCTGTGCCCCCTTTGCAGTAGTATTGCCCTCTGTGCCCCCTTTGCAGTAGTATTGCCCTCTGTGCCCCCTTTGCAGTAGTATTGCCCTCTGTGCCCCCTTTGCAGTAGTATTGCCCTCTGTGGCCCCTTTGTAGTAAGTAGTATTGCCCTCTGTGGCCCCTTTGTAGTAAGTAGTATTGCCCTCTGTGGCCCCTTTGTAGTAGTATTGCCCTCTGTGGCCCCTTTGTAGTAGTATTGCCCTCTGTGGCCCCTTTGTAGTAGTATTGCCCTCTGTGGCCCCTTTGTAATAGTAATGCCCTCTGTGCCCCCTTAGTAATAGTAATGTCCTCTGTGCCCCCTTTGTAATAGTAATGTCTTCTGTGCCCCCTTTGTAATAGTAATGCCCTCTGTGCCCCCTTTGTAGAAGCAATGCCCTCTGTGCCCCCTTTGTAGAAGCAATGCCCTCTGTGCCCCCTTTGTAGTAGTAATGCCCTCTGTGCCCCATTTGTAGTAGTAATGCCCTCTGTGCCCCCTCCATGGCAGAAGTGCCCTCTGTGCTCCCTACATGGTAGAAGTGCCCCCTCCATGGTAGAAGTGCCCTGTGTGCCCCCTCCATGGTAGAAGTGCCCCCTCCATGGTAGAAGTGCCCTGTGTGCCCACTCCATGGTAGAAGTGCCCTGTGTGCCCCCTCCATGGTAGAAGTGCCCTGTGAGCCCCCTCCATGGTAGAAGGCAGGCTGAATGGGGGAGTGTGAAGAAGTCTTCCTGCTTCCCAATTGTGTGCGCCGCTGGCCTGAAGGAGAGGAGGAGCAGAGCGGTGAGTGACAGGACCACAGTTCCCAGAAATGAGCGCTTCCATCTGTATTGATGGAAGCGCTCATTGCTTCTAGGCGCTGGCACCCCTCTGACATCGGCACTCGGGGAGGACCCCCCATTAGTATGCCACTGGCCAGGTGTCAGCCCTCCCCCCACCGATCTCATATTGATGACCTAAGCTAAGGAACCCCTGCACAACCCCTTTAAATCCCTCACTATTTTAAACTATCCATAGGGTATTTTCAGACTTAGGAGTCATGTTGTTTTCTTTTCTTTTTTCTTTACTGTGACGACCGCACAATTGCGCAAAATAACCTCTACACCTGAAAGGTGAGTATCCTCGACTGACCCCCAGACTTCTGCAGCGGATTTTCGGCTGTACGTGCCACAGATCCACCCGTATGAATGAGGACGAGGTTTCAAAAACTGCATCCAATGCTGAATGCGGAAACCCAGCCTCATATTTCTTTCAGCAGAGAGTTTGCTAAAGACTGATCCATTGCAGACAATTCTCTGCTAACTTAATAGGGGTTTTCTGGGATTCATATACCGATGATCTATCCTCAGGTCATCAATATCTGATCAGTGGGGGAGACAGACTCCCTGCAACCTCGATGATCAGCTGTTTGAAGAGCCACGGGCACGGTGGTGTTGTGGCATCTTCCTAGCCCAGTGACGTCAGGGTCATTGGATACATGGACAAGGTGCCGCTCTGTCCCATTCAAGTGAATGGGCTTGGGCTGCAATACTAAGGATAGCAGCGTTGTGCTTGGGTAAGCTGTGAGGAGGCTGCAGCGCTCAGAGTGCCACGGTTTGTACAAACAGCTGATTGGTTTCAGAACCCCACCGATTAGCTACTGATGATCTATCCTGAGAACCTGGGCCTCTTTCAGACGAGCGTGTCCTGTTCCTGTGTGGAAATCACGCTCCATGTGTGAGGGTGATGTCCCGTTATGGACACTGCTCCTTTCACAGGATCACAAGGCATTATAATGATTTATAATGCTGTGTGTCTCTGTATGAACTTGCATCTACAGAATTATACTGACGACATTAGGTCAGTATAATTCAGTAGATATAGGTCTCGCAGAGACACACAGCATGATAAAATCAATATAAAGGCATTACCCAAAGGCACTGGTTACCACTGACGCAAAATATCATGCAGGGCTCAGACTGATGTGAAGGTTGTCAACCGCCAACTTTTCCCCCCAATCCATGGTGGCTAGTGGCTGCACAGGTATCATATAGTAAGTGACAATCTCTTTCTAATAAAGCTAGAACCAGCCCTGTACCTCACATGGATCCAGACATCCCCCCCATTCATTACTCAGCAGCTCCGGGGGCTGCACTCTCTCAGGGGTGTGTCCATCCTACTGCAGCTATTGGCAACTGACGGATGGAACTGAACATGTGCACCCACCTCAGTGAGCAGGACAGAGAAATCGGAAAATGACCAAACAGCAGGTGGCGCTATACAGATAGATTTCAGTGAATAACTCAGTGGCTATGCTACATTTTTTATTACATGCAATTACAAAAGTATTCAGATTCAGGTGCTGGTTTGAAAACTGTAGAACATTTTTCGTGGGACAAGCCCTTAAATTTTACCTGCAAAATCACGTGGCCATTAGCTGCCATGGGTGGACGAGCTGAACTGTCCAACTCCGACCTACATATGTCTGAATCAGGGTGAAACAAGGAATTTATGGAGAAAATACCACTTTTCAAAAACGCATTCTTAAAGGAGCAGAAGTCAGATGCAACCGGGCTTCTAATCTCCCCGGATAAGGGCAGTGCTGGTGACATTCAGAGTATACACGTACAACTTCACTAATGGCTGGCGCAATGTCGATGAAAGCAGCAGCGCGATGCAACACAAACAATACTTCAGACTGTGAACTTCAGGAGAGAAATTAATTAGCAGAAATCACTGGATTCTATGGAATAAACAACTACTGCACGCTACCGCTCCGATCATTTGAGCAAGGACTTAATTAATGACAATTCAGCTGCAGACTCGGTGCTTCATTAAACTTCAGAAGTCCCTGTGCTTTCTGCAGACGAAACCTTTTGAACTCACAATATTCAAAAGATTTAAATGTCAAAGTAATTACAGATAATACAATTTGCATTACTTTTTTTTTCTTCCACTACATTTCATGTTTTTTTCAGATTTCTTTTCTGACCAATAGTTACAGTTTTACCAAAATAATGCAATTTTTTGCCAACACACATTATAAGGGTACGCACATATGGGGCACAATTTCGGCAGCAAACATCGCAATTGGATCTGTGGCAAAGTCTGCATATGTTACATGCGGCAGTGATTTGCCCCGGATCTCCCTGTTTGCAAAGGGAGACGCTAGGGAGGCCCACTCCCGCCTCCGCCCGCCCGCCCCCCCCCCCCGACACTACTGGATGTTTCCATCTGTGTACAGGGAGAAGCAGCAGCGGTGGTGCGGCGGACCGGGAGCGTAGACCCGGGTAAGTATATACCCTGTGAGGGGCCGGGGGGGGGGGGGGGGGACTGTTTAGGATATTGGATAACCCCTTTAAACAGAAGCAGCAGAAAAGGTGCAGCATTCCGGCAACGGATTTTTCACTTGTGAACCCAGTCTTGGGGCTCATTTCCACGAACGTAAGGGCTCCGTGCCCGTGCTGCGGTACGCAATGCACGGGAACAGACAGTGGAGCAGACGCATGCGGATCGCGGACACATTCACTTGAATGGAGTCCGCAATCCGCATCAGACGGTCCGCACTGCAAAAAAGTAGTGCATGCGCTACTCTTTTGCGGTGCGGAAGCACGGCCAGAAAAACCACGGAAGCACTCCGTAGTGCTTCCGTGGGGTTTCGATCCGTGCCTCCGTTCCGCATCTCTCGGATTGCGGACCAATTGAAGTTCATGGGTCCGCGATGCACACGGCTGGTGCCCGTGTATTGCGGACCCGCCGTATAGGGGCAGGAATACGACCATGGGGCAGCACAAGGTCGTGTGCATGAGCCCTTAAAGGGGTTTTCTCACTTCAGCAAATAGAATCTATCATGTAGAGAAAGCTATCACAAGACACTTACTAATATATTGTGATTGTCCATGTTGCCTCCTTTGCTGGCTTGATTCATTTTTCCATCACATTATACACTGCTAGTTTCCATGGTTTCGACCACCCTGCCATCCAGCCGTGGTGGTCATGCTTACACGCTATAAAAAAAAGCACCAGCCTGTGTGCGCTCCCATGGTCCCGGCCACCAGAAAGGCCTGCACTTTTTCCTATAGTGTGCAAGCACGGCCACTGGTGCTGGATTGTAGGGTGGTTGTAACCATGGAAATGAGCAGTGTATAATGTGATGGAAAAATGAATCAAGCCAGCAAAAGAGGCAACATGGACAATCACAATACATTAGTAAGTGCCTGGTATTAACTTTCTCTACATGATAAATGGTTTTTTAGAGTGTAAGCTCTTTGTAAAAAAAAAAAAAAAAAGTAACGTGGCTGGACAATCCCTTTAAAACAGCGTGCTCTGGGGTGAAGAAAGCATATCAGCAGTTCCCGGTGAAACATTGTTTCTGTAGCAGAGAAAATACAGTAGTTGCAACCTCGGCTGGGGCATCCCAGACATTCGGGCAGGGTACCTGTGCTCCATGACCTTATTCCTGGGCACTTCCTTCCAGAACTGTGCCAGCTCTTGTGCTCCAGTTCCCGATGTTTGCTCCATCTCGCCAGCCATTACTAAGAAGCGGTCTTGAAGCGATGCAGTGGATGCTTTGCAATGCAAAAGAAATAAACAAGGAACAAAACGGGAAGAAAGCAATTTAGGAAAAGTTTAACATGTGGAGATTACACGGCGAATGCATTTCGTGTTCCGCCCTGAATTCATTATGGCTGTGCAGCACATTTTCTGGGATCCGTGGCTACCTGAAGAGCGGCTCTCTGTAAGTGTAGTGCAATCAATCACCGGCTCTGTCTGGCATGACAAGGTCTTGAGCTTTGCTCACATTATCGAGGAACAGACATCTAAAATTTCCTCTAAAAGCTTCTACGAAAAATTCCTTTAATGCAAAATGATTTATGTACAGTTGGAAGATGGAAATGTCCCCATTTCCGCTGAGCCTGTAGGACATGTTTGATATAGAACATATCTCCCTTTGAAAAATGCAAACTCCTCAAATGTTCTCAATGTAACAAGTGAAGGTTCTGGTGACAATGCAGTTACCTGCATGAAGAGAGATCACAATGTCGACCGTGGAGCCAGGTTCACAACTGCTGTTGCTTGGTTTGACCCGAAATTTATCAGGGGCTGTTGTCCTCACCTAAGAAAAGGAATGTATGGTTAAAAGGATTATCCCAAGTTAAACATGCATCTCCAGGAGTCGATTTGACATCCACCGTTTAGCACAATGGGCCACGGCTGTAAACTGGTCAGCCACAGAGGTCTTACAGGTACTAGACCTCCTCCATTATAAGCTCTGCTGGTGCCAATTTCCAAAAGGAGCAAATGATTTGAACCTACGAGCAGCAATGTTGCTGGACTTGGTGCACTATAAATTTGGACAGTTTTTTATTTTCTTCACTTGTACATTATGTGAAAAGGAATAAAATGTGATTTAACATAAACTACAGGCAACAAATAGAGTATAAAAATCCTTAATCCATCATGTTTCTGCCACACACATATAGGGATCGGTGAACACAGCGCTCCTTGTGCTGGCTGTACTCACCGCTCCCTGTTCTTCTTCTGCCAACACTGCCCGCTGTGCTGCGAGCGGATGTGGCATACTGTAAGCGCGCACTATGATCTGGCGCTGTGCGACGTCGGCAGCAGAAGATCAGGGAGCGGTGAGTGCAGGACGAGCGCACCGTCCACGGCAGGAGTGGTAAGTTAATTTGTTTATTTTAGGTCTGATCTGAGGTTTCATGAGCAATGGGGGTCTGATATGAGATCTGATGAAGATTCGGGGGGTTTGATGAAAAATATTTTCTTATTTTCCTCCTCTAAAACTTAGGTGCGTGTTATGGTCAGGTACGTCTTATGGTGCTGGAAATACAGTCATTTACCTTAAAGGCCACCGTATTTTTGGTGACATTATTGAGGACGATAACACATTTCCTTTCTCCGCTTTCCTTGGATCCAAAATGCAGCTCTTCTGCAGGACTAACAAGAAACGAGCCATTAATGCCATGTAAACAAAAAAAAAAAAGAAAGAAAACTTTTTTCTAATGAGAAGAGACAGATGTTGCGTAACACTTCATGACAGAACTTTCCAAAGACTCGTTTGCAAGGACAGAAAATGAAACAGCGGCGGCCCTTTGGGAGCTTTCCTTTAGAAGGAGGCAGATGAAAACATCATCAGAAGGATGTGACTTTGGTGCGCAAATGAGACACATCAGCAAAACGCCAGCCGTCGTGACAAACACATCTGAAGGCAGAACATGCTTGATTATTTAATGCTGACATCAGGATTCTCACAAGTGACAGAGAAGTGAACCTTGGAAGCCAGTGATCTCCTGACATACCTAATGTGTAGTAAAGGCCCTTTAAAAACGGTCGATGCCCTCCTGTGGTTTTTTGGCTTGGCATCCGTCTTTTCGCTGTCGTCATGTTTGAAATGATCTTCGGCGCTGTGTAACTGCAATAGAAGAGAGCGGCGGTGAAATCTCTGGTTTTGTCTCGATCTGTCATTCTGCTTTGGCCCTTTTATCTTCTCGGCCCCTTACACTGGCTAGAGAGGAAGCAATCTGTGTCTGTAATAATAGGATAGAAAAAGGCACAGCAATTTAGGGTTTGTAAAAGCGCCGTCTCCTCTGAGATATGATATGACACGACATAACACAAAGCCAGCCTTGTCCTACAGCTGAAGCTGCAAGAAACGGATGATGGACCCCGAGGCATTTTCATGAATATGTTAGTTTCAGGGGGGCATCAAAACTAAAAATCTATAAATGCAGAGCTACCAAGGAGCTGTGTAAGTGGAATGGTAGATTTTTGCTTACATTTTAAATTGAAAAATAAAAAAAAGTTTTCAAAAATGCAGAGCGCTTTCACTAGCATGAGGAACTTCACCAACATATAGTAACAAAGTTTATAAAGCTGAAAAAAGACATCTGTCCATCCAGTTCAGCCTGTTATAAATGCAATGTTTAAATAAACTTCATTAAAGGGGTTGTGTCACTTCAGCAAATGCTATTTAGCATGTAGAGAAAGTTAATACAAGGCACTTACTAATGTATTGTGATTGTCCATATTGCTTCCTTTGCTGGCTGGATTAATTTTTCCATCACATTATACACTGCTCGTTTCCATGGTTACAACCACCCTGCAATCCATCAGCAGAGGCCATGCTTCTACACTACAGAAAAAAAGTGCTGGATTATGCGCACTTCTGCGGTCCAGGCCACCGGAGTGGATTGCGCTTTTTCCTATATTGCGCAAGCACGACCACTGATGCTGGATGACAGGGTGGTCATAACCATGGAAGCAAATAGTGTATAATGGGATTGAAATATGAATCTAGTAAGCAAAGGAGGCAATATGGACAATCACAATACGTTAGTAAGTGCCTTGTATTAATCTTTTGTACGTGATAAATGCCATTTGCTGAAGAAGCGAGACAACCCCTTTAAGACTAAGTTCACATTGCGCCTGTGATGTGTTCTAAACCAGGGAAGCTGCTGATGTACACACTAAACGCATTACATTCACCAGACGAAGGCCTCTAGCAGACCAGTGTACATCAGATGGTCTGTGATCAATCATGGCCTTCATGAAGTTTACTTAAAGGGGGTTGTGCCAAGTTTTTAAGTTATCCCCTAGCTGACCTCTAGGGTTCTGACTGCTGGGACCCCCACCACTGATCACAAGAATGGGGGTCTCATTCCCCCGATCTGATGGAGTGGCAGGTTATCTATGCGCACTACCGCTCCATTCATTCTCTATAGGCGCATCAGGGATAGCCAAGTACAGCGCTGGGTTAACTCCAATGCTCCCATAGAGAATGAATAGAGTGGCAGTGCGCATGTCTGATCTGCAGAATGGGACCCCTGTTCTTGTGATTGTTGGGAGTCCCAAAATTTGGACACCCTCCCCCTCATTGGTCAGCTAGTTATCCACTATCCTGTAGTTAGAAACTTGGAACAACCCCTTTAAAACACAATGGGGGACATTAATGAAATCTGGCACAAGAGTTTGTGCAAAATTCTGTGACTTTTGGCCTCTTTCACCACCCTGCGGGTTGGGATTAAGGCAAACTTTGCTGATTCGATCACTTTTAAGTATAATTTATCTTCTGCAACATTCACAAACCAAAGAAGTTAAAACTGACACAAGAAACAACGCAAATAATACCCCCCCCCCCCCCCCCAATGTTTTTATCCAATTACGCTTTGGTGAAGGACCTCATGCTAGTTTGAGTGCTGCACTTTTGCAACCATTTATTTTTCAGTATAACTTATAATTTTTAAAACTCTTCATTAAAAGTCTCCTATCGTCTTGTGTATACAGCTCCTATGCACATCTGTGTGGATCCTACAAAAAAAAAAGAAAACCCAAAAAGCGATGGAATAGCGTAGAAGACTGCACTATTTGATACAGCAGTATCCAGTGTAAAAAAATGCACATGCTAAACATTTGTGGATTTTATGTTTTACTATGGGGATGACGGATGCCATCTGTTATCATATACGTCCTCAAAGGCCTTGATGTAATCAGAGCCCAAATGTAAAACAGGTATCACAATTCGTTCCCTCAGTGTATATGTAAGATAGAGGGGGTAATGGCGTCTCTTCTGTGGCCAGAGATCATAGAGGTCACACTACGGCAAATATTCTTAGAGCAGTGTTTCCCAACCAGTGTGCCTCCAGCTGTTGCAAAACTACAACTCCCAGCATGCCTGGACAGCCTTTGGCTGTGCGGGCATGCTGGGAGTTGTAGTTTTGCAACAGCTGGAGGCACACTGGTTGGGAAACACTGTCTTAGAGTAATCTTCCCACCAGAATGGCGCAAATCCTAAAATAGGTACTTTGGTAACAAGAAGTTATCCCCCATCTCCTGAACAGTGGTCCTATGTTTCCCGTTTCATTAGGGTGATGGGTCATGCCTGCCCACCACCGCTCCTTTACGAGACTGCTGGAGATAGCAGAGCTCTGCACCATAGATTGCCTCCAGGCGCAACTTCTTTGTCACCAGGGACAAACCTCTGAGCAAATCTGAAAAACTAAACTGGAACTCAACAAGGGAAATTTATAATAACCCAATTTATAAAAAGTGGAGGAGGTGCCCATCGCCATCAGATTGTTTCGATATCATTGCCACAGGTAACTACTCCACTTTTCATTTGACCCAGTTTTGATAAATCTCCCCAATATAGGCATCTGTCAGGACATTTTTACCTATGACCTGTTGTGTATGTGCTTCACAGCTGAAGGCATCTACTGTATGTTGGTCCCATGTCCTATGTGTGCACATTGCTGAGAAAAATTATGTTTTAATATATGCACTTAGAGGCTCTGCTCTCTCTACGACTGCTGCGGTCTCTGCACCTTTAGATTTTGTCATCAGCTGTTAAAGAAGTTGTCACATCATAGACACCATCTTCTAGCATCGACAGCCAACAGATGGTCTTGAGGGGAAGCCTTGTCTCCTACTTCAATGGAGCATTACATGGTGGCCATCCAGAAGTCTAACAGACTGGAAGCCATTCATTCTGCCTCATAGAGAGGGGGTCCAGAGGTAATTAAAATTAAGAGGAGGGATCCTCTCTCCAGGATCATGATCTCTCGGTCAGAGTGCAGAGCAGTTACAAAGAGTGTCTCCTCTTGAGGGCCTGTCCTACTCTATTGTACAGAAAGCAAATTGATTTAAATTGCCAACTCCTAGCTTCCTGTGGTGGGACTGGTTGGAAGACTGAACATTTACTGCTAGGTTTCACCACAGAGTACATTGGATTGCAGGGGAGACATTTTATGATCGCCTTATTGTCAAGGGACCCTTCTAACAAATAGGGTTTGTCCATAGCAGAAGTCAAGGGTAGAGTAGATAGAGATGGTCCTAGTGGAAATCCAGTGACAGGTCTTTATGTCAACACTTCCTGGAAAAATATGCAAATTGGTTCTATTCCAGAATAAAAATGGTCTCTCGCACAATAGGAGGCTAAGTAAAGCTGGGTTTACACAGGGCGGTGTAACAGCCGATTGTCAGGAAGGAAGCGTTCCTTCCCGATAGTAGGCTCCTTGTTCAGTGAAGGAGACTGCACATCCCCTTCACTGTATAGCTTGGAAGAAAGACGAGACAGAGGGATTATGATAGAACCTTTAAATACATAAAGGGGATCAACAAGGTAAACGAGGAGAGAATATTTAAAAGAAGAAAAACTGCTACAAGAGGACATAGTTTTAAATTAGAGGGGCAAAGGTTTAAAAGTAATATCAGGAAGTATTACTTTACTGAGAGAGTAGTGGATGCATGGAATAGCCTTCCTGCGGAAGTGGTAGCTGCAAATACAGTGAAGGAGTTTAAGCATGCATGGGATAGGCATAAGGCCATCCTTCATATAAGATAGGGCCAGGGACTATTCATAGTATTAAGTATATTGGGCAGACTAGATGGGCCAAATGGTTCTTATCTGCTGACACATTCTGTGTTTCTATGAGGACAGGGGATTGCTATAGCGACCCCTTGTCCTCATACAGAATCATGGCTTCTGTGCAGGAGATCGCTCTTTAGCCCACACGATCTGCTGCCCAGAAGCCATGATCGGTGTTGCTTGCACGAGCGACAGGACATCGTTCATCGGTGGCACGTTCATTCCCCATAATCTGCCCGATAATTGGTGCCTCTGAATGCACTTTTAGTGTCTGGCCCCACTGAATAGCCTAGTAACATACTGCAGACAGCATTTCTAAGTTACTCTGTCTGGCCTTAAAGGGGTTTTCCAGGAGTAGAATATTGATGTTGATGACTGATCCTTAAGGGTCCATTCACACATCCGTGTGTGTTCTGCAGATCCAGAAAACACGGACACCGGCAATGTGCGTTCCGCATTTTGCGGACTGCATATCGCCGGCACTTAATAGAAAGTGTCTAATCTTGTCCGCAATAGGACATGTTTTATTTTTTACAGGATTGGAATTGCGGACCCTGAAGTGTGGGTCCGCATTTCCGGATCCGGGCAGCACATTGTGGGGGCCCCATAGAAATGAATGGGTCGGCAATTCCGTTCTGCAAAATGCAGAACAGAATTGCGGACGTGTGAATGAAGCCTAAGGATAAGTCATCAATTTTCACTGTAGTGTGGTGGCCTCTTTAAACAGCTGCTTAGTAGGGGTACCAGGTGTCAGAAACCCAACCATCTTTAACTCTTCCTGCAATACTAAATTCTGCTCAGCCTTACAGAAAAGTGCAACGATCTCTACAGATATTTTAGCAGCTAAATTTTTTAAGGGTCAAGTCGCAAGGCTAAAAAAATAAATAAACAAATAAAAACATAAGACAAAAGTAATGTAGGATTTTAGATACAATTTTATTTGATGCACAATACAGAAAAGGGTAACAATACAATTAATCATAATGTTGCAGACAATTAAGTAGTAATTAGTCCAAAAAGAGGTAGAAAATTAACCTAAAGCCACAGACAATTATAGAAGATTGTTTGCTCTCATCTTTCTCTTTAATTAATATTCATTCTTCTTCGTTACCCGATAACTCCCAGGCAATGGCAGGCTGTCCACTGTACACTAAGGCTACTTTCACACTAGCGTTGTTTTAATCCGGCGTTCAATTCCGACACTGGAACTGCCCGCCGGATCCGGAAAAACGTGTGAAAACGGATTACATTTGAATCCTGATCAGGCTTTCGATCACAATGAAAAAATGCATTGGAAAAAACGGATCCGCCATTTATGGACTTTGACTTTTTTTTCACATTTTTCGGGTTTAACATGCAAAAGCCGGATCCGTTTTGACTGAACACACAGGGCCGGATCCGGTGTTAATGCAAGTCAATGGGAAAAAAGCCTGATCAGGCGTTCAGTCAAAGTGTTCAGGCTTTTTGGCCGGAGGTAAAAATACTGCATGCTACGTTTTTCTGAAAAGCCTGATCAGTCAAAAAGACTGAACTGAAGACATCCTGATGCATCCTGTACGGATTACTCTCCATTCAGCATGCATTAGGATAAAACTGATCAGTTCTTTTCCGGATTTGAGCCCCTAGGACGGAACTCAGCGCCGGAAAAGAAAAACGCTAGTGTGAAAGTACCCTAAAGAGTCAAAGAGCAATGATCAGAAGATTATTACCAGAAGATACTGTTCGAGAAATTCAGTAACATATTTTCAATAGGTCCAGCGCCTTGAAATTTAAAATAAAACATAACTTTTATTTACGTAAATGTCCTCGGAGACACCATGGAGTTTATTTATGTAAATAAAAGTTATGTTTTATTTTAAATTCTAAGGCACTGGAGCTATAAAAAAATGTGTTACTGAAGTGTCTCATGACCCCAGATCCGGGGGTTCATCCGTGCTGCCTTTTTCTTCATATTACGGGAGTGTCTGGATTACGCAAATTCAGGGTGAGCTGTGCAAAAACAATTTGGGGGGTTCTTTCTTGCCATGTTTGAGGATCCCAGCTTGGAAATGCCATGAGCTTAAATGGGTTGTACAGAGATGCAGATATCCTCAGGATAAGTCATCAATATCAGATTGGTGGGGGTCCGAATCACGGCAGCCCTGCTGAGATCAGTTGTTTGAAGGGGTTGCGATGCTCACGTGAGTGCTGCTGTCTCACTTGCAGAGCGCTGAGGTTTAACGACAGTTTCCTCTCAAATTCACTTGAATGGGACAAAGAGCTATAATTCCTCTGCACCACCACTACAATGGAGACCCCTCCAGGAGGAGCAAGGGTGCACAGAGGGGCTTGTACCCACCCTTGCACTGTACCACTCATGTGCATAGGGATAAAATACTTTTTCTCCAGAATGAAGCAGCAGATGGAGAAGTGAAATATCATTACATTCAACTGAGCTAGACCTACAGAGCACTGGGCCTTGTGTAACAGTGAATGTACCCGTGACAGAATCCCTTTAAGCCATTTTGTAGCTTTTTCTAAAAAAACATAAAATAAAATGATATTGGTTGGACAACCCCTGCAATGGATGTCCCTGTTTCACACTCCATAGTTGGAGCCTTAAAGGTGTTGTCCGAGTTATTTTTTTGTTCTTTCTATGTTCCTAACTAGGCAAATATTACAGCTTTCCAATTAACTCACTTTATCTCCATTGGCTGGTTTCTCAGATGTCACTGAGGGTCACATGACCTGTGATGTCAGCTTCTCTCCCTGCTCTGATAAAGTTAGTTTACAAGCCTGTAAATGAGACGTCACTGTGCTGGCCACGTCCCCCCTTCACTGCCGGCTGTCTGCTCTATCCTAGGAATCTTAACCCCTTCAGCTGCACAGCTCTACAGGCAGTGAGGAGACAATTCTGGGCACTGGAACTGACAGACTAGAGAGAGCATTGCACAAGAAGGTAGGGGGAAGATCCTGTGTGTATTAGCAGTGTCATTATACAGCTTGGACTTGTAGTCCTACACATACAACATGCTGCAGAGTCTCCTAACAGGCAGACATGTCACTCAGGGCAGCTCTTGTAGCCACTCCCTTAGCAGAGCAGGGGGAGGGGCAGAGATTGTTTTTATTGCATGTAAACAAAGGGCCAGAAAAGAACCAGGGAGATATATATATTTTTTTTGCATAAAACTTGCTTAGATTAGTTGCCCATCAGATTTTCAGTGCTATATATTTTTTTTTTTTCATAACTCGGACAACCCCTTTAAAGGGATAGTGTCAAAAGCTTGCGCACGGTTGCTCCATTTATTCTCTATTGGAGTAGCGGAGACAGCCGAGCACTGTATTTAGCTCCAGCAGCCCCATAGAGAATGAATGGAGCAGCAGTGTTCATGCCCAAACTGCTGCTCCATCAGATCGGGGGAAAGGGATTGATGGGGGTTCCAGTGGTAGGACCCCCAGCAATCGTTTAGTTATCCCCTATCCTGTTGATGAGGGACAACTTGCCATCATGACAAAACCTCGTCAATAAAACTGTCTGCATTGCATCAACTACAGTGTGTGCTGTCCTGCTTGTTACATTATGGAAGACCCCTACAGAGGGACAGGGACACTGAGCCATTCCAGATAAACACTGAGCAGATCTATCGGTCTCCCCCGTGCATGCTGTATGAACCAGTCGTCAGTTATGCTGCATAAATTGCTATATGATTTTTGCCCTCAAAAAAGTCAAGAAAAAAAGCCAATAATACTTTCATATAATACTAATAAAAAACTATAGGAATATTTAGCCTTGATAAGATTGCCGCTCTCAATCCTTCAACCTGCAAAGACAAAAAAAAAAATTGGAAGTGATGTTTTTGATAGAGAAGGTTACTGCCGTCATTCGTCATATGGCTTTAGATTGTAACAGGTATTTTGTAATGTAATGAAGAGACAATGAATAGGAGGGAAGAAATGCTCTTCGCTTCTCCAAAGCCATCTCTGAGCCATTAATTATGAGGGGCAGCAGCAGGTTAAGAACCCAGTTGATGTATTATGAAGTTTTGCGCACTCGGAATGAGACTAAATAAGACTAGAAAGTAGTGGCCGGTATATTTGGAGGCTTTGATGTCACAATAGCAGAAGAAGATGCTGCAATTATTACTGGGGCTCTTAGTAAACCGTTCAAGTAGAAAAATGCAATTTAAGACATGAGTAAGCATGACACATTATATTTCCAAAAGCCACATCACAAGCCACACACTAAAATTAGGGCTCTAAATGCAATTAAACTTCTTGAAAGATCACTGGGCTGCGATACGGCCTGTAAACAAGATGGCCAAGACCAGATGAGCCGGCACGGTAACCCAGATATTTCTGCCGAGAATGGCCGCTTGTTCGTTGGCTGCTGTTCTTTATTAGGGACTGATCAAGGGGATGAAGAGTTGCCAGAGGAGTATAATATAACCGGGATGGGTACCATAGACTGTACACACAAACATCCCATCTACTACTATGTATATACACATGGGTCAGTAATGGTTTGGCAGAAGGTCACAACACTGGAAAAACCAGTAAAAACATGTAGTATTTGCCTTGGTTTTAAGATAATGCTCAGAGTTTATTTACATAGGGTTGTGCTGCAATGAAGTAAAGGCGAGACTCACCGCCACACAGTGTCAGTAAACCATCTACCGCAAACCATGTTAGATGCTATATACATAATAGATCATCTTTACAGCATTTTTAGCGCTGTAAAGATACATTCCTGCCACCCCAGAAGAAACCTTCATAAAGTCAATGGGGTCCATCCGGGTGGTCTATATCCATAGTGGCCATGGTTCTATTACAAATATTAGCCATGGCACTAGTGTGAACAGAGCTTTAAAGGGCTTCTGTCATCAAAAACACGGATCTAAAACTGCCTCACCTGAGACATGAGCCCTTGACAGCTGAAGATTAAGGTCTTGGCCCCATCAGCCTCAGAGAAAGGCCTCTTGCACACAAACGTTTTTTTTTTTTTCAGTTTACATTCCGTTTTTTGCATTACGTATATGGAACTGATAACACCTCCCCCGTGTACAGCTATCTCTGTATACACACTTACACAGAGAATGCTATCAATCACTGATAACGCCTCCCCCGTATACAGCCATCTCTGTATACACACTTAGACCTCATGCACACGACCGTATGAATTTTGCGGTCCGCAAAGAATAAGGATGACGTCCGTGTGCATTCCGTATTTTGCGGAACGGAACAGCTGGCCCCTAATAGAACAGTACTATCCTTGTCCGTAATGCGGACAATAATAGGATATGTTCTATTTTTTTGAGGAACCAAAATACGGACATACGGAAACGGAATGCACCTTTTTTTTTTTTTGCGGACCCATTGAAATGAATAATTGCGTATACGGTCCGCAAAAAAAACCTAAAAGGGAAAGCACACAGGAAGAAAATACGATTGTGTGCATGAGCCCTTACACAGAGAATACTATCAATCACTGATAACACCTCCCTGTGTACAGCCATTAGTGACTGACAGCTATCTCTGTGTACACACTTAGTTCTCACAAACGTATTTTCTTTCCGCTTCCGTTCCGGGATTTTTTTGCAGAACGTATGCGGAACCATTCACTGCAATGGGTTCACAAAAACAACAGAAGGTACTCTGTGTGCATTCCGCTTTTCCGTTCCGCAAAAAAGTAGTGCATGTCCTATTATGGTCTGCAAATCACGGTCCGAGGCCCCATTCAAGTCAATGGGCCCGCAAAAAATAGAGAACACATACGAAACACATCCGTATTTTGCGGATCCATACTGTAGAAATGCTATGCCCAGCCCATATTGCTCATGTCTTTGGTGATTAATAAGTTACTGTTTCCGTTTCTGATCCGCTAAAAACGGAAACCATCCGGATATGTTTTGTGGAATGACGGAGCGAAAGAGGACTTAAATCAGAGAAAAAAAAAAACAAAAAAACTCAGATACGGAACAATGAATCCGTGAAAAAAGGAACGTAAAACAAACAACGGTCGTGTGCATGAGCCCTTACACAGAGAATGCTATCAACCACTGATAACACCTCCATGTGCAGCTATCAGTGATTGACAGCTGTCTGTATACACACTAAAGCCTCATCCACACATCAGTGTTTCACGGACGTGTGCTGTACGTGTTCTCCACGGACAGCACACATCCCCATTGATTTTAAAGTGTGTATTCAGACATCAGTGTTTTAGCACGGTTCGTAGGTCCGTGTTTCTATTTTGTCCGTGTTCCCGGATCCATCACCTCTATTATAGTCTACGGGTCCGTGAAAACCACGGATGCAACACAGATGCCATCCGTATTGCATCTATGTTTAACGGATCATTAAGAAGAGATGCTTTGAAAATTATTTTTCAGCTGTTCAGTGTCAGTGAAACACGGAGGCAACGCGGACAGCAAAAAATGGACCCACGGACCCAACACGGATTCTTCACGGACAGCTTTCAGATCATCGCTAAAAAGGGTTCATATGAATGCTCGTTAGTGATGATCTGGCAGTGTAATACTGCCGCCGATTACCTGAACAACGAGCAAACGTTCCCCATACTGAGGAGGAGATCGCTGTATGTAATAGCAGCTGTCTCCTCCGCTGACGAGCAGGCGATTGGCGGGAAGGAACGCTTCCCTCCTGACAATAGTCTGCATGATCTACTCATGAAATATAAGCCTATTACACCTGTAGATAATCGCCAAGATCATCGCTAAAAAGGGTTCATATGAACGCTCGTTAGCGATAATCTGGCAGTGTAATACTGCCGCCGATTACCCGATGAATGAGCAAACGTTCGTTCATCGGGTAATCAAAGTCTTTCAACATGTTTAAAAATAATCGTTTGCCAGATCATGCTATGTAATCAGCACTCTGCAGAGGGCAAACAATGATTTAGTATGGGGACGAGCGATAGCATTAGTTATCGCTCGTCCTCATACTCAGGAGGAGATAGCTGAATGTGATAGAAGCAGTCTCCTCTGCTACCGAACAGGCGATTGCCAAGAAGGAACGCTTCCATCCCAACAATCGCCTGCAAAATCTGTAGGTGTAATAGGGCCCTTACACAGAGAATGCTATCAATCACTGATAACACATTCCCGTGTACAGCTATCAGTGACTGATCTCTCTCTTTATACACACTTAGGCCTCATGCACACAAACGTATTTTCTTTCCATGTCCGTTCCGTTTCTTTGCAGACCGTATATGAAACCATTAATTTCAATGGGTCCGCAGAAGGTACAGCGTGTGCATGCTGTTTTTGTATGTCCGTATTTCCGTTCCATAAAAAAAATAGAACATGTCATATTATTGTCCGCATTACAGACAAGGATAGTATTGTTCTATTAGGGGCCAGCTGATCCGCTCCGCAAAATACGCACACGGACGTCATCCATATTTTTTGTGGATCGCAAAATACATATGGTCATGTGAATGAGGCCTTACACAGAGAATGCTATCAGTCACTGATAACAACACTTCCCTATGTACAACTATCACTGACTGAAAGCTATCTATGTATACACACACACAGAGAATGCCATCACTGATAAGACCTCCCTGTGTACAGCTATCAGTGACTGACAGCTATCTCTATATACACACTTACACAGAGAATTGATAACACCTCCCCCATGTATAGCGAACAGTGACTGACAGCTGTCTCTGTATACATACTTACACAGAGAATGCTATCAATCACTGATAACACCTCCTTCATGTACAACTATCAGTGACTGACAGCTATCTCTGTATACATAATTACACAGAGAATGCCATCAATCACTGATAACACCTCTCAGTGTACAGCTATCAGCAACTGACAGCTATCTATGTATACACACTTAGGGCTCATGCACACAACCGTATGCCCTCCGAGACATAATGTCCGCGAGCATGCCATATGTCCCGGAGCAGCATACATTCTGCGCACAGCATCATAGATGATATTATGAATGCGGGACAATAGCCCCGCGGGCGGCCGGATGCGCACAGCATCATAGTAACCTATGATGCTGTGCGCTCCCGATGTATGCCGCTCTGGGACATATGGCCCGCTCACGGACTGCATGTCTTGGAGGGCATACGGCCGTGTGCATAAGCCCTTACACAGAGAATACTGTCAATCACTAATAACACCTCCCTGTGTACAGCTATCTATGTATGAAAAGGTCTGCTTTAAAATGAATAAGCTTAATTTGGTAAATCCAGAATACCTCTTTAAAGTGGTTGTGGTTTTGAGGTTATGTTGAGCCGAAAGAGAGGGGTCCCCCTAATGAAAAGATTATTGGTGAAAGCTGTGGCCGGCATCTAACATGGCTCTTATCTGGAGAACCAATGTAATTGGCTGAAATTGGTGACCTTTAGACCTGTCTCCATTGTCAATATTAGCTGACTGTTAGGTCCTTCCGCAGCTTCCACATGGGCTTTAAAGGTATTGGCTCACAAGTAACTGTATGTGTATTTTCTTATTCTTTTACTAAAAATGTCATACATATCTAGCAGTGCTTTACAATTATGATCGTAGTGTATCTTGACACATGCTTAGACAGCGAATTGACTCCACGACTGAGCAGGACAGGTCCATGGTCCAGTGCAGATGGTTTTCAAGAATAAGAAACTGCAAAACCACCACTGTATGTCCCATACTGTCAGCTGAATGCTGCTCTGGGTCTTACTATACAAGTCTGTCTATCAGCTACATAGCCTTAAAGGTAATGTGTCATGAGTTTGTAGGCTCTATCTCCCGGTCTGGGCTGTGGTCACATGACCATGTCCATTCTTATTTCCTATGATGTGATGTCCATGGGCGGGGCAGTGATGGGGGAGTGTCTATGTAACTAGCTGGGTGGGAGGAGCCATAAACTAGTTGGGTGTTGTTAAGGGCAATGGCAGAGAAAGGAGAAGTACATCATGGGTTTGGTTGGATAACAGAACAGAAAGTGCTGCATATAGGATGGAAACCAACCACAGGGATTTGTCTACATGGTGAAAACAGGTCAGGTGAGTCTAAACAAAAAATAAAATAAAAAATGTATATGAGGTAAGCAACTACATGAGCACATCTGATGGTCACAACCACCCTGTAATCCACCAGCAGTGGCCGTGCTTGCACACTATAGAAAAAAAGCACCAGCCTATGTGCGCTCCCCCACTCCTGGCCAACAGAGAGGTTGGAGCTTTTTCCTATAGTGTGCAAGCACAACCACCGCTGTTGGATTGCAGGGTGGTTGTAACCATGGAAACGAGCAGTGTATAATGTGAGGGAAAAATTAACCAAACCAGCAAAGGAAGCAATATGGACAATCACAATACATTAGTAAGTGCCTTGTATTTACACTTTTCTACATAATGAATGCCATTTGCTGAAGTGAGACAACCCCTTTTAAGCCGCCCATTCACATTCATTCAGTAGTAGACCATAGATGATTTTTACAGTCAGGTCCATAAATATTAGGACATCGACACAATTCTAACATTTTTAGGTCTATACACTAGCACAATGGATTTGAAATGAAACTAACAAGATGTGCTTTAACCGCAGACTGTCAACTTCAATGTGAGGGTATTTACATCCAAATCAGGTGAACGGTGTAGGAATTACAACAGTTTGCATATGTGCCTCCCACTTGTTAAGGAACCAAAAGTAATGGGACAGAATAATAATTATCACTTTCACTTTTTAATACTTGGTTGCAAATCCTTTGTAGTCAATTACAGCCTGAAGTCTGGAACGCATAGACATCACCAGACGCTGTGTTTCATCCCTGGTGATGCTCTGCCAGGCCTCTACTGCAACTGCCTTCAGTTCCTGCTTGTTCTTGGGGCATTTTCCCTTCAGTTTTGTCTTCAGCAAGTGAAATGCTCAATCGGATTCAGGTCAGGTGATTGACTTGGCCATTGCATAACATTCCACTTCTTTCCCTTAAAAAACTCTTTGGTTGCTCTTGCAGTATGCTTTGGGTCATTGTCCATCTGCACTGAGAATCCCCGTCCAATGAGTTCTGAAGCATTTGGCTGAATATGAGCAGATAATATTGCCTTAAACACTTCAGAATTCATCCTGTTGCTTTTGTCAGCAGTCACATCATCAATAAATACAAGAGAACCAGTTCCATTGGCAGCCATACATGCCCACGCCATGACAATGCCACCACCATGCTTCACTGATGAGGTGGTATGCTTAGGATCCTGAGCAGTTCCTTTCCTTCTCCATACTCTTCTCTTCCCATCACTCTGGTACAAGGTGATCTTGGTCTCATCTGTCCATAGGATGTTGTTCCAGAACTGCGAAGGCCTTCTTAGATGTCATTTGGCAAACTCTAATCTGGCCTTCCTGTTTTTGAGGATCACCATTGGTTTACATCTTGTGGTGAACCTTCTGTATTCACTCTGGTGAAGTCTTCTCTTGATTGTTGACTTTGACATACATACACCTACCTCCTGGAGTGTGTTCTTGATCTGGCCAACTGTTGTGAAGGGCGTTTTCTTCACCAGGGAAAGAATTCTTCGGTCATCAACCACAGTTATTTTCCGTGGTCTTCCGGTGTTGCTGAGCTCACCGATGCGTTCCTTCTTTTTAAGAATGTTCCAAACTGTTGTTTTGGCCACGCCTAATGTTTTTGCTATCTCTCTGATGGGTTTGTTTTTTCAGCCTTATGATGGCTTGCTTCACTGATAGTGACAGCTCTTTGGATCTCATCTTGAGAGTTGACAGCAACAGATTCCAAATGCAAATAGCACACTTGAAATGAACTCTGGACCTTTTATCTGCTCATTGTAATTGGGATAATGAGGGAATAACACACACCTGGCCATGGAACAGCTGAGAAGCCAATTGTCCCATTACTTTTGGTCTCTTAACAAGTGGGAGGCACATATGCAAACTGTTGTAATTCCTACACCATTCACCTGATTTGGATGTAAATACCCTCAAATTAAAGCTGACAGTCTGCAGTTAAAGCACATCTTGTTAGTTTTATTTCAAATCCATTGTGGTGGTGTATAGAGCCAAAAATGTTACAATTGCATCAATGTCCCAATATTTATGGACCTGACTGTATGACCTGCCAAGAGCTCAACTACAGCCACAAGTGTACGGTCTCCATGCCATGTTCGACAACGAGTGAATGACTGTAGGGAGGTTGGGGGGATATTATAGATTTCTTTTTGAGAGTCTAAAAGATCTTCTTTAAAGGGGTTCTGCAGTTTTTTTTAAACTGATGATCTATCCTCTGGATAGATCATCAGCATCTGATCGGCAGGGGTCTGACACTAGTCGTGATGTCACTGGGCCTGTGGTAAACCGTGAGAAGGCTGCCAATCAGATGCTGATGATCTATCCTCTGAATAGATCATCAGTTTAAAAAAACTGCAGAACCCCTTTAATGATCTCTGTCAGATTACTGGGTGGTCAGGGGACACGTGTGAGCAAGGAAATGTATTCAATGCATTTCAAATAACTTTGTATCTCCTCTACCAGCATGAAATAATGTCTCCCCCATATTCTGCTGCAGAGATCGGCGATGTGTCAAGGCATAATTCTTGTACAGTTAAATCAGCAAATCCAGAAAACCTCTTCCCAGACGTGTGCCTGTGAATATATTGTCAGCTTGGGTCATTACCATCGCAGTTTCTCCTCATACGCTGGCCTTGTGACAAGTCCCGCCGTGCAGTTCCTCTTCTGCCAGACCATCGGAGGAACCATGGACAAGACCGACATCCTGTAACTGTACAAAAAAAAAATGAAAATACACAGAAATGAATACAAATCAGCAATTAGTTTTAGAAAAAGTTTAGCGGAAAAAAAATGCTATTTGCTGAAGACTTACAGTTTGATGCAGGGGAGAGCTACGTCCCACGCTCCAGGGCTGGCTAACGGATAGACGCCAAGAGGCAGATGCAGAGCAGAGGCAGCGCAGGGCTGGGGTTAGACGGAGCAGGTTGCAGTAAAGATGAAATGAAGCAGGTGCAGCGTTCTCATTCCTCGCTCTCCTCCCTGTAGCAGCAGTCTTCATACACTGCGTATAGAGAACCTACCCCTCCTCTTCGCAAGAATGCAATCACATTATCCGGGGTCAGTTGATTAATTTGAAACCATTTGATCACCACGTGCGATATTAATATTAGTTAAACAGTTAGTCCATCAAATGCTGATCCGTATTACAGTGTTAGCACATAGATGAAAACCCGCGCAGGCGCGCTTTGATTTTCTGCATTTGGCCGAGAATGCCAAAGGCACAATTGGCAATAGTTAGTCTTTAACCCCTTAAGGACACAGCCTTTTTACACCTTAGGACCAGGCCATTTTTTGCAAATCTGACCAGTGTCACTATAAGTGCTGATAACTTTAAAACGCTTTGACTTATCCAGGCCGTTCTGAGATTGTTTTTTCGTCACATATTGTACTTCATGACACTGGTAAAATGAAGTTAAAAAAAATATTTTTTTTGCACCAAAAAATACCTAATTTAACAAAAATTTGGAAAAATTAGCAAATTTCAAAGTTTCAGTTTCTCTACTTCTGTAATACATAGTAATACCCCTAAAAATTGTGATGCCTTTACATTCCCCATATGTCTACTTCATGTTTGAATTATTTTGGGAATGATATTTTATTTTTTGGGGATGTTACAAGGCTTAGAAGTTTAGAAGCAAATCTTGAAATTTTTCAGAAATTTACAAAAACCCAATTTTTAGGGACCACTACAGCTCTGAAGTCACTTTGCGAGGCTTACATAATAGAAACCACCCAAAAATGACCCCATTCTATAAACTACACCCCTCAAGGTATTCAAAACTGATTTTACAAACTTCGTTAACCCTTTAGGTGTTGCACAAGAGTTATTGGCAAATGGGGATGAAATTTGAGAATTTCATTTTTTTGGCTAATTTTCCATTTTAACCCATTTTTTCCACTAACAAAGCAAGGGTTAACAGCCAA
Source organism: Bufo gargarizans (assembly GCF_014858855.1). Classification (NCBI taxonomy): domain Eukaryota; kingdom Metazoa; phylum Chordata; class Amphibia; order Anura; family Bufonidae; genus Bufo; species Bufo gargarizans. Next base: position 471,388,320 of record NC_058082.1, on the reverse strand, counting down.
ACAAGACTGTATATTTATTGCCCTGACTCTGCCATTTACAGAAACACCCCATATGTGGCCGTAAACTACTGTACGGCCACACAGCGGGGCGTAGAGTGAAAGGTGCGCCGTATGGTTTTTGGAAGGCAGGTTTTGCTGGACAGTTTTTTTGACACCATGTCCCATTTGAAGCCCCCCTGATGCACCCCTAGAGTAGAAACTCCAAAAAAGTGACCCCATCTAAGAAACTACACCCCTCAAGGTATTCAAAACTGATTTTACAAAGTTTGTTAACCCTTTAGGTGTTGCACAAGATTTAATGGAAAATAGAGATACAATTTCAAAATTTCACTTTTTTGGCAGATTTTCCATTTTAATATTTTTTTTCCAGTTACAAAGCAAGGGTTAACAGCCAAACAAAACTCATTATTTATGGCCCTGATTCTGTAGTTTACAGAAACACCCCATATGTGGTCGTAAACTGCTGTACGGGCACACGACAGGGCGCAGAAGGAAAGGAATGCCATACGGTTTTTGGAAGGCAGATTTTGCTGGACTGGTTTTATTGACACCATGTCCCATTTGAAGCCCCCCTGATGCACCCCTAGAGTAGAAACTCCAAAAAAGTGACCCCATTTTAGAAACTACGGGATAAGGTGGCAGTTTTGTTGGTACTAGTTTAGGGTACATATGATTTTTGGTTGCTCTATATTACACTTTTTGTGCGGCAAGGTAACAAGAAATAGCTTTTTTGGCACCGTTTTTTTTTTGTTATTTACAACATTCATCTGACAGGTTAGATCATGTGGTAATTTTATAGAGCAGGTTGTCATGGACGCGGCGATACCTAATATGTATACAATTTTTTTTATTTATGTAAGTTTTACACAATGAATTAATTTTTAAAACAAAAAAAAGTTTTAGTGTCTCCATAGTCTAAGAGCCATAGTTTTTTTTAGTTTTTGGGTGATTATCTCAAGTAGGGTCTCATTTTTTGCGGGATGAGATTACGGTTTTATTGGCACTATTTTGGGGTGCATATGACTTTTTGATCGCTTGCTGTTACACTTTTTGTGAAGTAAGATGACAAAAAATTGCTTTTTTTACACCGTTTTTTTTTTTTTTTTTTACGGTGGTCACCTGAGGGGTTAGGTCATGTGATATTTTTATAGAGCCGGTCGATACGGACGCGGCGATACCCAATATGTATACTTTTTTTTTATTTATGTAAGTTTTACACAATGATTTCATTTTTGAAACAAAAAAAATCATGTTTTAGTGTTTCCATAGTCTAAGAGCCATAGTTTTTTCAGTTTTGGGGCGATTATCTTGGGTAGGGTATGATTTTTGCGGGATGAGATGACGGTTTGATTGTTACAATTTTGGAGTACATACAACTTTTTTGATCACTTTTATTAACTTTTTGGGGAAGTAAGGTGGGCAAAATTTCAATTTCATCATAGTTTTTAATTTTTTATTTTTATGTCGTTCACCGTTTGGGTAAAGTAACATGACCGTTTTATAGATCAGGTCGTTACGGACGCGACGATACCAAACATGTGTAGGGAATTTCATTTTTTTTATTTTTAATCAGTGATAAATGTGTTTTTTGATTTTTACTTTATTTTCACTTTTTTTCACTTTCTTTTTGACCCAGACCCACTTGGTTCTTGAAGATCCAGTGGGTCTGATGTCTGTATAATACAGTACAGTACAATATATAGTACTGTACTTTACACTTTGTCTGAACAGATCTATGCCTTTCAGCACAGATCTGTTCAGCACCATGGACAGCAGGAAGCCTGAGAAGGCGTCCTGTTGCCATGGGAACCTTCCCTGCTCAGTTATGGTCAGAACTGCGCAGACGGGGAAGGGTAAGGACGGGGCTTGGGGGGCTGCCTGGAGGCTCTCTCCCTCTCCATTCGGAGGGGCTGCAAAGGCACAGCAGCCCCCCGATGGGAGAGGGAGGGAGCTCCCTGCGCTGTTAACCTTTTCCATACATCGGTCCGTACGGACCGCTGTATGGAAAGGGTTAAACGGCTGACATCGCATCACCGATGTCAGCCGTTTATACCAGGGTGCCAGCAATGTGCTGGCACCCTGGTATGCCCACTAGACGCCAACGATTACGCAATGGGAGGCGCACCGCCCGCAACCCTCCCCCTGCACCTCCCACCCGGCAAAAATCACTAAGGGGTGCAGGGGGGGATACAGATATATTTTCGGCATACTAAAGTTTCTGATCCCCGCGGATCAGAAATCGCAGCAATCGCAGAAATCGCAGCAAACCGCAGGTCTGAATTGACCTGTGGTTTGCCGCGATCGCCGACATGGGGGGGTCACGGGACCCCCCGGCGCATTTAGCCTAGGTGCCTGCTCAATGATTTGAGCAGGCACCGGGTTCCGATCACTGCCAGCCGCACGGCAGTGATCAGAAATACACAGGGCGTACATGTACGCCCTGTGTCCTTAAGTACCAGGGGACAAGGGCGTACCTGTACGCCCTATGTCCTTAAGAGGTTAAAGGGCATCTGTCAGCAGATTTGTACCTATGACACTGGCTGACCTGTTACATGTGCACTTGGCAGCTGAAGACATCTGTGTTGGTCCCATGTTCATATGTGTCCGCATTACTGAGAAAAATGAGGTTTTAATATATGCAAATGAGCCTCTAGGAGCAACGGGGGCGTTGCCGTTACACCTAGAGGCTCTGCTCTCTGCAACTGCTGCGCCCCCTGCACTTTGATTGACAGGACCAGGCATGATTACGTTTACACTGCTTGTCCTTGTAAATCAAAGTGCAAAGGACGTGGCAGTTGCAGAGAGAGAAGAGCCTCTAGGTGCAATGGCAACCCCCCCGTTGCTCCTAGAGGCTCATTTGCCTATATTAAAACTTCAGCTGCCAAGCGCACATGTAACAGGTCAGACAGTTTCACAGGGACAAATCTGCTGACAGATGCCCTTTAATAAGAGTACAAAAGACGCATTAGTTCACTTATGTAAAGCAGAGCAGAAAGCTTTATTCAATAAACAAAAGGCCCATTTTAATGAACTGCTAAGAAAATCCTGTGAATTCTTGATAATTAATTCCCCCTCTTTTATAGCAATACAATCGCTGTCAATGTTTCGAGAAAATGAAGTGCTTAACTTTACCGCTTTCTCTTTACAGACTTCTCTTATGCAACAGTAAAGGGATCCGCCACTTACAAGGAACGGAACTCTCTCCTAGAGGTAGCGCAAGACACTCTGCAGAGATGACAGCTGCCATCAGCCGCCTGAACTGAAAACCATCCATTTTTAATGGCTTTCCCCCAGGTAATGCCATGATGCTGGAAATGCAGCCATGTCCCAGCATAAGATTAGCATGAAAGTAATACATTATAAAATAAAAAATAATAATTATGATCATTTTGCCATTTCAATTAGCAATTGTGGGTCCTCCTACATCTCCTATTAAAAGCAAGGTCCATGCGGGGCTTCCTGGTCCATAAATACAATGGCAGAAGTGAGACATTTTTAAGGACGGGCATGAGGAAAGGGGGAGTGAAGGGAATGTAGCGGCATTAAAAGTTCATATGCCACCAAGGCTCGGTGAGAAGCTATTGGCACTCTAACTGCTCCCATGGTCACCTTTGACAAACTAGCAGCTAAATCATATAGAACATGATCAACCTAACAAGACTTCACAATTCAGTTTCTTTTCAAGCACTACGAGTATGGATGACCACTTTACAGCCATCACACCCCCCCATTTAGTAAACAGTGTGGAGACCTGCATCAACTTGGAGGAACTGGAGTGATAGCTAACCTCTGGCCCTCCAGCTGTGGTGAAACTACAACTCCCAGCATAATCCATTCATTTCCGTGGAGTTCTGAGAACTCTTGGGAGTGGTAGTTTTACCACAGCTGGGGTGCCGGAGGTTAGCCATCACGGAACTAGAGGGTCGATACAATCTGCTGACAGCCCACTAATGTCAATGGCCACGGTTTAATGCTTCTCCTGCAAACCTGGGAGCTTTCCATGGTGATAACTTATTACTGGGGACCTTTCGGGGTTGTCAAAAGCAAATGACATCTATATTCATCTTAAGCCATGACCTTTCAAACAACTGTACCGTCAAAAATCTTAACATTAGGTATATTGTACTGGGTACGCATAATCTGGCTAATGTAATATTATTGGAAAAGGGACCGTATAACGACCAGACAAAACATTTATGACATCAAAGGGGTTTTCCGGGACTTAGATCTTGATGACCTATCCTCAGGATAATCAGTATCACTCAGATTAGTGGGGGTCCTGTTCCCGGCACCCCTACCAATCAGCTGTTTGTAGCAGAATCGGACGCCGGAAACTATACAGTGGTCAGAAGCAGAAGCCTACATCCAGCGAATGGGAGGCGACTACCAAAAACTGCACAGTGAACGGAGCCTTCTGCCTGTCCACTGTAGAGGCTGCAAAAAACTGTTGATCAGTGGAGATGCCAGGAGCTGGACCCCCAACCAATCTGATGCCGACAACCTATCCTGAGGACAGGTCATCAGTACACAAGTTCCGGAAAACCCTTTTAACCCATTTGTCAAAAGCAGCACCTCTTAAAAGGGGTAATGTAATTTTTTTTTTTTAAACAGATTAATAAATTAATTTAAAAAAAATTTATATTTACTTTCCCAAACCCTCTCTGTTCCCGTGCCGCTGCTCCATCCTCCATGTAGCGGTCACATGCGGTATATAACAATTCTTTGCCACAGCCAAAAAATTGCATCATGGCTGCATCGGTGGGGAGGAGAGAAGCAGCTGCACTGGAATGGAGGGGGTTCATGAAGGTAGTTATCCCTTTTTTTTTAATAATCCGATAGGCTTTCTTTTTTTATTTATTTAAATATTTTATTAGTTATAGTACAAAAAAAAATCATATCACTATTACATCTATAGAATTATAAAATCCCTAAGTCCGTCAATTCTGGTTTGTAAGCATAATTAACAAACATTTCATACAAATACCCATAGTTATATGGATATTAAAAACCAAAAATCTATTAGAGATCTCACATAATGTGGGAGAGGGCAGAGTTCACCCAGCATCCAGAGCTTAATAAGACGGATGCACAAAGCATCACATTTGACCTAATATCATCTGTAGAGGGCAGGGATCAGAGGCCTGCAGCCCAGGCGGCCGCCAGGCAGAGAACGCGCGCCCCGCGCGCCCTCCCCCAGACACGGGTGCGCACATTCGGCAGGGCTGACAGTCATGTGAACATTCACCTAGTACTCACATAGACCATACGTGGCGGGCTTACAGTGATCTTTGATCACAGACATTTTATAAAGCAAAAGAGGGGGTACAGCAGTCTTATATTACAGCGGTGTAGAAACACGATAGGCTTTCTGATTATTTTACAAAAATCTCTCTCCGACAAACCCTTTAAGGACTACTAAAATAAAAAAAATAAAAATATTAGCGACACTTACCAGGACATGAAGTTCTTCCTTGTTCTATCTCTTTTGAAATTCAAAAAGTGAACATGATGCAGAAGAACCCCCCCCCCCCTTCTGTTTTAGACATGAGGCAAGTAAAGCCATGACTACTCATCTAAGCTCTACCCCTCAGAAATAGGTTTTATGACTATTATTTGATGAATCGAGGATACAATATAGTCCAATTCAACAGTGACGGCTAACTCGCACATCTGTCATGGATGGAGCCGTAATAGGACTAACACAGAGCTGCATGAACCCCCTACGGTACGGTCATATGAAGGGATATCAAGGTGTTTTCTGCTGCATTTCATATGCATCTCCTCCTCAACAAGCGCTGCGTGCGGCGGAGGTTGACGTAGCCTGTATGACAGGTTTAGGACGCAAAGAATTTTTAAATCTCCACATTTCAAAAGCCATATGTCTTTATTTTTCACCTTGTTTTCAGCAAGACAAGTTGCATTTTTTTTTTTTTTTTTAAGGCAGCATTCTGGGTTACATCTAATTGTGTAATGTTCACAATTTTTTCGGGGGAGGTGAGGTGGTGACTGGTTTAAAAAAAAAAAAACACAGCAATTTTCAACATTATTTTTGGGGTTGGTGGCATTGATATATCATAGAGACATGTCAAAAGTTGTGATCGGAGGGGGTCTGAATGTGGAGACCTCCACCCATCCTTAGAACAGGGGAGAGAAGAGTACAAAAGTGTGTCGGCTTCTTTTTTGAGGAACGAGCTGTAGTTTTCATTGGTGCCATTTTGGGATACACAGGACTTGTTTATTATTAACTTCATTATTAGGGAAATTGAATGAAGAAGAAACAGCAATTTTGGCAATTTTTTTAAATGATGTTCACCGAATAGGATGAAAAAAAATGTGATAATTCTATGGTAAGGGTTGCTACGGATGTGGGGATACCAATTATGTATTAGTTTTTTATATATTAATTTTAAATTGTACTTAAAGGTTTTTTTAAGCAAACAAGTGTTTTTTCACAAAAAAATAAAATAAATATATATATATATATATAAATATATAGTTTAAGTCCCAGTAGGGGACATGCGATCCTCTAATCTCTCACATAGTACACTGGAATACTTCTCTATTGCAGTGTATTATTCATCCTTTCCAAAGAGACTGCCTAACAGGGATCTATACATGGGCCATTGCTAGGACCATGGCTGCTATAACTACCCCTGGGCATTGCATTGGGTGTCCAACAGGGTGATAGAGGGAACCCCCCTATCTAACCACTTAGGTGGTGAGGTCAGCATTTAGTTCAAGAGGTTAAACTACCTGGATTGGAGACATCTCCAATCCTGGCTGTTAGAGCCATCTGCCAGCTAAGTACCACAGGCACCACCTACAAGTGATGAGACAGGCTCAGCTCTTGAGGCTAGGTCATCACAGTACCGTACTATTACGGCATTGAGGGAATATTACTTGCACTGAGGGAATAGTACATTACAGAGAGTGAAGGGGTTAAACACCACTTATTAATATTGCCAACTAAGGGAGGGAATAATATATTGCTGGAAATGTATTTTTGCTATTTTCCCAAGGTGGGAGAAGACCACTCATTCCCGTTGCAGTGGCCGCTTCCTGCTCTGGCTCTAGTAGGCTCTTGACTAGAGCCAGAGCAGGACGATTTATGAGAAACCCCTTTAGGCATTCTCAGTTTATACAGTAGTTGGCTGTAGTATGTAAGCTGCTGTTCTTGACCTTGTTGAATTCTACTAAAATGAAGTTGGTACCTTTTTAGGCTTTGGTGCACTCTCCTCGATTGATAATGAATCCACCGTGTCCCTGGCATCCATCTCACTCTCCTCTTTGGCTTCTAATTCATCCTCACAAGATGCTGGTCCGTTTTCACACATTGGAGTTTGGAAATCATCATCGGGTAACGGAGGATAACTGTATTTAAAGGGATCCTTAAACACACAAGTATTAAGGTTCAGGGGTCTTGTATGGTGCTGTAATAAGCTTTCACTGCAATTTACTTCTAACAGGCGGAAACTACAGAAGCAAAACAATTCTAAAAATTAAAGGGGTTTTCCAGGAGTTCAATACTGATGGCTAATCCTCAGACCTATTAAAGTGAATGGGCCTGGGCTGCAATACCAAGCACAGTTGTTATACAGTGTATGGGGCTGTGCTTAGTATGCAGTGAGGAGGAGTCAATCAGCCGATCGATGGAAATGCCGGCAACTAAATCCCCACCGATCAGATACTGATGGCCTATCCTGATAATAGGCTATCGATATTGAATGCCCGGCAATTGTGATAATCTAATATAAATGGATTGGACCCCTTAAAAAACATTTACTAAATCAAGGACATTTTTAAAGTCAGTTTTACAAAAGTCTATGTTGCCATAATTTGCACTTAATTGTGGTACACAATGTATGAGCCTCTTTAAACGTTATGGATACCTTTGAGGGCAATTTTTGTTATTATTACATTCTACTTATTTTGGGCTTAAATTTATTCAATTGGTCTTTATAAAAAATGTTCAGCCACTTTCCCAGTATCACATTGAATCTTTGTATTTACAGCGCAGCAGGCTCTGTGTTTACATTGAATCCAGTCATCTGAGGGCTCATGTGAATCCCCCATCTGTGATCTCCAGAAGTTTAAAAACATTTATTAAGCCATATTCTCAGCAGTGTGACAAAAATCGAGGTGTAATGAATATTTATGAGTGTTCACACTTCAAAGAACATGGCTAACGACTGAGCAGGCAGCTCCTGCTGGATGACGGGACTCAAACTTACAGTCTGCAGATAAACTCTCAATTAACCCCTATAGTACAAGAACTGCTCTAATTTTTCAAAAAAATGATGTTTAGCCCAAAAGGAGTAGAATGCAGAACAAAAAATTGCCCACAAAAGATGTCCATAGCCTTTAAGTCTTCCACTTGAGATGCGTCTCTACGTTTTACCCCCACGTCTTTTAGTGTAGTTTGATGGCGACAATGTTTCAACTTTCCATAAATTTGTTTTAAATCAGCTAGAAAGGCCAATCACGACTACTTTTTCTCCTACTATTTAGTGAGTGATGTAAAAATGCAAAAAATGCCTGTGCAAATAAGCTAAAAAAATTGAATATTCTGAATTTGCAACTTTTTAAAGCCAGAATTCGGGAGTGCAGGGCATCATTAATTCTCTCCATGTGCTTAGACTGGCAGAATAAGAATGTCTATTATTATTAAGATAATTATGAATGTCTTATCAATCACCAGGTCTGTGAGCACTACACAGCAATGTCTATTTAGTGAGGATGACGAGGGCTACACCAAGAGTTATTTTTGGAAGCCTGTAAATCCTGACGGGTAAGAAAATGCACAGCCTCCCGAATCTCCATACACAGTCGCTGTGTGAGACGTCTTCTGGGATGTCAGCGGTTGAAGGAATTAGCAACCTTCAAGTCTTCTGACAAGTGTAACAAGGGATTTGTGCACAACTTACCGTTCCTCCCATGTGTGGAAGTAAATACTCGGCACTGATGAACTCTTGAATTTCACTCCTGTTCACAAATTTCAGCATGTTTATAGCTTCTGGACCAAGCCAGCCCTTTATAATTTTAAAAGCAGCTAACAGAAAAAAAAAAAAAACATAAGAGAACAGTTCAAAAATGTTAAAATCCATACAAAAAAAAAAAAAAAAATCTATAAAATATTTCCAAAAATATATAATTTAAAAGGGGTTAGCCCATGAACCATCTTCATGCCAAAAGTCCTGAAATTCTGTAAATAGTAGTTTGTTTTCAGCATAAAAAGACCCTTTTTTCCAGAGGCAGGCAGAGGAAGCTGGAGGAGCAATGGTGCACAGAATGGTTTAGGCCCGCCCTTGGTGCACTTAACTGCTCATTTGCATATGGATTCAAAGCCCTTTTTCTCTGGAATGAAGCAACGGATCGCTATGTGAAAGGTATCATTACATTCAGCTGAGCTAGCCCTACAAGGCGCAGTTGAAGGCCCCATGCACACAGCAGTTGCCTGGCCGTATTGCGGTCCACAAACAGCAGGTCCACAATATGCGGGCACCGGCCATGTGCTCCCCGCATCACGGATTCAGACCCATTCACTTGAATAGGTCCGCAATCCAGAGCTGCGGTGTGGTACGGAGGCACGTAAGTTCTACAGAGTGCTTCCGTGGTGTTTCTGTCCGTGCCTCCGCACCGAAAAAAAATAGAACATGTTCTATTTTCTTGCGGTGCGGACGGATCACAGACCCATTCAAGTTGAATGGGTTTTGATCCGTCCCGGCCGCATCACGGACGTTGCCTGTGCATTGGGGACCACAAATTGCGGTCCCCAATGCACGGAACGGCCGCACAATGCCCGTGTGCATGAGGCCTAACTATGAATATCCCGGTGATGGATTTAAATTAGGTAGGTAATAACATCGGTTCGTCGGCAAGTTCACAAGAAGAATTTACCAGTAATAAAATACACAATTGATATAGAGGGCTTTATGCCCATTAATATGACTTATTCTAATGGACCATTTTCGGCCGCTATCTATGGACCTGAGGTGATAGAACGATTATTCTGCTCTACAGGAAATGATGCCGTCGCTTCCTGCCTTCAGGACCAGATTTAATAACAAGCGCATGAACTATTCACAGCCATGTATACCTGCAGGGCAGACAAGGTATACAATAATCAGCTGTCACCGGCGGAAGGAATATTAAATGATTGTGCGACTTGTGCAGTCTGATCTGCATATACCAGTCAGAAAGCATCAACACAAACACTACCTGGAATGACAGTATGGCAGCTCGTAGTCACTAATGATCGGATGAACAGACGCCATGCTTGTGCAAAATAAACTCTCTCTGGACTGCAGAGACATATGGAGGTTTCTGGGGGATTTTATGGCAGATTTCACCCTATACATTGCAAACGGTGAAATTTGCTGTAAAAATAAGTCGCACAAGGTTCCTTGCAGATACCATAAGGATTTTTTTCTGCAGCGAGACCCATCCGATTGTTTACCAAATGGTCGGGTGGAGGTCTCATAAGGGGCTGTATCTGATCATAGAGAGAACTGCGCAGCTGCTCATAGCTCCACAGTTCTCTCCACATCAGGACAGGACATGTATGATGGGAGACTGTGAAGAGCACAAGGTATCAAATATTAAAGGGCTTGTGCAGTGCTAAAATATTGCTGACCTATCTTCAGGATAGGTCACCAATATCAGATTGGCGGTGGTCCGACTGCCCACCAATCAGCTGTTTGAAGGGGTAGCGGCACTCATGTGAGAACCACGTCCTCTTCAAAATTACCTGCGTTTTGTCAGAGGCAGCGCAGAGTAAATACAACTGCTCCGTCCCATTCAAGTAAATGTATTGTAATTACACTGTGCCGCCTCTGCAAATGAGACTGCACACAGACAATACACAGGTGAGTTTGAATCAGAAGCAGCGCTTGCACGACTGCCGCTACTTCATAAAACAGCAGGTAAAATGGGTCATCAATATTTTACCACTGCACAACCTCTGTAACCCATTCTTCTATCTCTATAGCAACCACCACAATATCACACTCACCGTTCATTATCCATGGCATTTCGAATATCACAATCTTTGCTGGAAAGAGATAGGAAAAAGCTGATGATTTAAGTACAATATACAAGCATATTTTTTTGGGGGGTATTTCTAGTTAGATGGATGTTACTTTCTAAGTTTCTAATACTGTGAAACATGTTACAGGGGGCAGTCTCAACTGATCGCTGTGGGTTCTGCTCCCCCCCTATTGAATACTAGGACAGCGCCATCGGAATGGTAGACACTCTCAGAGTGGTCATACATGTGGCTCCTGATTGGAGAAACACCCCTCCAATGGCCGACATCCATATGACCCAATATAAGGTACTATGAGGTACTAAAAAGAGTGGTTCTTCTCCACAGAAATGTGTTTCGTAAGTTGGAAAATGGCTCACTATATAGTAATATACATTACGGTTCTGATACATAAAGGGGTCATCAATATCAGATTGGTGAGAGTCCGACTCTCGGGACTCTGGTTGATCAGTGCTCCGTGTGTGCTTAGGCCTCTTCCTAGGCTAGAGACGTCACCATACATTGGTCACCTTGCCTAGGTGGAGCTCAGGCCCTTTCAAGTGAATGGGCCTGAGCTGCGATACTCCTAGATGTCTATGAGGTCCCTTCAGGTCTATTGCCTATGGCCTATGAGGAAGCGCTCAGAATTTTAGGACAAAAAAACAAAAACAAAAAAAAATAACAAATGTTAAACATAAAAACCTGAGTTAGGCTACTTTCACACTAGCGTTGTTTAAATCCGGCATTCAATTCCGACACTGGAACTGCCCGCCGGATCCGGAAAAACTTGTGAAAACGGATTACATTTGAAGCCTGATCAGGATTTTAATCACAATGAAAAAATGCATTGGAAAAAACGGATCCGCCATTTATAGACTAACTTTTTTTTCAAATTTTTCAGGTTTAACATGCAAAAACCGGATCCGGTTTGACTGAACACACTGCGCTGGATCCGGCGTTAATGCAAGTCAATGGGAAAAAGGCCTGATCAGGCGTTCAGTCAAAGTGTTCAGGTTTTTTGGCCGGAGGTAAAAATACAGCATGCTACGGTTTTCTGAAAAGCCTGATCAGTCAAAAAGACTGAACTGAAGACATCCTGATGCATCCTGAAGGACTGACTCTCCATTCAGAATGCATTAGGATAAAACTGATCAGTTCTTTTCCGGATTTGAGCCCCTAGGACGGAACTCAGCGCCGGAAAAGAAAAACGCTAGTGTGAAAGTACCCTTAAACAATAGATCATTTTCTGATAACACATTCCCTTTAAGGTATGATGGGACACTGCAACCCATTTTGTCACAGGATGGACAAGGGTCATCAAGCGATCCTCCTTGTGACCATCATGAAGTCAAGAAGGAAAACCATCAGGTGATATGTTGGAAAGCTCCTTACAATAAATCCCCTCTGTACTGGGGGAATACATCTATACGAATTAGCATATTACTTACACAGGTATCGGGGGTAGTAGATCTTAAAACAGTTGATTACAAAGCGAACAAAATCCATATCCTAAAAGTGAAAAAATTATATTTTCATTAGAATGGGTTCAGTTAAATGTTGCAAAGAGGCCAAAAAAAACATTTATAATGTGTACCTCTAAACCGAACTACATTTTCTAAACAAAAACCATCAAAGGCCGAACAGAAACTTGACAACAGGACTGTCCTGTGAACCTGACTGCAAAGTGGGCGGAGTCTATGCTAATTAGGAGAGGGAAATATTGAATAGAACAAACATTTTAAATCATAAAATCTACAAGGAAAAAAAAAATGAAAAAAAAAATGAAAAAAAAAATGAATAATACTAAAACAATTAAGTAAACCTAAAAGTACAGACATTCCCGTCTCAGGACTATTTACTGCTGAATGTGAATATGACCCACTCCTGAAATCAGGATACATGAGCACGGTTTAAAGGAGACTCGTCTCCATGAAATGCAGTGCTATTAGCAGGAGGAGCTGAGCAGATTGATGAGCAGTGTTGTGAGTGGTCTTACTCAGTGATTGACAGCCTTCTCTGTGTGCAGTTAGCTGTCAATCACTGAGTGGCACCTCCCACATCACTCCTAAGCATAAAGGGTGTCTGTCAGCAGATTTGTACCTATGACACAGTCTGACCTGTTACATGTGCGCTTAGCAGCTGAAGGCATCCGTGTTGGACCCATGTTCATATGTGCCCAAATTACTGAGAAAAATGATGTTTTACTATATGCAAATGAGCCTCTAGGAGCAACGGGGGCGTTGCCGTTACACCTAAAGGCTCTGCTCTACCTGCAAATGCCGCGTCCTCTCCACTTGGATTGACAGGGACAAGCAGTGTAAACGTCATAATACCTGGCCCGGACTTTTCCTAAAGTGCAGAGGGTGCAGTATTTGCAGAGAGAGCTGAGCCTCTAGGTGTAGCGGCAACGCCCAAGTTGCTCCTAGGGGCTCATTTGCATATAAATTAAAACCTCATTTTTCTCAGCAATGTGGGCACATATGAACATGGGACCAAGACAGCTGCCAAGCGCACATCTAACAGGTCAGCCAGTGTCATAGGTACAAATCTGCTGACAAATGCCCTTTAAAAGTATAAATTACAAGTTTCACTGAATCTTTTCCCACAATACTATATAATCAGTCTGCTCAGCTCCTCCTGCTCCATAACATGCTGTCTGCAGATTGCAGTGCATTTCATAGTGACAGGTTTCCTTTAATTGCAGGACCAACTTAGAGATTATTCTCTAGTCTCCGCCAAATGGTCGGGGAGTGGAAACCTCAGTTCAATGGCTGCTAAAAATAACAAAAGAGCCATTACTAACCAGAAAAAAAATCCCCCGCTGCTCTGCTGGTCCCTGACACTTTTTATTTCTCTACAGAGGTGAAAGTCAGGGTCACCACTAACGCCAGAGATTGTCACTATGTCCAACATTAGTAAGTTTACTATGGTCGAAACCCTGGTGGAGTCCGATGGTGGCAAGTGGTAGGGACTGGGTTCCTCAAACATGAATTAGAAAGCCACAAATTATTTTGACAGTGTACCCATCCTGCATCCTCCACAGGTATCTGCCGTGACCAAAGTCCAGGAAGAGCAACATTTTGGCAAAATTTTTTCTTGTGGTGTTAAATACGCTGAAGAATAAATGCCTTACTGCTCCAACAAATCCCACCCTTTGAATGGAAGAAAGTGCCTTGGTTTTCTATCCACTCTGGAACATTTTTACTCAGAACTAGGAGTTGTACCATTTTGTTGTCATTACTCCTAGAAATTTAAGAATACATTCACAACTGTGAGCCTACACACTGTCCAATCAGTGTCTGACAGCATCACTGTAGTGACACACCCTTTCACAAGAAAAATGGTAATGCCAAGTAGTCAATTGATTCATAAATTTCTAGGAATAATAATAGAGGAGCGGCAGAACAACACTGCCACAAAAGATAGAACATGTCCTGACTTTCGCTGCATCTTGCGGATCGTAGACCCTTTGAAGTCAACGGGTCCGCACCTCGATGTGGAGTGCACACTTCTGATGCTCGCATTTTGCAGACCAGTGGGTTGCCCCATGGTTGTGTTCATGAGGCCTAATAATAATAGTGATCTTTTAATTTTTTGCAGCGCCACTTGATCGAAGGATGTAATAAAGGTCCTTTTTTGTTATGACGCATTATGACGCATGCCGTATTACACAAGGCTGAACTACAAGAGCTGTCTGATAATAATCCATCTCCATACACAAAGTACAAGAGCTCACCAACTACACAGGATGAATGTCCTTGAGGCACTGTCCTTTTATACATTTATTACTTCCACTTCAAAACTCAGACGCAGCATAAACCCCCCACAACACTTTATCTCTGCACACTGAAAACCCAGGAGGACTCCATATGCAAATGCCCATTATCTGAAGAACAACCTTTTCTAGTGAAGCCACTTGCAATGAGAATCGTGTTTTATCTTTTATTATGAGCGATACGAATTTGCTTATTACTATGCGGAAGATAGTGCGGGCACGGAGAGACCGCGCGCCGCTGCAGATTACAAATACCTTCATTGCTAAGGGTCTGATAGGAGATCATTCACAATGGCAAAAGATTTTACTACACAGAATTACAATTTTCCCCTAAAATAAGAAAAATTGCCAGTAAACAGAAGGCCTCGTATCGTCCTGTTGTTGAGGGTTTTAAATATTCATCTCTCTCTAAGTTAAAGGGGTTGTGTCACTTCAGCAAATGGAATTTATCATGTAGAGAAAGTTAATACAAGGCACTTACTAAT
This sequence comes from Bufo gargarizans, assembly GCF_014858855.1. Taxonomy (NCBI): domain Eukaryota; kingdom Metazoa; phylum Chordata; class Amphibia; order Anura; family Bufonidae; genus Bufo; species Bufo gargarizans. The sequence goes on along the minus strand of NC_058082.1, from coordinate 471,373,037 downwards.
GTATTGTGATTGTCCATATTGTCCCCTTTGCTGTCTGGATTCATATTTCCATCACATTATACACTGCTCGTTTCCATGGTTACGACCACCCAGAAATCCATCAGTAGTGGTCATGTTTGCACACATTATAGGAAAAACCGCCGGTCTATGCGCACTGCCGTGGTCCCGGCCACCAGAGAGGTTGGCACTTTTTTCTTATAGTGCGAAAGTACGACCACCGCTGGTGGATTGCAGGGTGGTCGTAACCATGGAAATGAGCAGCGTATAATGTGAAGGAAATATGAATCCAGCCAGCAAAGGAGGCAATATGGACAATCACAATACATTAGTAAGTGCCTTGTATTAACTTTCTCTACATGATAAATGATGTCATTCAGGAAACTTGGAAAGCTAAGGACCCAAGAGGGACACCATTGAGTGACAACCCCATAAAAGCAGCCAGACTGGATGTCAACCAGCTCTCCCAGAAACAAATACTGCCACAAAAAAACGTTACTTATACAATTCAGAGATTTCTTTTTCCAGCCAAGATCACTTAAGTTTCATGGCTTACAGGGAGTTACTCTGCCTGCGCTCTCATGTTATAGACCAGTTGTCCACAGATTTTTGAAACTATCTGATCTGTTCCATGTGCGATTGGCAGCTGAAGGCATCTGTGTTGGTCCCATGTTCATATGGGATCATCAAAATTATGTTTTAATATAGGCAAATGAGCCTCTAGGAGCAACAATGGCGTTACCATTACACCTAGAGGCTCAGCTCTCTCTGCAACTGCTGAGCCCTCTGCACTTTGATTAACAAGGCCAAGCATGATGATGTTTTCACTGTTTGAAGAGGCTGCGGCACTCCAGTAATCACTGCACCCACCTCGCGGCTTACCAAGCATGGCGAAGCCCATTGGATAGCGGTAGTAGTGCAGCCCAATCATTCACTTGAATGGGACTGAGCTGCGCCTAGATCATGTGACTGATGAACGTGAGGTCATTGGCCTAAAAAGAGGCTATGGAGTTCAGCGGTCTCTTCAAACAGCCGATCAGTGGTGGTGCTGGGTGTCGGACCCCATTGATCAGATACTGATGGCCTATCCTGAGGACAGGTCATCAGTGTGAAACCCCTTTAAAGGCCCAAGCTTAGAAAAAAACAGAGACTACTTTTATTCCAGAACCAGTTAAAAAATAATCTATAAACCGGGGAAGATCCTAAATCTACGTCTGCGTTCGTACAATCATTTGAAGCAATTATTGGCAGAGATGAAAACAGAAAAGGTCATTCCTTCATTCACTGGGAATAGCGCCTTACAAGATAAAAATGACTTAAAAAGCTTTTCATTCTCCGTCAGAGTTTTGATGTGTAAATGTATAATACACTCCGCTAAAGGTTTAAAATTGTTCCAAATCTTGATTTGTGCGACACTTGTGGCAAAGTATCTTCAGAACTATATTAGAGACACTTTATGAACAAATCTTCACTGCCTTCAAAGTGTCCTTTCATGCTGCTCTGCCGAGACGTTAGGAACATCCGCCCAGTGTGCAATATCCAATAAAGTGCCTCCTAAAACTCTTTTTTTAATCTAAACAGGTGTAGTAGGAGTAAATTATTTGCTGATTAAAGGGTCATTGAGTTATCAAAATACATTTGATATGTCAGAGACCCCACTGATCGCCAGAACGAGGAGAGAGAAGTGCACGTGTTCTCTCTCCTTGCTACTGGAGACTCAATGACGTTCTCTGCAGCGAGGAGAGGGACAGCACTAGGAGTGTTAGTCTCTGCTCGTTCTATGGATCGGTGGGGGGCTCAGTACTCAGACCGCCACCAATCAAAACTTCTGATATGTCTCCATGGCATATACAATTTTTTTGAAAACTCAGTGACCCCTAAACTTTTTGAATGTTACTCTTTTTATGACCTCTAGGTGGAGCTCAAGACACTACTGCATACTCTTTCTACACTGTACTGTACATTAACCACCTCCGGACCGCCTAACGCAAATGTGCGTTCCGGAGGTGGCAGCGCTGCGCACAGTCACGCATATACGCGTCATCTCTCGAGATGACGCGAGTATGCGCCCGCGCGTGCGCAGTTCGCGCCGGCATTTCGTTCAGGACCATTTCGTCAGCAACCTGCCAGCCAATGATCGTGGCTGGCAGGTTGCTGATTTTTAAAAAAGCCAATCACAGAGCCATATATCAGATCATATTTGTAAATATGATCTGTTATATGGCTGCCCTGCTCCTCTGCTGGTCCTTTTAGTCGGTTGGATCCAGCAGAGGAGCAGTCTACACAGTGAGTAGCACCAACACCACACTTTAGCCCCAGATCACCCCCCTGAACCCCAATTAACCCTTTGATCACTCCTTTGATCGCCCCTGTCAATCACAAGTGAAAAGAAAAAAGTGATCAGTGCAAACTGTCACTTTTTTTTTTCACTGTTATTGACCGTTAGGTTTTAGGTATAGTTTAGGTCCCTTGGTTAGGTAGTTAGCGATCAGTTAGCGCCCAGCCCACCGCACCGCAGTCCGTTATTCGCTGATTAGCGTATCGCTAATCAGCATTTGTACTTTTATAGTATCTGGAAGTGATCAAAACTGATCACGGTCAGATCTATAATTGTATTAGTGTCACTTTAGTTCGCCCGCCACCCAAAACGCAGTGTTTGCCCGATCAGGCCTGATCGGTCGCCCACACGTGCGTTCGCCCACACCCGCCCCACCGCAGTGACAAAAAAAAAATTTTTTTTGATCACTGCACATTCACTTTACACGCACTGCGGCGATAAAAAAATCAGTTTTGATATTTTTTATCAACCGCAGCGGCCTCCGGTACTTCGCTAGCCTCCCCTTTGTAAGACAGGCTTGCTTTTTTTTTCTTGGGTAGTCTCAGGGAATACCCCTAAATTTAGTTGCCCACATGTCTAACAGGGGGTATTCTTCTGAAGAGGCCTACAGGCTTCTGACCCAGTCGGATGAGGAATGGGAACCCTCATCTGACGAATCTAGCGGGTCAGAATACGAACCTGTAGAAAGCAGTGGCTCTCTGACCCAAAGTTCGGACGAGGAGGCTGAGGTCCCTGATACCACCAGGCGTACCCGGCCCCGTGTCGCTAGACCGCAGGTTGCGCAGGATCCGCTTCAAGAGCAGCAGAGTGGGGCTGGTCGGATTACGTGGTGAGGCATACACCAGCAGCCCAGCCCTCCCTGGACCTAGTACCAGCACTGCCGTACAACCTGGTGAAGTAGCGAGCACCAGAAGGGCAGTTGAAGCTGGTACGGTGGCACGTGCAGTAGTGACCCCGTCGCAGCCACCGCAAAGACGTGCCCGTAGAGCCCCTAGAATCCCAGAGGTGCTGGCAAACCCTGATTGGCAGTCCCCAACTTCAGCCGCACCTGTAGTTTTCCCTTTCACTGCCCAGTCTGGAGTTCGGGTTGAGACGGCTCAGATCGGTTCGGCCCTGGGATTTTTTGAGCTGTTCTTGACTGCGGAGCTTTTAGACATAGTTGTGGCCGAAACAAACAGGTATGCCACACAATTTATCACCGCTAACCCGGAAAGCTTTTATGCCCAGCCTTTCCGGTGGAAACCAGTCCAAGTTTCCGAACTTAAAACTTTTCTGGGCCTCCTCCTCAACATGGGCCTGACAAAAAAGCATGAATTGCGGTCATATTGGTCCACGAACCCGATTCATCACATGCCCATGTTCTCTGCTGCCATGTCCAGGGCACGTTTTGAGGCCATCCTGCGGTTCCTGCACTTTAGTGACAACACCGCCTCCCGTCCCAGGGGCCACCCTGCTTTTGACCGGCTCCACAAAATTCGGCCCCTCATAGACCATTTCAACCAGAAATTTGCAGATATTTATACCCCAGAGCAAAACATCTGCATAGACGAGTCCCTGATACATTTTACCGGGCGCCTTGGCTTCAAACAATACATCCCAAGCAAGCGCGCCCGGTATGGGGTCAAATTGTATAAGCTCTGTGAAAGGGACACAGGCTATACCCACAAATTTCGGGTCTATGAGGGAAAAGATCAGACCCTGGAGCCGGTCGGTTGCCCTGACTACCTGGGGAGCAGTGGGAAGACAGTTTGGGACTTGGTGTCACCCTTATTCGGCAAGGGGTACCATCTTTATGTGGACAATTTTTACACAAGTGTGGCCCTCTTTAGGCATTTGTTTCTAGAACGGATTGGCGCCTGTGGTACCGCGCGAACTAGTCGCGCGGGCTTCCCCCAACGGCTCGTTACCACCCGTCTTGCAAGGGGGCAGAGGGCCGCACTGTGTAACGAAGAACTGCTCGCGGTGAAATGGAGAGACAAGCGTGACGTTTACATGCTCTCCTCCATTCACGCAGACACGACAATACAAATTGAGCGAGCAACCCGTGTCATTGAAAAGCCCCTCTCAGTCCACGACTATAACCTCCACATGGGAGGGGTCGACTTCAATGACCAGATGTTGTCTCCGTATTTAGTTTCCCGACGCACCAGACGCTGGTATAAGAAGGTGTCTGTATATTTAATTCAATTGGCTCTCTACAATAGTTTTGTTCTCTACAGTAAGGCTGGGAGAACTGGATCCTTCCTCAAATTTCAGGAAGAGATCATCGAGAACCTCCTGTATCTAGGAGGTTCCGTGGCCCCAACCACCAGTGTAGTTAGCCGTCTACACGAGCGACATTTCCCCAATGTCGTTCCTGGTACCTCAACCCAACCGTCACCCCGAAAAAGATGTCGTGTCTGTAGCAGGAGTGGAATAAGGCGTGACACCCGCTATTTCTGTCCTGACTGTCCGGACCACCCTGCCCTATGCTTTGGAGAGTGTTTCCGGAAGTACCACTCACAGGTACACTATTAGCATAGGGATCATCTCACCAGGATAGGCACACAGGGCTATTAGGGCCCATTCACTCACTGCTGCTGCAAACGTCTCCTTTCACATGGGACAAAGTGCATAACGCACTTCGCCACATCTTTGGGCGATTTGCGCTTTGCACATTGTCCCATGGGGAAGGAGAGGTTTGTTCTATAAAAGGTAAAAAAACAAAAAAAAAAAAACAGGTAAGCAAACAGGTTAATGTTTAGTTCCAAAAGTTAAAGTTACATGTTCTGTTCCAAAGTTAATAAAATTATTGCGTTGTGGCCTGGTTTTTTCTTTTTTTTTTTTTTTTTCTTTTTTTACCTTCCAGGTGGACCAACCGATCGACCAGCTGCAGCACCGATGTGCATTCTGACAGAAGCATTGCTCTGCTGTCAGATTACACGCAAGTCGGTGTATGCGGCGCTGCAAGACGGGATTTTCTCCTCTGCAGTGACAGATACGTTTGCCGAGGCATACGAGCTGAGGAGGAGGCGGCGTTCCTATGCTTTGGCAAGCACTTTATATATATATATATATATATATATATATATATATATAAATAAATAAAAAAATCCCGGCAATGATTTATTCATCCACATCGATTGATGTGAATGGAGAAATCTGGTTTGCCAGGGCATACGAGCTAAGTGGGTATGGATGTAGGGCGGAGCTCCTATGTCCTGGCAGACGCCTTTCCCCTCCATTTTTTTTTTTTGGCAGAGATTTTTTCATCCACATTGATCGATGCGAATGAAGAAATCTGTGCCGTTCATTTTTTTCTTTCAGCCCAGAGGCTGAACGGAAAAAAAAATCTCATTACCTGTATGCTCAATATAAGGAGAATAGCAGAAACTCCTAATGCTGGCCATACATGTAATGATTGCGGAGACCCTCAAATGCCAGGGCAGTACAAACACCCCACAACTGACCCCATTTTGGAAAGAAGACACCCCAAGGTATTTGCTGAGGGGCATATTGAGTCCATGAAAGATTTAAATTTTTGTCCTAAGTTAGCGGAAAGTGAGACTTTGTGAGAAAAAAAAAAAATAATCAATTTCCGCTAACTTATGCAAAAAAAATAAAAATTCTATGAACTTGCCAGGCCCCTCATTGGATACCTTGGGGTGTCTTCTTTCCAAAGTGGGGTCACATGTGGGGTATTTATACTGCCCTGGCTTTTTAGGGGCCCTAAAGCGTGAGATGAAGTCTGGGATCCAAATGTCTAAAAATGCCCTCCTAAAAGGAATTTGGGCCCCTTTGCGCATCTAGGCTGCAAAAAAGTGTCACACATCTGGTATCGCCGTACTCAGGAGAAGTTGGGGAATGTGTTTCGGGGTGTCATTTTACATATACCCATGCTGGGTGAGAAAAATATCTTGGTCAAATGCCAACTTTGTATAAAAAAATGGGAAAAGTTGTCTTTTGCCAAGATATTTCTCTCACCCAGCATGGGTATATGTAAAATGACACCCCAAAACACATTCCCCAACTTCTCCTGAGTACGGCGATACCAGATGTGTCACACTTTTTTGCTGCCAAGGTGGGCAAAGGGGCACATATTCCAAAGTGCACCTTTCGGATTTCACCGGTCATTTTTTACAGATTTTGATTGCAAAGTACTTCTCACACATATGGGCCCCTAAATTGCCAGGGCAGTATAACTACGCCACAAGTGACCCCATTTTGGAAAGAAGACACCCCAAGGTATTCCGTGAGGGGCATGGCGAGTTCCTAGAATTTTTTATTTTTTGTCGCAAGTTAGTGGAATATGAGACTTTGTAAGGAAAAAAGAGAAAAAAAAAAAAATCATCATTTTCCGCTAACTTGTGACAAAAAATAAAAAATTCTAGGAACTCGCCATGCCCCTCACGGAATACCTTGGGGTGTCTTCTTTCCAAAATGGGGTCACTTGTGGCGTAGTTCTACTGCCCTGGCAATTTAGGGGCCCAAATGTGTGAGAAGTACCTTGCAATCAAAATGTGTAAAAAATGCCCTGCAAAATCTGAAAGGTGCACTTTGGAAAATTTTGATTAATAACAAAAAAAGTAAAAATGCCAGCAGCAATGAAATACCACCAAATGAAAGCTCTATTAGTGAGAAGAAAAGGAGGTAAAATTCATTTGTATGGTAAGTTGCATGACTGAGCGATAAACAGTGAAAGTAGTGTAGTGCCGAAGTGTAAAAAGTGCTCTGGTCATGAAGGGGGTTTCACCTAGCGGGGCTGAAGTGGTTAAAAGGGTTCTCCGGTACCTAAATATTACTTTATGAGATATATATATAACAAATATATAATGGGGAGCAATCATCAGGGGAAATAAAATGGTTGCTGTCCTATTAGTACACACAAAACCTGTCCTAATCACACGGGAGAACAATTTACTTCACAACACTGAGCTAAAGAGCTGCCTAATCCTCCTCTCTGCTCTGCTTGTCAGGGATTATGATTCTGAATACAGATGATAAGCTCTTCAACTGAATCTCTGTAGGAATGGAGCTCATGTGGAGACATGAAGTACGGAGAGGAGGGTGGGGATGTGGATAATGAGTAGCAGTCTCCATAATCACAGCCCCACATTGCCACAGTCTGTTCTGTCCATCCTCTGTACTTCATGTCTCCTCATGAACTCCATTACCATTATGACAAGTAAAGCCGAATGCACACTTCCATGTTTCATGGCCGTGAGCCGGCCTGGATTCCGGCTGAGAGCAGGAGCACACGGCGTCACTGGTTAGTATGAGGCCGTGCGCTTCATGCTGCCGCTGCACTACAGTAATACACTCGTACACAGCTCTTTACCCCAGGGTTGTGAATTTATTTGTCCTGCTGTGCGTTTAGGACAGGTTTTGTGTGTTCTAAAAGGATGGTGGCCATTTTGTTTCTCCTAATGATTGCTATCCAGACAAAATGAGCCATTAAATAATAAAGTAATATTTAAGTATTTTCATTTTCTTAATTCTTAGAGAACCCCTTTAACCACTTGAGGACTGCTCAACAAGTTTAAACCTTTAATAACCAGACCTAAAAAGGCCTTAACCCCTTAGTGACCACTAATACGCCTTTTTACGATTAAGGGTCCTTAGGCTGGGCTGCCTCTGTTTTACCACAGCCCATCCCAAGTGCTACAGGGGTTTTAGGGCTGTAAGAATAGAGCCATACTCCTTATTTAACAGCCCATGCTGGCAAGAGAGCCAAACCGGGCCGTTTAACCCATTACAAAAAAATAAATAAAAAAAAAATAAAAAAAAATAAAAAATAAAGCCTTCACACAGCTCTGTAGAAAGAAAAAGAAAATAAAGTTATGGGTCTTGGGATGCAAATACATATTTTTTTTATTTATTTTTTTAAAAGAAGGGTTTTTATTGTGCAAAAGTAGTAAAACATAAAAATAAAAAATAATAATAATAATAATATACCGTTATATGTATTTTGTATCACTGTAATTGAACTCTGACCCAGAGAATAAAGTTACTGTGTTATTTATGTGCAAAAACTCAGTGGCATTAGGCTACTTTCACACTAGCGTTTCTATTTTCTGGTATTGAGATCAGTCATAGGGTCTCAATACAGGAAAAAAAATAAAAAAACGCTTCAGTTTTGTCCTCATTTATTGTCAATGGGGACAAAACTTAATTGAACAGAACGGAATGCTCCAAAATGCCTTCCATTCCGTTCTCATACCAGAAGCAAACTGCAGCATTCTGCGGTTTGCTTTCCATCCTGGGATGTGGAGAAGATGGATCGGTCATAACCCACAATGTAAGTCAATGGGGACGGATCCGTTTTCTCTGACACAATCTGACAATAGAAAACGGATCCGTCCCCCATGGACTTTCAATGGAGTTCATGTCGGATCCTACTAGGGTATGTTAAAGATAATACAACCGGATCTGTTCATAACGGATGCAGATAGTTGTATTATCGGTAACAGAAGCGTTTTTTGCTGAACCCTGCCGGATCCAGGAAAAATGCTGGTGTGAATGTAACCCTATTGCTGTTTTTTCCCCATCTCCCTCACAGAAAGAGTTAATAAATGTTAAATTAGTAAGTTACACTACTAAAAGTTAGGGATATTTGTCTTGTGGGTGAAATTTGAGGATGAACGTAAAATGCAATCCAACATGTGACTGTCACAGTGCGGTTCACTGTGACAGTTGTGTCCGTGTAAACTGGCTGCATACCCTCTCACGTACTGGCTGCAGGCTGCCTCCTGTGCAGGCTGGTTGTTTGGGGCTGCGTGCTGGCTGCGGTGTCTTGTGAACTTTGCCTGTGAATGTTGCCCTTACCGTGTCTGTCTCTGTGTGCAGTTCTTTACTGTTGCCGTGCTGGGCTGGCTGCAGGTTCCCTCGCGTACTGACTGCAGGTTGACACCTGTGTATGCTGGCTGCTGTTTAGTGTGTGAACTGTCTCCTGTGTTTGTTTTTCCCAGGTCTTCATCTCAGTGTCTCGTGCTCTGGCGTACTGGCTGCGGTGGTGTCAGTGTATGCTGGTTGCCAGGGGGCAACGGCCTGTTCTGCTTCTCCGGTTCTGATAGGGTTAAATTCTCCTGACCAGTGCCTTGGTGTGGCTTATCAGGTGCCCTCGTTATCCAGCTATTTCTACATGTGAGCTGTGGCGCTGGTGGTCAGTCTCTTGTGTCTTGCTGGGTGTAGTACCTCGCTGCTCACCCAGGAGGTCAGTCTGTCTTGTGTCTTGCCAGGTGTAGCCCCTTGCTGCTGACCCAGGGGGTTTTACCATCTACCCTTCTGTGTGGAGTCACCTGGTTTTGCATTGGTGTTTGTGGTTATTGCCTTGTCTGTTCTCTGGTACCTGTTCTGTGATGGCGTTTTATGTTATGCTGTTGTCTGATCTGTACCTGCCCTGTATGATATGTTTTCCTGGTCTGTTCCTTGTTTCGCCTAGCAGTGCGCAACTGAATCCGATAGCCTGGCAGTGCTAAACTGCTTCTGTCCCATGTCCTATCTGCAGTGCCTACTGTTTCTGATCCTTGTCTGTTCATGTCTGCCTGTTGTGCCTTTCTGGTCTTTTCTGGAATCTCTTCTGTGTCTGTTTCCACTGGTGCTTGCACCTGCGTGGTTCCTTGCAGGTAGGGGCCAAGTGTTCCGCGACCTTCCTGGAAGTGCGACCAGTGAGCCCTCGGCCCAGTTCATCCCCACCCCCTGGGGCTCTGTGAAGAAAGGGGCTCACTGGTTTTCTGCTTTGGGTTTTGCCTCTGGTCTTCCGTTGCACCATGGTTCTCTGGAAATGCTACAACTTTTGCCTACCTGCTTACTGCTGTGTCCTGTTTTCATGACGTCCCGGACTACCTTCGGCCTCCGGCATGTGACAGTGGCCTTCCCTAAACTTTTGTTTTCTTTGAATGCACATGTCAAACTGTTCAGTGTTTCAGTACTTTTTGCACAACTTGCTGTTCTCTAACAAGGAGCTTATTGGCATTTCCTGATTCAATCAGAATTGGTATTTAAACAGTCCTCCTCATCATGCTGTTCACATTTTGACATCATGAGACCAAGACGACACCTACCAATTGATCTACAGTACCTCGCCGTTGCAAGGCTTCAAGCAGGATGTTCTTAGACAGAAGTGGTCACTGAGCTTAGAGTGTCATCAGCAGGTTTCAACAGAGATACAGAGAGACTGGAAGAGTCACAGAAAGACATAGAAGTGGACATCCTTTGGCCACATCCCACTCTGATGACTGCTTTATTGTGAACAATGCTCTGCGGACCGGGATTGTTAATGCCACACAACTCTAGGCACGTTTAAGATAGGTGAGAGGCACCTAAGTCTCACGTCAGACCATTCGAAACAGTTTACATCGGCATGGTCTGTGTGCTAGATGACCTGCAAGGGTACCTGACTACACCACCAGGCACAGGCATTATCGTCTGGCATGGGCCAGGGAGCATCTATGCTTGACGAGGGACCAGTGGGCCTCAGTGCTGTTCACTGATGAAAGTTGATTCACGATGAGCAGAAATAATGGCCCATAACTATGTTGGAGATGTCAAGGAGAGCGCTATGCATCAGCCACTGTTGTCACCAGACGAGCCTTTGGTGGTGATGTTATAGTGTGGCAGGTGTGTCCAGTCAATACAGAACTGCCCTACACTTTGTGAATGGTACGGTGACAAGTCCATACTACTTGAATAACATCATTAATCTAGTCATTGTTCCTCTGCATGAACAATACAGGCCTAATTTCATCGTCATGGAGGACAATGCGCCATCTCAACGAGGTTGGAACATTAAGGAACAGCTGCTGGAGACTGGGGTACCTCAAATGGAGTGGCCTGCCCTTTCTCCAGACCTGAATCCCACTGAAAACCTATGGGATCAGCCGAGTGTAGAGGCTCGTAACATTATACCCCAGAGAACCTCAATGACCTGAGGACCACCCTTCAAGAAGAGTGGGATGCCATGCCTCAGCAGAAAATAAGTCGACTTGTGAACAGCATAAGACATCGTTGTCAAGTTGTAATTGATGCTCAAGGCCACTTGACAAGTTATTGAGACAATGACATTTTTTGTAGGGGTATACCCAGCACTGGTGTTAGCTGGTGTTTCAATAAATTGTTAGAGATGAGGAAATCACCATTGCTTCTACTTAAATGCCCTACTTTCATGATATATCACTGTAGCGTGAACTTTTTACCTTTTTCCATACATTTCACCCTAAAGTCAAATATTCCTAACTTTTTGTGAGTAATATAGGTGCACCCCAAAACAGTACCATTAAAAAATAAAAAACTTTCCCTGGAAAAACAAGCCCTCATATGGCTGCATCGATGGAAAAATAAAAAAGTTGTAGCTCTTGGACTGAGGTGTCACGTTTTATTTTATTCCTGCCTGTGATAATAGACGACTGCTGAGAAGCGATCCCTACAGAACACGAAGTGTCAGGCTATTACGCGGCTCAGTGATCAGAGTTAAAAATGCACAGTTTCATGATAGATGGTGACAATGAAAACTTAAAAACAAAAAATCTTAAACAGTCTTTAACAAAAACTGCAAAAAAAGGATGTCATTTTCTGATTACCTATTCCCTTTAAACTGTACCACCAGTGAAAAATAAAAAACTTCACAGTGCTCTTAGTTCCTCATGTGAAGCAACTAAGTGAAGCCTTTCCACTCAGAGGTCAGTTGTTTGTGAAATAGGCAGAAAGACAGGTCTGCAGCACAGACAGAAGGTTATTATCATAGTCTATGTTAGAGATACAGTGGAGCTGTAGCCCAGTCACCGATCACGTTCCAGAAGCCTGCCAGCTTATATCACTCTTCTCCATCAGCCCTCATACTCAAGAAACCACTTACTGAAATAAATGCAGATGCTGCTGAGATCACAGGACTTTATTAGATAAAACGCTCTTACTACAGACACACAAACAGCTGTTCATTTTCTATTTAGTTAAGACATTGATGTTATTTTAGCTAGATCTCTCAGCAGGGGATGTGTAACTGCTGCGTTATGTAGGTCTTCTCCCGCTCTACCCTGTACTGAAAAAAATAGGAGAGTGCAACCTGTACGTGAATGAAGGCAATAAACCGTATAGAGCAGTCAACTGTCAAAAACTTGGATTTAGACAAGATGCACTACCTAAGGGCCCACTCACACAAACCTCTGCCGTGTGTTATCAGTGTATGCAACAGATTGCACAGACATACATACTAATGGTGCTATTAACACCACAGTTTTTTGAGCATCTCCTGTCTTGGGCCATGTCTTAAGGAACCAGGTTTGTGTCCTTTATGGACCTCACAGACTATTTTTAATATGGACGTGTGAATAAGCCCTAAGAAGTGTTCAAGTTGTTGCCTATGATTTAGAGAGGATTTCCAATCCAAAGCACACAATGACCATACATTAGTAAACCAGCAGCATCTGTGAAATTCAGTTATATCACATATGGTTAATGTAGGTAACTTACTACGTTAGTAATTCCGCACTCAGCCATGTCAAAGACGACAGTCAGTAGTTTTCCTGGCTCCCTTTTGGCATAACGCTCCAACCAAAACGCAATGCATTTCTTCTTATCCTCATTTGTTTTGTTATCTCGCACATGGAGCTTTACTCGGAGCCAAACTAAATAAAATCAATAAACATCCAAAAATTAGTGCAAATTATTTTTATAATTATGGTATTTTTTTTTCTTAGAAAACAATATATCAATCTGCTCAGCTCCTTCTGCTCTAAAACATACTGTTCGGAGATCAGACTGCATGTCTTAAATGACCGGTTCCCTTTTAAAGGGTTTTCTGGGATATTTTTTTACTGATGGGCTAACAGCTATAGGTTATCAGTAACTGATTGGTGAGGGTCCGACTGATCAGCTGTTTGAGAAGGCACCGTCGCTCCTGTGAGTGCTGCTGCCTTCTCGCAGCTTAACAAGCACAGCGCCGTACATTGTATAGAGGTTGTTCTTGATATCACGCTCAGCCCCATTCATTTCAATGGGTCTCAGCTGTGCCTAGGTCATGTGACCGATGAACGTGTCGTCACTCGACCTAGGGAAAGCTGCGAGTAGGCTGTGGCACTACTGCGAGCGCCGCTGCCCTCTCAAACAGCTGATCGGCAGGGGTCCCGGGTGTTAGACCCTCACCGATCGGATACCGATGACCTAAGTCATCGGTACTAAAATCTTGGAAAACCCCTTTGAGTGACAGAGAATAGCCTGATATGTCATCTGGAGCTATATAATAACAGGATGCTATAGTCTAGTTGGCAGCTTTATGACAGTGTAACCTAGGTCTATGGGTTGTTTATAGAGCACAAAATCTTACGAAATCCAAATTACAGTAAAAAAAAAAAAATGAAAAAGCTATTTACAAATCAAACACAAAGTAGATATTATTCATAATGCAACCGAAAACAGAAACACTGACAAGTACATCTCCAGCAAGTTTCATATGACCAGGAAACAAAGAAGCCAGTCATCTTGAAGAACAAGGTCTGGCCTCAGAATTGGTCACAAGATTATTGCACACGCCAGGCTAAAACAAGGCGGTAATGAAATATCACACAGATTTAGGTCTGCGTTAAGTGGAACATTAGCCTGTAACATCATGAGATTACAAATTAAAGGGGTTTTTACAGTAATTATTTTTTATTAAGTGCCCATGTTCTGCCCCCTAAAACAGAAGATCTATATTTACCCGCTCCAGTCCTCCGCCATTTACATCCATCTAGCCATGGCCATGGTCATATTCACTGCTCCAGCCAGTGACTGGCTTCAACAGTGATGTGGCCACAAGCAGCATGTCACCGCTGAAGCCAGTCATTGGCTGGAGGGGTGCCTGGGACTGTGCCCATGGCTAGCAGGATGTAAGCAGCGCAGGAACTGGAAGATGGAGACGGCACAGAGGACCAGAACGGCGTGGATCGGGTCAGCATGAATCCTGTGTTTCAGGTGGCATGCTGGAGGCACAAAAAATACTTATTACCGGAAAACCTCATTAAGTTCCATGGCAGTAATGATGTAGGACCTTGGATGAAACACAAAGCTTTACATCATGTCCCAATATTTCACCCATCTCACTTGTCCTAATTTCTTCATTATACTTATTATTAGATAAAGCAAGCACATGAATGACCCCATTAGGAGATGAGGATGACCTCCAGCATTTTATATTTGGTTTAATAAGCTACATGACCCAGCCTTCACTTCATGGACAAGGCTTCAAGGGGTTTTCCAGGCTCAAATCCCTTTATAATTAGGGTTAGGACCATGTTGTGTTTAAAACGGGGTGACCAGCTCATTATCTAATATGTATTGGGGCCTCCTGACTGATGGCAGAACTCAGGGAACGGACGAATTGGACATTTTTGAATTCAACATGCCCATAACCATAGGCCAAACGAGCATTAGGATGATGGCTATCTAATAAGTACATATGGCCCATATTCATAATGTTGGGACATTGATCAGGAACTAAATTTGCTTTTACATTTTACATCTTTAAACTTACACAGTTTGTTGCCTTCTTTATCATAGCCATGTAGGTAGACAGCTCCGACATCAAAACACCATCTGGGTAGAACAGACTCACTCAAATCTGGGAAAAAAAATAAAAAGAAACAATCATGAGAAACTTTAGAGAAAAGAAAAAATTCTGGATTTCTCTACACTGGGGTATAGCGCTAAGTTTGACATCTAAGCGAGAATTACGGTAGCTTTCAAGTACAATCCTTGTGATTAACACTTACAGATCACGTCTATAGAGAAGATGATGCTCCACAGGGCAGAGACTTCCACATGATAGAAAAATTCTAAGGCAAGGTAATATCAAACTGTTCTCCTGGACCAGATGTGTGTATAACAGGCACAACTCTGCACAGCGGCTTAGAGTAGTCATCACTGTACTAGCTGTACAGACTGGTCATGCATCAAGTTAGACACTACCAGGAACATGAAATCAGAGAGGGAAAAAAAACACCACAAGAAAGGAGTGGAAGTTTCTGGATGAAGGACAGAGGCTTATTTCCAGTTTGAGCCTGATGAAGGCACTAGTTCAGCGCCAAAACATGTAGCCTGTGGATAAAACTGGAAAAACAAGCCTCTGTCCTACATCCAGCGGCGCCCATTTATTCCTTGGCTTTTCTTCTGAATTTAATGTCCGTGTCTATAGAGAAGGCCAAGACAAAGACCGTAATAAAATAATATTGTCAGGACCTACACTAGAGTCTGGTGACCAGCTACTTGACTGTCTTAACCTTATCAAGGTCTACGGTCATAGATGTACCTCAGAACTTGAACAAAATCATTGACCCACTAACCAGAGTCACCATCTGGAGGAATCTTGCTGTGCTAGGACAGCTGGGGAGACAGTCCGACTGCAGACAAAAAAATAAATAATGTCTGTATATCTTCAAGAAGACATGGAGATAGTTCTTTAAGATATATTCTTTATCTGGATTTTCTTAGGATAGTGATTCTTTTGTTGGATGCCACACTTTTTTTCTAGCTCAGAATTGGACTCCTAACATTTGTGAGGAATGGTAAACTTAAAGGGAACCTGTCAGCAACTTTACGCTGCCCTCACTGAAAGCAAGCGGTTGCAGAGAAGCAGCATTATAAACCAACCTGGGCATGGAAAACAGTCACGTGAGTCTAAGACTAGTCAGTTATTCATGAGGTCCTGCCCACACCACCAACCAACTGAGGCTTGCCTGTTCTCTCCTAGAAAAAAATAAAAACTAAGGAGCAAACTGCTAAACATCAGTACGGGGGAGGGGGAGGTTAAACGACGAGCAGGCCCTCATGAATAACTATGACTCTTCTCAGGCAGCTGTGACTCTTTTCTAGGCTCTGGCTGCGATCATTACAATACTGATTCTCAAAAACCACGTATTTTTAGCTTGTGAGTGACGTATCTGCCACTACTTTATGCTGCCTCATCGAGAGGGTTTGCTTTATAGGGGGTTGTCTCATCAAGACCATCCTATTTAAAACTGAAGCCAGTAACTGGCTGATTACCACAGGTCTAACTTTGGAAAACCCCCATAATCAACTTTTATCACCAAGGGAAAATGCGGTACTGTATGGCGACCATTAAAATGAAGCTTGATGCCACCTTAGTCACTTTGTATCAGTGGCTCTTCAACACTGGCTAACAGAAGGCATCCCAAACAATGGGCTCTTCTCGGTGATGTCCATATGCCCTAAATATTCAGCACAGAAAAAGCCCAATGCTGAAGATTCCCATAATATTCCAAAATGTATTTCATCATTAAGGCCAGTTTCACACTGCCGGATCCGTACTACCTTTTGCACACATGCACTCACTATAATGGGGAGAGGTGGAGATCCAGCCACAGCATGGCAAATATGCCGAAAGTTGGATATTTACCGTGCTGCGGCTGGTCCCCATTATAGATAATTGGGCTGGGTGGACTCCCGGCAGCACATGTGTGCAAATGGTAGTATGGATCCGGCAGGGGAACAGCTTAACGCCAGTGGGAAACTGGCCTAAAAAGGCAAGGTTTTGGGCGTACAGGGCCTTTTCCGAGCGCTCATCTTGGTGTGAAAAAGCCCCTGTGGGTCCGAAACGTGTTTTCTGATGAGATAAATTGCAGCCATTGTAGAGTAGGATTTCTACAAACACAAACCACTGCCTGAGAGAATTTTTTTTTTTTTGCTGGAGGCCTCCTTTGAAATGTTTTCTTTTTAAATTAATGGAAAAACTGTGAGAAGTGAAATGGATTGCCTCAGCTCGCAGACGAATATTAAGCCGTGTACAAAGCACTCCTCCATGTTCTCATGAACCTGCTTCTAAACCTGGCACTAATGCTAATCTACAAATACCTTCCACATTAACTTCACTTGGAGAAATTCCAGTAGAACAATTAAAAAACACATGACCGCCAAGTGAAAAAAAAAAAACATCCTGGAGACTCTGACATCTCATTAATTTATTAGCACAGGAGCTTATTGGCAAACTGTAATAATCCGGTTCTGCTAGAGTACAGTATATACAACATTCATAGGCCAATTTATGGGTTACACAACTAACCTTTGCAAAATCTAAGCCATACACATACTCAACCACTTAACCCTTTTTATATATAACACTAAACAACCAATTACATTTTTACATGATTTGTGATAACTGTACTCCCTTTAGGGGCTGATATTGCATGCCTGGGCGCTATATAGCAAGATGCAGTCTTCATTAGACATGACATTGCTTCTACATTATCTTCCCACAGGGGCAGACAGTTTAAACACCCAGGATAACCAATGAGAGAGAGAGACGGAGAAGGGGGGGGGGGGGGGGGGGGGGGGGGCACTCGTGATATTTATATATAAAAAAAAAAAAAAAAAAAAAAAAGGAGTGTCTATCAACAGCAGAAGGCGTTTGCTGGAGCTCACTGGGAGTTATAACAGTTACCTAGTCAAAACATTAAAACTTAACATTGTTTGGGCCCCCCTTGCGCAACCAAAACAACACTAATCTGTTGAGGTATGGACTCCACATGACCCCTGAAGGTGTTCAGCCTTAAGGGGGTTTTCCTGTACTTAGACATCGATGACCCATCCTCAGGATCTTATCGGTGAGGGTCCGACAGACCGACACCTCCACTGATCGTCTGTTTTTTCGGCAGTACAGCACTGTAAAGTAAATTAAGCCAAAAGCAGAAGGCTCAGTCTACGGTTTAGTGACTGTGCCGGGGTACTGCAGCTCAACTCTATTCAATTGAATGGAAGGTAGGATGTAGTACGCTGACAAGGGAATATACACAGTGGATGTAGTCTTCTGTCCACTGTATAGGTTTCCACAAACTACAAGTAGCAGCACACAAAGACGCATGCTAACACATGACGCATGCTAGAGAAATGGATAATTGTAAACTGCATTACTGCTGTGCTTACTATATGAAAATTAGAAGCTCTTTGTGCACATTTGTGGATAAAATTGTCTTAGGCCCTTCTATCAAGGACAAGGTGGCTTCTAACAGACGGGACCTACATTACCAGACTTGCCTCTCCTGGGCTTTTGGCCTACAAAATTTCAGGGCAATGTAGAATCCATTAGATTCAGTTAGTGTAGGTGCCGTCTGTTGGAAGCTACCTTGTCACTAGTAGATGGGCCTGACACAATTTTGATCAAAAAGGCTGCGCAAAGAGCTTCTAATTTTCATAAAGTAAGTATAGTATTCACGTTATTAGCATTTGTCTGTGTCTTGTCCTTCTTGTTGGCTTTTACATTGCAGCCATGGTAGCGTGCACCTGAAGTCCTTTTTTCTATGCTGTTTGGAGGTTCTGGTCTAACTTTGTTTTTTGCACTGTATCATGCTCGAAACAGCTGATCAGTGAGGGCATCGGACCCCCACCTATCTGATCCTGAGGATAGGTCATCAATATCCAAGTAGTGGAGAACCTCTAAGTTTTTCAGCAATCTGAGCTACAGTTGGGGATCGGACCACACGTATCAATTAACCTCGAGTGCCCATGAGCCTATCGCTGATTTGCTAATTGCTCAACCCTTTGTTAGATACTAACCACTGCAATATTGGTCCTTGCACTTGCCGAGATCCTTATGCTTGTTTAGATCATTATATATATGATCTATATACACACATAAAACTCAAATGTAAAATTCTTGATAGCAAGTACGGTTTGAAGCACCTTTCCTAATTTGCTGTTGGGGGAACTTTTCTAGGCAAGGATATCTAGAGGTTATGAAAATTACTAATATAACAAAAGGAAGGTAAAATCCCGGCTTGTGAATTGCAGCTTGTCTTTTGAATGAAAAATGTGTGTTTAATGATTAATGTCAACAGGGAATTGGGCTTTCTCCTGTGAATAGTGAAGCACAGGAGGCACAAATCAGAAGACTTTAATGTTATAACGCAGCCATTGTCTCTTTACTGTCTGCTAAAATATTGAATTTCTATTACGGGCACGCCGCACGTTGGATCGCTGGAAATGAAATCCGACTTTGCATTCCCCATAAATCAGGTGTGATAAAGTGCAACAATCCAGGTTCTATGGGCCTCTGTTAGTGCTATGAAACAGACAATTAAAAATCAATATAGAATATACAAACACAGCCACGGCATAAATCCTGTATATGTCTGACTATACTGCAGGTTACCATGTGCGGCAAGACGTTATAGGAAGGTCTGAGGCCGCTTTTAGTGTTTGATCAGTGATTTCCATCAGCTCCATTTACCTTTCTACAGCCGTCCAATAGTCCAGAGTATTTTATATATTTTCCATATCAGGTCCCAGTGATCTCTGATTAAATGGGTTGTCCCATCTGGACATATTCACAGGATTGGCTATAAACGTCTGATAGGTGTTGGTCCTACTGGACATTTATGGTATATCTGTGATTATGCCGTAAATGACCAGAAGAGTCAAAAAAATAAAAAAATAAAAAAATAAAAATCAATAACAAAACTGAGTTTATTCAAAACATTTCCATTAGATATAATAGAGGAATGAAAAAAAAAAAAAAAAAAAAAAAAGGACTGAAGTTTTATGGGGACTCTTAGGATTATTTCCCATTTGCGTTAGACATCTCCGCAGGCTGTTGCAGCAGGGTGAAGCCTTCCGAAGATGTCCAGATGCTACCAGATACCCGCCGGTAAATTAACTATAATGGTTACCCACGGAGATCCAACCGCTACCCAGCAAACATGCCGAGAATTGGCTGGACAAAAAACACTGCACTAACCCCTACACAGGGATCTAGACTTCGCTGCAGGGAACCAACCAAGTCGCTACCTCCTGGAGTAGTTTCGAGTGTAGTTGGCAGCTGACCCACAGGGCTCAGAGACAATGGTGCAGGGACTGAAAGGTCAGGCAATAGATGTAGCCAGGAGACCGCCTAAGATCATGGCAGGCGGTGTACTAGTATATTCGTGAGACAAGACCGAGGTGAGGGCAGGTGACAGTAGTTTCATCCGAGAAACAGGCTAAGGTCTGGATAGGCGGCTAGAAGTCAGTAGTCAAGCTGAAGTATGGTACATGGTCAGTCAGACAGGAATACACTTTTGCTGGTCACAAGGGAACCTAAAGATTAGGCACCCTCCAACTGGACAATGTGACTCGAGTACCCAAGGACTGCCAGTCATTGGTTAGGGAAGAATTTGGACACGCACACTGGCCCTTAAAGGGAACAGGAGTGAGCACAAGTAACAGACCAGGAGACCTTAGTAACAGGATGCAGGCCTTAGCCTGCAGTACTCACAGAAGATGCCGGTGGCTGGGACTGTCGCCGCCAAGAAGAAAGCAGAGAACGGGCCCGGGATGCAGGTCGGGAGAGGAAGCAGATGGTTGAGTAGCACTGCCCCCATGCCCACCCAAGAGTAGCGGGGCAGCAGAGGGCAAGGGTTGTCAATACAACAATCTATAATTCACTCAAATCTCTGGAGTAAATTATAGTAAATATGTCACGCAATGGTTGGCACTTCCCCTCCCCCTACAGTCTTCCTCTTCTCACCTCCTTTGATATGTAGCCAAAATTACAAAAAGTTTGTGAATCATGATGCTAATATAGCATGTGTCATGGTGGTAATCATACTTACCTACTTACCTGATCCCTTCTGCATCGCTGGCCCAAATCAACAAACTATTTGATTCGAGTTGTGACCTCTGCAGCTAATGAGGCGTCACCCAAAGACTGTCCTGCAGCTGGTCATGTGACAGGTGTCAAAACAAGATTTAGACACTGGGAGGTCAAGGACCTGCAGAACCAGCGATGATGTCAGAACCCAGCAGTGGGGGATCAGGCAAGTATGATTACCACGGCAGGTCCGGACATTCTAGGGGGTCTGTAGAAAACTTCCTCTCGGGTGAACAACCCCTTTAATAAATCTTCCCCATGATGACATTCATGACTACCGATTAGCGTCAGTTCCTTAAATGGGGTTTAAGGTTTATGAAATCGATGGCCTAAGCTTAGAAATAAAAATTTAAAATTGGCTTTGGAGCTCAGGTAAATGCTGTGGCCTCTAAATTTTTACTGGCTGTCTATACTTGGCGGATGCACAGGGCATTGTAGCTTCATCTCGGACATCACAGCCCTTTCAGTTGACCAGGAGAGGTGATTTGGACCCCCATCGATTTTATACTGAAGGGCTTTTGGATAAGGCTTCTTTCACAGTGCCGGCAGGAGTCTTGGCTGGCTGGTCAAAGCAGAGAACAGCCTGCCAGAGCTCGATGGATCCAGCATTGCATGACGTTACCGAAATGTCCGTGCAGCGGTATTTGTCTGGTCAAATCCCAAATTATAGTTGATGGGGACAGCAGGCATTCTAGTAACGTCAGGCAATGCAGGATCCAGATAGCTCCGGCAGGCTGTTTGTTCTCTGCGGAAATATTGCCGGCAACATGAAAATAGGCCCAAGTCTACGACCAGCTTACCATTCATTGCAATTGCCGTCTAGGGAAGCTTACCGTTAATGTTTATTTCTTTTCTCCATCGGAAGCTTTCATCAATCATCTTCAGTGCATCCTCTACCACATTGCGCCTCCAATACACATAACTTTCCACCCAGGCATCGTCCTTCTGTAGTCTTTCCACATCACGGGAATCATATTTACTGGTGTTGTCTGGAAGGAGAACAGTTTAAGTAATTTCTGTACATGATATATGCTATGAACTCAAAATCTACACTAAGCCAATAGCTAGAGTAGGAAACAGAATAACAATCATGCTTGGGTAAATGTGCAGGATTCTGGATTCCCGCTCCCTTTTCCTTTGTTCACATCTCAGCCCATCCCTTTCTTGAACTTGATGGTCATAAGTCTCAAGTATCAAAACTTGTGCTGATAATTGTGGAGGAATTGTCTGTAGCCATCAATCACATTCATGGTTTTAATTTTCCAGTGCAGACTAGAAAAAAGAAAGCAAATCTCGGGTTTTCAGGCTGAGGGTGCATGTTCACGGTGGAGTTAGGAGAAGTAGCTGTAGAGACCACCAGTGTTCGTCTGTACGGCATACATATTAGGACATCCTCAGACATCATCCACAACTCCCTCCTCCGTCAGGCAAAACTCCCTCCCCTAACTCAAAAGTCCCTCAGACGTCAGTAAAAAAAATAATACCTCCTCCATCAGCCCTCAGCCTAAACGCTATCAGCCGTCTGATGTTAGACATCTGGTGTCTGACATTGGTTGTCTGGGGAGGGTGCGGCACAAACAGTGGCGTACATACAGGGGTCGCAGTTGCGACCGGGCCCGGCCGCCTGTGGACCCCCCTGGCCCTGCAGTCAGTGTTCCCTCTAAGCTGCGCGGGTGGGCGGTCGCGCAGAAATTATTGTTGCCCCGCTCAACCACATTGCGGCTCAAGCTGCTGGCAAAATGCCAGCAGTCAGTGCAGTGACAGTGTCAGAAACATCTGCGTGACGGTGCCAATGTCCTCCTCGTAATCTTGTGTGGCAACGCCTACCAAATATTGCCGCCAGGGGGTCCACAGGCAACTGCGACCCCTGTATGTACGCCACTGTTTGTGCCGCCCCCTCCCCAGACAACCAATGTCTGACACCCGATGTCTTTACACCTGACCTCTGACGGCTGATGGAGTTTGGGCTGAGGGCTGACCCCTGATGGAGTTTGGGCTGATGGAGGAAGTATTTTATTTTTTTACCGACGTCTGAGGAACGAGGGACTTTTGAGTTAGGGGAGGGAGTTTTGGCTGACGTCTGAGGTAGGAAAGAGTTTTGGATGAGGGAGTTTTAGCTGAGGTAGGAGGAAGTTTGGGCTGACGGAGGAGGACTGATGGAGTTTTGCCTGACGGAGGATGGAGTTGTGGATGATGTCTGAGGATGTCCTAATATGTATGCCGTACGTCTGGCTATTGGGTGTGTATGGCCTGCTAAATTACAAGTTCTCACAAGATTTCTACAAGATGGTTCGCTTCAGGAATATGCAGAAACAACATGACTAAATTTACAGGTGCATCATATTTGTGGTTAGCATTAAAGGGGTTCTCTCAGAACGACAAAGCATGTCCATCGGCTCCATTAACACATATGGATATCAGGGTGGAAGGCATCGTACACTTGAGGTGCTCCCCAAGGTTCCAGAACGAAGTGCTGCTCCTGAGGACTCTGGCCTTTCATACAGTACTTAGAGAGAGAGACGTTAAAGGGGTTGGCCAGCAGTCGACTGATTTTTGATTGGTGGTGGTCCCACTAGTACAGGGTGGTGGTATAACTAGGGGCTTAGCGCTAGCACTTTATCTTTGTCCTCAGTATTGAGGTCCTATGTGTATTGATGTAATATGGTTCCAATATGTAGCAGGGGCTATTTCATCACTTTGTGAATTTACATAACTATATATTATTTATGCTATTGGTTTTCATTTTTTTGTGTTTTCACTGTGCACATCACTTAATGTGTTCACTTTGTGATTCGCCATTTATTCATGCACTTTATATAGGCCTGTATATTTATTTACACGAGTAGTATATATAGATAGGGCAAATTTTTTGGTCATCCTGCTATGCATCCTTTTTTTTTTTTTTTTTTTTTAAAAGCATCCGATATAGTATAGCATGCATACTTCTATTTAATAACATCATGGGTAGCGGAGTAGATTATACCTGCGCATGCGCCTGACTGCTGCACTGGCTGAGTCTGGATTGCTGGAGCTTGCTAATGCAATGCTCATGCGCCAGTGCATCTTTTGAGGCGCTGTACATGTTGCTAGCATTGGACGTCTAAGTCCAAGCGGGAGGAGGCTCAGTCACTAGCCTGACATCAGATACACTGAAGTCAAATGATGGCTGGGGCTTTAGCATCCGGAAGCTAACAGTTAGGATCCTGACCTACTCCTTCCGATAGGCAAATTCTGTAGCTTATTATCACACATTTAATAACTTATGTGTTTTTTGTCTTTTGATTGGTCCTGGGTATTTATGAACAGCGTACCCCTCAACACACACCTTAACCCCCCCCCCGGAGAAAGTGACAGCGAAACATGTGTCGGGGCTGTGCCATCGTTTGGTATATATATTTTCATCAATATACATCTTTGTGTACGCGCTATGCAGGTTGTGTGCGCTATGCAGGTTGCAGTTTACATGATGGTACAGTCATCATGGGTTTGTGTCGGCTGATTTCATATTTTTGTACTTTATTATCCAATTATGAATGAAGATGAAGTTGTAGTTTCTATATATTTGGCAGTGTGTGTGTGTGTGTGTTTTTCCGACAGTAGAGGCGTTCATTCCTGTTTAGCATCTGCCTATATGATGTAGGCAGGCCGCTAAATACCGCTTTCTTAGCACAAGTATGTGTAGATAAAACAACTTTAACATACCAAACCTATAGAGCAGGCGAGTTACTCAGATCATATCTCACATGTGACAACAGACAGAACCTTTCAGTAATCCTGACGGAAACCTCGATGTCCAGCAGCAGAGAGACTGTAAAGCCAACTCTAATACCCACCACACACCTTCAATAGCTGCCATTCAGCCAACAGCCATCTCTCCAGACTACCCTATACAGGGAAGGAGGAGAGAGACGATCCCAGACACTCCCAGTTGCTTAACCCCTGGGAGAGCAAAAGGTTTGGTCGAAAATATTTACTTCACCCTGTTGTAGGAGAGTGTCACAAAGTGGGGGGAGGGGATGAACACCAGAATGACAACAGAAGGAAAATGACCAGAAACTAGGCCTCACGGCTAGAGAAAAGGAAACGAGGTCACCACCTAGGAAACCCTAAACCTAGCCCTGACTCCTGTCAGTATGAATAGACCCTGAAGGTGAGAATATACATACACCGGAAACCTAGGCCCTAGAAACCCTGGAAAGCCTTAGGAGTAGTGACATGGTGTGAGACCACTGGTTCCTTCCCAGATGAACGAACTAGGGTCTCCCTGAAGCCTAGGAAACAACGAGCAAATGGGAACAACAAAATACAAAGGGAAGTACACTTATCTTCAATAGAAAATAGATCAAAATAAAGCAGGAACACAGATGAGGAACTCACACCAGCTCTGCCAACTCCAGGCAGATAATATCAACCGCATGGTATGAAGTGCGAGTCCAGACTAAACAGGGGAGCAGTAATGACCACAAGCTACACCTGAGACGAGAGGTGAGGTCATTACCAACAACACTGCAACAAGTAAAAACAGATTAGGCCTCTTTCACACTTGCGTTGTCCGGATCCGGCGTGTACTCCACTTGCCGGAATTACACGCCGGATCCGGAAAAACGCAAGTGTACTGAAAGCATTTGAAGACGGATCCGTCTTCAAAATGCTTTCAGTGTTACTATGGCACCCAGGACGCTATTAAAGTCCTGGTTGCCATAGTAGTAGTGGGGAGCGGGGGAGCGGCATACTTACAGTCCGTGCGGCTCCCGGGGCGCTCCAGAATGACGTCAGAGCGCCCCATGCGCATGGATCATGTGATCCATGCGATCACGTCATCCATGCGCCTGGGGCGCCCTGACGTCACTCTGGAGCGCCCCGGGAGCCGCACGGATGGTAAGTATGCTGCTCCCCGCTCCCCACTACAGTTTACCATGGCTGCCAGGACTTTAGCGTCCCGGCAGCCATGGTAACCATTGAGAAAAAGCTAAACGTCGCATCCGGCAATGCGCCGAAACGACGTTTAGCTTAAGGCCGGATCCGGATCAATGCCTTTCAATGGGCATTCATTCCGGATCCGGCCTTGCGGCAAGTGTTCCGGATTTTTGGCCGGAGCAAAAAGCGCAGCATGCTGCGCTATTTGCTGCGGCCAAAAAACGTTCCGTTCCGGAATGGAAGACATCCTGATGCATCCTGAAGGACGGACTGTCCATTCAGAATGCATTAGGATAATCCTGATCAGTATTCTTCCGGCATAGAGCCCCGACGACGGAACTCTATGCCGGAAGACTATAACGCAGGTGTGAAAGGGCCCTAAGCTGTCAGATAACCTAACGTGCAGCCAGTCTCTCAGATCTTCTAACCTCTGTCACAGGAGGGACCGAGTCAGGAGCGCACTATACACATCAAACTGGTTCTGTCTGGCAATACACTAATGGGGGCCTTAATATCATTTATCATTATTTATACTATTTTAGTGTTTTGGGTGTAGTTTTGGAGCAAACCGACATTTCCTGATGAACTAATACTTAGACAAACTTCCAAATATGTTGTGACCGACCTACTTGTGCTTTGCACCTAGTATGACAGTTTTGGTAGTTCAGCTGTTTTGGTATTAAGCTTTATTTATCAACTCTGACTTTTTGAGAAGCTGCAAAACTTATGTGCAAGCTGCCTGCTCTCCTGACCTGCAGTAGTTGTAGCAGGAGAAAATATGGAATACGATTGTGCAACAGCAACAAATTTAAATGCCATATTTGATGTAAAAAATTTAAATCAAAACACCATAAAAAACATGACTATTTCTAACAAAGCTAGAACCAGCCCTGTACCTCACATGGATCCAGAGATCTTCCCATTCATTGCTCTGCTATATTTATATCAAGCTGGCAGCTCAAGCGGAGTGTCCTTTCTAGGGATCGACCGATTATCGGTTTTACCGATATTATCGGCCGATATTGAGGATTTTGACTGTTATCGGTATCGGCATTTATTTTGCTGATATTCCGATAACTTATGGGGAACACAGATCGCGCTGCTGACAGCGCTCTCCGTGTTCCCTCTGCAGCACAGGGGAGAAGGAAGCAGCAGGGGAGAAGGAAGCAGCGTCTCCCTCCCCCTGTGCTGCTGCTGCAGCCAATGGGAGGACAGGGGACAAGAGAAAGGGAGGGGCTGTGAACAGGAGGCGGGAGCTGCAGGATCACATAGCCGACTCCCGACCTCTATGAGCTGTAGCTGCGATCCTCGGTTAACCCCTCAGGTGCCGCGGATCGCAGCTACCGCTCATAGGAGGTCGGGAGCCGGCTATGTCATTCTGCAGCTCCTGCCTCCTGTATATGAATAAATTAGAGATTTAACTTCATTGGTGGCGCAGTGCGGCCCCCCTAAGCCCCCAGTATTAATCATTGGTGGTGCAGTGCGCCCCCCACATTAAAAACATTGGTGGCGCAGTGCGCCCCCCCACCAGTATTAAATCATTGGTGGCAGTGGCCACATGATCCCCTCTCCCCTGCTCCTCCGATCGGAGCCCCAGCAGTGTAATCCTGGGGCTCCGATCGGTTACCATGGCAGCCAGGACGCTACTGAAGCCCTGGCTGCCATAGTAAGCTCCATGCTGCTGTGTGCACAGAGCACAGAGCAGCAGGGACAGTGTGATCTCCTATTCACCCTGATAGAGCTCTATCAGGGTGAATAGGACAAGGGTTCTAGTCCCTAAGGGGGCTAAAAGTTAGAAAAAAACAAACAAACAAAAACTTAAAAAAATAAATAACCAAAATATTAAGTATAAATGAATTTTTTTTTTACAAAAACAAAAAACTACACATTAATAATAAACATTAATTTTAAGCAGATTTGTGTAGGAATTTTTTATTATTTTTCTTTAAATGAAAATTTCCAGAATATCTGTATAAATTATCGGCTATCGGCCTGAAAGTTCACAAATTATCGGTATCGGCCCTAAAAAAAAAAAAAAAAAAATTAAAAAAAAAAAAAATCTATAAATCAGTCGATCCCTAGTCCTTTCTGCTGCAGCTCTTTCCCTGTAACAGCCACAGCTTTTGACATAAGATAAGGGGGTTGACAGTTTTAAAGGGTATGGACACGTTTGGGCAATTATTTTTTATTATCATTGCATTCTAGTCATTTTGGGCTAAAAATAATTTAAATAAATTTTTAGCAATTTTTGTGATACATGCAGTTTAAAGTTATTCTATTTGCAGACTATCACTCTTGAGATCTCCTGACCTCATAAACACTTATGTAAGCCTTAGGCCTAGTTCACACGAACGTTTTTTTTGCGAGTGTACGGGCCGTTTTTTGTGTTTCGTATACGGAACCATTCATTTCAATGGTTCCGCAAATAAAAACAGAATGTACTCCGTATGCATTCCGTTTCCGTATTTCCGTTCCGTTGAAAGATAGAACATGTCCTATTATTGCCCGCAAATCACGTTCCGTGGCTCCATTCAAGTCAATGGGTCCGTAAAAAAAACAGAACACATACGGAAATGCATCTGTATGTCTTCAGTACCAGTTCCGTTTTTTCTGAACCATCTATTGAAAATGTTATGCCCAGCCCAATTTTTTCTATGTAATTACTGTATACTGTACATGGCATACGGAAAAACGGAACGGAAAGGAAACACAACGGAACAGCGGATCCGTGAAAAACAGACCGCAAAAATATTTAAAAGCCATACGTTCGTGTGAACTAGGCCTTAGGCTACATGCACACGAACGTTGTTTGTTTCCGTGACAGTTCCATTTTTTTTTTTGCAGATAGGATGCGGACCCATTAATTTCAATGTGTTTCGCAAAAAATGAGAAAAAAGATGCGATACAGACCGCAAAACACATACGGTCGTGTGCATGTAGCCTTAAAGTGTGCCTGTACTTTGAAAAGCTTTTGCTATGTCACAGAGATATATTCTTGTCCGTTTTAGGCATTGTTATAATGAAGGGAAAAAAAAAAACAAAAAAAAAAAACACGGATGGCATCCGAATGTCATCATTATTTTTTTTTGCAATTTGTGGACCACAAAACACATACGGTCATGTGCATGTAGCCTTAGGGTCCACAATACACCCTGCCAGCACCCCCATAGAACTGCCTATATTTGTCCGCAATTTTTTTCCGGAGTCGTGGACCAGAAGATCGGGGGCGTGCTCCAGAATTGCGGAAAGAGAATGAATGGGTACGCAATTTGCGGAACGGATGCGGACTCATTCTGCAGACGTGTGAATGGACCCTAAGGGCTCATGCACACGAATGTATTTTCTTTCCGTGTCCGTTCCATGGGTCCGCAAAAAAAACAAACAAAAAAAAAACTGAAGTTACTCCGTCCGTATTTCCGTTCCGCAAAAAAATAGAACATGTCTTATTATTGTCCACATTACGGACAAGTATAGGGATATGAAGGGCCAGCTGTTCCGTTCCGCAAAATACAGAACGCACGCGGATGTCATCCGTATTTTTTGCGGACCAGTCGTGTGCATGAGCCCTTACTGTTATCAGTTTGATAAGAGTTTGGCTATGATCATCATTTATGAGGTCAGGAGATCAAGGCCTCACATGAGTCATCAGATAACAAAACTCAGGAAGAATGGTCTGCAAATAGACTTATTTTTAACTGCGTGTATCACAAAAACAGTTGAAAATTATTAATAAAGATCAAATGAAACAATTATTTTAGCCCAAATGGAGTAAAATGCAATCATAAAACATAATTACCTCAAAGGTGTCCATAGCCTTTAAATTGAGCGCTTTCAACCACCTCAGTGAGTTGGACAAGAAAAAAAAACAAACAGCAGGTGCCGCTATACAGATACATTTTATTGAATAAGGCTACTTTCACACCTGCGTTCGGTGCGGATGGGTCTTGTATCTGCACAGACGGATCCGCACCTATAATGCAAACGATGGTATCCGTTCAGAACGGATCTGTCTGCATAACAGCTTTTTCAGATCTGAGTTTTCAAGATCGTGAAAACTCAGATCCGACAGTATATTCTAACACAGAGGTGTTTCCATGGTGATGGGGACGCTTCACGTTAGAATATACTATTAACTGTGTACATAACTGCCCCCTGCTGCCTGGCACCACCTGATCTCTTACAGGGGGCTGTGATCCGTACAATTAACTGTCTGTGGCCGGCCGACGCTCCTCCTACTGGTAAGTGACAGGTCTGTGCGGCGCATCTGCGGCCGGCCACAGACAGCGCAGGTAAGTATAAGCTAAGTAACCATGGCAGCCAGGACTGCAGTAGCGTCCTGGCTGCCATGGTAACTGATCGGAGCCCCAGCGATAACTGGGACTCCGATCGGAAATGCCGCTCCGCTGCCACCAATGATGGGGGAGGGGGGTTTTGCTAATACTGGGGAGGGAGGCGCACTGGCCACCAATGCTAATACTGGGGGGGGGGGGGGGGGCGCACTGGCCACCAATGCTAATACTGGGGGGGGGGGGCCGCACTGGCCACCAATGCTAATACTGGGGAGGGGGGGCCACAGTGGCCACCAATGCTAATACTGGGGGGGCACAGTGGCCACCAATGCTAATACTGGGGGGGGGGGGGGGAGGGGGGCGTGCTCCGGAAATGCAGAAAGAGAATGAATGGGTACGCAATTTGCGGAACGGATGCGGACCCATTCTGCAGACGTGTGCGGCACCTGAGGGGTTAATTGTGCGGATCACAGACCCCTGTAAGAGATCGGATGCTGCCAGGCAGCAGGGGGCAGTTATGTACACAGTTTTTAGTATATTCTAACTTGAAGCGTCCTTATCACTATGGGAACGCCTCTGTGTTAAAATATACTGTCGGATCTAAGTTTTCACGATCTTACTCAAATCCGAGAGTATATTCTAACATAGAGGTGATGGGGACGCTTCAAGTTAGAATATACCATCGGATTGGAGAAAACTCCAATAGGGACTCCTGACTTTACATTGAAAGTCAATGGGGGACAGATCTAGGGCTGCAGTAAACGAATATTTTTGTAATCGAGTATTCTATCGATTATATTTCTCGATTCATCGAGTAATCTAATAAGAAAAAGCTACTTAAAATAACGTACGTAATTAGGTATGTATAAAGTTATTGGTTTGAAGGGGTTAATAACTTTATACATGCCTAATGCCAAGGTGCTTCCATTAACCCCTCCAAACCAATAACTTTATACATGCCCATTGGGTTTGGAGGGGTTAATGGAAGCACCTTGGCATTAGGCATGTATAAAGTTATTGGTCTGAAGAGGTTAATGAAAGCACCTTGGAGGTGCCTTCATTAACCCCTCTCTAAACCAATAACTTTATACATGCCAAGGTGGTGCTTGCAGCCTCCATTAACCACTCTCTCTCCATCTGCTTGCCCCCAGCCTCTGATCTGCTTGCCCCCAGCCTCTGATCTGCTTGCCCCCAGCCTCTGATCTGCTTGCCCCCAGCCTCTGATCTGCTTGCCCCCAGCCTCTGATCTGCTTGCCCCAGCCTCTGATCTGCTTGCCCCAGCCTCTGATCTGGCCCCCCCCCAGCCTCTGATCTGGCCCCCCCCCCAGCCTCTGATCTGGCCCCCCCCCCCAGCCTCTGATCTGGCCCCCCCCCCCCAGCCTCTGATCTGGCCCCCCCCCCCCAGCCTCTGATCTGGCCCCCCCCCCCCAGCCTCTGATCTGGCCCCCCCCCCCAGCCTCTGATCTGGCCCCCCCCCCCCAGCCTCTGATCTGGCCCCCCCCCCCAGCCTCTGATCTGGCCCCCCCCCCCCAGCCTCTGATCTGGCCCCCCCCCCCAGCCTCTGATCTGGCCCCCCCCCCCAGCCTCTGATCTGGCCCCCCCCCAGCCTCTGATCTGCCTCCCCCCTCCCAGCCTCTGATCTGCCTCCCCCCTCCCCCCAGCCTCTGATCTGCCTCCCCCCTCCCCCCAGCCTCTGATCTGCTTCCCCCCCTCCTCCCCCAGCCTCTGATCTGCTTCCCCCCCTCCTCCCCCAGCCTCTGATCTGCCTCCCCCCCTCCTCCCCCAGCCTCTGATCTGCCTCCCCCCTCCTCCCCCAGCCTCTGATCTGCCTCCCCCCCCTCCTCCCCCAGCCTCTGATCTGCCTCCCCCCCCAGCCTCTGATCTGCCTCCCCCCCAGCCTCTGATCTGCCCCCCCCTCCAGCCTCTGATCTGCCCCCCCCTCCTCCCCCAGCCTCTGATCTGCCTCCCCCCCCTCCTCCCCCAGCCTCTGATCTGCCTCCCCCAGCCTCTGATCTGCCTCCCCCCCCCTCCTCCCCCAGCCTCTGATCTGCCTCCCCCAGCCTCTGATCTGCCTCCCCCCCCCCCTCCTCCCCCAGCCTCTGATCTGCCTCCCCCCCCCCTCCTCCCCCAGCCTCTGATCTGCCTCCCCCCCCTCCTCCCCCAGCCTCTGATCTGCCTCCCCCCTCCTCCCCCAGCCTCTGATCTGCCTCCCCCCCCTCCTCCCCCAGCCTCTGATCTGCCTCCCCCCCCTCCTCCCCCAGCCTCTGATATGCCCCCTCTGGTAACGCAACCCCCCCTCCCCAGTATTAATCATTGGTGGCAGTGGCCACAGGGTCCCCCTCCTCCCCCCCATCATTGGTGGCAGTGTCAGTTCCGATCGGAGCCCCAGCAGTGTAATGCTGGGGCTCCGATCGGTTACCATGGCAGCCAGGAGTCACGCTACTGAAGCCCTGGCTGCCATGGTATGTTAGTAGTGAGCAGAGAGCAGCGCATTATACTCGCGTGCGCTGTGGCCGCCGGTCGCTCCTTCTTCTGTCTGTGCGGCGGATTGCTAATGCTTACAGCATTAGCAATGCGCCGCACAGACCTATGAGAAGGAGCGACCGCCGGCCACAGCGCACATGAGTATAATGCGCTGCTCTCTGCTCACTAACATACCATGGCAGCCAGGACTTAAGCAGCGTCCTGGCTGCCATGGTAACCGATCGGAGCCCCAGCATTACACTGCTGGGGCTCCGATCGGAACTGAAACTGCCACCAATGATGGGGGGGAGGAGGGGGACCCTGTGGGATATGGCCGGCACATTCATTGGTGGTGCAGTGGCCAGTCCCTCCCCTCCCCTCCTCCTCCTACTTGGTCTTCAGCGGCAGCCGCGCACAGTGGGGAGGGAGAGACTCCCTCCTCCTCCCTCAGCTGTGCCGGCCGCTCAGTCCTGCCTCTCTGGCTCCGGAGGGCACGGAAGCGGTGAGTGAGACGCTTAATTTCACTCCCGCTCCGTGATCACGTGATCTGAACGATTCCTCGATGCAGGGAAACTGCATCGATGAATTTTTTGACTCGATTTAATCGAGTTATTCGAATAATCGTTTCAGCCCTAGACAGATCCGTTTGCAATTGTACCATATTGTGTCAACGTCAAACGGATCCGTCCCCATTGACTTGCATTGTAAGTCAGGACGGATCCGTTTGGCTCCGCATGGCCAGGCGGACACCAAAACGCTGCAAGCAGCGTTTGGGTGGTCGTCTCCTGAGCAGGACTTACATATACATTGATTTCTTAAGAGAAAGCCATACTTAGGCTACTTTTACACTAGCGTTCGATCGGATCCGTTCTGAACGGATCCGCTCATATTAATGCAAACGGTGGATCCGTCTGCATTCTAACTTAGAAAAATTTTCTAAGTGTGAAAGTAGCCTGAGCGGATCCGTTCAGACTTTACATTAAAAGTCAATGGGGGACGGATCCGCTTGACGATTGAGCCATATGGTGTCATCTTCAAGCGGATCCGTCCCCATTGACTTACATTGTAAGTCGGAACGGATCCGCACGGCCAGGCGGACACCCGAACGCTGCTTGCAGCGTTCAGGTGTCCGCTCACTGAGCGGAGCGGAGGCTGAGCGCTGGCAAACACAAACAAACACACACTGTCACATGATCATCTCCTAGCTCACACAGCCAGGTTACCACATTCATATTGTCATAT
Organism: Bufo gargarizans; assembly: GCF_014858855.1. Taxonomy (NCBI): domain Eukaryota; kingdom Metazoa; phylum Chordata; class Amphibia; order Anura; family Bufonidae; genus Bufo; species Bufo gargarizans. The sequence continues at coordinate 471,339,202 of NC_058082.1, read as the reverse complement.
TTGCTGGACCTTTTATGTCACCCTTGAACTTACAGACATTCAAGTGCGGATATTTAAATATACAGTGCATGTGCCAAATTCTCATAAGCGATTGTGCCCTTTTCAAGAGCAGAGCTCTAACTTAGTAAAAGTCTATGTTAAAAAAAAAAAAAAAAAAAAAAAAAAAAAAGATATAGTGTTTGCAGGCGCCTATAATAGATGCTTTATGAAGGCGAGTTGTATGGCTTTCTATAGGGGTCTACATAAGAACAGTGACCTTACAGAAGACTGTATGGTTGTGCATATATCAAGCACTCCCTCCTAGCCGCCATGGGGGATGCAGTTACATTAGTCCAGGCGCTCTGATTTCACTACATTGCTATAAAGTTAGAGCTCCCCTTGTATACAAAGAGCAGAGGCGGTGGTGACACACGCCTGGCAGTGTCACTCGTCACCCTGTAAATATGACCGACTGTCCCAAGCCTCAGCCCTCATGTGACATCCTGGTACTGATGCCAGCACATTTAGCGTTAGTTGACAGTCTGTATCTCCCTGTTTGGTTCTAGAAATTTACTTGCCTTTTTTTTCTAGGCCTCTCATGTGTTACTACCAGAACCTCTGGTGGATGGAGATCATACTACACATATACCAGTTGTACTGGGGGAACATGGTGCAGTAAACACTTAAAAGGGGGCTTTCTGGTTGCTTTATGTAGATGGACTATCCTCAGAGCTGTTAACTGCAGCACAGATTGCAGTTAACGGGGTTGTACCATGAAAAAAAATGGTACAAAAAGGTCAGGAGATCTGAGATAAGAGCTACAGATGAGACATCAGATGAAGGGATTTAAAGAAAAACGGAAAATGACCGCTTGTAGACATACAGATTTTTAACCCATGTTTCCCAGAAATGGTTGAAACTGATTTTTAAACCAAAATGAGTAAAATGCAATCATAAAAAAAGACCCCAGAAGGTGTCCATAGCCTTTAAATGTAGAGAATAAATCTCAGAGCTACAGTCAGGTCCATAAATATTGGGACATCGACACAATTCTAAAATTTTTAGCTTTATACACCACCACAATAGATTTGAAATGAAATGAACAAGATGTGCTTTAACTGCAGACTGTCAGCTTTAATTTGAGGGTATTTACATCCAAATCAGGCGAACGGTGTAGGAATTACATCAGATTGCATATGGGACTCCCACTTTTTAAAGGGACTAAAAGTAATGGGACAGAATAATAATCATAAATCAAACTTTCACTTTTTAATACTTGGTTACAAATCCTTTGGAGTCAATTTCAGCCTGAAGTCTGGATCGCATAGACATCACCAGACGCTGGGTTCCATCCCTGGTGATGCTCTGCCAGGCCTCTACTGCAACTGTCTTGTTCCTGGGGCATTTCCCCTTCAGTTTTGTCTTCAGCAAGTGAAATGCATGCTCAATCAGATTCAGGTCAGGTGATTGACTTGGCCATTGCATAACATTCCACTTCTTTCCCTTAAACTCTTTGGTTGCTTTTGCAGTATGCTTTGGGTCATTGTCCATCTGCACTGTGAAGCGCCGTCCAATGAGTTCTGAAGCATTTGGCTGAATATGAGCAGATAATATTGCCCGAAACACTTCAGAATTCATCCTGCTGCTTTTGTCAGCTGTCACATCATCAATAAATACAAGAGAACCAGTTCCATTGGCAGCCATACATGCCCCGCCATGACATTACCACCACCATGCTTCACTGAGGAGGTGGTATGCTTAGGATCATGAGCAGTTCCTTTCCTTCTCCATACTCTTCTCTTCCCATCACTCTGGTACAAGTTGATCTTGGTCTCATCTGTCCATAGGATGTTGTTCCAGAACTGTGAAGGCTTTTTTAGATGTCGTTTGGCAAACTCTAATCTGGCCTTCCTGTTTTTGAGGCTCACCAATGGTTTACATCTTGTGGTGAACCCTCTGTATTCACTCTGGTGAAGTCTTCTCTTGATTGTTGACTTTGACACACATACACCTACCTCCTGGAGAGTGTTCTTGATCTGGCCAACTGTTGTGAAGGGTGTCTTCACCAGGGCAAGAATTCTTCGGTCATCCACCACAGTTGTTTTCCGTGGTCTTCCAGTGTTGCTGAGCTCACCGATGCGTTCCTTCTTTTTCAGAATGTTCCAAACTGTTGTTTTGGCCACGCCTAATGTTTTTGCTATCTCTCTGATGGGTTTGTTTTGTTTTTTCAGCCTAATGATGGCTTGTTTCACTGATAGTGACAGCTCTTTGGATCTCATCTTGAGAGTTGACAGCAACAGATTCCAAATACAAATAGCACACTTGAAATGAACTCTGGACCTTTTATCTGCTCATTGTAATTGGGATAATGAGGGAATAACACACACCTGGCCATGGAACAGCTGAGAAGCCAATTGTCCCATTACTTTTAGTTCCTTAACAAGTGGGAGGCACATATGCAAACTGTTGTAATTCCTACACCGTTCACCTGATTTGGATGTAAATGCCCTCAAATGCCCCCTTGTTTCATTTCAAATCCATTGTGGTGGTGTATAGAGCCAAAAATGTTTTAGAATTGTGTCGATGTCCCAATATTTATGGACCTGACTGTATATAATAATATATAAATAAGAAACATAAATGCAATGAGAGGTGAACAGTACATACTGCCATGACATTTTCTCTGCATACCTTGCAAATATTCTTCAGTAAATCTCTTCCGTGTCTCATGTATCAACTTCTCCTTCTCCTGTTAAAGACAAAAAAAGCATAAAGCGTCATAAAGAATAAAACTAATACAGTGAGAAAATAAGCACAGCAAAGCAGCTATGAGTCCTATATTATGTTGTACAGGGAGATACGGTATAGAAAGCATTCCATAAACTGCACGACTGAAAGAAGTCTTCTCTAGGGTGACGTCAGTAGACTTCTATACCACATAGCTTTCAACAATGGGAAAGTGGGGCAGGCATGCTGTAGGCGTCCTGTGGTTTACACTGCTGTAAAACCATTCACAGTAAGGTCAGCGGTGTGAAAATAATGAATCTATCCCACCCTGCAGCCACAGTGGCCAAGATCAGCTCTTTTGAGAATATAGAAACATAGAATGTGTCGGCAGATAAGAACCATTTGGCCCATCTAGTCTGCCCAATATACCAAATACTATGGATAATATATGCTATACCATAATTCAGGCTGATTGCCGATTGGTGGAGAGGCGCCACGTGGTGCCCAGTTAATAATAGCGTGAATACGGCATGAGCTCTGATGCTTTGTAAACTACAGTCGCTAATGGAGTTCTGGATTTCCTGAAGAAAACATCTCAGGAGGTTCTCCTGGCCTCCTTATAGCAAAAGAATAACTATATGGAGAAGTATTGTGGTTCTCCTCAACCTCTACATAAAGGAGTACTATACAGCATCCAGCAAGGGGGATGTTATGTATCCAGAGCATGGGGCACTTCATGACCTCCTCAGACTTTAGGCGAGGAGAACATTGAAGGTTCAAGGCAGATGATGAATGGTAGGAGATGACGTTACGCTCTTTAGGTCAATGCTTCACCCTTAGCAGCTGCTTGCATCTCCTGATCGCTGACGTATATACACAGACAAGAAAAACAGGCAAAAAATGATGTATCTGCCAAATGTGCCAAGGTTTAAAACGAATCCCTAGAAATCTCTGCTTTTCGGATTTGACCATGTAAACAATACTCAAGAAATGTTATTCTTGTGGGATTTTGCTTGCATTATATTAAAAGATCCAAATCTATCGTAGGTTAGTCATGTGCGCTTCTACTCCATGGGGCTTGTGGAGATAGCTGTGTGCTTGTACTTAGCTATTTCCGACAGCCCTATAGAGAGTTAAATGCACGGTGTCTGCTGCTCCATTCAACTTTGGAGCACAGGCCCCCGTTCTCTTACTACCATCGTTCATCCCCTAGTCTCCTGGTTTGTTGGCAGCACATCCCTGTTTACACCAAGCAATGAGCTTCTGATGAATGAGGATTTTATGTGCTGCATAAAATGTGATTGCCCAACAAAGATGCCAAAGACACCATTACATGAGGCAATTATCAGGAGTGAAGAGTTTGTAAGAACATTTGTTCCTGATAATTGTCCTGATCCTCGATCCATATAGAAGGACCCCATGGGACTGTTCACATGGTGGGTTTTACTGTGCCAAAATTTCATCGACAACCCATCAGTGGCAACGTCCTTTCCGCCCCCCATTCATTTCAATAGGAGTCAATGCTTTGGATCACGGAGCAGCAGCTTGAAGCCACGACGAGGACAGACATGTCTCGCTATGACGTGGCCACAGCTAGAAGCCGCAGCTCTGCCTCCCATTGAGACGTATGGGAGGCAGAAAGAACGTGAACACCGGTGGATCTTTGGCAGAATTTCGGCACAGTAAAACCCACAGTTTGAAGATTCCCTGTGAATTCCGCTGGAAAGGCTGTGGTATGAACAGTCCCTAGGGCTACCTGTACAAAGGTGGGGCTGTCTTGCAGAAATTCTGCACACAATTCTGTGAGTTACGGCACCAAATCCACACCAAAAACCGCATGTGTTACTTGCAGTTTTTGGTTTCAATTTAAAGCATTTTTGCTGCAGATCTCACTTGCATTGAAAAAGGGGGCACATTTGCCCAAAAGAACCACAGAAAGAATTTACACCCTGCGGATTTCAAAATCCCCACAGCAGGTCAATTTCCGCACAGAACAATAAAGGAAAGTGTACATAAGATTGGTCTAATCTCATTCATTTTGTCGGTACTGTATTATGCTGCGGTTTTTCTGCACAAGAATCGTGCTGAAAAACCCGCATGTAATCTGCAGCATGTGCAGGTAGCTTAAATATCTGTCCGGGTTCAGAGCTGAATCCAGACATATCCCAGTTTTTACCCTGACAGCATCTCCTTTGCCCTGAGTGATTCAGGCATTTAATGGAGTCCCATAAGGGCTGCTAGGCGGAGGCTTCCGCCCCGCAGTGTATTCTGTGACGTCATCGGCTCTGATGGGCGGGCTTCAGCGTTGCCCTAGCCATTTTACAGGCCGCCTATCAGAGCCTAAAGCCCACCCATCAGGGCTGATGACATCACCGAATACACTGCTGGGTGGAAGCCTCCTCTTAGCACTGTGTTACGGTAAATAAAAAAGCCCAATCCAGCGCAGGGCAAGGGAGAGCAGCGGAGCATGAAATCAGTCAGGGGGCTGCCTGGGTTAAAAATATTGGCTCTGAACCTCGACAACCCCTTTAAGGCACCCTGCACATGTTGCGGAATACTCATGTTTTTTCTGCGTGGATTCCCGTGTGGAAAAACCGCAGCGTATTACAATGAGATGACACAAATCTCGTGCACTTTGCTTATTTTCGCCATGCAGTAACTGACCAGCAGTGCGAATTTCCAAATCCGCAGCATGTCAATTATGTTTGCGGTTTTAGCTGCAGATTTCACCTTTTAATGGAAGGGTGAGCCCTGCTGTAAAACAGCATCAGATCCGCATTTAAAAATTGGGGATTTTGATGCAGAAAGACACGGAAATCCGCACGGCCCTTATATGTGTTCACCCGCAGCCCTGCACAGGTGGTCTTAGGAAGACCACCCAACTCATGCTGATAGAAAAGAGAACATGGATGGTCTCCGTATCCCCACATCTGCAATGTTAGCATAGTCCGGGGTGAATACATTGCCCCATGTGCGGTATTTTCATTAGGCGGCACATCTACTGATCATGTAACCTCTAATAAAAAAAAAAATTATGAAACTGGCAAAAGACGACGGGCAAAGCTTAATTCCCATGGTGACGAGATTAGCAGAAAAACCGCAGGCGCAATTGTGTGGTTTTATCAGACAATAACGAGGTAATTTACATTTAGATTCACATCAACTGGTCCATGGCCGGTTATAGACCCATTTCTTGGCTCTCCATGTGCGAGGTAAATAATGGAACGTGTTCTTTATACAGGCAGGAGTACATACCATCCACTGGTGCAGTGTCACAGGGTTCTTAAAGGGGCAGTCCCCTCGTGATATGTTCCATTTCTCTGTTAGTTCATGCAAAACTGGACAAGTTTCCAATATAAATTAGTGTCTAAATATTGCTGCTACATATTATAGCGGCTTTACATGACGAGTGCGATATTTGTATAAAATCATACACTAGGTGACAGATAGCCAGCCCGTGTCCACCATTAGTTAGAGCACTTTTTTCTTGCCTATATTGAGGTTGTGGGATTTTTCTGTTGCCCTGCAGTGACCATAGGGAGTGCAGCCATATTGGTTGTCACTACCTGCTACCGATATGGCTGCACTTCCTGTTGTCCCTTTTGCAAAAGTGACCGCCTTAACAAAATGCGCTCAATATTCCTGCACCATGTGAGCATCGTGACATCACGTTCATTGGTCACGTGGACTAGACGCAGCTCAGACCCATAGAAGCGAATGGAGCCGAGCTGCGATACCAAGCAGAGCCGCTATACAATGTCCGGCGCTGTGCTTGTTGTGCAGGGAGTATAATTCCATCACATTATACACTGCTCATATCCAGGGGTTACGACCACCCTGCAATCCAGCAGTGGTGGCCATTAGGGGTGAGCGAATCGCGATTCGGATCTTGGATCTGAAGCGCGATTCGCTCACCCCTAGTGGTCATGTTTGCACACTATAGGAAAGCTCCAGTCTCTCTGGCGGCTGGGACTGTGGGAGTTCACATAGGCTGGTACTTTTTCCCCCATAGTCTGCAAGCACGGCCACCGCTGCTGGATTGCAGGGGGGTTGTAACCATGGAAACGAGTAGTGTATGATGTGATGGGAAAATAAATCCAGCCAGCAAAGGAAGCAATATGGATAACAACAATACATTAGTAAGTGCCTTGTATTAAAGGGGTTGTGTCATCTCAGACAATGGAGGCATAACGCTAGTCTCAGAGGTGGGACTCGCACCTTTCTCGTAAACGGAGCCTTGAAAGTCAGGGAGAGCGTGCAGCGCATGCGCAGCTTGGCTTCCCTCTATTAATTTCTACGGGGCCGCGGAAAATAGCAGAGCTCTGGTGCGGTGCGCTTTCATTTATTTCTAAGGGGACGGATAGGTCATCAGTATTAGAGTCTCGGAAAACCCCTTTAAAAGAATAAACTACAAGGTTTACTGGACCTTTTCCCATAAAACTATACATCAGTCTGCTCAGCTCCTCCTGCTCTATAACATGCTGCATGCAGCTCAGACGCCATGTTCAATGTGACAAGAAGACGCAGAGTAGCCCAGCAGCCATGCCGGCAGTCCAACAGGGGCCCGCTGTCACAATGGGCCCAGATCGTCAGAGCATAGGAAGAGACAGAAAAATGGAGACAGTCAGTATGATACCAAGCACTCAGATCACTTGGAGATGTCAGTCTCCGGCACATCCTAGTGCATAACCACGGCCAGAGGAACAAGTGTTACACCCGAAACTACGATAAGCAAAGGCCGAGTCATGAGACAGCTCATAAAGTACTGGACGTCTGCCAAGACAGGACTGTAATCACCACGAGGAGTTATATACTAGGAGATTTTATGATATCACATTAATAAAACTCACGAGATGATACTGAAGACAATATAACCGTAAGGCACGCTCAGTCCCATTGTAAACGCTCTGTATTTCGTCAACCAGTATATAAAAAATAATAATAATAATAATAATAATAATAACAGTTGCCATAAGTTACTGCATCCCAACCAAGAAGCTCCCCTCCTAGAGAATCAAACTTTAGTAAAAGAAGGAGGGAGACCTTTATCAAAACTGTCTAATGGTTCCACAATCCACAAGACACGGAGCATAAGCCCACAAAAACACTATGAAGCGCTTCCGTGGGATTTCGTTTTGTGCCTCTGCACCGCAAAAAAAAAACATGTTTTATTTTTTTTTCAGTGCGGAGGCGCGGACTAAAATCCCACTGAAGCGCTCTGTACCACTCTGTATCTTGTAGACTGCAGACCCATTTGCGGGCTGCGATACGGGCACGGGCCACACAAGTTTGTGAGCGGGAGCTCCAATTTTCAGCTGTGCACGGACAAAGAGACCAAAAAAAGAATTCTTCACGGATGAATCACTGACCATCTTATCCCTGATATGGACATGTGAATAAGGCCTTAATGATGCCGCATTAGTGCTACCCCCTGGCACTGCCAGCCATGGACACAGCTGTAGGACACACCATCGTTTGCTGACACCGATCAGTCCAACAATTTTTTTTCCTTTTACAAACAGATGAAAGTGAAAAAGGAGAAAAACTCTCCCTACCAATCCCCAGCCGCTTGCATTCTGATGATCATTCCTCACCCCCAGCCGATCTCCGTTTTTTTAATGTGACTGCTGCTGCCAATTACTGCAGACACGTTACCACTACAGCCAGTGAGGTGACTATATACCACGCCGTCTCTGGTAAGGAGTGTGATACGCTTTATTATGTTTTACAGTTACCAGCTGTCCATTTTTTTTCTGGAAACCCCTTTCAGGGTTCAGCCAGACAGCACGCCCAGACTCCAGAAAGGACCTGACCTCCTTGAAGCCGAGTAGTGTGTGGTTACAGTGAACTACTGTATTTGTCAGTATAAGGCACTTTTTTTCTCCCCAAAGTGCATTTTATGTGGCGAATATTATGGAAGCGCTCATTAGTACCGGAGGACTGGGAAGTGGTGAATGCAGCGCTCCGTGGGCTCTGTACTCACCGCTTCCTGGTCCTAGGTCGCTTGCTCTGCTGCGACTGTGCACAGCTGAAAGAGCAGGAGAGGCAAATTGATTTATAGTTTTTTTTCTGACCCGAGGTCTGAATAGGGGTCTCATTAGGATGGGAAGGTGCGTCTTATAGGGTGAAAAATAAGGTAATTAGAACGAAATCATTGATTCCATGTTCACTATTAATGTCGTTGTCCAAGTGTTCAATACTGATCTTCAAGATAGGTCATCAGTATGTGATCTGTGGGGGACCTCCACCAGCTGTTTCAGGAGGCCAAGGCACCTTGCTGCCTACCAAGCACAGCATGGTCCACTGGATAGCGGGTCTACATTGTTCTGCAGCCCCGTGGCCTAGGCCATGTGACCGATGAACGCGACCTCACTGGCCAAGGAAGAGGTCGCATGGTCTCTTTAAAACAGCTGATCGGCAGGGGCGCAGCGAGACAAAACTACACTGATCAGATACTGATGACTATCCTGAGGATAAGAAATCGGAGGCCACAGCAGCATATCCAACCACTGTCTTCTTTATTGTACAAAACTCCAAAGTACAGTGTACAAGATGGCAACGTTTCATTACATGACCGCTGTAGATCTTATGAGTCGCGCTGTGTTGCTATAGCCAAGCAATGCCACATTAATACATGACATACTCTGGAGGTCTCTGTTTATATAATGTATTAATGCGGCATTGCTTGGCTATAAAACGACTCATAAAAACATAGAAACATAGAATGTGTCGGCAGATAAGAACCATTTGGCCCATCTAGTCTGCCCAATATATCTGAATCCTATGAATAGCCCCGGCCCTATCTTATATGAAGGATGGCCTTATGTCTATCCCATGCATGCTTAAACTCCTTCACTGTATTTGCAGCTACCACTTCTGCAGGAAGGCTATTCCATGCATCCACTACTCTCTCAGTAAAGTAATACTTCCTTATATTACTTTTAAACCTTTGCCCCTCTAATTTAAAACTGTGTCCTCTTGTGGTAGTTTTTCTTCTTTTAAATATGCTCTCCTCCTTTACCGAGTTGATTCCCTTTATGTATTTAAAAGTTTCTATCATATCCCCTCGGTCTCTTCTTTCTTCCAAGCTATACATATTAAGGTCTTTTAACCTTTCCTGGTAAGTTTTATCCTGCAATCCATGGACCAGTTTAGTAGCTCTTCTCTGAACTCTCTCTAGAGTATCTATATCCTTCTGGAGATATGGCCTCCAGTACTGCGCACAATACTCCAAAAAAAGATATACATCTACAGTGGTCATGTGACAGAATTTCTCCGGTCACATGACTTGCACGCCGGCTCCGATGCCGTCGGTGCAGGCGCATCGGATTGGTTGTTGCGCCGCTGGTCTAATCTCGCGTGATGTTGCTTTACCTTGCATAGTCGCGGCTGAATGACGTGCGCGGACAGCTGAGTGTCATGTTAGTTGCGATTATGAAAGATCGTATGCAGGTGCGGTAGATGGGCGTATGTTTGTTAATTAGAAGTTGCTGTGAGACTTTACTGTTATTGGTCACTACTTGATTTGTGTTTGCCGATCTATTAGTTGATTGGGCTACTAACACTGTGGGTGTGCTCAGTTTTTACTATTTATATGCGAGCACTTATACTTGTAACATATGCTTGATAAAGGCTAGATATAGCCAAAACGGTGCCATCTTGTACACTGTACTTTGGAGTTCTGTACAATAAAGAAGACATTGGTTGGATATGCTGCTGTGGCCTCCGATTTCTACTGCCCATCTCTGGACCGCCTTGGATCTGGGGTCCCCTGCCCAGCTGTTGCATTCATACCACCATAGCTCTGCTCCTATCTGTCTTTTCCTTTATCCTGAGGATAAGTCATCAATATTATACTATTGGAAAACCCCTTTAATAAACTGATGAAAATAAAGGTCAAGTCCAGGGAAGTGAAACTGAATACATATAAAGTTCATCCTACAATAAATAAACACTACGGGAAATGAATATGCTAAAGAAAAAAACAAAAAAGGAAAGATGGGCACAGGAAACTGTAAACCTAAAAGACAAGCGGCTACACGAGTCAAAGCAAAGCAGCAGACAACCCGAGAGAAAAATGGCACAAAAAGAAGTTGTGCACACCCGTAACAATCATAAAATATGAAATACAAATACACTACACAAGTAGAACTAAACCCAACGTATTACAGAATCCGTGCCATAAATTCCAAAATTCATACCAAAGAAAGACAAATCTCTTTGGTATGAGAATTCATACCAATAATGAGCGAATAACGATATGTATAAAGTACATATGCTACGTATAAAATAAAAAAAACAAAGACGGTACAGAAAATAAAAAAATATTAAGCCATTTTATAGGAAGCGAGTCCTACAGCTATAAAACCTCATCCTCATTCAGGTGATGTGTATGGGGGCCTTTACCATTGTCAGGAGTCCTACAGCGCGGTACTGCGCATCGTGTTCAGACATCAGGACAGGGGCGAACTATGGATCTACCTAGTTTGCCCAGGTCGCTGCCTTTATTATGGCGGAATCGTATTTTAATTCTGCTCGGCTGCATAGGATCAGCACAGCCCAAGCTTCACAGTTACAAAACTGAGAAGGGTCTACCAAGACTGAGAACTTCCATTATTAAAAGGGGTTATCCAGGTTCACAGCTGAACCCGGACAAATCTCTATTTCCACCCCGGCAGCCCCCCTGACTTGAGCATCGGAGCAGTTCATGCCCCAATGCTCTCCTTTGCCCTGCGCTAAATCACACAGGGCAAAGGCTCTTTTGTTTACAATAACACACTGCCGGGCGGAGGACTCCCATAGCGGTGAACAGAGGGTGGCTCAACAATAGCTGATAAGTAAATGAGTCTGATGAGTAAAGGTGGATTCCCGGGATTACTATGGTTTTTAACCCCTTCCACCCCGGGCCAGTTTTCGCCCTCCTGTCCAGGCCATTTTTTGCAAATCTGACATGTGTCACTTTATGTGGTAATAACTTTGGAACGCTTTCTTATCCAAGCCGTTCCGAGATTGTTTTCTCGTGACAGATTGTACTTCATTATAGTCATAAATTTAAGTTAATATATTTCACCTTTATGAAAAAAAATCCCTAATTTACCAAAAATTATGAAAAAAATTCACAATTTTCTAAATTTCTATTTCTCTGCTTTTAAAAACAGAAAGCGATAGCTTTATTTATTTTATACCATTTCCCAAATGTCTACTTTATTATGTTGGCATCATTTTGTAAATGTCATTTTATTTTTTCAGGACGTTAGAAGGCTTAGAAGTTCAGAAGCAATTCTTAACATTTTTAGGAAAATTTCCAAAACCCACTTTTTAAAGGACCAGTTCAGGTCTGAAGTCACTTTGTGGGGCTTATATAGTGGAAATTTATGGCATAAATGACCCCATTGAAGAAACTACACCCCTCAAGTTTCTCAAAACTGATTTTACAAACTTTGTTAACCCTTTAGGTGTTCCACAAGAATTAAAGGAAAATGGAGATAAAATTTCTAAATTATACTTTTTTGGCAGGTTTTCCATTTTAATACATTTTTTCTTTAACAAATCGAGGGTTAACAGCCAAACAAAACTCAAAATTTTATTACCCCGATTCTGCGGCTTACAGAAACACCCCACATGTGGTCATAAACAGATGTAAGGGCACACAGCAGGGCACCTAAGAAAAGAAGCGCCAAAGAAAAGAAGCGCCCGCCTGATGCACCCTTAAAGTAGAAACTCCCAAAAAGTGACCCCATTTTGGAAACTAGTGGATAAGGTGCCAGTTTTATTGGTACTATATCTGACAGGGTAGATCATGTCCTATTTTTTATAGAGCAGGTTGTTATGGACGCAATTATATCAAATATGTCTACTTTCTTTGTTTCAGTTTTACATAAAGCATTTTTGAAAAAACAAAATTAGGTTTTTGTGTCTCCATTTTCTGAAAGCCTTTTTTTTCTGCCGATAGTCTTTGTACAGGGGCTTGTTTTTTTCAGGAAGAGTTGACATTTCATTTGTTACTTTTTTGGATACATATGATTTTTTTTATCATATATTATTACAAGTTTTGGGGCAAGGTGACCAAAAAACTGGTTGTTTTGGCACAGTTTTTATTTATTTATTTTTACAGCGTTCACCTGAGGGGTTAGATCATATGACATTTTTATAGAGCAGATCGTTACGGACGTGGCAATACCTAATATGTATAATTTTTTATATTTATTTAAGTTTTACACAATAATGGTTTTAGTGTCTCCATAGTCTGAGAGCCATAGCATTTTTATTTTTTGACCAGTTGTCTTAGGTAGGATTTCAGTTTTTGCTGTATGAGGTGACAGTTTGATTGGTACTGTTTTCGGGGGGGGGGTGGGGGGGGGGCATATGCCTTTTTGATCACTTTGTGTTGCACTTTAGGTGACAAAAAAAAAATATGGCTTTTTTAGAACCGTTTATATTTTTTAAATTAATTTTTTTTACGGCATTCACCTGAGGGGTTAGGTCATGTGATATTTTTTATAGTGTAGGTTGTTACGGACGTGGCAATATCTAATATGTCTACTTTTTTTTATTTTACTTTAACACAATAATAGCAGTTTTAAAGCAAAAAAAAAAAATATATCATATTTTAGTGTCCATGCTATATTTTTATTTATTTTTTGAGCGATTTTTTTATGTAGGGGCTAATTTTTTCCGGGATGAGGAGACGGTTTTATTTGTACTATTTTGATCGCTTGGTGTTGCACTTTTTGTGATGCAAGGTGACAAATGTGGCTTTTTTTGGACACAGCTTTTATTATTTTTTATGGTGTTTATCGGACGGGGGGGGATCATGTGATATATTTATAGAGCCAGTCGTTACGGACGCGGGGATACCTAATATGTGTGTTTTTTTTTTTTTTCTATTTTTTTTTTTTACTTGAAACTTTTTTATTTATTTATTTTTTTTACTTTATTTCTGTCCCACTCTGGTACTTTAACTTTTGAGGGTCTGATCCCATCTGCAATGCATTACAATACATCTGTATTGTAATGCATTGCCTGTTAGTGTATTACACTGAGTAATACACTAACAGGTTTCCTAGGAGACCGGGTCTGGGGCTGGATCTCCTGGGCAACTGTAGAAGGCAGGTCCCCATGCCGTGCAAGGCATCGGGCTGCCTTGTCAACCATCGGGTCCCCGCCACAGCAGTGTGGGCACTCGATGGGCTCCCTCACCTGCCGCAAACACCTTCTATGCCGCGGTCAGCACTGACCACCGCATAAAAGGGGTTAATCCAGCTAGGGCTCTTGCAGTGATTGGGAGCGCACCACTCCGGTGCCCGACCGATCACCACGACGTAATAGTACGTCAAAGTGCGGCAATTCACTTTCTGCTATGACGTACTATTACGTCATGTCGGAAAGGGGTTAACAGATATGCTGATGTAGTTTAATACCTCATGTACATCTTCTCCATGCTTTCTCTTATTTGGACTCTTGACCCGTTTTCACCATGTAAACAAATCCAACCATGATGCACTTCTCTTTTGTCTGCCACAGCTCCAGCACCGCCCCTAACAAGGCCCAGCTGGTTTATAGCTCCTACCACCCAGCTAGTTACATAGACACTCCCCTATCACTGCCCCGCCCATGGACATCACATCAAAGGAAATAAGACAGAACTACATGGACATGGTCATGTGACCACAGCCCTGAAAAGGAGACAGGAGCAATAAAAGGAAATAAATAGATTACAAAATACCTTCATCAGTTATTTTGAAGGATGTTGATGCAAACCGGAAAACCTCTTTAACCGCTGCTTAGTGACCAGCCTGTTTTTGGCCTTACTGACCAAGCCTTTTTTTCTTCCTTTTTTCATCGTCGCGTTCCAAGAGCTATTTTTATTTTTTTCCATCTATATAGCTGTATGAGGGCTTGTTTTTTTGCGGGAAAAGTTGTAGTTTTTAATTGGGGAATACATAATCAGAAAGTTAACTTTTATTAACTCTTTCTGGGAGGGAGATGGGAAAAACAGCAATTCTGCCAACGTTTTTACGCTATAAATTTTACGGCGTTCATTATTCGGTATAAATAACATCATATCTTTATTCTCTGGGTCAGTACGATTACAGCGATACCAAATACATATTTTTTTAATTATGTTTTACTACTTTTTTTTTTTTTTAAATAAAACCTCCCTTTAAATAAAACCTCCCAATGTTGCATTGCCGCTTCCCAAGACCAATAACTTTTTTTTTTTTTATTTCTATGGAGTTGTGTGAGGGCTTGATTTTTGCAGGACGACTTGTATTTTTCATCGGTATCATTTTGAAGTAAATGGCGCTTTTTGATCGCTTGTTATAAAAAAAAATTTGGGCAACTAAGAATAAATATAAAAAAGACGGAATTTATGTAGTCCGGGTCGTTACGGACGTGGCAATACCAAACATATGGGGAGATTATTTTTTGCTATTTTTTTTAATGGAATTTTTTTTATTTAATAAATGTTTTTTTGTTTTTTTTTACTACTTCATAGTCCCACAAGGGGAATACAACAGACAGTATTTTAATAGTTTTTAAAATGCAATGCACTATCCCTATAGTGCACTGCATTTTAATGGCAATGCCATTCTGATATTTACCAGCAGGCTGCCAGAAATTACTCAAGGCTGGTCTGGGGCATACATGAGACCCCAGCCAGTCTTCACAAACATTGGCACTCCGCAATCGCATTTACAGGATGCAGATGGGAGACAGAGGGAGTCCGCTTCCTTTGTCAGCACTTTACAGGCGGCGGACACCTTTGCCCATGGCATGTAAAGTGTTAAACAGCCCAGATCGGCACTCCTGCCGGTCTGGGCTGTTAGCGCAGGGTCACGGCTCTCATGTGAGAGCCAGGTCCCCGTGGGACCCGTGCAGTGCTTAGACTGGGCCGCTGTAAAAAAGCAGCGGCCCAGCCTAAGGCCCCTTAGTGACCGCTGTAAAAACACATATGGGTGATCACTAAGGCCCCTTTCACACGGGCGAGTTTTCCGTGCGGGTGCGAAGCGTGAGGTGAACGTATTGCACCCGCACTGAATCCTGACCCATTCATTTCTATGGGGCTGTGCACATGAGCGGTGATTTTCACGTTTCACTTGTGCGTTGAGTGAAAATCGCAGCATGTTCTATATTCTGTGTTTTTCACGTAACGCAGGCCCCATAGAAGTGAATGGGGTTGCGTGAAAATCGCATAGCATCCGCAAGCAAATGCGGATGAGGTACGATTTTCACGCATGGTTGCTAGGTGACAGTCTATTCACTGTATTATTTTCCCTTATAACATGGTTAGAAGGGAAAATAATAGCATTCTGAATACAGAATGCATAGTATAATAGTGCTGGAGGGGTTAAAAAAATAAAATAAAAAAAGTTAACTCACCTTCTCCTCTTGATCGCGTAGTTCCCGGTCTCTTTACTTCTTTAATGATGAGCTGTGGGCTAAAGGACCTGTGGTGATGTCAGATCACATGTTCCATCACCACGGTGATGGACCATGTGATTGGAGCATGTGATCTGACGTCACCACAGGTCATTTAGCCCACAGCTCATCATTCAAGAAGTAAAGAAGAGACCGGGAACTACGCGATCAAGAGGAGAAGGTGAGTTAACTTTTTTATGTTTTTTTTTAACCCCTCCAGCACTATTATACTATGCATTCTGTATTCAGAATGCTATTATTTTCCCTTATAACCATGTTATAAGGGAAAATAATACAATCTACAGAACATCAATCCCAAGCCCGAACGTTTGGGTACCAAACATGCGCGATTTTTCTCACGCGAGTGCAAAACGCATTACAATGTTTTGCACTCGCGCGGAAAATTCGCGCATTTTCCCACAACTCACCCGCCTCTTATCCGGGCCAAAAATAAGACGCCCGTGTGAAAGAGGCCTAAGGGGTTAATAAGGAGTCCAAACATATTAACCCCCATCCATTAGTTTCCAAGCCAGAAGGCCACCCCCATTCCCCAACAAAAAAAATAAAAAAATATAATAAATGAATAAAAAAGAAAATAAAAAACAAACCCTGTCTCTACTACATCCTATCTGTAAACATAAGTGGGCAAGAAGTGGAATATACATGTAGAGTATGACGACACGCGGTTTCTGTTCCGTTACCATGGAGACACACAGGTCTGCATAGGAGCTGTAGACACAAAACAGTAGAGCATATTCTGCACCAGGATTTTAGCAAAATTTCTTATCTCTAGTTATAGATGTACTGAAGGAGCAACAGGGGCCTTACAATTAGGGCTCATGCACACGACAGTATTTTGCGTTCAGTATACTGGCCGTTTTTGTAGTTCAGTATGCGGTACATATACTGAACCATTCATTTCAATGGTTCAGAAAAAAAACCTGAAGTGTCTCAGTGTGCATTCCGATTCAGTATTTCGGTACCGTGAAAAGATAGAACATATCCTATTCTTGTCCGCAAATCACGGTGCTTGGCTCCATTCAAGTCAATGGGTCAGCAAAAAAAAAAAAAAAACGGAACACATACGGAAATGTCCGTATGTCTTCCGTATCTGTTCCTTTTTTGCTGAACCATCTATTGAAAATGTTTTGCCCAGCCCAATTTTTTCTATGTAATTACTGTATGATGTATATGGCATACGGAAAAACTGAAAGGTAAAAACGGAAAGGAAACAAAAAACGGAACAACAGATCTGTAAAAACTGGACCGCAAAACACTGAAAAAGCCATACAGCCGTGTGCATGAGCCCTTACACCTAAAGGTTAAGCTCTCGCTGCAACTGCTGCGCCCTCTGCACTTGTGATGATGTTTACACTGCTTGTCCCTGTCAAAGTGCAGAAGGCACAGCAGTTGCACGTAGCTGAGCCTCTAGGAGTAATGACAACGCCCCCAGTGCTCCTAGCGGCGCATTTGTATATATTAAAACATCATTTTTCTCAGCACTGCCGGCTCATATGAACATGCGACCAACACAGATGCCTTCAGCTGCCAAGCGCACATGTTAGGCCCCTTTCAGAAGAGCGAGTTCCACGCATTGGACTTGCAGCACGAGTATGCAGCAGCTCCCGTCGTGACCTCCCAGCAAAGCCGGGGTCACATAGCATTATATTGAATTATGATGCTATGCACCCCTTACAGTCCTGGAATAACAGCATTACGTCAGTGTTATCCAATACATTCCAGAACTGTAAGGGTTACATAGCATTATAATTCAATATAATGCTATGCGACCCCGGCAGTGCTGGGAGGTCAGGACGGGTGTTCTCCCTGACACACGCTACGAGTCCAGTGCAATGGACTCACTTGCGTGAAAGGAGCCTAACAGGTCAGCCAGTCTCACAGGTACAAACCTGCTGACAGATGCCCTTTAATGCTCTTATGTGCGGCGGGTGACGCACGCTCGGCTGGCAGGGGTCTGGTATATATGACAGTAGGGCCATAAGTGGATCTTATTGATCTCTAATAAATCACAAGCCACACACTTCTCAATAGCGGAGCAGCTAGTAAATCAGCGGCTTTCCCAGGAGTGGACGGCAATCACATGCCCATGTAGGTCAGAGAACAGGAACTGAGATCGTCTGGCCAAAAATAATAGGGGTGAAGTCAGCAAGCTCCGGGGAGATTGGGTCACGTGCTCTGTGGTTATCATGCGGTGGATTCTCCAGGCGGCCATAGACTTTGCTCTGTCATAACCTCTTCTATCATTAGGCTGTGTTGATATGAATTGCCATAACGTCGATCCCCACAGGTCACAGTCACACGCTGCAGATCATTCCTCCAGGTCCATACGTGAGAAGACACTGGGGATCTTAGGCAGTGTTCACACGTGGGATTTAGGCTTGGATTCTGCACCGAATACACTCACATTCGCATAAAACGGAAGAAAATGCGTGTGGAGCAGTGAAGGCGCTGAGGATTTTACAATCTGCTGCATGCTCACTATTTGCACAAACGTCACATGGAGCAGCCATGCATTTCGGCCTCATGCACACGACCGTGTCCACGGAGGAGTGGCGCAAAATACGGATGGAGTCCATGTGCTGTCTGGTTTTTTTTTTTGTGTAAAAGACACATGGACGCAGAAAGCACAAGGATGAACTGCGGTTTGTAGACCGCAAAACGGACATGGTTGTTTGCATGAGGCCCAAGTGTATTATATTACAATGGGGCAAGTCCATGTGCAGAAATCAGCGTGTACACGGCCTAAACACTTGAATTTTGGACTGTTCTCAAGGGACCTCTCTAGTGCCTATGCAGACTGATCAGCGGTGCCTCAAACCAAGTGCACACGCTTATGGGGAGGGGTACAGCCAGAAGCAACCCCAACCTCCCAAAATCTGCCCTACACATCCCTGTTCAAGTCGGCCATTTCTATAGTGTAAGCAGGGATAAGTGATCATGCGAAGTAGGGTTGAGCAAGTCGGGTTTGGACTGCTGTATCCGAACCCAATCCTTTTAAACCTTTGTTAAAGATATAGCCTCCGTCCTACTGTAAAAATGTATGGGCTCCACGGAGGTCTTGGCGAACTTGCAGCAAATATCATAAGACTTGCTTCATCTCGCATCTATGAGGTGACACTGTCTGTTTACATCGATACCCATAGGAAGCGCGGGGGCGACTCCATGTGGGCTAAGGTGAGCCCAGGCCCAGGTCTGTAAGCCATTATTACCCCAGTGTATGACATTACGGACATTTATGTAGAGCGCCGCCAACTCCTTTAACACACACCTGGCATGATACAGATTTGGTTTTGATCATCCAATCATGTTCCTTAAAGGGGTATTACCATTCATGAGTAAGATCAGAATACCCACCAGAGGTGACGCTACTTAAAGGGGCTGTCCAGGATTAGAAAACCGTGGTTGCTCCCCCCCCCCCCACAAAAAAAGCCTCACACCTGTCCATTGAAGTGGATTAGGCTGAGCTGCAATACCCCACATAACCTGAGGACAGGTGTGGTGCTTTTTGTGGGAGACAGACAGCAGTCGTGTTTTTCTAAGGCTGGACAACCCCTTTCAGGAAACAGCTGAGCGGCCTATGGTACACTAAAGACCAGCCACCCCGGCCGCCACATAACACAAGTATTCTGATCTCAGCCATAAATGACTGAGATTGGAATACCCCTTTAAAAGACAACTCCTGTACAGATGTCCTACTAGGGTATATGGAAGCCATATAGTGGACGGCGAGTCCTTTTAATGGCCTCCACGTAATGCTACACGTCCCTTGCATCGCCCTCTGCAGTGACAATGTATAGTGAGACAAGGCTTCCCCAGCATTTTATGGAGGTCCTAGTGGGGGGAGTAGGAAACACCGAGGGGGGGAAATCTCTCGCTATGGTGGCCCACACCAGTCCATTTATTATATGGCCGATCCTTCATGTGTAATACTATATTTCCTATATAGAGTGGCAGCTGACTGCGCAGAGCCGGACCTGCGTTGACCATACGATCACTACTACACCAACAGCACCCACTGCCTTCTAGTGGGGTCCTTGGGTCCTATCATTGTTTACCTATACTGCCCTGTGTATTTTGGCGGTACATCAATCCTTTCTGCATCATATTACTTCACGTGAGCTGGATGTAGAAGTGGCACTAGATGACACCACACAGCCCGAACAGGACTACACGGCGTGATTTATGCCCTACCAGACAGGAGCTTTAATAATTTCCCATTATCAGACCATTATCAGCCTGAAGGGGAAGAAGCTCAGAGATTTCCCAATTGTACTCGAGTATCAGGAAGTCCTTCACATTCCCTAGTGATGGGGTGGCCAAATTACTTCCCGTCAGGGGAGCACAAACTGCGACTGCCCTGCCCAATCTCCTAGTCAGAGGAATGCTTGTCCGTGCCAACCTCCTCTTTCCAGTATGTTGTCTAGAAAGAACCAAAATGGAACCGCTTACTCAGCTAATCTCAGAAGCTCCATAGAAGTGAATAGAAGAGCTGCGCATGCGCTGCCACCTCCCCATTATAGATGGTGCAAGACTGGGCCCCAAAATAGGAGCGGCACCTCCACCAATGGGACACTATCCAAAGAAAGACCCGCATCTATCCCAAAAAGTAGTGCTGGGTCTGGCCACCACCAGGCCTTACTATTGGCCCTCTGAAATTAGCTGAGCGGTGCGCTCAGGTATTTTCGGAATCCCCATAGAAATTAATGGGAGTGCGACATACATGCACTGTGCGCCCTCCGGGACTTTGCCGTCACCGTTTATGAGATAGAAGCGGGTCCCAGCGGTGAGACCCACACCTCTCAGATGATGGAGGCATGAAATAGCGATATGCCTCCATTGTCCGAGATGACACAACCCCTTTTAGGTCTGGAGGGCTTAATCCAGGCTTCTCTGCTCTTCACATGTCACTAAAGGTCACTAGCGCATGCGCAGTGCAATCAAGTGCAAAACCAGTCCGCTATCACTGATTGTTATTTTCTTGGACGTTAGGAAAAAGAAAAAAGAAAAAGAAAAATAATAATAAAATATATATATTACTGTACGTAAAAGGCTAGAAGCCCTGGCAGAGCCATTGAGTACTAATGTAATGTGTAGCCATCTCTGGGTAGCCCATAGATCAGGAAATGGGGTGTTACACGATGCCCACTCCACCACCCGAGGATGACGTCACATGATCCTCACTCCGCCACCCGAGGATGACGTCACATGATCCTCACTACCTGGAGATGAAAAAGAGAAGGGTCGCTCCCTGGTGCGATACCTCCTAGGTCACCTTATTAATCCCTGTGGGTCAATACACCTTACCAGATTGTGTTGAGCGGACCAGGCACAACACTAGTGAAGGGTGAGGTTCCTCCACACCAGGAGGAGAGACCAGGCTGTTGTGCTCATTCGCCGGGCATTGTACAGAGGAGGCTGGAGGAGAAGGGGACAAAAAAGCTCCCAAAGGTAGCAAATAAAAACAGTGCTCAGCACTGGATTCTTCAAGGTAGGTGTTTTATTGTTTAAAAACACATAAAAAAAAAAAAAATTTATAATAAAAAAATTTTTAATGTGTTTTTATACAATAAAACACCTACCTCGAAGTATCCGATGCAGCGCGCTGTTATTATTTCTCCCTCTCCACCACCTGAGGATGACATCACATGATCCCCTCTCCGCCACCTGAGGATGACATCACATGATCCCCTCTCCGCCACCTGAGGATGACATCACATGATCCCCTCTCCGCCACCTGAGGATGACATCACATGATCCCCTCTCCGCCACCTGAGGATGACATCACATGATCCCCTCTCCGCCACCTGAGGATGACATCACATGATCCCCTCTCCGCCACCTGAGGATGACATCACATGATCCCCACTGCGCCACCTGAGGATGACATCACATGATCCCCACTGCGCCACCTGAGGATGACATCACATGATCCCCACTGCGCCACCTGAGGATGACATCACATGATCCCCACTGCGCCACCTGAGGATGACATCACATGATCCCCACTGCGCCACCTGAGGATGACATCACATGATCCCCACTGCGCCACCTGAGGATGACATCACATGATCCCCACTGCGCCACCTGAGGATGACATCACATGATCCCCACTGCGCCACCTGAGGATGACATCACATGATCCCCACTGCGCCACCTGAGGATGACATCACATGATCCCCACTGCGCCACCTGAGGATGACATCACATGATCCCCACTCAACCACCTGAGGATGACATCACATGATCCCCACTCAACCACCTGAGGATGACATCACATGATCCCCACTCAACCACCTGAGGATGACATCACATGATCCCCACTCCACCACCTGAGGATGACATCACATGATCCCCTCTCCACCACCTGAGGATGACATCACATGATCCCCTCTCCACCACCTGAGGATGACATCACATGATCCCCTCTCCACCACCTGAGGATGACATCACATGACAATCACAGCAGCCATCAAATCCCATGTCACTGAGCGCCTGTCCAGTGTCCCCTGTGGGACGAGAGGCGTCCTCCCTCCTCCTGCCCAGGATCACATTACTCACATCTGCCATGGTCCCAGTCCTGCCGCTACTGGCTGCTCCCAGTACACTGCACTGCCCGGTGTCTTCAAGTTCTTCCGGCCTCACTGACGTCACCGGCTACGTCACGGCCCGGCCTGCCCACTCCTGGGCGGCTGTCTCCTCCGCTAACCCCTACATGACGTCAGCGGGTGTACAGCTGCGACTATGACCGGGTGACGGCGCCCCTGACTATGGGTGGTGTATACGGTGAGATGAGCGGGGACCGGGGCTCCTTGGAGTCATGCCGCATGCTTACCCACAGTGCTTTGCGGTGCACATGGCGGGACTTTTGGGTTCAGTTGTGCTGAAGTAGTGTATTAGACCGCGAAGTAAAGCAAAAGTGACGTCATGAGGCGCCGCGCGTGGCCCATAGTGATGTCACGTCCGAGTGTGAGCCCAGATCACTAATTTCTGTAAAGTAGAACAGGCTTAGTTGCCCATAGCAACCAATCAGATTCCGCCTTTCATTTTCCAAAAGAGCTCTGAAAAGTGAAAGGTGGAATCAGATTGGTTGCTATTAGGGATGCGCGTACATGGTGGGTTATCTAAGAACCATGATGTCCCTGCGGACTGCAGGGGATGTCCTCTGGTGCCAAGACATGATCAGCAGGTTCTAGGACGCAGCTTAGTTTAATACTCAAAAGGGGTTTTATCTTCAGGGGCCTTTTGGGCATCTCTGCCCTCCCCCTCTTCCTTACCCCCCATGTGGCTGGACCAGAGGAGGGAAGCATACTCCACATATCAGCATCCTGTTTAATGCGGACATGTTGCTGGCTGCAGCAGTAACCTGCCCCCCCCCCCCAAAATATGGTTCATGGACCCACGGACGCCACACAGACATCATCTATATTTTGTGTATCTGCGTTTTCCGGGCCACAAAATACATACACACATATATTTGTGAATAGCCCCTTACTGTTTGGTTGTTTTTTTACTTTTTAGGCCCCCCCTCCTATGGAGCACCGCCACCCCTTTAAGATTAGAACACAGCATGGGAAATATTCTGGAATGCGGATCAACTTGTGCTAAAGTTTGGGAAAGGGTGGGCATTCATTTAAATGGGTTGTGCCAAATTTAGATGTTAGCCCCTAGAAGTTAGCCAACTAAATGATCGCTGAGGGTTCGACCACTGGGATTCTCAGCGATCCCAAGAATGGAGGTCCTGCTTCACCGATCTGAAGGAGCGGCAGGTCCAGCCTGCGTCCTGCTACTTCATTCATTCTCTATGGGAGACCTGCAAATAGGCAAGTGACCTACTCCTCTATGAAGGATGACTGTATATTGCTACTGCCAGCTGCACCTTCTAGAGCAGGCATGTCCAAACTGCGGCCCTCCAGCTGTTGCAAAACTACAACTCCCAGCATGCCCTGATAGCTGTAAGCTATCCAGGCATGCTGGGAGTTGTAGTTTTGCAACAGCTGGAGAGCCACAGTTTGGACATGCCTGACAGTTAAGGGGACATCCAGTCCACAAGAAAGGTCAGTCAGAATGGTACTTGTGACCCTGACGTGTAACAAGCAGTCATGGAGCTGGGGCCCCATACCACCATGACCACCTTAAGCACAAAGTTCATGGCTACTAGGGTTCAGCGAATTTAAGTATCTAACGTGGACTTTGATTACAATTTCAGGGGAAAGTCGATTTGCCGCAAAATCAATTTACCCTGAAATGGCGGTAAAAAATAATAATAATAATACTCTCCTCAGCCATCTTGATTGAAGATCCCATGCAAATTCTTGTGCGCGGTGGCATATGATGTCATCACGCAATCAAGATAGTCGTGACGGCCTCATTGTATTATTTTCCCCCAACGGTTTAACCCCTGAAAGCCCTCATTTTTAATCTCGGATGCTGCGATCAACGATGGACACTGCATCTGAGGGGTTTAGTGACGGAGGGCAGCACAAACGTAATTCCCCGTCATTGCGCCCGCTACTTAAAAAAAATGTGCTTCGTGACAAAGTAAATTGTCACGAATAGTGTTGGGCGAACTTGTGTTTTCAAGTTTGGCGTACAAGGTTCGGGTTATCTAAGAATTCCGTTATGGACTCCGCTACCATAGACCAGAACTTATGGTCTGTGGTAGCGGAATCCATAACAGAATTCTTAGATAACCCGAACTTTGTATACTGAACTTGAAGCACAAGTTCGCCCAACACTGGGCAAATTTCTTTGTAGAATTCAGCAAAGCAGCCAAATTTAATTTTTGTAAACGTTGCTCATCACTAGTCGCTAGGCTACCTGAAGGGTCTCCTGTGCCTTGTGCTCCTTCCTATGGTCTCACTGTAATCTCCATTTGCTCTTCTGCCCCCATGCATTATCCACATTGACCAGTCTTCACTAGGGATGAGCGAACTTCTGTTTTCAAGTTTGGCGTACAAGGTTCGGGTTATCTAAGAATTCTGATATGGATTTCGCTACCATAAGTTATGGTCCGTGGTAGTGGAATCCATAATGGAATTCTTAGATAACCCGAACCTTGGAAACAGATGTCCGCTCAGCACTAGTCTTCACCTATCTTGGGAGGGGAGCCCATTTGCCTGCTGCTGGACCCATTATCAGCTGCTGTCACCCCGCTAGTGAAGCCAGTGACTGGATTGACGATAATATCTTTTTATTTTTCAGATGGGCGTTATATAATCTGCGCCGATACAGTGAATAATGGAGGTGCTTTGTAACAGCGATCATGTACTCGCCTACAATGGTCAAATGGTGACGTTTCATCTACTGCGCAGAAAAAATATCGCAGACCCTGCCAAAAAAAATGTTCTCACCTTCTCAAGGAAGGCGTTTAATGCTGAGACTGGACAGTTCATTGAAATCTCTGGTGGCGAGTACATCATCCAATCTAGTAAGTCCACCCTGGAACTTGTTCGCGTTCGCTGTGTGGCTGACGCCAGGACCGGCATTAAGCTTCCATGCGTTCTGCTGAGGACTTGTAAGAGGAAATCCGGTGATTCATGGCGGCTGATTTCGCTGCTGCTCCACCCATCAAATGAACTGGAAACCTGTCTGAAGTTCAAAGTGGACTCGGAAACCATAGAAGATCTATACATCACTGATGGTCCGACCATTCTGTGGAGACAGCAGGAAAAACTCCATCATGTTTCATCTTTGACTTCAGAAGTTTTTACGGCTCCGATCGATATTTCCGCTGTTCTTTGGGCTGGGACGACTGAAGAAGGAACTTGTATTTTGGGTGTAACAACCGTGAGATTGGACGGCGGGCGTTTAACAGGCTCTTCTCTTCCTAATAGAAGTCTTCAAGGAAAGGAGTTTGTTTTGTACTGCATCGAAAATCAGACCGCCGTGCCAGGATCTTGTCTTGCTCCTCATGCATACTCAAGTGTGCTGCGCTGCCTTGAAGTTTGTACCATGCAAAATGTTAATGGCAGATATGAGACTTCAGCAATAGCAGCCAGCAGTAAGCAATTGATCTGCTTCCATAATGGAGTCCCTAAGCAGGTTTGCCAGCTGCCGTCTGAAAACCTTTCAAAACTACAGCTTGCATCCACAAGCCGGGCAGACATATTATGTGTTCTCTCCTTCTCTTCCGGGGATGCATGTGGGATATGGAAAGATGGATGGAAGGTAATGGTTCTGCTGTGTATATCTGTCTTTGTACCTGTGTAAAGAGATTTTCCCATCTTATAAAATAGTGATGGCCAAATCCGGCCCGCAATGCTGTTTCATGCGGCCCGTCCGACTCCCTGGAAAAATTCTAAGGCGTAACAATACGCCTTCGACTTCCCCACATTCATCAGCGCAGTGAGCGCTGTGAACGGGACAGGCAGGCAGCACTAGTGACCCTGCCCCCCCTCCTCCTATCACCCCACTAGTGACCCTGCTCCCCCCTCCTCCTGTCACCCCACTAGTGACCCTGCTCCCCCCTCCTCCTGTCACCCCACTAGTGACCCTGCTCCCCCCTCCTCCTGACACCCCACTAGTGACCCTGCTCCCCCCTCCTCCTGTCACCCCACTAGTGACCCTGCTCCCCCCTCCTCCTGACACCCCACTAGTGACCCTGCTCCCCCCTCCTCCTGACACCCCACTAGTGACCCTGCTCCCCCCTCCTCCTGACACCCCACTAGTGACCCTGCTCCCCCCTCCTCCTGTCACCCCACTAGTGACCCTGCTCCCCCCTCCTCCTGTCACCCCACTAGTGACCCTGCTCCCCCCTCCTCCTGTCACCCCACTAGTGACCCTGCTTCTGGCCCGCAAAATTTATACCATGTCTAGTGCGGCCCTCAGATGAAAAATGGTTGGGCACCACTGTATAAAGTGGTGGCGTAGCACCAGGATAGTCCATCACTTTGTGATCGGACCAGGGTCGATCTTTGGAACCCTCGCCGATACCTATATTGAAGGGCTAAATTCTCCACACAGCAGCACCCGGCCACCTGCTGTTACGGGCTCATGCACGCAAACCTATTTTCTTTCTGTGTCTGTTCCTTTTTATTTTTTTGCGGACCGTATGTGGAACTATTCATTTCAATGGGTCTGCCAAAAAAAAAAAAAAAAAAGGAAGTTACTCCACGTTAATTCCATTTCCGTTTCGCAAAAAGATAGAACATGTCCTATTACTGTCCGCAGTACGAGGGGCCAGCTGTTCCGTCGTTCTGTAAAATACGGGATGCACACGAACGTCATCCATATTTTTTGCGGACCGCAAAATACATGCGGTCGTGTGCATGAGCCCTTAGGAAACCATTGCTCCATGTAAAGGCCTCATGCACACGTCCTTAAGTGTTTTGCGGCCCACAAAACACGGATCCCGACCAAGTGCATGGTGCAATAATATTTTTTTTTTACTTCTGTAAATGTCTGCAAACGAGCCCAAAGGGGTATTTTAGGATTTAAGACGTAATGGCCTGTCCTGCAGCGCCGCTCCCACTAACTATTTCCAGTGCCGGCTTCGTACCAGAGCTACTGCAGATCAGTAGGGGTGCGGGGTGTTGGACCCCAGTTGATCAGATAGTGGTGACTTATTCTGAGAAGGGGTCATCACTTGTAAATCCTGGAGTACCCATTTTAGAGAATGGGGCTGGCTGCAGCTGCCTGCACAACCGGATGGCCAGGAGAGCCACTTCTGTCTCCACATCGAGGGGAGGTGGGGGGCATCCCAGAGGTCAGATCTCCACCAGACATAAAGAGATGTCCTATCCTAGCGACACGCCATCACTTTACAAGATGAGAATAGGGAATAAGATGCATTAATCTCAGGTTATGAAGCAAGGTCCATTGACTATGCCCGGGCAGAGTGTTCTAATCTAATAAACTATTTGATCCCACAGAGAAGACGTCTCCCATGTGACACTGGTCAGCACAGGACAGAAGGCGACATGTGCGACCACCTGCTCGCCCCTTACTAGTCACCACTAGCATAAAAAACTAAATTTACTCTGCGTGCATTCCGTGTCCACATGGCCATTCCGCAAAAAATAGAGCGTGTCCGTATTATGGACAAGGATAGGACTGTTCAATTATGGGCCGGACATTACTTTCTGCAAAATGCGGAATGCACGCGTCCGGTGTCCGTGTTTTGTGGATCTGCAATTTGCGAACCGCAAAACAGCCAAAAGGTGTGTGGACGAGCCCTTATAGGAAACGTATCTGACACTGTTAATGGGGGTGCACAGTCTGCTGTCTTGGAGGCATGGCTGTCCAAAAACATCCCGAAAACAATCTGTAAAGAGTTGGCCGCTATGTCCGGTGTACAGTGGCTGCTGTGTTTGGAGCAAATCATTTAGATGAATATGGATGCCCATTCGCCCTTAGTGTGCAAACTAAGGCTTTGGTCACATCACGTGGCAGCTTTATTTTTTTGCGGTAGTCAACTATATCGGAAAACGCAGCCTGCTGAGCTTCCCTATAGTATGCAAACTTTTACCATCCTGATGAAGGCAATAGGAAACTTTTTGGCTTCAGCACGTCATGGCGGTTACATAAAGCTCACATGTTCACATAGTATGATGTGAACACAGCCGAACACTGTCCTGCTTATAGCCATGGTCCCCAAGATCAGGACCGATAACGGAGTGTGATATTGCCCTATGCTCTTAAAGGCAATGTGTCTCCAGTTTTCTTCTGCCCTCACATTCAAATCCTGACATCTACAGTGCTTGGGTCCCCAAATTCATGAGCTCACGGCTCTCCCCGCCCACCTGCCTCTGATTGACAGTTTTTTTTCCATATGAATCAGCAGCAGGTGGGCAGGGAAAGCCGTGAGCTCATGAATATTCGGGACTCGTCATTATGTGCTGGTGCCGTTTAGTAGAAGATTTTGGCAAAACAGGAGTTAAGGAGACCTGTCACTTGTTTATGTCACCCTTAATTAGGACACCATAAAACTGGTAACAGATTCCCTTTAAGTGTTAGAGGGTTCCACAAAAGGAGTATTAGAAATACAGCAGGGCCCGAGGGGGGCAAGGCAAAATTACTGTTCTCTCTTTGGCGCTCTTTGAATTCCTGTGCCCTCCGCCGTCCCCTCGGGTTCTGCTGTAGTAAAGGTCCCTTTATACTGCTGGATGAAACAGACGATGGTCCAGAAGGAGGCATTCCTTCCTGATAATAGCCTGCTCATCAGTGGAGGAGACTGCGCCATTTACAAGCAGCGATCTTCTACACAGTATGGTGAGGAGCCATCACTAATGCAGTTGCTCATCCCCATACAGAATCCATTTTTGCCAGCAGCAGAGGCCGTTTAGACGGCACGATCTGCTGCCGGGAAATAATTAGTTAAGTCCCCTTTACACTGCCGATGTTTAGGTAGATTATTGCTAACAAAGGTTTTTACAAACATTAGCGATAATCTGTAAAGGTGCCGCCGGTTACCTGATGAATCGGCAAGATGCTCATTCATCGGGTAATTGCATCTTTCATGTGGTCTCCTAAATCATCGTTTGGCGGCAGCAGATCATGGTGTCTAAACAGCCTATTCTGTTGGCGGTGGCATTAGTGATCTCTCCTCCCTATACTGTGGAGGAGATTGCTGTATGTAAATGCAGCGGTCTCCTCCACTGACGAGCAGGCGATTGTCAGAAAGGAACGCCAGCCTCATCTGTCAGTGTAAGGGGGCCTTTAGTTGACCACACCAATGATTACCCAATGAACGAGTGTTTTGTTTGTTCATCTGGTAATCGGCAGCACCTTTTATCGCTAATGAGTATTCGTGTAGGCGTTTGTTATCAATAATCCGCACGAACATTGGGCAGTGTAAGGGCTGTTTCACACAAGCGAGTCCATTGTGGGAATCGCGCTCCGTGTAACCTTCCAGGAGCGCACCGCATTATCATAATTTATAATGCTGTGTGCCTCTGCTTGACCTTACTGTTACAGAATACTGACATAAAGCTGTCACTATGATCCTGTACAAGTAAGGTCAAGCAGAGGCACACTGCATTATAAATCAGTATAGCGCAGTGCGCTCCTGCAAGTCCAGAACGGAGGATCACACCGGAGCGCGATTCCCGCAATGGACTCGCTCATGTGAAAGAGCCCTAAAGTGGCTTTTAGATTATCATCAGTTTAGCCGAGGATATGGACAGGGCTACCTGTCACTGGCGGGATGAAAAGTGTAAAATCTTGCAGCCATTGTGACGGTCATGTAATGCCTATATTTATCTCTACAGACAGCCGCCACCTGGCAACATGTCCGCAATATACTGGTGGACGATTTTGTGGGCCGTGGCTCTGATCAAGTTCTCTTGCTGTTCCATGATGATCCAAGCAACTCCTCCAAACACGGACCATTCAGACTGACTGACTGTGGAGACATCAATTACCCAGTAAGTGTGAGGTTATCTGCATGTACTGCTGTGCACTGAATAGCAGCACACTTGTCTAGTCGGCCCCACAAATTCATCCTCTCCTAAGAGACCCAAGACTCTACATCCGTCCTATAGAAGTGAGGGCAGCGGTGGACAGGCATGTGTACTATCTGCTCATTCAGAGAGAGGACATGAGGACCCTCTATTATGAGGATTGCTGGGGTCCCTGCAGTTGGACTCCCAGCAATCCAACCTTCATCCCCTATCCTGTTGATGGGTGACAAGTCCTTTTTTGTAGAATAACCCATAATAACCCTTTAGGATACATAAGTAAAATTCAGAACGGCTGCAGGGTACGTTTCTAAGAAACAGAAAAACAGCATTTTGGTGCCAGGTAGTGTGAAATTGTACCGTATATAGCGCTGTTATCACTGCACACAAGTCAGGTCACTAATAGTTTAACAGGTTATTTGTGCAGTAATGCCCTGCTTTCGATGGGATATATTAGGCTGAGTTCACACGGGCGAGATTTCTGCGCAGGTGCAATGTGTGAGGTGAACGTATTGCACCCGCACTGAATCCTGACCCATTCATTTCTATGGGGCTGTGCCCATGAGCTGTGATTTTCACGCATCACTTATGAGTTGCATGAAAATCGCAGCATGCTCTATATAGTGCGTTTATCACGCAACGCAGGCCCCATAGAAGTGAATAGGGTCGAGTGAAAATCGCAAGCAAGTGCGGATGCAGTGCGATTTTTCACGCATGGTTGCTAAGATGACAGTCTATTCACTGTATTATTTTCCCTTATAACATGGTTATAAGGGAAAATAATAGCATTCTTTAATACAGAATGCTTAGTAAAAAAAAAATTAACTCTCCTCCTCCTCTTGATCGCGTAGTTGCCGATCTCTTCTTACTTCTTTAATCATGAGCTGCCGGCTAAAGGACCTGTGGTGACGTCACATCACATGGTCCAATCACATGGTCCATCACCGTGGTGATGGACCATGTGATTGGACCGTGTGATGTTCTCGGTGACATCACCACAGGTCCTGAAGAAAGAACAGGAGACCGGCAGCTTTGCGATGTGAGGTGAGTTACTTTCACACTAGCGTTTTTCTTTTCCGGCGCTGAGTTCCGTCCTAGGGGCTCAAATCCGGAAAAGAACTGATCAGTTTTATCCTAATGCATTCTGAATGGAGAGTCAGTCCTTCAGGATGCATCAGGATGTCTTCAGTTCAGTCTTTTTGACTGATCAGGCTTTTCAGAAAAACGTAGCATGCAGTATTTTTACCTCCGGCCAAAAAGCCTGAACACTTTGACTGAACGCCTGATCAGGCTTTTTTCCCATTGACTTGCATTAACGCCGGATCCGGCCCCGTGTGTTCAGTCAAAACGGATCCGTTTTTTGCATGTTAAACCCGAAAAATGTGAAAAAAAAAGTTAAAGTCCATAAATGGCGGATCCGTTTTTTCCAATGCATTTTTCCATTGTGATCGAAAGCCTGATCAGGATTCAAATGTAATCCGTTTTCACACGTTTTTCCGGATCCGGCGGGCAGTTCCGGTGTCGGAATTGAACGCCGGATTAAAACAACGCTAGTGTGAAAGTAGCCTCAATTTTTATTTATTTTTTAACCCTCAATTGACCTTCTACTAAGCATTCTGTATTAAAGAATGCTATTATTTTCCCTTATAACCATGTTATAAGGGAAAATAATTACATCTACACAACACCGAACCCAAACCTGAACTTCAGCGAAGAAGTTCGGGTCTGGGTACCACATTCAGGTTTTTATCACGCACGTGCAAAACACATTGCACCTGAGCGATAAAAACTGAACTGAACACAATCGCAGTCAAAACTGACTGCAATTGGGAACCTACTCGCGCGGGTTTGCCGCAATGCACCCGGGACGCATTCTGAACAAATCCGTCACGCCCGTGTGAGCCCAGCTTTAAGGGGGTGGTCCACTTTAAAAGAGTTCAGGCTGATGGGCACTCTTCTGTCCCAGGGTAATTTGACATGTACCTGAGCTGCTATGTATATATCCTTCTGCCGTGTCCATGCAGTCAGTATGGTGGTTTAGTCATGGGACCACTTCCTTAACAGCCACAGTCTGGCGCCTGCGCAGAAGAGAATACAAGCAACTCGGATGAGCTGAAAGGTACATGTCAGATTACTGTGACACAGCATGGTACTGGGTGGGTACTATCTCTCCTTGGGAGAGTGCCTTACTCGGCACTGAGGAGACTTATAGGCCATACATTCTCCTCTGGAATTCTGGGAAGAAAGGGATGCAGATGAGCTCTTAACAAGCTCTATCTCTAATATCACCAGATGTAAGGCAGCTATCCTATCATTCAATGTTCTACCCTTTAAATAGGCCATGAGGCATGACTTGGATATTAAATAAGCCAGCGTTTCATCTACAGACAGCTGTTTCAGGATGATTGCACCTCATCAGTGCAGAGCAGAGAGTTCTGGCTTAGCTGGGTGAGAGGCCTAAGTCAGGAGTTTGGGAACTATCTCTCTTTGACTTATAGGATCGCTGCCTTTCATCTAGTGGCATTAGAGGCGGAGCTTGTTAAAAGCTCATTTGCATCCATTCCTTCCCAGAATTCCAGAGGAGCATGTATGGCCTATAAGTCTCCTCACGCTGTAAAGATAAGTGACCGTGATCGAAACTAGAGACCTCCTACCTGTCAGCAGAACTGAATGTGTGAGCACTTACTGCTTTTCGTGAAACCTCAAAAAAAGGACATTTTTCAGCAGTTTTAATAGCTGTACTGTGTATACGCTAGTCTTATATTCATTGTCCGCTCATCTTCCACCTTAAGGGTCTATTCACGCGTCCGCAAAATGGATCCGGATCCGTTCTGCAACTTTGCATAATGGATCCGGAGCCATTCATTTTCAATGGGGCCGCAAAGATGCGGACAGCACACAGTGTGCTGTCCGCATCCGCACTTCCGCTCCGCAAAAAAATAGAACATGTCCTATTCTTGTCCGCAATAGCGGACAAGAATAGGCATTTTCTATTATTTGGCCGGTGTCCGTGTTTTGCGGATCCGCAAAACACTTACGAACGTGTGAATGGACCCTAAAAGGGTTGTCCCTCGAAAAATATTGGGGGAGATGTATCCCCATAGCAACCAATCAGATTCCACCTTTCATTTTTCAGAGGTCCTTTGGAACATGAAAGGTGAAACCTGATTGGTTGCTATGGGCAACTAAGCCAGTTTTTCTTTGCACCAGTTTTGTAAAATCTCCCTCGTTGTTGATGTTGAATCAAACCCATTATTATCAACATTTTTTTGCATTTACACAAAAAACGCTCATATCCCCAGATATTACTGGGATAATTTTAGAATAGCGCCACCTGCTGTTTCTATTGAACAGCCTTTTCTGTGTCCACCTCGGCAATTACCGTAATGTTGTCTCACACTCATCACTTGCTTCAGCATTTCCGCTGACACTCATTGGGAGATTTATCAAAACTGGTGTAAAGTAGAACTGACTTAGGTGCCCATAGCAACCAATCAGAGTTCACTTTTCATTTTCCAAAGGATCTGTGAAAAATGACAGAAGGAATCTGATTGGTTGCTATGGGAAACTGAGAGCAGTTCTACTTTACACCAGTTTGCTAAATGTGCCCCCTCAGAGAAGATGCTGCAGCTTCAGAAGCAGCCATCTCACCACAGGTGGAATGCCTCTGCAAGACTGAGCACATGTGACCACCTCGAAAGGTGGACACAGAAAGGCTGTTTATTGAAAACGGGTGGCGCTGCACTAACATTACTTTTGAAATATCTGGAGCGATCAATAAAAATAAAATAATGACTACAATTATGGGCTGGATCTATCTTTATAACAATGTTTTTCGTGGAGCAACCCCTTTAATTAAAATGCTCTGTATTCTGAGCTGAGCCTGCATTCATGGTCCCTAATGACTAAAAACCAGGGATACTGACGACACGGCATGTCAGGATGTTCCTGGTGAGTTGCTAGGATTCCTTCTCTTGAACATTTTTTCCGCCCCCACACCCCGGCCGCCTCCGCAGTACATAGGTGACGGGTACACGTCGGTTGACAGGCCTCTTATCTGCAGATATTTTAGTTATTGTCTCCTTCACTCAGTTGAACAGATGTGTCCGTGGGCAGGTGAGGTAGAATAACCTGGTGTAGATGCCGTGGAACCATGAAAGCCGTTATCCGTGTCATTCCGGTCATGCGGTACGTGTAGTGTGAAAGTCAGACATGGGGTCAGCGCAGAGCATTCACTGGTGTCAGGGGCCCAGGGCGACAAGAGGCAAGTGTGCACTTCAGCTTTCTGGGTAAATATTACATTAAAATGAAATATCTATAGTAAAGTACACAAGCGGCATAGTGCCAGCAAGGACGTGTCACCAGAATCGTGGCCAGGTGACCACTGTTATATCCCGGTGACATTGTGCAATGTTTTTCTCCAGGAGTCAAAAGCTAATAGAGGAAAAGACATATTCTCTTTGAATTGCACAAAAAGGATAAATCTGAAAAAAGAAAAAACATATTAAGAAACTGGGAATTTTTTAAATTTAATTTTATTAAGTATAGCAGGTCGTGGCAGGAGATTGAAGAGGCGAGTATACATTGAGTCTACCAGAGGAAGAGGCATAAAGAGGACCCTGAGCAGAGACCCCCACACCAATAACTCCCATTAATAGGGCACGTTCAGCAGATTTGTTCTGCTTTCTTCCAGGTTGACCACATGGATGATGATCCCGTTGGGTTTCAGGAGAATCGCCTTCTGATGTTACAGACCCTGGAAGCCAGATTGCAGGTTTGCCTTTAAAAGGGTTGTCCTACCATTATATGTCCTATTCATTGCCTGGACTGCAGACGTTGTGAAGCAAATTGGCCATTTTACTTGCTGTTAGAAAAACCATCCAGTGAAGAGTTATGAGCTATGATAGGCATGCCCAACCTGTGGCCCTCCAGCTGTAACAAAACTACAACTCCCAGCATGCCTGGACAGCCTACAGCTATTAAGGCATGCTGGGAGTTGTAGTTTTGCAACGTCTGGAGAGCCACAGGTTGAGCATGCCTGAGGTATGACCTTTACTTACTTAGTATAGCGCCACCTGGTGGTCAAAGTGTGTAGCATTGCGCCCATCCATCTACTGAGTAGTGTTGATTGCAAATATTAGAATCACAAATATCGCCACTTCGAGAATTTGCGAATATTTAGAATATAGTGCTATGTATTCGTATTCGCGAATAGTGTCGATTATTCTAATCGCGAATTTATCGTGCATATATTACATTGCAAATTTTTGTACATTGCAAAATCAAGTAAACAATGACCGCAGATCACGAATTCTCGAATTTGCAAATTTATGGCGAATATTAGGCAAAAAAAATCGCAAAATATCGCAAATTCGAATATTGCTACTACTGAGCAGAGTGCTGCCGCTCACTCTCCCCACAGCCAGGAATCTACATAGTGATCCTCTGTGCACTTTAGAGAGAGCTTTCTTACCTGTATTCTTTTGATCTATTTTAACCCTTTTCCTTCCAAAAACCATTTTTTTTTTTTTCTGTTGAGATAGCCGTATAAGGGCTTGTTTTTTTCCGGGACAAGTTGTAATTTTTTTTTTTTTTTTTTTTTTTTTTTTTTTTTTTTGTGGCACTGTTTATTTTACTATTTGTGTGGTAAAACTGGAAAGAAATGGGCAGTTCCACCAAAGTTTTTTGAGTTTTGTATTATGACGTTCACTGTGCACTAAACATGACACGAAGACCTTATTCATGCAGGTCAGTACAATAACGGCGATACCTCATTTATATACAGTGCTCAGCATAAATGAGTACACCCCAACAGATTTGTCAGAAAACCTTTCGATTCCTTTCAGTACCAACCTTTTCTATGGGATAACACAGTGCAAAATACCCCCACAAATGTCGGCCATTGATTGCAAACGAGATTTGTTAATTTGCACACACAAAATAGTAATTTTCCTAACGCATTTATTGACGACCATTTTGCAAAATTGAGTACACCCCAATGACAGTCTTATGTCTTAGAGGTCATGCAGGCGATCGTTTACGGATGTACAATGAATGTTTGAAATGAATGGGTTTGCATCCGTTCTGCAAAATTGTAAAAAAAATTGTAAATATTCTAAAATCATAAATATACGCAGTCAGTGTTCGGTCAGTGATTTGTGTCGGTGATTGTGAGCCAAAACCAAGTGCGGCTCTAACAACGCAGAACAGGTGCCGAACTTTCCCTTAAGGCTCATGCACACGAGCATGTGTGCCCCGTGCTGCGGACCTTAAATAGTGGTCCACAGTGCACGGGTATCAGCCGAGTGCACGCTGTTTGCAGATGCGAACCCATTCACTTGAATAGGTCCGCGATCCACAAGATGCGTTCAGCACCGCAAAAAAAATAGAACATGTTCTATCTTTATGCGGAGGCACAGACCAAAATCACACAGAATCCCTTCGTAGTGCTTCCATGGTCTAATGATCCGTGTCTCCGCTCTGCTCTGTATCTTGTGAATTGCAGACCCATTCAACTCAATGAGTCAACATCCGTGATACGGAGTGCACTTGGCCGGTGCCTGTATATTGCAAGCATGCTGTTTGTGGTTCGCAATACGGGCACCACACCGTTATGGCCACCACACCCATATGGCTGTGTCAGCTCTGTGTAGCCTCCTCTCCTGGTGATGGCTCACAATTAGGGATGAGGGAATCGACTTCGGATGAAACATCCGAAGTCGATTTGCATAATACTTCATTTGAATATTGTACGGAGCGAGCGCTACGTACAGTATTAGAATGTATTGGCTTCTATAAGCCAAAGTTATACTCGTGAGACTTTGCATAATAACTTCATAAATCATTTTCTTCAGTAAAAAAAACATTTCCCGAACTCAGGTTTGGCTCTAAGTGGTACGTTGGAATCGAACCCGAGTTCGGGAAATGGTTTTTTTTTTACAGTACAAATTAACTTAGGAAGTTATTACGCGAAGTCATGTGAGAGAAGCAATAACTTTGGCTCATCTGAGCCAATACATTCTAATACTGTACGGAGCTCCTGCTCTGTACAGTATTAGAACAAAGTTTTATGCGAATTGACTTTGGATGTTTCATCCGAATTCGATTCGCTCATCTCTACTGATGACCTATCCTGAGGATAGTCCATCAATATTAAATTCCCAGATAGCCCCCTTTTAAAAGCATTTAGAGATATACTTTACAGCAGCCAGCATTGGCCATAGACCCTATAGACTGGAGTGAACATATTATTCTGTGGAAGAGCTGTGATGTGTGCAGAAATCAGGGGGAGTAGTTTAGGCTACTTTCACACTAGCGTTCGGGCGGATCCGTTCTGATCGGATCCGCTCATATTAATGCAGACGGTGGCTCCGTTCAGAACGGATCTGTCTGCATTAAAATGGCAAAAAAAAGCTAAGTGTGAAAATAGCCTCGGACGGATCCGTCCAGACTTTCAATGTAAAGTCAATGGGGGACGGATCCGTTTGAAGATTGAGCCATATGGTGACATCTTCAAACGGATCCGTCCCCATTGACTTACATTGTAAGTCTGGACGGATCCGTACGCCTCCGCACGGCCAGGCGGACACCCGAACGCTGCAAGCAGCGTTCAGCTGTCCGCCTGTCCGTGCGGAGGCGAGCGGAGCGGAGGCTGAACGCCGCCAGACTGATGCAGTCTGAGCGGATCCGCTCCATTCAGACTGCATCAGGGCTGGACGGCTGCGTTCGGGTCCGCTCGTGAGCCCCTTCAAACGGAGCTCACGAGCGGACACCCGAACGCTAGTGTGAAAGCAGCCTAAGCTGTGATATCATCTATTGTGAATGGTGCCTATTATTAGGCTTATTGGCTACTGCGAAAACTGCTGCAAAAACTGTTTTGTAATATAGATGTTGATATGGAATATTAAAAATAGCATCACCAAAAATTATATAAAAATATGTTTAATTTAAAAACATGATTTAAAGGGAACCTGTCACTTTTAACGTGGTGTTAGAGCTGCAGGCAGCATGTTATAGAGCAGGAGGAGCTGTGCAGATTGGTGTGTAATTTGAAAGGAAAAGATTTATTCATTTATATTCCTGCTTGTTCTGAGCTTTGAAGTCCTGGAGGCGGTCCTATCAGTGATTGCCCGCCTTTCTTTTACGACTGTGTATACAGAGAGAGCTGTCAATCACTGATAGGACCGCCTCCAGGATTTTAACGCCCAGAATAAACAGGAATATAAATGGATAAATCTTTTCCTTCAAAACTATAAATCAATCTTCTCAGCTCTTCCTGCTCTGTAAACGGCCCTTTTATACAGGCCGACAATTGAACAGATCATCGCTAACGAGCGTTACTGGTAACGTTCGTTAGCCATTATCTGGCAGTGTAAATGCACCGCCAATGAACGAGCAAAACGAGCAGCACAAAAGATCATCATTTCCCAGTGGCAGATGGTGCTGTGTAAACAAAATCTGCAGCCTGGAAACAACAGGACAGTATGGGGAAGAGCGATGGCATTAGCGATCACTCCTCCCCGTACTCTGGAGGAGATTGCTGCATGTAAATGCACCAGTCTCCTCCGCTAGCGATCAGCAGATTGTCGGGAAGGAAAGCTTCCTTCCCAACAATCTGCTAGATTGTCGTCCTCTGTAAAGGGACCATAACATACTGCCTGAAGATTAATTAGCAGTATCACGGTCATGGTATTATTGTGAGATCAAACATGTAGGTGTTGTCCCAACCTTATCGGTGAGTTCATCGCTTATTCTGTTATTTACAGGCAAATTTACTTTCACTTGAAGAACTGCAGCGCCACATGCAGGTCCAAGATCGAGTGATTGAATCATCATGCAATGCGCTAATGGACATGTCTCTGGGCAGGGAGGCGTCTGTTCGCTCTGCTGAAAAGGTACTAGGACACTTTAGGATTTTTGGGTGGTGTGAGGCATGTAAATTTGTGGTCTAATTATTTACTTCCTTTCGTACCCACATTGTCTCTTTATCCTACACCCTTGCATCTTGCACTGTGCTCGGAGATAGGCGTAATACACTTCCCTCAGTCAAATACTTATCCAACAGCAGATTCCTATTTGCCCCAATATTCTTCATGTCTGGGATCATCACCATTTACATACAATATGCAGTCAAAGTTGACGTGCTCTATATTCTTTGGCGGAGCCACGAACAGAACAACGGATGCAGACAGCACACAGTGAGCTGTCCACATCTTTTGCGGTCCCATTGAAATGAATGGGTCCGGACCCGTTTCACTAAATTGCAGCATGGGTGCGGACCTGTTCATACGTTCGTGTGAAATCGGCTGACCTGTTACATGTGCATTTGGCAGCTGAAGACATCTGTGTTGATCCCATGTTCATATGTGTCCACATTGCTGAGAAACATTTTAAAGGGAACCTGTCACCGGGATTTCATGTATAGAGCTGAGGACATGGGTTGCTAGATGTCCGCTAGCACATCCGCAATACCCAGTCCCCATAGCTCTGTGTGCTTTTATTGTGAAAGAAAAACCGATTTGATCCATATGCAAATTACACCGAGATGTGTCCTGTACGTGAGATGAGTCCAGCGTGAAGGAGCCCAGCACTGCCCCGCAGCCTCAGATTCTCCTCCTTGCTCCCCGACGTCAGACAGCCAGAACGCCGTAATCTCGCGATGCACGAGCTAGCGCATGCGCTGTTCCTTCCCTGAGGCTGATGCCAGCACAGGGAAGGAACACTATGAGGACACTGCGCATGCGCTAGCTCGCACATCACGAGATTATGGCGCTCTGGCTGTCTGACGTCGGGGAGCAAGGAGGAGAATCTGAGGCTGCGGGGCAGTGCTGGGCTCCTTCACTCTCGACTCGTCTCCCGTACAGGACACATCTCGGGGTAATTTGCATATGAATCAAATCCTTTTTTTTTCCACAATAAAAGCACACAGAGCTTTGGGGACTGGGTATTGCGGATGTGCTAGCGACCATCTAGCAACCCATGTCTTCAGCTCTGTACATCAAATCTCGGTGACAGGTTCCCTTTAAGTTTGAATATATGCAAATGATCCTCTGGGAGCAAAGGGGGTGGGGGGGTGGGGTTACCATTACACCTAGAGGCTCTGCTCTCTCTGCAACTGCTGTGCCCTCTGCACTTTGATTGACAGGACCAGTCAGGTTTAAATGCAACACCCTCATTGCTCCTAGAGGCTCATTTAAATATAATAAAACATAATTTTTCTCAGCAATGCGGGCAAACCTGCTTTATCTTTTTATTTTACATTCTTTTGAGCAAGACAACGATGGTTTATGTCCACTTTAATGGCAGTAGGAAAACCTTCAGCTCTTAATGTGCCTTTTACAGGTAAATCCTGAATATTAGTAACATTCTGTCTCTTTTATTAAAGGAAGGCCTGGTGTCTCTATGGGACGATGTAGAGAATTGCCATTTTCCTCCTGCTACAAATGATCCTCCACCTGTCGACTCTGAACAACTTGTTGAGACAATATGGCAGCGTGTAGTTGATGATTTACTAGTGGTTGGTGTGAAGCTGAAACCTTCAGTTCCAGAGTAAGTAAAAATGTCATCTTCTTTAATACACAGACCTTGTTTCATTCAAGGAACTGATGCATATAAAAGTGACACAAGATCATACGTGATAATGTACCCAACACTTAGGTTTAGGACTCTGTTCACACTTCCATTTTCCCTTTTCATTTGGGTTTAGCTGCTTATTAAAAGCAAAAATAGTGTCGTCTGAAGTATTACTTTTGCCATCAAAAATACTGCAGCTCCTGACAGATCCCATTTGTCGGGATCCCTTTGAAAATTGTTCCTTTGTGGCTTTTAGGGTGATCAGAGCCTTAAAGGTGTTCTGCACCTTTGGGGGTTGGTTTTGGCAAACCTGGTGCTTGGGCACACCTGCAAAGGGAAGCATACTTACCTGCCTCCTGCAGCAGACTCCCTGCTCCTTTTCTCCCTGTCCTCCCAGGATGTACGCTTCCGTTTTGACGCTGCTGCAGCCAATCGCTGGCCACAGCAGTGACCTGATCCCCTTGCATCACGTGACTATTTGACATGACACTAGAGTAGCAGGTGACTGCAGTGGCCAGCAATTGGCGGCAACGGCGTCAAAACGGAAGTTTACATCCTGGGAGTGCAGTGGAGCAGCTGGGCAGAGAAGGAGCAGGGAGCCAGCGCCAGGAAGCGGGTAAGTATGGTGTATGCTTTCCTTCGCAGGTCTTCCCAAGAAAGGGGGGTTTACCAAAAGCCCCTCTAAGGTTCACAACCCCTTTAAAGGGGTTCTCCGGGAATTAAGAAAATGAAAATACTTAAATACTACTTCATTATAAATTTCTTCCCAAATACCTTTCATTAGTTCTAACGGCTCGTTTTGTCTGGGGAGCGATCATTAGGAAAAATAAAATGGCCGCTGTCCTATTAGTACACACAAAACCTGTCCTAATCGCACAGGAGGACAAGTTACTTTACAACCCTGAGCTAAAGAGCTGCCTCATCCTCCTCTCCTCTCTGCTTGTCAGGGATTATGATCCTGAATACAGATAAGATATTTAGCTGAATCTCTGTAGGAATAGAGTTCATGAGCAGATGTGGATAATGAGCAGCAGCACTTGTCTGCAGTCTCCAATACCACAGCCTGTCCTGTCCGTCCTCTCTGTACTTCATGTCTCCTCATGAGCTCCATTCCTACAGAGATTCAGCTGAAGATCTTCTCATCTGTATTCAGGATCATAATCCCTGACAAGTTGGAGAAGAGGAGGGTGATGCAGCTCTTCAGTATTGTGAAGTAACTTGTCCTCCTGTGTGATTAGGACAGGCTTTGTGCGCACTAATAGGACAGTGACCATTCTGTTTTTCCTAATCATTGCTCCCCAGACAAAACGAGCCATTATAACTAATGAAAGGTGTTTGGGAATATATTTATAGTAAAGTAATATTTACGTATTTTCATTTTCTTAATTCCCAGAGAACCCCTTTAAGGTTATCTGAGACCTAGAAAACATGTCCAGGGGCCAGCCATACTGTGGCATCCCTGTTCCAGCTCTGCAGCTCAAATCTCCCCTGGACATGAATTGTGGCACAGTCTACACGCACGTCATCGCTGCTGGCCAGTGAAATCTAGAGCAGCCTTATGTGATGGAAGAATGAGATGTCATGCTGTTCCTGCATTCTGTTCCTATCAGCGATTGTCTTGGATAAAGTTATTGTATTTAAACGTCACATTATTTGAAGGTCCCCTTGCAATGCTAAAGTGATCTGACTTGAGAATGAAATGTTTATCTAAATGCAATATACCGAAATCTGGTAATAGTCCATTAATCCCACGTCCTTGCATTCTAGTTGAAATGCCTGACAAGACCTGCCAAAGTTGTTTTTTGTTCATTCGACTTTGGATTGTTTTCTGTATCAAAAAATACCAGATTAAGGCTACTTTCACACTTGCGGCAGAGAGATCCGGCAAGCAGTTCCGTCGCCGGAACTGCCTGCCGCATCAGGCAAAATGTATGCTAACTGATGGCATTAGTAAGACTGATCAGGATCCTGATCAGTCTTAAAAATGCCTGATCAGTTGAAAAAATGCATTGAAATGCCGGATCCGTCTTTCCGGTTTCATCCGGCAAAACTGATCCGGCATTTATTTTCTTCACCTTTTTTTCAGTCTGCGCATGCGCGTAACGGAACGATGGATCCGGCATTCCGGTATTTCCCTATGGGAAAAAATGCCGGATCCGGCGTTCAGGCAAGTCTTCAGTTTTTTTTTTGGCCGGAGATAAAACCGTAGCATGCTGCGGTTTTCTCTTTTGCCTGATCAGTCAAAATGACTGAACTGAAGACATCCTGATGCAAACTGAACGGATTGCTCTCCATTCAGAATGCATGGGGATAAAACTGATCAGTTCTTTTCCAGTATAGAGCCCCTGTGACGGAACTCTATGCCGGAAAAGAAAAACGCAAGTGTGAAAGTACCCTAAGGGGATTTACAGAAATCGGAAGTGCATTGCACACCGTTGTCACCGATATCCCTGTCATTCCTAATGGCTGATATTATTTGCCTCCCATCTCGGCTTTTTGCTTCTACCCTGCAGTCCGCCGCTCACGTTTCATATTCATGTTGAGAGATGCCTGCGTGTTTACAGCCATTCTCTGCTGTTTTTCACAGAACGCTGCGTGACATTGGCTTATCCCTTATAATGGATGAGAAAGGAGCTTCACCCTCCCCAGTTACCAAGTGTCAGACTAATGTGCTAAAATTGGCCATCGGTTCTTCCCAAGATTCAAGTTCCACCTGCCACGCAGCGAAGAGACAAAGGCTCGACTACCCCGGCAAGGACAATTGTTCAGGGAATCGCTCGCAGAGACCCTGCCCTTCGTCCTATCAAAATGATTTGGAGCACACA
Source organism: Bufo gargarizans (assembly GCF_014858855.1). NCBI lineage: Eukaryota > Metazoa > Chordata > Amphibia > Anura > Bufonidae > Bufo > Bufo gargarizans. Next base: position 471,295,260 of record NC_058082.1, on the reverse strand, counting down.
GTTACTGCTGTCACCGAGCTGTCTTCGATGTTGGCATTTAATAACACCGCATGTGCGTTACTGCTGCACGCCAGGAGGAAAACTCAAGCTGACTGTTTACTTAGAAGTGAGAAGCTGATTGTACCATGTGGGAGCATTTCCTTGAGCCTTGAAGATGTTTTAAAAGGAAAACATACAATAAATGTATTTGAACACTGTCAAGGTAAATTTATGAGATTTAAGGGAAAACATCTCTAAATTATTCAGCAGGGCTAAGGCACAAAGGCTTCCTGCTTTTATTATTCACAAGTTTCAGCTACAACTCTTGGAAAGTTTTTCCTTGAATTTGAAATGGTCAAAATTTTAATGGAATTTGGTAAAAATATAAGCGGCATGTGGGCTCAGTGCTTGGCAGATATAGTAACACCTGCGTGAAGTTGGTACAGTATGTCCTCCCTTACATAGTGGTCTGGGTAAACCGGCTTCCTTCCCCACTTATATGGAAATGGTTGTGGAGGAAGAAAAATAAAGGTGGATTTACACGATAATTGGGCAGTTTATCGGCAATGAACGTTCCTGCAAACGTTCTGCCCGTGTAAAGGTGCCATCGATCACCCGATGAATGAGCGAGATGCTAGTTCATCAGGTGATCCTGTTGTTCGTGCAGGCACCTAATGTATCGTTTCTGGGCAGCAGATTGTACTGTCTAAACAGTGATCTGCCATCCAGAAACTGATCCCTCGTTCTCCTACTGTGGAGGTGATCTCATACTGTGGAGGTGCAGCGACTGAACAAACAGCCGACTGTCGGGAAGGAACATTTCCTTTCCAACAATCTGCTGCTCCTTGGCGCGTGTAAATGCTAAACGCCCCTTTAGATTGGTAACTGCCAATAATGAGGATTATGGGATCAGTCATGTTTATCCTATTGAGATAAGGAACATGGGAGGATCTGCTGCCACCTCATTTTGGATATACAATGGAATGAGACGTGAAAAATGTACTGGTCTTACTGAGCCAGTAGTTGTCGACAGAACAATTGTTCAGCCAGCAGTTATCCCTCATACACATACACGTTCGGTTCGGCCAAGTGTGCGTGTATTTTTTATGAGAAAGCCGCTGCGAGACACTTCTGGTGGCAACTTCGCACCTGGGAGAACAAAAGGATTGGGTAAAAATATTCATTATGCCTAATCCTCCCCAACTGTGAGGGGAGAGTCGGAATTTCCCATGCACATTAAAGTGTCAGCTAGACCTGCTATTCTCAGCGGCTCTGGCCAACCATACACTAATGTGTAGGGGGCCTTAATTCATTAGTGTCTGATATCGGATCAGGATTTGCCTCTTATATCTGTCACAGGTGGGTGATATTTCCTACACTGTGACGGATATAGCCAACCTAATGATTTTGTGATTACACGGGGGATGCTATAGCTCCCTATGGAGAGCCCCTAGATGGCTCCTGTCACTCCACCCTTGCAATCAGCAGCAGGTGTACAGGTACACAGAATATGGCAGCATATTGTATTTAGAAAAAATATTGACCAGTGATATCCCTCCATGGGACTTTAAACAAAAAAAATAATAGTAAAGTTCTATGAAAAAAAAAACATAAAAAAAAGACACCTTTTTAAAAATAAAATATATTACATAACAAAACCCAGACATACTGATATCCCCATGATGCTAATAAAACATACTAAATATGTGTATAGTTTAGGTAATCCACAAACGAGGTAGGAAAAACGTAAAGGTTAGAATTGTGGGTGTTTTTTCTATTTGTACCCCCAAAAACAGTTTCTCCAGAAAACCAGACCTTATACACAAGCATTAGTGCAGAAATTAAAGAGTTTATATACCTTTTTCTTACTGATAATCTATGATTTGGATCAGCATCTGATCGGTGGGCGTCCAACACCCAGGACCCCTGCCGATCAGGTATTTGAGAAGGCAGTGGTTCTCGCAGTAGCCAGGCCAATGACATCACAACTACAGTGGGGCTGAGATGTTGCCAGGCCACGTGAGGCCTCTTTCACACGGGCGTCGCGTGTGAGGGCCGGATAGGATGCGGGTGCGTTGTGGGAAAATGAGCGATTTTTCGTGCAAGTGCATAGCGTTTTAATGCGTTTTGCACGCACGTGAGAAAAATCTGCATGTTTGGTACCCAGACCCGAACCCGGACTTCTTTACAGAAGTTCGGGTTTGGGTTAGGTGTTGTGTAGATTTAATTATTTTCCCTTATAACATGGTTATAAGGGAAAATAATTGCATTCTTAATACAGAATGCTTAGTAAAATGGGGATGGAGGGGTTAAAAAAAATAAATAAATCATTAAACTCGCCTCATCCACTTGTTCGCGCAGCCTGGCTTGTCTTCTTTCTTCTTCTTTGATGACCTGGGAGGAAAAGGACCTTTGGTGACGTCACTGCGCTCATCACAAGGTCCATGGTGATGGACCATGTGATGAGCCCAGTGACGTCACCAAAGGTCCTTTTCCTCCCAGGTCATCAAAGAAGAAGAAAGAAGACAAGCCAGGCTGCGCGAACAAGTGGACGAGGTAAGTTTAATTATTATTTTTTTATTTTGTAACCTCTCTAGTTCTAATTTACTTAGCATTCTGCATTAAGAACGCTATTATTTTCCCTTATAACCATGCTATAAGTGAAAATAATAAAGATCGGGTCCTCGTCCCGATAGTCTCCTAGCAACCATGATTGAAAATCGCACCGCACTTGCTTGCGATTTTCACGCTGCCCCATTTACTTCTATGGGGCCTGCGTTGCGTGAAAAACACACAATATAGAGCATGCTGCGATTTAACCCACGCGGAAAACTCGCTTGTGTGAAAGGGACCTTAGTTGTTACGTTACTGGCCTGGGGGAAGCAGCGAGAAAGCTGCGGCACTACTGCAAGCATCACTGCCTTCTCAAACAGCTGATCGGCGGGGGTCCTAGGTGTCGAACCCCCACCAATGATCGATCTATCCAAAAGATAGATCATTGTAAGAAAAAGTTGTAGAACCCCTTTAAATGTTTTTCCAGAAACCAGACATGGAAAAATTTAAAATAGATCTCGTCATTGAGACCAATAAAGGCTGGGTCCTTAAGTGGTTAAAGGGGTTTTCCCATTAATAACAACTATCATCTGTCCATGAGGTGAGTGATAAATGTAAGATCTTTGGTGGCCTCCACAATTCCCTGTGTGAATGGAGCTTCATTGCGCTTGTGTGACTAGCGCTGCATTCAATACTATGGGACTGATGGAGACGTGTGCACTACCACTCCATGAGACTCTGGGACCCTAACTCTCGTGATTGGTGGGGGGCCCCCTCAGCCCAACCCTTTGGATAGCTGATGAATGTTGTTACTGGGATCACCCCTATAAGGATCTGTACAACTTCATATACAGCCTCATTAAAACATATTGAATATTTCCGCTGCCCTTTTACAAGATTTTGTTCCTCTCACAAAATCACTGCTCCCCCTGCCTGGATGACTAATAAAAAAGTAAGAATAACTACAAAGAATATTTTAAAGCCTTGTTCTTTTTTTTCTTGTTTTCGGATAATAGGATCTTGGAGTCTGGAAGATATTTTCGCAGTCCTGTCAGCATTTCAGAAATGTTCCCTCCATCTCTTATCACAAGATTTCACATTAACATCAGTAACGGAATGGATGAGGACACATATGCTTGGAGAGCCCCTGAAGCTCATACCTGAAATTTTGGTGTGTAAGAAAGATGGATCCATTTATGGGACTCTCCTAACTTGGGATCCCAAGACACCGTGTGAGGGAAATCTCACTGTGTTTTACAGGTAAACTTAGAACAAAAGTAATGTTCCACGTCTAGGTTCCACATTTATGTTGTCTGTCCGGAAAGAACACCCCACTCGTACTTCTTCTTTGGCACCAGACATGAATTATATATCCCATAATATAATAGTATAGTCCACAAACCTCTGCTTCAGGAGATGTAGGACAGTCTATCTATCATTTTAAACCAACATTTATTTTCCTGCCAGAGCGTTTTACAGCGCGTTCCTACGCGCTGTAAAACGCTCAACAAGGAAAAACCAATGCCTCCCTATCGGCATGGTTCTCACCTGGGCGTTTTACAGCGCGTACGATCGCGCTGTAAAACGCCCGACGCCCCAAGAAGTACATGAGCTTCTTTGGGGCGTCTTGTCGCGCGTTCCCGTACATAGACTTCAGCGGGAACGCGCGACAATGGGCGTTCGCTTGTCTCTGTATGCGTGATTGCAAACGCCCGTACAATCGCGCATACAGAGCGTAAAACCAGCGTAAGGACCAGGCCATTTTTAGCAAATCTGACCAGTGTCACTTTAAGTGCTGATAACTTTAAAACGCTTTGACTTATCCAGGCCATTCTGAGATTGTATTTTCGTCACATATTGTACTTCATGACACTAGTAAAATGAAGTAAAAAAAATCATTTTTATTTATAAAAAAATACCAAATTTACCCAAAATTTTGAAAAATTACCAAATTTGCTAATTTTAATTTCTCTACTTCTATAATACATAGTAATACCTCCAAAAATAGTTATTACTTTACATTCCCCATATGTCTACTTCATGTTTGGATAATTTTGGAAATTACATTTTAGTTTTTGGGGATGTTACAAGGCTTAAAAGTTTAGAAGCAAATCTTGAAATTTTTCAGAAATTTTCAAAAACCCACTTTTTAGACCCACTTTCAGGTCTGAAGTCACTTTGTGAGGCTTACGTAATAGAAACCACCCAAAATGACCCCATTCTAGAAATTACACCCCTCAAGGTATTCAAAACTGATTTTACAAACGTTAACCCTTTAGGTGTTCCACAAGAGTAAATGGCAAATGGAGATAAAATTTCAGAATTTAGATTTCTTGGCAAATTTTTCATTTTTTTCCATTAACAAAGCAAGGATTAACAGCCAAACAAAATGCTATATTCCCCCGATTCTGTAGTTTGCAGAAACACCCCATATGTGGCCGTAAACTACTGTACGGACACACGGTATGGCGTAGAGGGAAAGGTGCGTCGTGTGGTTTTTTGGAAAGCAGATTTTGCTGGACTGGTTTATTTACACCATGTCCCATTTAAAGCCCCCCTAATGCACCCCTAGAGTAGAAACTCCATAAAAGTGACCCCATTTTGGAAACTATGGGATAAGGTGTCAGTTTTGTTGGGACTATTTTTAGGGTACATATAATTTTTGGTTTATCTATATTACATTTTTGTGAGGCAAGGTTACCAAAAATAGAAATTCTGAAATTTCATCTCCATTTGCCATAAACTGTTGAGGAACACCTAAAGGGTTAATAAAGTTTGCAAAATCAGTTTTGAATACCTTGAGGGGTGTAGTTTCTTAGATGAGGTCGCTTTTATGGATTTTCTACTCTAGGGGTGCATCAGGGGGGCTTCAAATGGGACATGGTGCCAAAAATAAAAAAGCCATCAAAATCTGCCTTCCAGAAACCATACGGTGTTCCTTTCCTTCTGCGCCCTGCCGTTTGGTCATACAGCAGTTTATGACCACATATGGAACATTTGCCCCAAAATTGCTGTTTTGGCACAGTTTTTATTCATTTTTTGACCGTGTTCATCTGAGGGGTTAGGTCATGGGGTATTTTTATAGAGCAGATTCTTACGGACGTGGCGATACCTAATGTGTCTACTTTTTTTTTATTTATGTTTTACACTATATTATCTTTTTATAAACAAAAAAAAACCATTTAGTGTCTCCATAGTGTAAGAGTAATTTTTTGTGTGTTTTTAGCCGATTATCTTATGTAGGGGCTCATTTTTTTGTGGTATGAGAGCACGGTTTTATTGGATCTTTTTTGGGGGCATATGACTCTTTGATCGCTTGCTATTACAATTTTTGTGATGTAAGGTGACAAAAAAATAATATTAAATTTTTTGGACCGCGTTCATCTGAAGGGTTAGGTCATGGGATATTTTTTTATAGAGCAGATTCTTACGGACGCGTCGATACCTAATATGTCTACTTTTATTTATTTTAGTTTTACTAAATAATTTTGAGAATTATTATTTTTTTGTGTCAAGTCTGAGAACCATAGTTTTTTATCTGATTGTCAGTGGCTAAATTGGGATATAAATTTAGTACTCCATAGAAGTGTGGTACTCCCTGAAGCAACCGTCAATGCAGAGGCCCTGATGATCGGGACGTAGTGGTGTCCTTCCGTATCCCCCTCCTGTGACACACTCTGCACTTTTTTGGGGTCTGTCCCCTCTTCCCAGTATGGGGGACCACACCTGGAAAGTGTTGGCCAGGGACCATTCGGGCACCTCCAGTTCCCGAGGTACTCTGGCCTGCTACTCTGAAAAGATCAGGGCCTTGAAGACTGCCTCATAGAACTGGAGGAATGTCCCTGTGCTGCCAGCGGTTCGGGATAGTGCAAAAGATTTGTCCAAGGCAACCTGCACCAAGTAGACCGCAACTTTTTTGTACCATGCCCGGGTGTTGCGCATATACCGTATACCGATTATAGTCGACGATACAATCGGGCTTGAGGACCGTTGCCACAGTACCTCGCACAGGGACAGGGGTGATGCCATTACCATGAATTATGAACAGTACAAGGACATCCATCTTGTCCTTATATCTGACCAGCAACAGGTTTCCACTGGTAAGGGCACGGGTCGCACCCCTGGGAATAGGTACCTGGAGGGGGTGGGTAGGGAGGCCGCATAGATTTTTCCGCACGGTCCCACAAGCGGACATGGATCTGACGGCCAGGGACTGGAACAAGGGGCTACTAGTATAAAAGTTATTCACGTACAGGTGGTAACCCTTATCTAGCATTGGGTGCATAAGGTCCCACACAAGTTTCCCGCTAACGCCCAGAGTGGGGGGACTTTCTGGGGGTTGAATACGGGAATCTCGTAGACACGAAACTTGTAAGTGTACCCTGAGGTAGTCTCACAAAGTTTGTACAGCTTCACACCATACCTCGCCCGCTTTGAGGGAACATACTGGCGGAAAATGAGTCTCCCCTTGAAAGCAATGAGAGACTCGTCAACTGCGACCTCCCTTCCAGGTACACAGGCCTGTACACATTTGGCCCCAAAGTGATCGGTTATAGGAAGGATCACCTTGTGGGGGACATGCTGCATTATCTGCATAATGCAGGCATTTCCAGAATGGCCTCAAACCAGGAGCGTGTCATGGCCGTACTGTAAAGTGGGGTCTGGTAGAGGACGTCCCCACTCCAGTAATGCCTGACACTAGGTTTCTTGACTAGGCCCATGTGCAGCACAAGGCCCCAAAACGTCCTCATCTCGGCTGCACTGACCGGAGTCCAGCCACCGGGCCTAGCCAAAAAGGAGCCTGGGTTTTGAGCAACGAACTGTTGGGCGTACAGGTTCGTCTGCTCCACCATCAGATTTACAAAGTGGTCACTGAAAAAAAAAAGACTAAAGTAGTCGTATTCAGTGAAGCCCACTGTGGAAATCTGGGATACACCAGACAGGTTCACCGGCAGGGGGCTCAGGTGGACTTAACTGGTGGGCCGGAAAACTAGTACGAGCCCCAGAGCTGCTTGTACTAGTGTGGGCTACAGGGTCCCTAGCATGGCGGTCGCCTGGCGGAGTCTTCGCCGCCTTGGGGGCTCATAATCATCGCTAGATGATAAGGCGGACGCGGATGACAAAAGGAAAGTGGAGCTCTCGGACTCGGAGGCAAGCTGGGCGTATGCCTCCTCATCCGGCGGGCCATAGAGGAGTGTGTGTGTGCGTGCGTGTTAAACTTTATTTGGTGTGCGTGTGTGTGGGGGCACGGGTGTTCACGAACTTACCCTTAGGCCTCATGCACACGACCGTTGTGGGCATCCGTGGCCGTTGTGCCGTTTTTCGTTTTATTTTCGCTGACCCATTGACTTTTTGCAGCCGCATCCGTGATCCGTGTTTCCTGTCCGTCAAAAAAAATATGACCTGCCCTATTTTTTTGACTGAGAACGGTTCACAGACCCATTCAAGTCAATGGGTCCGTGAAAAAACATGGATGCACGCAGGATTGGCATCCGCATCGGTGGTCCGTGGCCGTAGGCTACTTTCACACAGACTGATCCGCAGATCCGTCTGCATAAAAGCTTTTTCAGAGCTGAGTTTTCACTTCAATGCTATTATTTTCCCTCATAACCATGTTATGTTAAGATATAAGGGAAAATAATAAAATCTACAGAACACCGATCCCAAACCCGAACTTCTGTGAAGAAGTCCGGGTTCAGGTCTGGCACCCCTCCATGTGCCCGCCTATAAACCAGATGCTGGCACAACCGGTCCATGCATTACATGGTTACCTGTTCATTTGAATGGCTGACATCTAATGTTACGTCTTCCCTACAGAGATTGCGGACTTCCGCAGCTTCTTTCTGTGTAAAAAAATAAATACATTTTTGTTGTCAGTCCATGTTTTTGTGAGAGTGAGTGCCCAAGTGACCACGTATGTGCTGGCTTCTAATGCTAAGATCACAATGCTTGCCATGTATGTCATCAGAAAATGACCTGTTGTTGAAGCGGTTTACGGAGAACGGAGCTCCCTCTCTCGCCCCATCTGCTCCCCGCGATACGGTTGCAGGGTGCCGATGGTTGCTATGGCTCTGGCGGACAAGAATAGAACATGTTCTATTTTTTTCGGGAGCCGCGGACCGGAAGATCGGGCCCGCGCTCTGGAAATGCGGATGCGGACAGCACACTGTGTGCTGTCCGCATCTCTTCTGGCCCCATAGAGAATGAATGGGTCCGGATTCTTTCCGCAACATTGTGAATGGACGCTTACTAAGAGCAACATAAACTAGTGACAGGTCTTAGTAAAATACTGGGTCACTTTTCAGTACCTGACCCTGCCAAAATCATGTATTTGAACACCTGCGGCACATAATAATGAGTCCTGAATATTCATGAGCTCCTGACCACGTATCCCCCCCCCCCCCCTCCCACACACCATGCGTTAAGGCCGGCAGACAAACTCCACTTGGGCAAAACAGTTTGCATAAGTAGCGTTGTGTCCTTATGTGGTCAATCTGCCCCATTGTCTTCTGTTCAACCAGACTGAAAGAAGTGGAGACATTTTAATGTGCATGTGTCAACAAGTCGAATAGTTTTTTGTAGAGGGTCTTTCCTATTGAATTAATTTAAATTTTTTTTTTTTGTTCTTTTTTTTTTTTTTTGCAGAAACGATTCGGTTCTTCTCCAGTGTCTCCACAGCCTGAAATGCCTTCTCCCGCCAACCTGTGTGGTAAATGTGATGAGACAGGGTGACCGGAATAGTATGGCCATGAACCTGGCGCAGTCGCTGGAAGAAGAGCTGTTCGCCTTAAGAGACTTGGCATCAACGGCAGCAAGTGAAGTCGAAATGGATTTGACCCTGAACTGCGAGGCAGGGAAAAAAGTCACCAGTGCGACTGACTGCACGTCAGATACAAGGGAACAGGTAAAAAAGTATAGAGCGGATCTGAGAGCGGAGCAGGCGCAGATCAGGCTGGGCACACACTTATCTACCAGCGGTGACACATATAGGCGCCACGTGCACAGTGTAGCACAGATACAAATGACATCTGATGCGTTTGTGTGTAAAGTAGCTAATAAATGACCAGGGTTCATGTGTGAGGCTTTTTTATTACATTGATACATATAATTATTTCCTGGCACTGTACATACTTTGGCGGCTACGCTTATAAAATGTAATAGTCACATAAAGTTGTCTTTTATTGTTTTAATGCTCACATTAAAGGGGGGGGGTTCTGTTTTTGTTGTTGTTTTTTTACTTTGATATTGATGGCCTATCTTTAGGAAAGGCTATCACTATCATATTGGTGGGGGGTCTAACTGGCTTCAGTCCCCACAGAGAAGCTGGTTAAAGGGGCCCTAGTGCTCCAGCAAGCACCACGTCCCCGCAGTGGCTGTGTCTGGTACTGCAGCTCCATTCTTTTAAAAGGGAAAGGGCTACTGAACCAGGTTTATAGCGCCGTGCTTGGTGAGCTATGAAGGGGATAAGCGCTCACCAGACCACCCACCAATGTAATGATACGCCATGAAGGTCGAGTTCACATAAAACACGGGGACTACACTAGACCATTCTTCAGATGAAAAAGGAAAACTGTTTGTTATTGTAATTTACTCTTTAGTTCGTTTTTAGGTTATGCAGTCTCACCGGAAGGCTGCTGTTATGTTGTGGCCACATGTGGCAGGTTTTCCATAATAGAATTTCATGACAAACTCTGCATATGCTACACGTGGATTTGTCATGTATTTAGCTGTGGATTTCATCATGTGCTTTGCAAAGAGTGAAACCCACTATAGAAATCTACAGAATAAATAATCATCACAGGCCAAATTCCCTGCAAAATGGGGATAAGATTTTGGGGAAATAGTCCACTTTGCTGCTACTTTATTACACTGCTGATTTTCCCTTCGCATCTCTGTGGCCCACAATTTAAATTATATACGCTATGTGTAAACATATTATTAATGTGTATGTACTGTATGTATATCTATTGCTCTCTCTCTCTCTCATATGGTGGTCTGTGGGTGACGCACTGTTATGGGGGGCTCTGTGGGTGACGCACTGTTATGGGGGGCTCTGTGGATGACGCACTGTTATGGGGGGCTCTGGATGACGCACTGTTATGGGGGCTCTGTGGATGACGCACTGTTATGGGGGGCTCTGTGGATGACGCACTGTTATGGGGGGCTCTGTGGATGACGCACTGTTATGGGGGGCTCTGTGGATGACGCACTGTTATGGGGGGCTCTGTGGATGACGCACTGTTATGGGGGGCTCTGTGGATGACGCACTGTTATGGGGGGCTCTGTGGATGACGCACTGTTATGGGGGGCTCTGTGGATGACGCACTGTTATGGGGGGCTCTGTGGATGACGCACTGTTATGGGGGGCTCTGTGGATGACGCACTGTTATGGGGGGCTCTGTGGATGACGCACTGTTATGGGGGGCTCTGTGGATGACGCACTGTTATGGGGGGTGGTCGAAGGCAAAAGTGACACCAGTGATGGCAAGGAAGATAGTTAGAGAGGTGAAAAAGAATCCAAGGATCACCACCAAGGCCATCCTGGTGAATCTGGGCTCTGCTGGTGGCAATGTCTCAAGGCAGACAATCCAACGGACACTGCACACTGCTGGGTTCCACAGATGCAGACCAAGGAGGACACCACTTCGCCAGATAAGGCACCCAAAATCTTGCTTGGCCGTTGTAAAAGCTCATCTGGACAAAGAAGAAGACTTCTGGTCTTCTGTGTTATGGTCAGATGAAACAAAAATGTAATTGTTTGATCACAATAATGTTTCCTTCATTTGGCATAAAAAAGGACACCATCCCCACTGTCAAACATGGTGGTGGAACCTAATGCTTTGGGGGTGTTTTTCAGCCAATGGACCAGGGAACCTAATCACAGTAAACAGCACCATGAAAAAAGAGAAATACATGAGGATTCTCAACTACAACATCAGGCAGTCTGCAGAGAAACTTGGCCTTGGACACCAGTGGACATTTCAGCATGACAATGACCCAAAACACAGCAAAAGTGGTGAAGAAATGGTTAGCAGACAACAACATTAACGTTTTGGAGTGGCCCAGCCAGTCTCCAGTCCAGGAGCTAAAGATCAGGATGATGGCAAGACGACCCTCCAACCTGAAAAATTTGGAGCTCATTGCTAAAAATGAATGGGCAAAAATACCTGTGGAGACTTGTAAAAAGCTGGTCTGCAATTATAGGAAGCCTTTGATTGCTGTAATAGCCTAAAAGGCTTTTCTATTAATTATTGAGAAGGGTACGAATAATTTTGGACTGGACACTTTATGCTCAAATGTAAATAAAAGCTGAGAAATGTTTTTTTTTTCCCCACAATAATGCCTCTTGTACATCGTCTTATTATCATTTGGGAGACACCCAAGTCATTTCCCGTCAAAAAATTACTTGCTGGTTGAATAAAAGTAACTTTAAGTAAAAATTTGCCAGGGGTATGAATAATTATGGGCAGAACTTAATGTGTGTGTGTGTAAGGTTGCCATATTATGGGTGAATAAAAGTTCACTTATTTCACTTTTATTCTAGAGTGCAGTCCTATTTTTTCCAAGTTTTATGTCATGGCTGTAAATGTTGGCACCCCTGAAATACACATGTTTATTTCCTTTGTGTGTATTGGAACAAAACCAAAAAAGGAGGAAAAAGAGGCTAATTGGACATAATGTCACACCAAACTCCAAAAATGGGCTGGACAAAATTATTGGCACCCTTAACTTAATATTTGGTTGCACACCCTTTGGAAAAAATAACTGAAATCAGTCGCTTCCTATAACCATCAATAAGCTTCTGACACCTCTGAACCGGAATTTTGGACCACTCTTCCTTAGCAAACTTCTCCAGGTCTCTCTTATTGGGAGGCCGCCTTTTCCCAACAGCAATTTTAAGATCTCTCCACAGGTGTTTAATGGGATTTAGATCTGGACTCATTGCTGGCCACTTCAGAACTCTCTAGAACATTTGTTACCATCCATTTCTGGGTGCTTTTTGACATATGTTTGGGGTCATTGTCCTGCTGGAAGACCCAAGATCTCGGACACAAACCCAGCTTTCTGACACTGGGCTCTACAGTGCGACCCAAGATCTGTGGTTAGTTCTCAAAGATTCATATAAGAGCAGAGTAAAGTGGCATTGCTACTGCATCGGGTGCTATATCCGACAATCCCCTCAGGCCAATGCGCACAACACAGCGTTGCAGTTCTCAAAGATGTTTGGAACAACCTCCCCGCCAAGCACCTTCAAAAACTGTGTGCAAGTGTACCTAGAAGAACTGATGCTTCTTTGAAGTCAATGGGTGGTCACAACAAATTGATTTGATTTAGATTTCTCTTTTGTTCATTCACTTTGCATTTTATTTTTGTTAATTTCAAATCATAAACTAACTATGATCTTTGAAAACATCCTTACTTTGTAGTATTTTTTTCCTCACAAAACAGTAAAACTAGAGAAAAATCATAAATCCTACACAATATACCGGACAGCTGTCCACACAGAAGAGACCGCAGGGCAGGGGCGGATTGGCCATAGACCTTACAGTGAAATCTCCTGAAGGTCTGATGCCCAGGGGGCCGCCCAAGCCCCCATCACTGCTGCTGGCTGGATACACAATAAACTCTCTGTGGTAATTAACGCTTTGAGAATCGGGTACTGTACCCGGACAGCGACATGCCCTCCTGAATTCAACTATGTCCCGCATCTCACCTCCTAAGCGCGTTGCTCCATATCTTAATCAGAGACAACTGGAGGAGCAGGACAGAATATAGCTGCTTTTGATGGCCAACTGCGAGGGACGGCTTTTGGGGCAATATATCGTGCGGCACTGTGGTATATGGTATTTTGCGCTATGGTATTGCTGACCCCTCTACTTTTGTTGCCCCACCTCCTGTCAATTTAGACCCTCCTAAAACATGGGGCCACTTTTAAGTATTTTTCCAGGGGCACTTTAGGTTCCCAATCCGCCCCTGCCACGGGGATTAATGTAAATGTGTGTCCTGTTGCACAGAGAGCAGTGAGGGGAGGCTCCTGCTGAAGCCTCCTGACTTACAGCCAGACATAGAATACCGAGGAGGAGGAAGGAGACGAGGATCATCTCCAGGGACACATAGAGAAGATTGCTTTATATATTTCTCAATTTAAATTGCAATAGGAGGAGATGAAGTGCTGGGATATCTTTTTATTTTTTCCTATGTTTAATGTGTAAAAAAAAACTACAGTATTTATCAATAAGCCATAATTCTTTAGGTATACACAAGCCATAGGTAGAACAAAGAAATAATTGTCAACAACACCTACCCCACTTGTTGATGGTTTCCAAAATGCACAATTGTAGTGTAAAAATCATGTTTATTTAAATGACACCAACATATTCTGCAGTGTTTTACAATCAAAGGGTTCAGGTAGAAACAGAATCCTACATTACATTGTAATAAACAAATCAACCATTAAAACAAGAGGGGTGAGGGCCCTGCTCACAGGAGCTCTCATTCAAGGTATATTTCAAGCTTTTCCATTTTCAGACAGGGTTAGTCAGAGGTGGAGATTTACTTTTGAATTGTAAACTGACTTGTGCCACGTTTGCGACATGATGGAATGCAGAAGACGGACACATCATAGGTAGGAATCCCATGGAAGGTACCTGTAGATATTAGTAATGGGAATAATGATATAACAAAAACTGCCCTGGGACTTTGAGACTAAAGACCATCCATGTGTGTGGTAAACTAGAGAAAAGGACAATGTTTGATTCCCTATGTAAAGATGGGAGGGGTGCCCGCTAAGTTTGCAGGACATTTGCTTGCTGGTCAGCACTTGGAGATTAGTTTGCATGTGCCTCAGGAGTTGTTTAAAGTGTTTTATTTAAGGTGTGCTTTATTACTGATGGCATACATGGATGTGGTCAGAAAGGTCTCTGTCCCCTATGTAGTGGTTAAAATCCCTTTAAACTACCCCCTTCTATTCCTACACTGCTATTCCTTCTTGGACTGCCTCAGGATTATTCTGGTTAGGGTCCATTCACATGTCAGTATTTTTACCTTTCCAGATAAACGTTCCTTTTTTTTTGCTGATCCGTTTTTCAGTACAACCTTCAGTTTTTTTTTTTACTAAAGTGCTTCCGAATCCGTTCCGTGATTTCATTTTTTTTTTTTTTGTTTTTTTTTCCAAAAGAAAAAAGAGGAGGAGGAATAGATGTTGCTAGGGTACCAAAAAAAAATAAAAAACAGATGAAAACAGAGGACATCTTCTAGAACAGGTGCCATTTTATTGTGCTTTTGGTGTAGTAGGAGCTGTGTAAGAAATCTCTGCCTTGCTAGCTTAGTTTTCTACAGTTCTCACTGATCGTCATGTCTGAAGACTTGGATAATGTACCTGGATCATAGTGATCAATCGGTCCACTTCATATGCCATTTTGCAGGAGAGCAGAAGATGACCTGAACTTCTCTCACCACAGGCACTGAGGGCTGGACTTAATATTTTTTTTTTGTTTCCTGTCAACTGATAAGTTAAAAAACTGATGACATTCGGATGGTTTTGTGCATGTCATCAGTTTTTATGCGGATCCATTGACTTGAATGGACAACGGACCAGAAAAACTGACAGAAAGTAGGACAAGCTTCATTTTTTTTTTCAGGATCCGCATACTCGAAAATAGGAAAACGGAACGGATTCAGTGATTCGGAAAGCACTATGATTGGTGTCCGCATTCTCGCTGAGGCAATTGAAATTAATGGATCCGAAAAAACGTTCTGATTTAAAACGGAACGGAAACGGAGTGTTATAACGGACGTGTGAATGGAGCCTTAGAATGCGTTATCTCCTTTGCATTGAATAGGGGATAACTGGCCGAATTGGTGGGAGTCAGACTGATGAGACACACTGATCATAAGGGCTCATGCAAACGTAGGGGCTCAGTGCGGTCTCTAATGGGCCCGCAATCCGCAAGATACGACCAAAGATAGGACTTCACTTATCTTTTGCGGATCGGAAGCAGTACAAAGCGCTTAAGTGGCCTTTCAGGTCCGTGCCTGCGCACCGCAAAACATAAGTGCAGTCCTATCTTCGCTTGTATCTTGCGGATCGTGGACCCATTCAAGTCAATGGGTCTGCACCGCAATACAGAGTACACGCGGTATTTGCAGTCCGCAGCCTGAGCACTAAGCGTGTATGGTGATGTGAATGATCCCTAAGAATGTGACTCCTGTGTCCCCCATTTGAAAGTAGAGATGATCGACCATGCGCACCACTGGTACATTCAAAGTCTATGGAGCTGCCGTACATAGCTGAGCTGTGTACTCTCCTGTCTCTGACAGTCCTATAGAGATGAATGGATCGCTGGTGCACATGCTCAACCTTACCCCTTTTGCAAACAAATTTATTTTCTTTCCGTGTCTGTTCCGTTTTGGCGGACCGTATACGGAACCATTCAAAGGGTCCACAAAAAAACCCGAAGGTACTCCGTGTGCATTCCATTTCCGTATTTCCATTCCGCAATAAAATAGAACATGTCCTATTATTGTCCGCATTACAGACAAGGATAGTGCTGTTCTATTAGGGGTTGTTCTACAGAATGCACACTGATGTCATTCGTATTTTATGCAGACCGCAAAATAAATACGGTCACGTGGAAGAGGCCTTACACTGCCTTCATATGGGGTCACAGGATTCCCATTCTTGTAATTAGTGGGGTTCCCATCAGTCAGACCCCCACCGATCGAACAGTTATCCTCAATTAGTGGATAAAAGAGAACATTTTCGAACTGAAATACCCATTTTAAATGTTTTCAAAATTCACTATATGTTTTGAAACTGAACATTCGGCAGTAGTCCAATTATGAGCTGAATTTCTTTCTCCGTCATTCACAAGGTACGACCACCAGAGGTCGCCACTAAAGGTAAATTCTGGAATCACCGTTGTCGGAGACCCAAGACAGACAATGGCTCTAAAGATGTAGGTAGAAAAGAAGCTGAAGGATCTACCCCCCACACTTCTGTATCATAGTTTTCTAGAAAAGCTTTGTCAGACTTGAAGTATGTCATGAATATTTATGTCAGGCAGGTAAATAATGAATGATGCATTTCCGCAGTGCCATTCATTCCACCTTTACACTGTGAAATTAAAATGTGCTAAAAATCTATTAAATGTATTAATAAGAGGCACGGCTCCGTCTCTGTGGCATTCTTTGCACTTCGCTTTCAAGTCACAGCTGGGAAGCCAAGCACACATGTTCAGGGGAAAATGTTTATTAAATATTTTGCTAAAAGCAATTATATAACCACGTCTCTAATGTCTGCATAGTCTTCAAGCCAAATAACTAGATTGATTTTTCGCATTGCATGCAGAGTTTATCTCATGTATTCTTCTGTGTACAAGTGATAGATGATTCCCTCTGATATCCCGAGGGTTGAATTCTCTAAGCAAATAATGTTGAAACAGCATAAATTCAATAGACGGGGATAGATTAAAATCTAAACAGATGTAGCCCCTTGTATAGTATTATATTTTTCCTGTGAGCGGCCTTAATCTTTCTGATACTAGAGAGGTCTTTAATCTGCTGCAACAGACTAACCTGTGATGGGATGTTTCGGAGGAACGCACACTGTACGTTTTCTTTGCTTTCTATCTATAGTTTGGTTTTCAGTTTCTTTTTATTTATTTATTTTTTAGCAATTCTACAAAGTTCCATACAGGAATTTGATTTAGCTCTCACACACTTGCGTTCTTTTCTTCCGGCATAGAGTTCCGTCGTCGGGGCTCTATGCCGGAAGAATCCTGATCAGTTTTATCCTAATGCATTCTGAATGGAGTGAAATCCGTTCAGGATGCATCAGGATGTCTTCAGTTCCGGAAGGGAACGTTTTTTGGCCGTAGAAAATACTGCAGCATGCTGCGCTTTTTGCTCCGGCCAAAAATCCTGAACACTTGACGCAAGGCCGGATCCGGAATGAATGCCCATTGAAAGGCATTGATCCGGATCCGGCCTTAAGCTAAACGTCGTTTCGGCGCATTGCCGGATGCGACGTTTAGCTTTTTCTCAATGGTTACCATGGCTGCCGGGACGCTAAAGTCCTGGCAGCCATGGTAAAGTGTAGTGGGGAGCAGCATACTTACCGTCCATGCGGCTCCCGGGGCGCTCCAGAGTGACGTCAGGGCGCCCCAAGCGCATGGATCACGTGATCGCATGGCACGTCATCCATGCGCATGGGGTGCTCTGACATCATTCTGGAGCGCCCCGGGAGCCGCATGGACTGTAAGTATACTGCTCCCCGCTCCTACTATGGCAACCAGGACTTTAATAGTGTCCTGGCTGCCATAGTAACACTGAACGCATTTTGAAGACGGATCCGTCTTCAAATGCTTTCAGTACACTTGCGTTTTTCCGGATCCGGCGTGTAATTCCGGCAAGTGGATTACACGCCGGATCCGGACAACGCAAGTGTGAAAGAGGCCTTACTAGAGGTAACAATGAAATGTGAGGAGGTCAGGTTAGTTACGATGGGTAACACTGTGGGGGGAATTTATCATTTGTGGTGGTTTTGGTGTCAGTTTGAAGTCTGTCTTTGCTTTGTGAGGTTGCACAATTTATGAAATGGCACATATTAGTAATATATTTGGCGCAAGTGCAATGTGGTACATGCCTGCTCATTGCTGTAAAAGTACACCAGGGGGTCGCCTGGTGTGAAGCTGGGACTTTTTAAAAATGAGACTTAAAGGTGCGCTAATCTGAAATCTTGACCTAATTTCTACTCCACTTCTAAATGGTGAGGGTCAGCAAACGTTGTAAAAATATGCACCAAATGTCGCACACAGGCTACGCCACAAAACTGGCATAGCAGATTTGATGAATGACCCCCTATGTTTTAACATCTTAGACACTATGGGGCTTCCACTTCATTACCTACATAAAACCTTTATTATTGTACATGTTGTCTGAGCTGCAGGCAGCATGTTATAGAGCAGGAGGAGCTGAGCAGACTGATATGGTGTCCCTAATGAGGGCAAGGCTGTCTGCGATCCTGTGGCCAGAATTGCTACAGGTCTGATCTGGGTAGATGATTTGTACAAGGATCTTAAAGTCCACGTTCAGGAGAGAGAAGCGACCCCAATTTTCCCATATCATCACCATGACGGCCACAAGGAGATTGACCCATGACCTCTGTGGGGGCAGGAAACAGAGAAGAGGTTAAATTGCCCCCTCCCACCACCGCACCTCAGTGTTCCTGTCCCCACTGTGGCCAGGGTCAGAGAAGAGTCTCCCTGCGGCGGCAGGGAGATGAAGATAGGATTTTGTTTTATTATTTTTTCGTTGTCTCCAGGGGCCTCCTGGTTACCTGAGGCTCATCGGAGCTCCCCCAGTCCGCCGGCGGCCGCGTGCTCATGCTGGGCTGGGGGGTATCGGGAGGACTCGCTCCGGCTGGTCTGGAGCCTGCTCCCGGGCCGCAATTCTCCTCCTCCTCCTCCCCTGTGGGTCGGGCTGGTAGCGGCTGGCGTGTGCGCACGCCGACGTCGGTGACGTCACTTCCGGGTTCTGCCGCAACCCGGAAGTAAAGCGCAGGAGCAGAGTAGTTTAAATAAAAAGCGGGAGCTGACATAAGGACGCTGATCTGAGGTCTGTGAGTACTGCAGCTGCATTTTACCCTACAGAATGTCAGGTCCTGAGGTACAAACTGTTATGGAGCTGGATGCTCCCCCTCTGCCTCCTGTAAGTATCCCTCTGGGGATCCGTTTGTCTTATGGCACGATATTCTTTCTTTGCCAAAGCCTTATTTTCTGATACCGCTATTTCCATATCTGTTTCAGGCTAAAGAGGCGCAAAAAAAGCTTAAAAAACCTCCTCGCTGCATCTCTTGTGCAAGGAAACTGCCTGACGATTATGGAAAGAAGCTTTGTAAAGCATGTATTTCTGATGTAATCCAGGAGGAACAGTCGTCCCTTATGGAAAATATCAGATCGGTGGTTCAGGAAGAAATTCGGGCCGCTAGAGTTGCTCAGTCTGATCCCAGGACGAGCCTTCTCGCAAGCGTCCGCGTTCCAGGATTTTTTCTTCCGGATCCGAGGACGCAGGCGATAAAGCTTCTACCTCCACGCAGTGGGAGGATGATCCATCTCTCTCTGAGGGGGAGGTATACGAAAATAATAGGAAGTTTTATTTTTCCTCGGAGGAGATGAATGACTTGTTAAAGGCAGTCAGAGCAACAATGGGGATTGAAGAGACCCCTAGGTCCGTTTCTATTCAGGACGAAATGTTTGGGGGACTCAAGGTGAAAAAATCCAGGGTCTTCCGCATAAACGAACACATTAGACAAATGATTCTGGAGGAATGGTCAGAACCTGAGAAACGATTGGGGATTTCCAAAGAGTTTAAAAATCGATTATTATTCGACCCCTCTCAGTCTAAGCTGTTTGACGGGACCCCTAAAGTTGACGTGCAGGTGGCAAAGGTTAACAAAAAAACTGCCCTGCCGTTTGAGGATGCTGCCCAATTGAAGGACACCATGGAGCGAAAGGCAGATGCCCTTTTAAGGAAAGCTTGGGAGGCCTCCATGTTTAACATCAAGACCAACATTGCGGCAACATCGGTAGCCAGGTCTATGTACCTGTGGTTAGGGGAACTTGAGAACCACCTAAGCAGGAAGACCTCCAGGGAAGAGATCCTGCAGTCCATACCGCTACTCAAATCAGCTACAGGGTTCCTGGCAGATGCATCTGCTGAGTCTATCAGATTCTGTGCTAGGGAGGCAGGGTTGTCCAATGCGGCTCGTCGGACTTTGTGGATGAAGTCCTGGTCGGGCGATAGAATCTCTAAGCTAAAACTGATATCCATCCCCTTTTCAGGAGAATATGTATTCGGGCCGGTCCTAGACGAGATACTTGAGAAGGCGGCCGACAAGAAAAAGGGATTCCCAGAGGAAAGGTCCTTTAGGAAGAATCAGTCCTTTCGGTCCTACGGCGGACAGAATAAGTCTGTTAGAGGGAAAGGCAAGTCAGGCCGCTGGTCTTATCCCAAAGGGGGTAGAGGAAGGGGCTTCCTTCTCAAGCCCCAGTCCAAATCTGAGGACAAACAATGACGCCGTTGTAGGGGGGAGACTGAAGGATTTCCTGGGTCCATGGTCATTAACATCAAGAAATCCCTGGGCCCTGGACATCATTCAGCAAGGTTACAGGATCGAGTTCACCTCTCTCCCCCCTGCAAGATTCGTCATCACGAGGTTGCCTACCAGACTCTCCAACCTAAACATCTTTCAAGGAGTCCAGGACTTGGTGAAGAAGGGTGCTGTAATCCCGGTCCCCGCATCTCAGAGGGGTCAGGGGTACTATTCAACCCTATTCTTAGTAAGGAAAAAGGAAGGAGACTTCCGGACCATCATAAACTTAAAACAACTGAACAAGTTTATTCTTTACAGGAAGTTCAAGATGGAGTCTCTCAGATCCTTAGTGCCGTTGATAAAGCTAGGGGCATTTATGTGCTCGATCGACCTGAAAGATGCCTATCTGCACGTCCCCATTCACCCAGATCACCAGAGGTTTCTAAGGTTTGCTGTCCTAGACCCTTCCAATCGGATTCGTCATTTCCAGTTTATAGCACTGCCCTTCGGGATTTCAGCCGCTCCAAGGCTCTTCACCAAACTTGTGGTAGAGATGATAGCCCCTCTCAGACAGGAGGGATTAAATATAGTGCCATATCTGGACGATTTCCTAGTCATAGCGGACTCAAAAGATCTCCTGCTGTCGGACCTGGAAGTATTTCTGTCCCGCCTATCTCAACTAGGTTGGATAGTGAACGAACCCAAGTCAATGTTGGTTCCATCCCAGAAGGTGAGATTTCTGGGAGTTACTCTAGACTCCGTAACTCAGTCAACCTTTCTTCCACAGAGCAAAATCCAGTCCCTGATAAACAAGGTGAGGCACTTCCAACGGGGGAAAAAATGCTCAGTGAGGGAAGCAATGAGCCTAATCGGCCTCCTAACCTCCTGTATACCCTCGGTCGAGTGGGCACAGGCTCACTGCCGTGTGATTCAGACCTGGCTATTGTCCCACTGGAACAAGAAGAAGGGTTCTCTGGACTCCAAGCTCCCAATCCCAGGATTAGTAAAGAAGTCCCTCTCATGGTGGACGAAGGAGAGGAATCTGTCACAGGGAGTCCCATGGATCAGATCACCGACGATTACAGTCTTCACGGACGCCAGCCAATCCGGTTGGGGAGCAAAAATCGACAGAGCCTATTTCCAAGGAACGTGGAAGCGTCTGATATCTGCTCAGTCTTCAAATTTCAGGGAGCTGTATGCAGTAAGAGAAGCCCTTCTCGCCGCCAAGCAATTGATACGAAATCAGCACGTGAAGGTCCTATCGGACAACGTGACTGTGGTCTCCTACCTAAAACACCAGGGGGGTACTCGATCAAGGAGACTCCAGAGTATCTCAGAGGAGATCTTCTCCTTTGCAGAAAAGGAACTAAAGTCCATCTCAGCAATGCACCTGAAGGGATCCCTGAATCTAGAAGCGGACTTTTTGAGCAGACAGGTAATAGATCATACAGAGTGGGCACTGAACCCAGAGGTCTTCAATATGCTAACCCGAAGATGGGGGCTTCCTACAATAGACCTGTTTGCATCAAGGAGAAATACGAAGGTGCAAACATTCTGCTCCCTAAATGCTGGGGACCATCCCTGGTGAGTAGACGCCTTCTCCCTAAAATGGTGCTGGGATCTAGGGTACGCATTCCCTCCATTGCCGCTCATCCCGAGGGTCATTCAGAAGATTCAGGAGGGGAGAACCACGGTAATACTGATCGCTCCGTTCTGGCCCAAGAGGAGTTGGTTCGCCCCTCTATTAAAGCTAGCAATAGACGAACCAGTGAGACTCCCACTCAGGGGGGACATCCTATACCAGGGTCCTTTGCTACATCCTCATCCGGAGTTCCTGAAGCTCACGGCTTGGATCCTGAGGTCTCCCTCTTAAGGTCTCAGGGCCTGTCAGACCAGGTTATAGCCACCCTGAGATGTTCTAGGAAAAAGGTCACTTCAGCGATATACCTGAAGATCTGGAAGAGATTCTGCTCATGGTCGGGCGAGGAAAATCCAAATTCCGTGGGGCCCAGTATCCAGAAAGTTCTGGAATTTCTACAAAAGGGCCTGGACATGGGCCTTTCTCCATCCACTTTAAAGGTTCAAGTTTCGGCATTGAGCGCCTTCTTTGATTCCGACCTGGCAGACCATAGATGGATCAAACGATTCATTAGAGCTGCACGTAGACTGAGACCCACACTTAGGTCCCGCAGCCCAACCTGGGACTTAAATTTAGTTCTCAACAATCTTATGTGTTCCCCATTTGAGCCGTTGGAGGATTATTCAATCAAGTTGCTTTCATTCAAGACTGCCTTTCTTATAGCAATTACCTCTGCCAAGAGACTGGGAGAGATTCAGGCTCTCTCCATTAGGGAACCATACCTTACCATCACTGAGGATAAGATTGTGCTTAAACTAGACCCAGGTTTCCTGCCAAAGGTGGCCTCAGACCGCAACAGAGGCCAGGAGATCCTACTTCCATCCTTCTTCAACAATCCCAAGGATCAGGAAGAAGAGCAATTTCATTTCCTTGACGTTAGGCGTGCAGTTATTAGATACTTGGAAGCCACTAGGGACTTCAGGAAGTCTGACAGTCTGCTTGTCCAATTTGCTGGAAGGAATAAGGGATCCAGGGCCTCAAAATCCTCCATTGCAAGATGGATTAAGGACACTATTACCTTATGTTATAAGAACCAGAATCTGGATCCTCCTTCCAATATTAGAGCCCACTCTACCAGAGCTGTATCTACTACCTTCGCTGAAAGAGCAGGGGCCTCCCTGGATGATATATGCAGGGCCGCCTCCTGGTCTAGTATTCACACATTTGTGAAACATTACCGTTTGGACTTGTCTGGAACCTCTGGCCTCTCCTTTGGTCAGAAGGTTCTCCAGGCGGTTGCCCCCACCCATAAAAAATAATTTTATAACTCTCCTTGTGGCCGTCATGGTGATGATATGGGAAAACCGGAATTAGACTTACCGGTAATTCAGTTTCCATGAAATCACCATGACGGCCCATACATTCCCTCCCCTTCTTTTGTTGAAATTTTGTTGAAATTTTGTTGAAATTTTGTTTTTCACCGGTATTTTTCTGGTATGGTGTAATACTGGGAAATACTAGGACACTTCTGGCACTTGATATCTTTGGAACACTGAGGTGCGGTGGTGGGAGGGGGCAATTTAACCTCTTCTCTGTTTCCTGCCCCCACAGAGGTCATGGGTCAATCTCCTTGTGGCCGTCATGGTGATTTCATGGAAACTGAATTACCGGTAAGTCTAATTCCGGTTTTTAAAATCCTGTCTCTCCTTCCGCTTATACAAGATCATGATCATTCCATCCCTGAATGATGGATGCATTCTGCCCTTCACCACCATCTCCTAGTACAGCTCCAACATGTCCAGGCCAATGATGTTCCACATCGCTACGTAGAGCTCTCCTGGAAGACCATCATTTCTCTGGGTCCTGCCGGGTCTGAAGGATATAGTGCCAAGGGGGCATCCATAGCTGCCACACCTACAGAATCAAGGGTGTTAGTGATACCTGACAGAACTTATTGGCAGCATCTGGGTTGGTGGTCTTCAGGGAGTAGAGATTGCTGCAGTATTCTCCCGTTACTCCCTCCTTCCCCTTCATGATGTTTCTGTTCCTGTTTTGTAGTTAAGTCAGGGCCGTGTGTGTACTGCTGGCATGGGTCTTTTTTTTTATGCATTTCTCACCCTTCTCCAGGTGCTGTGCTTTGAAATGGAAGAGGATGCACATGGACTTTTTTTCATGCCCTTCTTGGTCTCCTCCAGCTTATTCCTGATGTCCCAGCGGCATTGGTGAAGGTCCTACAAGGAACACAGTTGGCTCTGCAGACTCCTGAAGTCCCTCTTTCACTTAGGCTACTTTCATAACTGTGCTTTTCCTTTCCGGTATTGAGCTCCGTCATAGGATCTCAATATCCTCATGCATTGTCAATGGGGACAAAACTGAACTGAATGGAACAGAATGCATTCTGCTCCATTGGGTTGTGTTTCCATACTGGATAGAAAAACGCTGCAAGCAGCATTTTTGAGTGTGTCATGGGATGCGGAGCAAGACGGATCCGTTTTCTCAGACACAAAAGAAAACTGATCCGTCACCCATTAACTTACATTGGTTTTAGTGCCGGATCAGTCATGTTATTAGCTATTTTAGAGCTAATAGAACCGGATCCATTCGTAACGGATGCAGCTGCTTGTATTAGTCTAACAGAAGCGTTTTTTGCTGATCTGTGATGGATCCCGGAAAAGCAGAGAAAGTAGCCTTACTCACTTGTTGACGACCTTTCACCTGAAAGAAACTGCAAAATTTGACTTTAACATACTCCCACCATTCAGCAGTGTCATGTAATATTCTTTCACACAAAATAGGCATTCCTTCATCACCTCCTCCCTTTGCAGCAGGGCAGAGTTAAGATTCCAGAAGCCTGATCAGGAGCAAAAACCGTTGCCCAGAACTGTCTGCAGACTAATGTTTCTGCGGTCAGAGAAGAAGCAGGGGACCATGGGACACTGAAGGTGTTTCCCCACCTGAGACGTGAACACAAAATCAAAGTAATACTTCTGTGAGCCATCGGGGCGGCTCCAACTGTAATTAACAGAGCCAGTCTCCATGTAGCTCACAGCATCCAACAAGGACACCTGCGTCACCGTCTTGATTGAACGGTTTTGAGGAAGCATCCAAAACGGTTCTTGCAAAGGTGTGCCTGTCTTCTTCTATGGGAAAGTTAAAGTTTCCTCCCTACTACACTACTGCCCTAGTGGTGACAAGCTGGGAAAAGTTTCAAGCACTCATTCCTTACCAGAGGGGCATACACACTGCTGAGCCTAACCGGCTCCCCTGCCCATGAGCCATCCGCCACAGACATGCTCCTAGATGGATTAAACCTCAATAAGGAAAATCGAGCAGGCTAAGATATAAAAAATCTCACTTGTTTTATTTGTCCAAAAATCACAAATATAGAAAAAAGTATCTCAAAACATGCAGGATATTAATGAAGATAACCCCAACAATACAGAGTGCACATGGCGCGGTGGTCTGCAATCAAAGTCAAAACAGGTAACTGTGAAACAAAAGACAAAAAAATACAAAAATAAAGAACAATAAGTCAATGGGTCAAAAAAAACTTGCAAAATAATAAATATAAAAGCTGATAAATGGAAAAAAACATCCAGAGTACTGGATGTATGATAACAGCAAATAGATGATATATAGATTACCCAATATGAATAGATGCACATTCATTGACCAATTGCTTAATGGAAAACAGAAAATACCTCATGTCCACAAATGCATACATGAAAACAAAATCAACTAATGCAAATCACCAATGTCAATAGTACATACAGTACCCTGTGACAGGATGGAGAACGCACCG
The DNA here is from genome assembly GCF_014858855.1 of Bufo gargarizans. Lineage (NCBI taxonomy): Eukaryota > Metazoa > Chordata > Amphibia > Anura > Bufonidae > Bufo > Bufo gargarizans. The sequence continues at coordinate 471,269,253 of NC_058082.1, read as the reverse complement.
CTAAACTGAAAAGTCCACCTCGACGCGCGTTTCATCTACTGGCTTCGTCAGGAGGTGTGTGTATACTAAAATAGTCAGGCATATTTAGGCCACCAAACAGATGTAAGAAGTTTGCATCCAATTCTGCTCACCTGTATCATGCGAAGCTGCGCAGCAGCATGGTGATGCACTCCAAAGGCTTTCGCCCACAGCAACGCGTGCTTCCAGGTCACATGACATTGACGCCATCCGGAACGCACAGCAGCTCAGCGCGCCCAGCCCGTAGAACGCAGCGCACCAATGATGTGCGTCTATACAGTCCCTGACAAAAGTCTTGTCGCTTGTGTACAAATTGACCTGAAGTGCCACTAAAATATATTTCTAATCAAGATTTTGTTGCAAGAAATGGGTCATTTTAATTCCAACAGCTTTTGTAATAATGTTTCAGTGCAAAACGAAACTGACAAAAAGTATTCTAATATTCACAGCTTGGTAAAGCCCATTGAGTCAATTTTTGCCAAGACATAAGTGTTGTCGCCCTGTCATATGAGCTTCACGTGTGACTAATTATGGATCAATTAGGTCTCAGGTGTGTATAAAAAGAACTCCAGTACACTAGACCTTCACATCAACTGCAACTAGGCCTCTGCAAACATGCCTAAGATTCACCCGGAGACTAAAGTGTTGATTATCAAGAGGCTGAAGACCAGATCCACTGATGTGGCAGACACCTTCAATGTGTCTCAGCGTCAAGTTCAGAGGATAAAAAAAAGATTTAAAGAGACGGGAGACGTTTTGGACAAGGCCAGGTCAGGCCGACCCCACAAGACAACTGTTCGAGAGGACCGTTTGTTGGCTCGAAAATCCAAGGCCAGCCCATTTTCCACTGCAGCAGAGCTCCACAAGACCTGGTTACCTAAAGTCCCTGTGCCAACCAGAACAGTTTGTCGGAGTCTGTCTCGAAATGGCCTCCATGGTCGAATCAGTGTCCATAAGCCAGCACTAAACAATAGACAATTGAAAAAACGCGTGGCATTTGCCAAGGGCCACAGCCTGCTAAAAGGGTGGATGCTGGAAAAGTGTCAGAAGGTCGATTTTTCAGATGAATCTTCTGTTGAATTACACCACAGTCGCCGCAAATATTGCAGGAGACCTACTTGAACCTGCATGGAGCCGAGATTTACCCAGAAAACAGTGAAGTTTGGTGGAGGCAAAATCATGGTCTGTGGTTACATCCAGTATGGGGGTGTGCGAGGGATCTGCAGGGTGGAAGGCAACATCAATAGTCTAAAATACCAAGAAATCTTAGCTACCTCTTATATTCCCAACTATAAAAAAGGGCAAATTCTGCAGCAGGATGGTGCACCATCGCATAGTTCCATCTCCATATCAAAGTTCCTTAAGGCGAAGAAGATCAAGATGCTCGAGGATTGGCCAGCCCAGTCACCAGACATGAACATCATTGAGTATATGTGGTATAGGATAAAAGAGGAAGCATGGAAGACAAAACCAAAGAATATTGATGAACTCTGGGAGGCATGCAAGACTGTTTTCTTTGCTATTCCTGATGACTTCATCAATAAATTGTATGAATCCTTGCCAAACCGCATGGATGCTGTCCTTCAAGGGAGTCATACAGGACTCATGGGAGTCATACAGGATATTAAATTTGGATCTCACAGCACCACTACTTAATTTGCTGACATATTTTTGGATTTGCAGTAGGGATCGATCGATTATCGGATTTACAGATATTATCGGCCGATATTGAGGATTTTGAACGCTATCGGTATCGGCATCTATTTTGCCGATATTCCGATAGTGTATGGGGAACACAGATCGTGCTGCTGTCAGCGCTCTGTGTTCCCCTTAGCAGCACAGGGGAGAAGGAAGCAGTGTCTCCTCCCCCTGTGCTGCCGCCAATGAGAGGAGGGAGGAGACGAGAAGGGGAGGGGCTGTGGCCACTGCGCCACCAATGAAGCTTAATCTCTCATTTATTCATATACAGGAGGCGGGAGCTGGCTGCAGAATCACATAGCCGGCTCCCGACCTCTATGAGCTGTAGCTGCGATCTGCTGTAGTTAACCCCTCAGGTGCCGCGGATCGCAGCTACAGCTCATAGAGGCCGGGAGCCAGCTATGTGATTCTGCAGCCAGCTCTCGCCTCCTGTATATGAATAAATGAGAGATTAAGCTTCATTGGTGGCGCAGTGTGCCCCCCCCTAGCCAAGTATTAGACATTGGTGGTGCAGTTCCGCCCCCCCAACCCCCAACTACACATTAACAATAAACATTCATTTTCAGCAGATTTGTGTAGGAATTTTTATTTTATTTTTTCAAAAATGAAAATTCCCAGAATATCGGTATAAATTATCGGCTATCGGCCTGAAAGTTCACAAATTATCGGTATCGGCCCTAAAAAATCAATATCGGTCGATCCCTAATTTGCAGTAAAGTTGTTCAATTTCTGTATAGGCGACAAAACTTTCGTCTTGCCAAAAGTTGACCTTTCTGTCTTGATTAAATGATCAATCTTTTTTCAGTGAAACTAATTTATTTCAGTGCATCATTTGGGAGGACTTTAGCTTTTCTTATGAGCTATATCTAACATCAATTGATTAATTAAAAGTCAGGTTAATAGCAGGAGTTTCTACAAAATAGAGAAGCGACAAGACTTTTGTCAGGGACTGTACATATAAGTGAGTAAATGTGTTGTCATAGCTAATGACCAAAGAATAAAGTGCCTGATGTGCATATATAGTTAAAAAAAATATATACATAATTATGTTTAAATAAAATTGGATAAGAAAGTGAAGTGCTAATGGTGTAATTAACAAATTGATACAAACATGATCAGCAATTAATTCAGAACAATAATCAAATATAAATATAAAAAATGTTTTTACAATACATTACTAATAATAACCATAATTAAAATGTGCATGATTTAGTTAAAAGTAATTAATTCAAATATAAAGTGCTACTAATGTGATTAGCATGTGAATTTGATACAAACATGATTAACAATTTCAAAGCCATGTTCAAATGTACTAAACCTAATAGTGACAATAATGAAGGTGACAGTGCATCCAAAAATATTACAAACATCATAAAAATGATATTATACAAAAAACTAAATAGTGATAAAAAGACTAAAAATGTAAAAGTGAAAATAAAAAACAGAACAAAAAACACAAATTGCAGAATGATGAATTAAGCTGCATACAAAGCTTCACCCTGGAGTATGGGGCAATAAGAAAAATTAATGGAGGCCGCATAACTAAAAAAGGAAAAACCTAACAATTAAAATATTACCCTTTTCTCTTACAGTATGTCTAGCCATACTGGGAATTGTAGTTTTGCAACAGCTGGATGGCCGCAGGTTGGGCATCTCTGTCCTAAGCTGTACCACTTCAGTCTAGTTTAATACTTTAGCATCCCCCTTCCCTACAACTGCCAGGTTATGGCTACTAAGGGTGAGATTTGAAGACCGTGGGATCACTTTTATCAGGGAGGCTAGGGGTGTCTATGGAGGGGTAATACCTCTGGTGGATGGCATGTCATGCTCTTTTCAGGGCATCTCGTACACCTTTGGTCCTTACCTGACACTCAGCTCTTACCTGTGGCTCCTAGCAGCTGTAACATGCGCAGCGGCCACACCCTGGGCAGCAGCTTTGAAAGGCTGGCTAAACCAGGTTGAGAGTAGTCGTCGGGTCATTGAACTTCGGTAACAGGGATTTGTCTATCCCGAGCATGTGAAGACAGAGTTTGGAGGATGAGCGCTACTAATAGGACCAACGGTCATAAAGCCAGTATCTGCTAAGAACACAGCAAGACTCGAAAGTTTCCCTGGTCAACCACTGCGCCCAGCCCATCTCTAACCGTCTTGACTTCTGTCCTGCAATTGGAGCAAAATGTAATCTGGGAAGAGAGAGTGAGGCTGACTCTTGACATCTCGACCAGTTCAAAATCCTGTGGCGATAGGCGAGCGATTGTAAGACTGTGAACCAGGGAGGGACCCCCAGGATACAGCGAAGTCACGGAACTAGGAAATCGACACAGACACCAGCTTTTATACAAAAACAGAAACTTTGCTATAACAGTAGTATAACCGCAACAATACAAACATGCACAGAATATGCTTTATTCAGGACCCACAGTCCCTGTTTCTGCCCACTGGACAGGCCTAGCCGATGGCGGACACAGCAGAGCCTGCAAAGTCAATACTGTGCCACAAAACAGGAAAAACCTAGCCAACGGTAGACACAGCAGAGCCTGCAAAGTCAATACTGCGTCGCAGAACCATTCTGTACAGCCTGACAATCACACAACCCCATCTATCTATCTAATTTTAGGCCTAGGCTTAGTCTCTGTTGCTTCAGGTACCACTAGTATAAGGCGATGAGTAAACAGGTTTACTGACCTGTGTCCATTCTGGGCCCGAGGATGCCTTCTACCCGAAATGGCCACCAGCCACTCAGCACACATGCGGCCTTGCTTGGTAGTTAGACTTCTGTCCAAAGCCTGTAAGTAGTCCTCCTGGAACAATCCCTCTTCCTAAGAGCCGGATCTAGGTGAGGGACAACGACTAGTTCCCTTCCACTGCATCCCCGATCACTGCAGGACACTCGGACACAAAGATGGAATCAGATTCAGTCTCACACAAAACATCCCTTCCACCATGTCAGCTCAGCTCCCACTTCCTGGTTCTTCCAGCAGCAGAGCATGAGTCATCCACTCTTTTACATATTTAAATTCAGCAGTAACTTAGCTGTAACAGAGTACCAGCGGCCTCTTATGGTCAAATTCAGAATGACAGTTATATACAAACATTGAACAATGAGAGCTGTCTCACAATCTCACACAATGAAGCAGCAGGTGTGGAATCACTAGGAGCTGTGGACCTGCACACAGGCAGCTCAGGTCTAATGGTCATCTTCATGCTGACGAAGCAACAGCTGGATTTGGCATCTACCTGAGTGACTGAGCAGCCCTCTTTAGGATAACACTGCTCACCTCCGAAGTATGAGGAAGGGGATAGAAAAGGTGCCCTAAACATTGTTGCTTCTCTCAAAACCCTGTTTAGATTACCGCGCCTGGAGGGAATACCATTTCATGTGGTCGAAATACAAAACCCAAGATGAGACAAAAGGTATTACCACTTACTATTGGTACATGGAATGTACGTACGCTTCAAGACAACCCATTAGCAGATCTTCCAGAAAGAAGAACAGCTCTGGAAGCTAGAGAGCTTGCAAGGTTTGACATCGACATTGCAGCCCTATGTGAAACTCGCTTAGCAAATGAAGGTCAACTCACAGAAACCGGAGGGGGCTACACATTCTTTTGGTGTGGACGTGGCAGTGACCAACGTCGTGAGTCTGGAGTTGGCTTTGCGGTTAAAAATTATCTTGTTCGCCAACTTGCCAATCTTCCTAAGGGTGTAAACGATCGTCTCATGTCACTGCAACTTCCATTACTACGTGGAAAACAAGCTACGCTGATCAGTGTCTATGCACCCACAATGAATCCAGATGAATTAAAGGACAAGTTTTATAATTATCTCGATGCCCTACTTTCATCTGTGAAGCACATTGACAGAATGATTCTACTTGGTGATTTTAATGCGAGAGTGGGATCCAATCACTCCACCTGGGATTGCGTCATTGGCAAAAACAGAATCAGCACATGTAACAGCAATGGTCTGTTACTATTGAAGACATGTGCTGCTCATGACTTGGTCATTACTAACACCATCGTTCGCCTACCTACTCGCAAAAAGACGTCCTGGATGCACCCACGCTCCAAGCACTGGCACCTAATTGATTATGTCATAGTGCAGAGGAAAGACATACAGGATGTAAGAGTAACTAAGGCCATGCCGAGTGCTGACTGCTGGACTGACCATAAACTCATAATTTCTAAACTAAATATCCACATCAAACCTAAGACACGGCCACAGGGAAACAAAGTTGTGATAAAGAAGATCAATGTCAATACATTGGTAAATCCCAATATAGCAGCCTCATTGGTAAAAGATCTTGAAAATCAACTCACAAACCTGCAAATGCAGGAAAGTGCTGAGAAGGACTGGGAATGCTTCCGGAACATCTTGCATTAGTCTGAATTTAAGGCTCTCTGATCCGCCTGCAGGAAACAGCGGGACTGGTTTGATGAAAGCGATAAAGAGAATAAGGCGCCTTCACCGTGCTCATCAAAATAACCCGTCGTCAACTGCAAAGAAAAATGCTTTTATCAACACTCGCAGGACTAGACAGAGCAATCTATGTAAGATGCAGGACTCCTGCCTGAGTTTCAAAGCAGATGAAATTCAGAAGTTTGCTGATAGAAACAATGCCAAACAATCCTACGAAGCCATCAGATCCCTGTATGGACCTCAGTCTTCAGGAAGTTCTCCTCTACTGGATTTGAATGGTACAACTCTCATCACTGATAAAATTCTGATTCTACAGCGTTGGGCTGAACATTTCCACTCTGTGCTGAACTGCCCATCTACCATCAATAATGAGGCAATTGACAGAATACCCCAGGTGGATATTAACTATAGCCTGGATGTCCCACCATTAGAGGCTGAAACCTTACAGGCCATTAGTCGACTGTCCAGCGGTAAGGCGCCAAGATCTGATGGAATTCCTGTAGCTGACCAGCTAAGACCTGTCCTAGGTTGCTAATATAGCTTACAGTTGCAAGAAAAAGTATGTGAACCCTTTGGAATGATATGGATTTCTGCACAAATTGGTCATAAAATGTGATCTGATCTTCATCTAAGTAACAACAATAGACAATCACAGTCTGCTTAAACTAATAACACACAAAGAATTAAATGTTACCATGTTTTTATTGAGCACACCATGTAAACATTCACAGTGTAGGTGGAAAAAGTTTGTGAACCCTTGGATTTAATAACTGGTTGAACCTCCTTTGGCAGCAATAACTTCAACCAAATGTTTCCTGTAGTTGTAGATCAGACGTGCACAAAGGTCAGGAGTAATTCTTGACCATCGCGCTTTACAGAACTGTTTCAGTTCAGCAATATTCTTGGGATGTCTGGTGTGAATCGCTTTCTTGAGGTCATGCCACAGCATCTCAATCAGGTTGAGGTCAGGACTCTGACTGGGCCACTCCAGAAGGTGTATTTTCTTCTGTTTAAGCCATTCTGTTGTTGATTTACTTACTTCTATGCTTTGGGTCGTTGTCCTGTTGCAACACCCATCTTCTGTTGAGCTTCGGCTGGTGGACAGATGGCCTTAAGTTCTCCTGAAAAATGTCTTGATAAACTTGGGAATTCATTTTTCCTTCGATGATAGCAATCCGTCCAGGCCCTGACGCAGCAAAGCAGGGATGAGGTTTTGATGTTGGTGTGCTGTGCCTCTTTTTCTCCACACATAGTGTTGTGTGTTTCTTCCAAACAACTCAACTTTGGTTTCATCTGTCCACAGAATATTTTGCCAGTACTGCTGTGGAACATTCAAGTGCTCTTGTGCAAACTGTAAACATGCAGCAATGTTTTTTTTGGACAGCAGTGGCTTCCTCTGTGGTATCCTCCCATGAAATCCATTCTTGTTTAGTGTTTTACGTATCGTAGATTTGCTAACAGGGATGTTAGCATATGCCAGAGACTTTTGTAAGTCTTTAGCTGACACTCTAGGATTCTTCTTCACCTCATTGAGCAGTCTGCACTGTGCTCTTGCAGTCATCTTTACAGGACGGCCACTCCTAGGGAGAGTAGCAGCAGTGCTGAACTTTCTCCATTTACAGTTTGTCTTACCGTGGACTGATGAACAGCAAGGCTTTTGGAGATACTTTTATAACCCTTTCCAGCTTTATGCAAGTCAACAATTCTTAATCGTAGGTCTTCTGAGAGCTCTTTTGTGCGAGGCATCAGTCACATCAGGCAATGCTTTTTGTGAAAAGCAAACACAGAACTGGTGTGTGTGTTTTTTATAGGGCAGGGCAGCTGTAACCAACACCTCCAATCTCATCTTATTGATTGGACTCCAGTTGGCTGACACCTCACTCCAATTAGCTCTTGGAGATGTCATTAGTCCAGGGGTTCACATACTTTTTCCACCTGCACTGTGAATGTTTACATGGTGTGTTCAATAAAAACATGGTAACATGTAATTCTTTGTGTGTTATTAGTTTAAGCAGACTGTGATTGTCTATTATTGTGACTTAGATAAAGATCAGATCACATTTTATGACCAATTTGTACAGAAATCCATATCATTCCAAAGGGTTCATATATTTTTTCTTGCAACTGTATATGTTTATACAGCTAGACCTGCCAATAACCTTAATACAGTTCCTATGTTTGTCTGTTAAAGACAAGGACAGAGTTATTTACAGTGACTTCATGTTTGGATGTCATATAACTGTTACCAATGCAAATTCATCAATTGCAGCGCTCACCTGTGGGCTTTCTCTTGGAAGCACAGAAAAAAGTCCCGGACACCGACCACATAGCCTTCCACAAAGAAATATAAAATCCAGCTTTCAATAAAAAAATCTTTATTTCCTTGTGTTAAAATCTCCAGGCATCAAATACAAAAACTTAGTCTACGCGTTTCAGACCTCAGACATAGAGGTCCTTCATCAAGACATTAACTGTTATATATTGTGTTCACAGAAGCAGGAAAGATAATATGCCTTTAAGATTCATTATATGGTGTAAGATACTGTAAGCTCAATGACACCTAGAAACAACAGAAAGCATAGAGTTAAACTGTTGTTGCTAGGCAGGAGTCTTGACCAATCACAGCCAGCCTCACACACCGCAGGAGTTTTGACCAACCACAGCCAGCCTCACACACAGCCTGTGTGGGGAATTCCCCTATCAAGAGCTGCTAGAATCATTACACCAGAGGAGAGGAGCTGAACAGACATTCACTCCACTAAGAGCTGTGTTTAATGGAAGCAGAGATGCCAAAATAGGTATTTAAAACAGTTATATAAAGTTCCTACTGTTAATATAGTGATTAGAACTGTATACTGAACCAGTTATATGTGTGTTTACTTACAGTTCCACCAATTGCAAACTACAAAGTTCACAATCCAAATTCAAATTCCATATTGCAATCCAAATTGCATACAATCATATCAGATCATACTCAACCAATCTGCAAATAGTTACTGCTAACTGCATACTGCAAATTGCGACTAAATTCAGCAAGTAAACTATTAGTTAGACCTCAGATATACCTCTCAGAGAGATCATAAAGTGCTTAAATAACTTAAAGTGAGAGTACAGATACTCCGCCATTTTATGTTGAATGACAAGATTGAACAGTTGAACCACCATCTTATGCATACCGCCATTTTGTGATATCTTTTCAACACATGCCACAGCGCAAAAGGCACTTCATAGTGCTGCGTCTGCCACAATTCCAACGGAAGTCTATAAGGCTGATGGTGCAGTGCTTGTTCCAGTCTTTCTGGAATCAAGGTTCCATACCTTAGGAACTGAAAGATGCATTCATCGTATACCTTTATAAGAGGAAAGAAATAGACAAATCTGCGATAATTATAGAGGAATATCACTTTTATCAATTGCAGGCAAGATCTTGGCACAAAATCGTCTGATTGATCATCTTGAATGGGGTCTGCTACCTGAGACACAGTGTGATATTTGCAAAGAGCGTGGCATGATGGACATATTTGCAGCTCGACAGCTTCAGGAGAAATGTCAGGAGTAAAATCGTGAACTATACACCACCTTTATAGATCTTACCAATGCTTTTGGCACAGTTAGTTGCAAAGGCTTATTGCGCATTATGTTGAAGTTTGGATGCCCAGACAGATTCATCCTGATGGTATGGCAATTACATGATGGTATGGCGGCTTGAGTTCTGAGCAATGGTGAATCTTCAGAGGCCTTCCCTGTCACAAATGGTGTGAAACAAGGGTGCTGTTCAGCATAATGTTTTAAGCCATGCTGTCAGATGTCTTTCAGAACAGTTCACTGGGAATCAATCTGAGGTATAGAACCGATTGGAAACTGTTCAACTTACGAAGACTGCCTGACTGCTTCGTGAGTTTCTTTTTGCTGACAATTGTGCGGAACAGAGCAGGAAATGCAAGCCAGTATAGACAAGTTTACAGAAGCATGTGACAACTTTGGCCTCATCATTACCGCAAAGAAAGCCAAAGTGAAGTGCCAGCCAGCTACAAAAGCCCAATATCAAGAACCTACCATCACAGTGAAAGGACAGAAGCTGCATGCAGTGGACCAGTATACGTATCTTGGCAGTACCCTCTCCCACGCAGTGAGAATTGACATCGAGGTCAACTGCAGAATTGCAAAAGTATGTTCTGCATTCGGCAGACTGCGTGGGACCACCGTAGAATAAGCCTTGCTACAAAGCTTAATGTCTACCAGGCTGTAGTGTTAACCACCCTGATGTATGCTAGTGAGACCTGGACAGTATACAGAAGACATGCTAGACAGCTAAACCACTTCCACATGACTTGCCTCCGTAGAATCATAAGGATCCGTGGCAGGATAAGTTGACAGATACAGAGGTCCTCTCCAAAGCAGGCTTACCATCAGTTTACACCTTATTGTTGAAAGCCCAGATGCGCTTGGCAGGTCACGTCATACGGATGCCAGACCATCATATGCCTGGACAGATATTTTATGGTGAGCTGTCCAAGGGAAAGCGATCGCATGGGCGGCAAAAGAAGTGATACAAAGATACACTGAAAGCCTCTCTCAAGTCCCTGGATATCAACATCACCTCGTGGGAATCTCTGGCACATGATCGTTATACATGGCATTCCCTGATCCATCAGGGTTGCCAGACATACAAATCCAGAAGGACAATCCTAGCACAGGAGAAGCGTACACTTCGTAAACATAAAGCTGCAAATGCAAATTCTGAAACAACATCCTCTATATTTGTCTGTTCAGTATGTAACAAAACATTTAATGCTAACATAGGCCTTATTAGCCATCTAAGGCTACATCGCTAATGGCCGAAGATCTATCTATGAGATGTCAAGGTCCTCATCGAAAATGATGGACAAACAATAACAACATTCCGCTTTAGGTAAGGCGAGTTTAGGATCAGGCTACATAGGGTATGTTCCAGGATTATATTACATTACTGTTTGGCAACTCTCCCTTCTGGACTACCTTTTCCTGTGTGGGCATATATTGGCCTTAGGATAGGGGTTTCTTTTTTTGCACCTTTTTGTGACTTTTGACTTGAAATAAATAAAGGTTATGTTTTAGGGAGGGCTTTGTATTACTTTTCTGTGAATTTTTAGTGTGTGAGGGAAGCGTCTTGTAGTGTTCACATCATGTCTTAATTTGTTTGGTGTTCGGAGCTTGCGTGGGCCACATAAAATGATGGGGCAGGCTGAATTTGGCCCACAGGCCTTGAGTTTGACATAGGTACTTTAGACAGTGCTGCAGGGTGGGGTCCACAGATCACAAGTCTTGGCTAGCTTTGCAATTGGCTAGCTGAGACAGACACACCTTATTGGAGAAGGGCTGGCCTGCTTGAAGTTAATCTCTGGAGGTTTTCCACTGCAATCAGTGGGGCAGGTTGGCGGGTTACCCACAGACCCCATAGCATCTGCATGATCTGCCTCCATTTGCTGCTTTCAGTGAGTGAAAGCCGAGTAAAGTTATAAAGTTATTCAGCAGAAAGGTTAAAGTTGTATTAGCAATTGTTTCTCTTCTAGCATATGCAGAGATTGCTCTGTTTAGCCTCTTGTGTTTTTGTTTCGTGTCTCATCTGCTTCTTGGCGGCAAGTGCTACATACTGTATCTCCCGTGGACATTGTGCTGTTCTCTGTTCGGAGCCTCAGGGAAAGAGAATTTGAATTGTTATATTTTTTAGGTTGGTGATCTTGCTGTATATATATTGCTTTTCTCGTTTCCCTGAGGGATCATGCAGCATCTCTACTTGAAAAAGTGTTTTTTCCCCTGAAGTTTTCTAATTCAGCCTCAGGGGTGGCTTTATTTTTAAAAATAAGGTTGACTGTGTTATGTGAAAGGTATGGTGCAGCATACACAGCAGAATTTGTCTGTGCGCAGAATGCTTAAATTTGGGTCAATATTTTTGTAGATTTATTACAGAAATACCCCAAGCTGTTTAGTAAAAATTCTGTTCAACCAATTTTTAGATATGTTTATGAGAATATTGGAAGTCGACCAATATTGAAGCCATAATTGCTCTCGTAGATGTTGTCACACAGACTCTATCACTCCTGTACTTTTCCACTATTAACATTTATGACAGGCGACATTAAGTGATACATTTTAGATTGTTTGGCGTCTGAGCCTGTATCCCTCATTAACTTGTATAGAGAAGTAATAACCCATAATAACTACAAAACCCAAATAAACCCTCACAAAAAATAGACTTTCTTGAAACAATTTTTATACATTGTTTCAATAAATATTCTACATAATCATTGTTTACTTGTTTGTATTTACCCCGTAGTACCTTTTTGGTCAGTGGGTATATTTTGTATGGAGTAGGATTCCAAGGAGTTACGGTAGGCCTCCTCTAATCTTATTTATCATCTATCCTTTAAACAGTTCATACATTTTAAAAGTAGGTAAGCCTTACCTCCCAACTTTTGTACAGCAGAAAGAGGGATACTTTGTGCGGCACACATGGCGCCCCGCTGCAAATTCTTTCATAATAAAATAAGCCTGTAACTTCGCCCAAAACATAATTAAACACACCCAATTGCACCCATTCCCCTTAATGCCCCCACATAGTAATTATACCCCCCTTTATGCCACCACACAGTAGTTATGCCCACATTGTGTCCCTCTTCCCAGTAGTTGAGCCTACATTAGCTATGCTCAGATGTGCCTCCTTCACAATAGTTATGCCCAGATATGTGCCCCTTTACAGAAAGTAAAAAAAACTAATACATTTTACAAATATTTTCCTCCCTTCAGCCCCTCGAACAAACATTCCCATGTAAATAACATCACTCTCTCCCCCACCCACCTTCAATATACAGTCCCATGTAAGGCTAGAGTACATGCAAACTAATGTAAAAACAAATGGCCATTAAAAGCGTTGTCCATTTTTCATGGCCATCTTTTAACCCTTTGTGCATCCATTACCTGACCATATGGCTGTTTTCAACAGCGTTTTGCATCCAGATGAGTTTCAATGGATTATCCCAACCCCTACAGTTTACATAATGTCCCCCATTGAAAATAGTGCCTTCTAGTGGCCCCCAGCATAAATGATGTTCCCTATAGTGGGCCCCAGCATTCATAATGCCCTCCATTGTGCCTCCACCTTTTTTAAAAATTTTGAAAAAAAATACTTCAACCACTTGCATGTGTAAGGGACACTCACTCCCCATCGGAAGCAGCAGGACCTGATGCTAAGAACCTGATCACGTGATGTCATTATGCAGGAAGCACAGGTCCTCCAGTGAGCAGTGAGTGTCACTGTGCGTGCAAGTAGTTGAGGTGAGTATTTTTTAACCCCTGAAATACCAGTTTTAACCGCCGTTATAGGAGTGTACTCCTGTCTAAACGGCTGTTAAAAAAGGCCCATTGATTTCGCTGCCAAAAATACAGCATCTCCTAATTTCTGACAGCTGCTATTCTTTGGCCGTTAAAGAAGCGGCCGTATTACCACCCCCATAGGCTTTAGTTGGTTATACAGGGAGTGCAGAATTATTAGGCAAATGAGTATTTTGACCACATCATCCTCTTTATGCATGTTGTCTTACTCCAAGCTGTATAGGCTCGAAAGCCTACTACCAATTAAGCATATTAGGTGATGTGCATCTCTGTAATGAGAAGGGGTGTGGTCTAATGACATCAACACCCTATATCAGGTGTGCATAATTATTAGGCAACTTCCTTTCCTTTGGCAAAATGGGTCAAAAGAAGGACTTGACAGGCTCAGAAAAGTCAAAAATAGTGAGATATCTTGCAGAGGGATGCAGCACTCTTAAAATTGCAAAGCTTCTGAAGCGTGATCATCGAACAATCAAGCGTTTCATTCAAAATAGTCAACAGGGTCGCAAGAAGCGTGTGGAAAAACCAAGGCGCAAAATAACTGCCCATGAACTGAGAAAAGTCAAGCGTGCAGCTGCCAAGATGCCACTTGCCACCAGTTTGGCCATATTTCAGAGCTGCAACATCACTGGAGTGCCCAAAAGCACAAGGTGTGCAATACTCAGAGACATGGCCAAGGTAAGAAAGGCTGAAAGACGACCACCACTGAACAAGACACACAAGATGAAACGTCAAGACTGGGCCAAGAAATATCTCAAGACTGATTTTTCTAAGGTTTTATGGACTGATGAAATGAGAGGGAGTCTTGATGGGCCAGATGGGTGGGCCCGTGGCTGGATTGGTAAAGGGCAGAGAGCTCCAGTCCGACTCAGACGCCAGCAAGGTGGAGGTGGAGTACTGGTTTGGGCTGGTATCATCAAAGATGAGCTTGTGGGGCATTTTCGGGTTGAGGATGGAGTCAAGCTCAACTCCCAGTCCTACTGCCAGTTTCTGGAAGACACCTTCTTCAAGCAGTGGCACAGGAAGAAGTCTGCATCCTTCAAGAAAAACATGATTTTCATGCAGGACAATGCTCCATCACACGCGTCCAAGTACTCCACAGCGTGGCTGGCAAGAAAGGGTATAAAAGAAGAAAATCTAATGACATGGCCTCCTTGTTTACCTGATCTGAACCCCATTGAGAACCTGTGGTCCATCATCAAAGATTTACAAGGAGGGAAAACAGTACACCTCTCTGAACAGTGTCTGGGAGGCTGTGGTTGCTGCTGCACGCAATGTTGATGGTGAACAGATCAAAACACTGACAGAATCCATGGATGGCAGGCTTTTGAGTGTCCTTGCAAAGAAAGGTGGCTATATTGGTCACTGATTTGTTTTTGTTTTGTTTTTCAATGTCAGAAATGTATATTTGTGAATGTTGAGATGTTATATTGGTTTCACTGGTAAAAATAAATAATTGAAATGGGTATATATTTGTTTTTTGTTAAGTTGCCTAATAATTATGCACAGTAATAGTCACCTGCACACACAGATATCCCCCTAAAATAGCTAAAACTAAAAACAAACTAAAAACTACTTCCAAAAATATTCAGCTTTGATATTAATGAGTTTTTTGGGTTCATTGAGAACATGGTTGTTGTTCAATAATAAAATTAATCCTCAAAAATACAACTTGCCTAATAATTCTGCACTCCCTGTAAAAATGGCTGTGTGATGACTGTTACTTAACCGCCTCCGGACCGCCTAACGCAGGATCGTGGTCCGGAGGCGGCAGTCTCAGGCAGAGTCATGCATTGGCGCCTCATCTCGCGAGGCGCGAGATGACGCTCAAAGCCGTCCCGTGCATGCGCATCGCGGGCCGGCAAAAGTTAGAGGGGTATTACATCATCAGCCTGCCAGCCAATGATCATTGCTGGCAGGCTGATGATTTTCAAAAAAACTAATCACAAGCCATATAACTTCTTATATTTATAAATATAAGGTGTTAAATGGCTTCTCTGCTCCTCTACTGGTCCTTTTGGTCGGTTGGTTCCAGCAGAGGAGCAGACATCACAGTGAGTACACACAAAACACTACACTTAGCCCCAGATCACCCCAATTAACCCCTTGATCGCCCCTGTTAATCACCTAGTGAAAGGGAAAAAAGTGATCAGTGTAAACTGTCACATTTTTTTCACTGGTATTGACTGTTAGGTTTTAGGATAGTTTAGGCCCCTTGGTTAGGTAGTTAGCAATCATTTAGCGCCCAGCCCACCACACCGCAGTCACTGATTCGCTGATTAGCGTATCGCTAATCAGCATTTGTACTTTTATAGTATCTGTAAGTGATCAAAACTGATCACAGTCAGATCTATAATAGTATTAGTGTCACCTTAGCTCGCCCTCCACCCAAAACGCAGTGTTTGCCCGATCAGGCCTGATTGGTCGCCCACACGTGCGTTCACCCACGCCCGCCCCGCGCTGTCGGATTACGTGGTGAGGCATACACCAGCAGCGCAGCCCACCCTGGACCTAGTACCAGCACTGCTGTACAACATGGTGAAGTGGCAAGCACCAGAAGGGCAGTTGAAGCTGGTACAGTGGCACGTGCAATAGTTACCCCATCGCAGCCACCGCACAGACAGGCCCGTAGAGCCCCTAGAGTCCCTGAGGTGCTGGCAAACCCTGATTGGCAGTCCTCAACTTCAGCCGCACCATTAGTTCCCCCTTTCACTGCCCAGTCTGGAGTTCGGGTTGAGACAGCTCAGATCGGTTCGGCACTGGGATTTTTTGAGCTGTTCTTGACTGCGGAGCTCTTGGACATAGTCGTGGCAGAAACAAATCAGTATGCCACTCAATTTATAGCCGCCAACCCGGGAAGATATTATGCCCAGCCTTTCCGGTGGAAACCCGTCCAAGTTTCCGAATTAAAAACATTTCTGGGCCTTCTCCTCAACATGGGTCTAACCAAAAAGCATGAATTGCGGTCATATTGGTCCACAAACCCAATTCATCACATGCCCATGTTCTCTGCTGCCATGTCAAGGGCACGATTTGAGGCCATCCTGCGTTTCCTGCACTTTAGCGACAACACCACCTCCCGTCCCAGAGGCCACCCAGCTTTTGACCGGCTCCACAAAACTCGTCCCCTCATAGACCACTTCAACAACAAATTTGCAGATTTGTATACCCCTGAGCAAAACATCTGCGTAGACGAGTCCCTTATACATTTTACCGGGCGCCTTGGCTTCAAACAATACATCCCAAGCAAGCACGCCCGGTATGGGGTCAAATTGTATAAGCTCTGTGAAAGGACCACAGGCTATACCCACAAATTTTGGATCTATGAGATTAAAGATCAGACCCTGGAGCTGGTCGGTTGCCCTGACTACCTGGGGAGCAGTGGGAAGACAGTCTTGGACTTGGTGTCACCCTTATTTGGCAAGGGGTACCATCTTTATGTGGACAATTTCTACACAAGTGTGCCCCTCTTCAGGCATTTGTTCCTAGAACAGATTGGCTGCTGTGGCACCGCGCGACCTAGTCGCCGGGGCTTCCCCCAACGGCTCGTTACCACCCATCTTGCAAAGGGGGAGAGGGCTGCCTTGTGTAACGAAGAACTGCTCGCGGTGAAATGGAGATACAATCGTGACGTTTACATGCTCTCCTCCATTCACGCAGACACGACAATACAAATTGAACGAGCAACCAGTGTCATTGAAAAGCCCCTCTGTGCCCACGACTATAATTCGCTCATGGGAGGGGTGGACTTCAATGACCAGATGTTGGCTCCTTATTTAGTTTCCTGATGCACCAGATGCTAGTATAAGAAGGTGTCTGTTTATTTGATCCAATTGGCTATGTACAATAGTTTTGTTCTCTACAGTAAGGCTGGGAGAACAGGATCCTTCCTCAAATTTCAGGAAGAGATCATCGAGAAGCTCCTGTATCCAGGAGGTTCCGTGGCCCCAACCACCAGTGTAGTGAGCCGTCTACACGAGCGACATTTCCCCAATGTCGTTGCTGGTACCTCAACCCAACCGTCACCCCGAAAAATATGTCGTGTCTGTAGCAGGATTGGAATAAGGCGTGACACCCGCTAATTCTGTCCTGACTGCCCTGAGCACCCTGCCCTATGCTTAGGAGAGTGTTTCCAGAAGTACCACACACAGGTACACTTAGCATTGGGATTGCATCTCACAGGACAGGCACACAGGGCTATTAGGGCCCATTCACACAGAGCTGCTGCAAACCTCTCCTTTCACCTGGGACAAAGTGCATAATGTACTTCGCCACATCTCTGGGCGATTTGCGCTTTGCACATTGTCCCATGGGGAAGGAGAGGTTTGTCCTATAAAGGCAAAAAAAAAAAATCAACGCTAAGCAAAAAAGTTAGCGTTCTGTTCAAAAAGTTAAATAAAGTTTATATGTTCCGTTCAAATGTTATTATAAAGTTAATAAATTTATTGCGTTGCGGCGTGGTTTTTTTCTTTTTTTTTACCTTCCAGGTGGACCAACCGATCGACTAGCTGCAGCACTGATGTGCATTCTGACAGAAGCATTGCGCTGCTGTCAGATTACACAAAAGTCAGTGTATGCGGCGCCGCAAGACGAGATTTCTCCTCTGCAGTAAAAGATACGTTTGCCGAGGCATATGAGCTGAGGGGGCGGCGGTGTTCATATGCTTTGGCAAACACTTTGTATATAAAAAAAAAAAAAAAAAAAAAATCCCGGCAATGATTTATTTATCCACATCGATTGATGTGAATGGAGAAATCGGGTTTGCCAGGGCATACGAGCTAAGTGGGTATGGATGTTGGGCGGAGCTCCTATGTCCTGGCAGACGCCTTTCCCCTCCTTTTTTTTTGTTTTTTGGCAGAGATTTTTTCATCCACATTGATCGATGTGAATGAAGAAATCTGTGCCGTTCATTTTTTCCTTCAGCCCAGAGGCTGAACGGAAAAAAAAAATCTCATTACATGTTTGCTCAATATAAGGAGAATAGCAGAAACTCCTAATGCTGGCCATACATGTAATGATTGCGGAGACCCTCAAATGTCAGGGCAGTACAAACACCCTACAAATGACCCCATTTTGGAAAGAAGACACCCCAAGGTATTCGCTAAGGGGCATATTGAGTCCATGAAAGATTGAAATTTTTGTCCCAAGTTAGCGGAAAGGGAGACTTTGTGAGAAAAAACAAAAACAAAAAATTTCCGCTAACTTGTGCCCAAATTTTTTTTTTTCTATGAACTTGCCATGCCCCTCATTGAATACCTTGGGGTGCCTTCTTTCCAAAATGGGGTCACATGTGAGGTATTTATACTGCCCTGGCATTTTAGGGGCCCTAAAGCGTGAGAAGAAGTCTGGGATCCAAATGTCTAAAAATGCCCTCCTAAAAGGAATTTGGGCCCATTTGCGCATCTAGGCTGCAAAAAAAGTGTCACACATGTGGTATCGCTGTACTCAGGAGAAGTTGGGCAATGTGTTTTGGGGTGTCATTTTACATATACCCATGCTGGGTGAGAGAAATATCTTGGTCAAATGCCAACTTTGTATAAAAAAATGGGAAAAGTTGTCTTTTGCCGAGATATTTCTCTCACCCAGCATGGGTATATGTAAAAAGACAGACCAAAACACATTGCCCTACTTCTTCTGAGTACGGCGATACCACATGTGTGACACTTTTTTGCAGCCTAGGTGGGCAAACGGGCCCACATTCCAAAGAGCACCTTTCGGATTTCACAGGGCATTTTTTACACATTTTGATTTCAAACTACTTCTCACGCATTAGGGCCCCTAAAATGCTAGGGCAGTATAACTACCCCACAAGTGACCCCATTTTGGAAAGAAGACACCCCAAGGTATTTCGTGATGGGCATAGTAAGTTCATGGAAGTTTTTATTTTTTGTCACAAGTTAGTGGAATATGAGACTTTGTAAGAATAAAAAAGAAAAAATCATCATTTTCCGCTAGCTTGTGACAAAAAATAAAAAGTTCTATGAACTCACTATGCCCATCAGCGAATACCTTAGGGTGTCTTCTTTCCGAAATGGGGTTATTTGTGGGGGTTTTCTACTGTCTGGGCATTGTAGAACCTCAGGAAACATGACAGGTGCTCAGAAAGTCAGAGCTGTTTCAAAAAGCGGAAATTCACATTTTTGTACCATAGTTTGTAAACGCTATAACTTTTACCCAAACCATTTTTTTTTTACCCAAACATTTTTTTTTATCAAAGACATGTATAACAATAAATTTTGAGAAAAATTTATATATAGATGTCGTTTTTTGTTGAAGAATTTTACAACTGAAAGTGAAAAATGTCATTTTTGGCAGAAAAATCTGTACATTTCGATTAATATAAAAAAAAGTAAAAATTTCAGCAGCAATGAAATACCACCAAATGAAAGCTCTATTAGTGAGAAGAAAAGGAGGTAAAATTCATTTGGGTGGTAATTTGCATGACCGAGCAATAAACAGTGAAAGTAGTGTAGTGCAGAATTGTAAAAAGTGGTCTGGTCATTAAGGGTGTTTAAGCTAGGGGGGCTGAGGTGGTTAAAGGGGTTGTCCAGGAATGAAGAAAATGAAAAAACTTAAATATTACTTTATTATAAATATAATCCCAAATACCTTTCATTAGTTATAATGGCTTGTTTGGTCTAGGGAGCAATCATTAGGAAAAATAAAATGACTGCCGTCCTATTAGTACACACAAAACCTGTCCTAATCACACAGCAGTACAAGTTACTTCACAACCCTGAGGTAAGATCTGCCTCCTCCTCCTCTCTGCTGTGCTTGTCAGGGATTATAATCCTGAATACAGATGATAAGATCTTTAGCTGAAGATGACGGACAGGACAGACTGTGGTAATGGAGATTGCATACAAGTGCTGCTCATTAGCCACATCCCCACCTCATCTCTGTACTTTATGTCTCCTCATGAACTCCATTCCTACAGAGATTCAGTTGAAGATACTATCATCTGTATTCAGGATCATAATCCCTGACAAGCAGAGCAGAAAGGAGGATGAGGGAGCTTCTTACCTCAGTGTTGTGAAGTAACTCGTCCTGCTGTGTGATTAGGACAGGCTCTGTGTGTACTAATAGGACATTAGAAGTTTAGGAGCAATTTTTCAAATTTTCAACAAAATTTCCCAAACCATTTTTTTAAGCACCAATTCAGATATAAAGTGATTTTGAGGGGCTTACCTAATGGAAACCACCAATAAATTGCCCTATTTCAGAAACTACACCCTTCAAAACTGATGTTACAAACTTTGTTATCCCTTGAGGTGTTCCACAAGAATTAATGGAAAATGGAGGTGAAATGTCAAAATTTCACTTTTTTGGGTAGAATTTTTATGTTAATCGATTTTTTCTTGCAACACAGAAAGGGTTAACAGCAAAATAAACCTCAATATATATTACTCTTATTCTGCAGTTTACAGAAGTACCCCATATGTGGCAGTAAATTTCCCTATGGGCACGTGGCAGTGGTCAGAAGGAAAGGAGCGCCATATGGATTTTTGAGGTAGATTTTGCTAGAATGGTTTTTAGGCACCATTTTGTATTTGAAGAGACCTTGACTTACCCCTACAGTAGAAATTCTCAAAAAGTGACCCCATTTTGGAAAACTACAACCCTTATAGAATATATTAAGGGGGGTACTGAGAACTTTGACCACCTAAGCGTTTTACAGAATTTGGAAACACTTGGCTGTGAAAATGAAAAGTTTCATTTCTTCCAAGAAAATGTTGCTTGAGACCCAAATTTTTCATTTTCACAGGGGGTAACAGGAGAAAAAGCACCCCATAATTTGTCCTAAATATGGCAACACCCCATATGTGGTGGCACATGGCAGGACTCGCCATATGGCTTTTGCAGTGCAGATTTTGATGGATTGGTTTACGGGTGCCATTTGGTTTTTAATTTTTGAGTCATTGTCTTATGTGGGGGCTTATTTTTTGCCGGATGAGGTAATGTTTCCATTGGTACAACTTTGGGGTACATAAGACTTTTTGATCGCTTGGTATTACACTTTTTGTGAGGCAAGGTAAAAAAAGGGCTGTTTTGGCGCAGTTCTTTTTTTTCTTTTTCTTTACAGAATTCACCTGAGGGGGCATATAATGTGATATATTTATAGAGCAGGTTGTTACGGACCTGGCGATATCTAATATGTAACATCACTAAGCCACACCTCCACTTAATATTAATAACAAATATCTTTATTGAAGTCTCATTAAAACATATATGACAATAATTCACAATATACATTTTTAAAATGGATCCCATATGTGGCAAGTTGGCAACCAAGAGGTCGTCACCAGCAACGCCGGTCAGTTTATATATATATAAAAAAGGGTGATAAAAGAATACACACCCAAACATTCTAAGCTGTCTTCCTATTCATAAGATCCTCATCAACCCCGGCTTACATCACACCTCAGTGTATGGATTCTGCAGGACTGTCAGTGTGCTGAGTGATATCTGCTGTTGGATTCCATTGCATCCATTCGGTTTCCCTGCCTGCTGAGGAGGATTTAATTGATTCAGATATTGTGATAACCGTCAGGAGAGGACGCTTAGCTATCAAAGAAAGGAACGACATTGGGTCCCCACCGCGCTCTTCTATGGACTGTAAGGGGTCCACCTGGACTACTGGGAAAAGGGGGGTGTGCACCCAACTGTGAAGTTAGGGATAGTTTTGGGAATATTGTTTCTTTCAGTGTCCGTACTGCGGAGGCAGACGTAGTAAAAGTAGAAACTATTGCAGAATCTGCCTTGAATTGTTCATACTATACTGTGTATTTTGCTTGTCCTTTTACCTTTAACTTGCCTTTATTAACCTGTAGTAAATGCATTTTTCTTGAACTTGACCACCGCGTGTGTGTTCTTTTCTGGTTGCGGAGCCCAAACCACCTGCCTTGCTCACGGTTTACAGTAATGCATTGGCTGTAAGTGTATTACTCAATGTAATACATTTCAGCCTGCTTCCTGTGAGATCCAGGGGGCTCGATCTTACAGGCTCACACGGATGGCAGCCACGATGCCTAAGAGAAGGCATCAGGCTGCTGACCAAGCCATCGGGTCCCCGTCACAGCAGAGTGGGGACCCGATGGACACCCGCACTCGGCAGGATACCACACGTGCCGCAGTCA
The DNA here is from genome assembly GCF_014858855.1 of Bufo gargarizans. Lineage (NCBI taxonomy): Eukaryota > Metazoa > Chordata > Amphibia > Anura > Bufonidae > Bufo > Bufo gargarizans. The sequence continues at coordinate 471,246,610 of NC_058082.1, read as the reverse complement.
TCCTATGGCGCTGGTCTCCTATGGGTTAAACTGCCCTCACACAGCCATTTTTCGTGTCCATGTGCATATAGGCTAAATAACATCGCTCCCCTCCTTTTAGATTCTCCAACATACAGTCCCATGTACATGTACATAACATCACTCCCCCAGCCCCCTCCAGTATACAGTCCCATGTAAATAACATCACTCTCTATCTACAGCCTCCTCCAATGTACAGTACCATTAACATCACTCCCCTCGTTCAAACCTTTTGTGCTAGGTAAATAACATCCCTCCCTCCCTCCAAGCAGGGAGGGAGTATAAGAGCACTACAACTCCCAGCATATCCCAGGCTCTCAGCCTCTTACATTGAATCAGTCACAGGACCTTCTCTCCACTGATAAGCCCTGCCTCTTCCTGCACTGATCACCTGGCCGTAATGTCATCACAGGTCCTTCAACTGCTGAGCTCTGCCTACTGATGTCATCATAGGTCCTTCAGCGACTGCAGAGGAGGACTCTGAAAGAACAAGTCCTCCCAGTCCTCAGAGCTCCACAGCCTTCCCTCCTGATGACTGAGGTTAATGAAAAGTGGGGGAGAGGCAGTTGAACTACATGGTGAAGTGGGAGCAGACGGCTTCCTGCTTCACCATTACAATCAGCTGTCTTTGCGTCCTATGGCTGCAGAGACAGCTGAGAGCAGGACATACCAAAGCCGTTCCAGGACCGCGGAACAGCCACTGAAATCTACAGTAGGGCTGTCCCGCCGGATCGGGAATGGTTGGGAGTTATGGTTAAGGTGTCTGAAAAAGATGGATAATAACCTCTGTAGGCGCTGTCATTTTTGGTTGTATTAAATGTCAACTATGTTTCCTAGCAGCAGATTAATTTTGTATTCTCCTTTGGACGCTCCCTACTTGTAAGAAAGGTTTCTTGACAATAAGTTGATCAATTTCCACCTGCAGCACCACCACAGGAGCAACTAAACATTTCAGGGTACCTATTCAGATCATCGGACTGTCCGTATAAAGCAAGAAAGGACAGGTCCTCCAGAGTGAGAAATGCTCTTTGTAACCACTTTGACCAAGAGAGGATAATCTTGAACAGAGGACCCCCTATCTATTAACGGTTTTGTCCCATAACAAGAACTTATTCCCTGCCCACAGAATAGGGGATAAGTGTCTGAACTGCGGGGGTCCAACCACTGGATCCTATTTCGATCATGAGAACAGGGGCTCATGTTCCCCTGTTTGAATGGAGAGGCAGACACATGTGTGTTCACTGCTCCATTCAACTCTATGGGACTGCCAGATATAGCAAAGTATCTCCGGTAGTCCCATAGAGTTAATTGGAGGGGTGGACTTGAGTGTCTGTCATTCAATTCAAGCAGGGGAACACAGGTTCCCATTTGCATCATTGTCAGGAGCCCCAGTGGTTGGATCTTCAATTGGACATGTATCTCCTATCCTGTGAACAGTGGGTAAGTTCTTGTAATGGGACAACCCTTTAATAAAGAGCTCCTCAATAAGGTACATTACAACAGGTTTTCTAAACTGGATATTCAATAAAACAAAATCTGATTAATTGTACCGCCATCTACCCTTGCATGAACAACATTTTAAGATATTATGGTGTCCATTCTCCTTCAATAGCTGTCAGCCTAATGCTTGTTTGTTATTTTTCCCAATTGTCCTATACGTGTATGCATGAACGCTCAGCTCTCCCCTTAATGAAGTTTTCCATTTTTTTAATTTGATTTTTTATTTCCACCGCAACTAGCAATAGAAAAATTCATACTCATCTACTACCTGCTTCTGGATGGATGGATCACATGTGCTGCTGTAGCAATGACTGCCTCCAGTGGAGATGTGTCCCCAAGAGGCACATCACTGTAGGGATTCATGCAGTTTGGGGACATGTCACTGCTGAGGCCAGTCATGGTCTGCAGCTGTGCACATGACCTTGTACATCAGGGAACAGTTACTGGAAGACCAGAAAAGACAGCCAAGATAGTGAAATGGAGCATCAGGGAGAAGGTGAGTATGATTTTTTTTACATGCTGGAGTAATAATTAGAGCTAAAGGTCACCTACTGTATCATTAAAGCGGCCATACTGATTGGGTGAATTTGAGCCTGAGGCATTGTATGTTTTGCCTGGTTTCAACTGGCCCAGGAAAGACCATTCTATGTTGAAAATGTTGTATCCTGAGGCCATTGTATCTTGAGGGATTACTGTATTAGTGTTGAACTGCTTCACTGGGTGTAACGACCCTGCAGCCTTCTTTAATTTTTTTTGTCTAAACTGTGGAATATCCCTTTAGATTAGAAGGTAAGGAGAATTTAGTAATTTCTCTAAGACAATGTGAAGATGTCAATACATTTCTAGTGCAAGAGCCAGAAGTCATAGCATGCGCTGAATGACTGTTAAAGAACCGCACAATTTGAATCTTGGTGCAAAAATTTGTATCTAAAACCATGAATGAATCCGAAAAAAAAGAAGACGTAGAAATCTTTTAGGCCTAATTCTCTTAATAAAGAGAGAGAAAAAAATCTTTCTAAAAGTCAGGTTTTATAGGCAGAAGCTTGGTGCACGACGATAAAGAATTGTACCTATATAAACGGATTGTCAGGAATATGATCACTTAATAGATAAGTGAAATAATATATTTCTTATCACATTGGCACTGGGGGACGTCTGGTAAATGCCATCGCCGTCCTTCAGACATTCTGACCTTTTATGTGTTCCCAGTGGCAAAAGCATTTAAGTGGTAGGCTGAAATTTAGATAGGAGAATGTCCAGAGGAGTAGGCTATATGGTGTACAACATAAAACTAAAAGTTTTTTCTAATGTATATCTTATTCTTCAAACTCGTTATATGAAATTCAAGTTGAGGGCCTCCTATGAGAAGAGCTTCTTTGCATTTGTTCACATAGCAACACAGCCTATGTTCTAGAAGCCAAACTTTGGAGAGAACGACCAGTGTCTGTGTACAACAGCAAGTGGTGTGTAGAAGTACTTGCACTAATCTCCTATGTGCTGAGTCTGAAGGAGCCAAGGTTAAAGGGGTTCTCCCCTTGCCAGGTAGCATGCAGAAGATTAAAAAAAGAAAAAACTAGCTCTCCTGTCACCATTAATCTGGTTCCAGTGCCTATCTCCATTGTCCTCCACATCCGGTCCTCACTGAACTGGATGTGTGCAGCATATCTACTGACATGTCACCTCTGAGGCCATTGCTATTTCATTAGCAACAATGTGCGTGAAGGCGGCATGTCACAATTCCGGGCCAGCAGGAACCAGAAGTGGAGGAGAAGTCCTTGCACCATTCCTGGTCATATTAAAAGGGATTCCGGGTCTCGTAGAACCCCTGTTGAATCTTAAGCATAAAAGTTCTGGGTCAGTCAGTCACAGTAGCAATTTGGTACCACTCAGCTCTATGTTGCATGCTGTGGTGCTGGAGCTCTAGACATTAATCAAGTGTCCTGTGTCTGCAGGAGTGTTATGATACATTACATTACCAACACTACAAATACAGTCAGGTCCATAAATATTGGGACATCGACACAATTGTAACATTTGTGGCTCTATACGCCATCACAATGGATTTGAAAGGAAACAAACAAGATGTGCTTTAACTGCAGACGGTCAGCTTTAATTTGAGGGTATTTACATCCAAATCAGGTGAACGGTGTAGGAATTACAACAGTTTGCATATGTGCCTCCCACTTGTTAAGGAGCCAAAAGTAATAGGACAATTGGCTTCTCAGCTGTTCCATGGCCAGGTGTGTGTTATACCCTCATTATCCCAATTACAATGAGCAGATAAAAGGTCCAGAGTTCATTTCAAGTGTGCTATTTGCATTTGAAATCTGTTGCTGTCAACTCTCAAGATGAGATCCAAAGAGCTGTCACTATCATTGAAGCAAGCCATCATTAGGCTGAAAAAACAAAACAAACCCATCAGAGAGATAGCAAAAACATTAGGTGTGGCCAAAACAACTGTTTGGAACATTCTTAAAAAGAAGTAACGCACCAGTGAGCTCAGCAACACCAAAACACCTGGAAGACCACGGAAAACAACTGTGGTGTATAACCGAAGAATTCTTTCCCTGGTGAAGAAAACACCCTTCACAACAGTTGGCCAGATCAAGAACACTCTCCAGGAGGTAGGTGTATGTGTGTCAAAGTCAACAATCAAGAGAAGACTTCACCAGAGTGAGTACAGAGGGTTCACCACAAGATGTAAACCATTAGTGAGCCTTAAAAACAGGAAGGCCAGATTAGAGTTTGCCAAACGACATCTAAAAAAGCAAACAACATCCTATGGACAGATGAGACCAAGATCAACTTGTACCAGAGTGATGGGAAGAGAAGAGTATGGAGAAGGAAAGGAACTGCTCATGATCCTAAGCATACCACCTCATCAGTGAAGCATGGTGGTGGTAGTGTCATGGCGTGGGCATGTATGGCTGCCAACGAAACTGGTTCTCTTGTATTTATTGATGATGTGACTGCTGACAAAAGCAGCAGGATGAATTCTGAAGTGTTTCGGGCAATATTATCTGCTCATATTCAGCCAAATGCTTCAGAACTCATTGGATGGCGCTTCACAGTGCAGATGGACAATGACCCAAAGCATACTGAAAAAGCAACCAAAGAGTTTTTTAAGGAAAAGAAGTGGAATGTTATGCAATTGCCAAGTCAATCACCTGACCTAATTCCGATTGAGCATGCATTTCACTTGCTGAAGACAAAATTGAAGGGAAAATGCCCCAAGAACAAACAGGTACTGAAGACAGTTGCAGTAGAGGCCTGGCAGAGCATCACTAGGGATGAAACCCAGCATCTGGTGATGTCTATGCGTTCCAGACTTCAGGCTGTAATTGACGGCAAAGGATTTGCAACCAAGTATTAAAAAGTGAAAGTTTGATTTATGATTATTATTCCTTCCCATTACTTTTGGTCCCTTAACAAGTGGGAGGCACATATGCAAACTGCTGTAATTTCTACACCGTTCATCTGATTTGGATGTAAATACCCGCAAATTAAATACCCTTGTTTCATTTAAAAACTATCGTGGTGGTGTATAGAGTCAAAAATGTTAGAGTTGTGTTGATGTCCCAATATTTATGGACCTGAATGTATGTTTCAAACAAAAATGGGTATTTCATTTACTACAAGTTATCCCCTAACCAATGGGTAGGGGATAACTACCCAATCAGTGGGCGTATGACCATTGGGACCTCCAGGGAATCCTGGTCTCCTTCCTTAAAGCCTCATGCACACGACCATAGCAGGGTCCATGCCTGTATTGCAGCCACAATCCCGAAGTTATGGTGCGTGCACTACTTTTTTGTGGTGCGGACTATCAGAAGTGGATCATGGATCCCATTCAGGTGACTGAGTCCTTGTGCGCAGATGGTCGTGTGCATGAGGCCTAATGGATGGGCTGATTGTGCATGTGTAATGCCACTACATTAATTCTCTATGAGACTGCTGAAGATAGCCAAGTCACATAAAGAATGAATTGAGCAGCAGGATGCATGCTCAATCTGCCATTCCATAAAGGTGGGAAAACAGGACCCCTGCACTTGTGAACAGCAGGAGGTCCAGTGGTCAGACCCCCACAGATCAGATATCCCCTATCCACTGATAACTTCTAGCAACTGGAATACTCTTTTAAACTCACATTGCTTTTTCAGAAAGCTGCATGAAGCCCAAATGTAGGAGTTAAATTCACATATCTTTTTGCAATACATTTGCACACTTTTCAGTAACAAAATGATTCTGATGTCTGTGCCTCCCTGTGCAACCAACATCTCTCTCCTTGTCTCACTATCGATGAGCGAAGTTATGAAAAATTTGATTTGGCTGCTTTGCCGAATATCACAAAGAAATTCAAAGCGCATTCCTTTGTATGTAGCGGGCGCAATGATTGAAAATGGCAATTGCGCGCCCCCTATCATTGAACCCCTTAGATTCCGCATTCATCGCTTATCGCGGAATCTGAGATTAAAATTCAGGCCTTTCAGGGGCCAATCAGGTTAAAAAATAAATAAAAAAAACAATCCCCACTCATCCATTTAATCGCCATCTTGATTGAGGATGCGGCGCGAAAAAAACGAAACAGACGAACAGCCTTATGGACAGGTTTGTATGACGCTTTTTCTTGGAAGCAGAAGAGAGAAATGGTTGCGTGAATAGGCCCTTATACATGGGATTTTACAGAGGTTTCAGAGCAGTAATCAAAATGGAAGATTTGGTTTGAGACCTAATTCAGTTCTCAATGGAATATCTTGACTGTGACTCATCTGTGTAATGATTCAAGCTCTCAACACGCTTCATGAATTCTAGTGAAACTTAAGTCAGCGCACTCAAGAAATTATCATGAAACAGGGAGAGATGTAATCCTGACAAATATACTGTAATTAGACTGAATGCGTATTTGTGCACGTCGTTTAAAAATACATATTATTCCTATTATTGTCGCCTCTCTGCTTTCAGGAAAAAAAGAGTGATTACTGAATCCTATGCAGATATTCCCTACCCAATAGAACTCGAGACAAGATAATCTATGTAGGAGGGGAAGTTTTTATTTTTATTAACTCTCCTGTAGAGTTGAGCGAACACCTGGATGTTCGGGTTCGAGAAGTTCGGCCGAACATCCCGGAAATGTTCGGGTTCGGGATCCGAACCCGATCCGAACTTCGTCCCGAACCCGAACCCCATTGAAGTCAATGGGGACCCGAACTTTTCGGCACTAAAACGGCTGTAAAACAGCCCAGGAAAGGGCTAGAGGGCTGCAAAAGGCAGCAACATGTAGGTAAATCCCCTGCAAACAAATGTGGATAGGGAAATTAATTAAAATAAAAATTAAATAAATAAAAATTAACCAAAATCAATTGGAGAGAGGTTCCATAGCAGAGAATCTGGCTTCCCGTCACCCACCACTGGAACAGTCCATTCTCAGATATTTAGGCCCCGGCACCCAGGCAGAGGAGAGAGGTCCCGTAACAGAGAATCTGTCTTCATGTCAGCAGAGAATTAGTCTGCATGTCATAGCAGAGAATGAGGCTTCACGTCAGCCACCACTGCAACAGTCCATTGGCATATATTTAGGCCTAGCACACAGGCAGAGGAGAGAGGTCCCGTAACAGAGAATCTGGCTTCATGTCAGCAGAGAATCAGTCTGCATGTCATAGCAGAGAATGAGGCTTCACGTCAGCCACCACTGCAACAGTCCATTGGCATATATTTAGGCCCAGCACACACACAGGCAGAGGAGAGAGGTCCCGTAACAGAGAATCTGGCTTCATGTCAGCAGAGAATCAGTCTGCATGTCATAGCAGAGAATGAGGCTTCACGTCAGCCACCACTGCAACAGTCCATTGGCATATATTTAGGCCCAGCACACACACAGGCAGAGGAGAGAGGTCCCGTAACAGAGAATCTGTCTTCATGTCAGCAGAGAATTAGTCTGCATGTCATAGCAGAGAATGAGGCTTCACGTCACCCACCACTGCAACAGTCCATTGGCATATATTTAGGCCTAGCACACAGGCAGAGCAGAGAGGTCCCGTAACAGACAATCTGGCTTCATGACAGCAGAGAATCAGTCTGCATGTCATAGCAGAGAATGAGGCTTCACGTCACCCACCACTGCAACAGTCCATTGGCATATATTTAGGCCTAGCACACAGGCAGAGCAGAGAGGTCCCGTAACAGACAATCTGGCTTCATGTCAGCAGAGAATCAGTCTGCATGTCATAGCAGAGAATGAGGCTTCACGTCACCCACCACTGCAACAGTCCATTGGCATATATTTAGGCCTAGCACACAGGCAGAGCAGAGAGGTCCCGTAACAGACAATCTGGCTTCATGACAGCAGAGAATCAGTCTGCATGTCATAGCAGAGAATGAGGCTTCACGTCACCCACCACTGCAACAGTCCATTGGCATATATTTAGGCCTAGCACACAGGCAGAGCAGAGAGGTCCCGTAACAGACAATCTGGCTTCATGTCAGCAGAGAATCAGTCTGCATGTCATAGCAGAGAATGAGGCTTCACGTCACCCACCACTGCAACAGTCCATTGGCATATATTTAGGCCTAGCACACAGGCAGAGCAGAGAGGTCCCGTAACAGACGATCTGGCTTCATGTCAGCAGAGAATCAGTCTGCATGTCATAGCAGAGAATCAGGCTTCACGTCAGCCACCACTGCAACAGTCCATTGTCATAAATTTAGGCCCAGCACCCAGGCAGAGGAGAGAGGTCCCGTAACAGACAATCTGGCTTCATGTCAGCAGAGAATTAGTCTGCATGTCATAGCAGAGAATCAGGCTTCATGTCAGCCACCACTGCAACAGTCCATTGGCATATATTTAGGCCTAGCACACAGGCAGAGGAGAGGTTCATTCAACTTTGGGTAGCATCGCAATATAATGGTAAAATGAAAATAAAAATAGGATTGAATGAGGAAGTGCCCTGGAGTCCAATAATATATGGTTATGGGGAGGTAGTTAATGTCTAATCTGGACAAGGGACGGACAGGTCCTGTGGGATCCATGCCTGGTTCATTTTTATGAACGTCAGCTTGTCCACATTGGCTGTAGACAGGCGGCTGCGTTTGTCTGTAATGACGCCCCCTGCCGTGCTGAATACACGTTCAGACAAAACGCTGGCTGCCGGGCAGGCCAGCACCTCCAAGGCATAAAAGGCTAGCTCTGGCCACGTGGACAATTTAGAGACCCAGAAGTTGAATGGGGCCGAACCATCAGTCAGTACGTGGAGGGGTGTGCACACGTACTGTTCCACCATGTTAGTGAAATGTTGCCTCCTGCTAACACGTTGCGTATCAGGTGGTGGTGCAGTTAGCTGTGGCGTGTTGACAAAAGTTTTCCACATCTCTGCCATGCTAACCCTGCCCTCAGAGGAGCTGGCCGTGACACAGCTGCCTTGGCGACCTCTTGCTCCTCCTCTGCCTTGGCCTTGGGCTTCCACTTGTTCCCCTGTGACATTTGGGAATGCTCTCAGTAGCGCGTCTACCAACGTGCGCTTGTACTCGCGCATCTTCCTATCACGCTCCAGTGCAGGAAGTAAGGTGGGCACATTGTCTTTGTAGCGTGGATCCAGCAGGGTGGCAACCCAGTAGTCCGCACAGGTTAAAATGTGGGCAACTCTGCTGTCGTTGCGCAGGCACTGCAGCATGTAGTCGCTCATGTGTGCCAGGCTGCCCAGGGGTAAGGACAAGCTGTCCTCTGTGGGAGGCGTATCGTCATCGTCCTGCCTTTCCCCCCAGCCACGCACCAGTGATGGACCCGAGCTGCGTTGGGTGCCACCCCGCTGTGACCATGCTTCATCCTCATCCTCCTCCACCTCCTCCTCATCCTCGTCCTCCTCGTCCTCCAGTAGTGGGCCCTGGCTGGCCACATTTGTACCTGGCCTCTGCTGTTGCAAAAAACCTCCCTCTGAGTCACTTCGAAGAGACTGGCCTGAAAGTGCTAAAAATGACCCCTCTTCCTCATCCTCCTCCTCCTCCTCCTGGGCCACCTCCTGTTCCATCATCGCCCTAAGTGTTTTCTCAAGGAGACATAGAAGTGGTATTGTAACGCTGATAACGGTGTCATCGCCACTGGCCATGTTGGTGGAGTACTCGAAACAGCGCAACAGGGCACACAGGTCTCGCATGGAGGCCCAGTCATTGGTGGTGAAGTGGTGCTGTTCTGTAGTGCGACTGACCCGTGCGTGCTGCAGCTGAAACTCCACTATGGCCTGCTGCTGCTCGCACAGTCTGTCCAGCATGTGCAAGGTGGAGTTCCACCTGGTGGGCACGTCGCATATGAGGCGGTGAGCGGGAAGGCCGAAGTTACGCTGTAGCGCAGACAGGCGAGCAGCGGCAGGATGTGAACGCCGGAAGCGCGAACAGACGGCCCGCACTTTATGCAGCAGCTCTGACATGTCGGGGTAGTTGTGAATGAACTTCTGCACCACCAAATTCAGCACATGCGCCAAGCAAGGGATGTGCGTCAAATTGGCTAGTCCCAGAGCTGCAACGAGATTTCGCCCATTATCACACACCACCAGGCCGGGCTTGAGGCTCACCGGCAGCAACCACTCGTCGGTCTGTTGTTCAATACCCCGCCACAACTCCTGTGCGGTGTGGGGCCTGTCCCCCAAACATATGAGTTTCAGAATGGCCTGCTGACGTTTACCCCGGGCTGTGCTGAAGTTGGTGGTGAAGGTGTGTGGCTGACTGGATGAGCAGGTGGAAGAAGAGGAGGAGGAAGCCGAGAAGGAGGAGGTGGCAACAGGAGGCAAAGAATGTTGCCCTGCGATCCTTGGCGGCGGCAGGACGTGCGCCAAACAGCTCTCCGCCTGGGGCCCAGCTGCCACTACATTTACCCAGTGTGCAGTTAGGGAGATATAGCGTCCCTGGCCGTGCTTACTGGTCCACGTATCTGTGGTTAGGTGGACCTTGCTACAGATGGCGTTGCGCAGTGCACACTTGATTTTATCGGATACTTGGTTGTGCAGGGAAGGCACGGCTCTCTTGGAGAAGTAGTGCCGGCTGGGAACAACATACTGTGGGACAGCAAGCGACATGAGCTGTTTGAAGCTGTCTGTGTCCACCAGCCTAAATGACAGCATTTCATAGGCCAGTAGTTTAGAAATGCTGGCATTCAGGGCCAGGGATCGAGGGTGGCTAGGTGGGAATTTACGCTTTCTATCAAATGTTTGTGAGATGGAGAGCTGAACGCTGGCGTGTGACATGGTTGAGACGCTTGGTGACGGAGGTGGTGGTGGTGGTGTTGGTGGTACATCCCCTGTTTGCTGGGCGGCAGGTGCCAACGTTCCTCCAGAGGCGGAGGAAGAGGCCGAGGCGGCAGCAGCAGAATAGGCCGAGGCGGCAGCAGCAGAAGAGGTAGCAGGGGGAGCCTGAGTGACTTCCTTGGTTTTAAGGTGTTTACTCCACTGCAGTTCATGCTTTGCATGCAGGTGCCTGGTCATGCAGGTTGTGCTCAGGTTCAGAACGTTAATGCCTCGCTTCAGGCTCTGATGGCACAGCGTGCAAACCACTCGGGTCTTGTCGTCAGCACATTGTTTGAAGAAGTGCCATGCCAGGGAACTCCTTGAAGCTGCCTTTGGGGTGCTCGGTCCCAGATGGCGGCGGTCAGTAGCAGGCGGAGTCTCTTGGCGGCGGGTGTTCTGCTTTTGCCCACTGCTCCCTCTTTTGCTACGCTGTTGGCTCGGTCTCACCACTGCCTCTTCCTCCGAACTGTGAAAGTCAGTGGCACGACCTTCATTCCATGTGGGGTCTAGGACCTCATCGTCCCCTGCATCGTCTTCCACCCAGTCTTGATCCCTGACCTCCTGTTCAGTCTGCACACTGCAGAAAGACGCAGCAGTTGGCACCTGTGTTTCGTCATCATCAGAGACATGCTGAGGTGGTATTCCCATGTCCTCATCATCAGGAAACATAAGTGGTTGTGCGTCAGTGCATTCTATGTCTTTCACCGCTGGGGAAGGGCTAGGTGGATGCCCTTGGGAAACCCTGCCAGCGGAGTCTTCAAACAGCATAAGAGACTGCTGCATAACTTGAGGCTGAGACAGTTTCCCTGGTATGCATGGGGGTGATGTGACAGACTGATGGGGTTGGTTTTCAGGCGCCATCTGTGCGCTTTCTGCAGAAGACTGGGTGGGAGATAATGTGAACGTGCTGGATCCACTGTCGGCCACCCAATTGACTAATGCCTGTACCTGCTCAGGCCTTACCATCCTTAGAACGGCATTGGGCCCCACCATATATCGCTGTAAATTCTGGCGGCTACTGGGACCTGAGGTAGTTGGTACACTAGGACGTGTGGATGTGGCAGAACGGCCACGTCCTCTCCCAGCACCAGAGGGTCCACTAACACCACCACGACCATGTCCACGTCCGCGTCCCTTACTAGATGTTTTTCTCATTGTTATGGTTCACCACAACAACAAATATATTATTTGGCCCAATGTATTGTATTCAAATTCAGCGGGATATAAATTTGAGGCCTAGTATTTAGGCGCTGGGTGACCGGTATGGATTTAGTGACAGAATTAGACTTGGAAATGCACAGAAGCGTGTGTGTGAAGTTATTCTGAATGACCCAATGTGCACCTTGAATATTATATACCCTTTTTGGGATAGATTTCAAATAGCTCTGATATAGCAGGAACCACTAAATTATGAAATTGCTAAATTGGGAATTGTACTTCAACCCAGAACAAAAAATGTGCTTTGACGGGCACTAAATAACTTTCCCAGCTACAACAGTACAGCGGTAACGAGAGATTTAGAGGGATTTAAATTTGAGGCCTAGTATTTAGGCGCTGGGTGACAGGTATGGGTTTAGTGACAGAATTAGACTTGGAAATACACAGTAGCGGGTGTGTGTGAAGTTATTCTGAATGACCCAATGTGCACCTTCAATATTATATACCCTTTTTGGGATAGATTTCAAATAGCTCTGATATAGCAGGAACCACTAAATTATGAAATTGCTAAATTGGGAATTGTACTTCAACCCAGAACAAAAAATGTGCTTTGACGGACACTAAATATCTTGCCCAGCAACAACAGTACAGCGGTGGGTAACGAGAGATTTAGAGGGATTTAAATTTGAGGCCTAGTATTTAGGCGCTGGGTCACCGGTATGGATTTAGTGACAGAATTAGACTTGGAAATGCACAGAAGCGTGTGTGTGAAGTTATTCTGAATGACCCTATGTGCACCTTCAATATTATATACCCTTTTAGGGATAGATTTCAAATAGCTCTGATATAGCAGAAACCACTAAATTATGAAATTGCTAAATTGGGAATTGTACTTCAACCCAGAACAAAAAATGTGCTTTGACGGACACTAAATATCTTGCCCAGCAACAACAGTACAGCGGTGGGTAACGAGAGATTTAGAGGGATTTAAATTTGAGGCCTAGTATTTAGGCGCTGGGTGACAGGTATGGGTTTAGTGACAGAATTAGACTTGGAAATACACAGTAGCGGGTGTGTGTGAAGTTATTCTGAATGACCCAATGTGCACCTTCAATATTATATACCCTTTTTGGGATAGATTTCAAATAGCTCTGATATAGCAGGAACCACTAAATTATGAAATTGCTAAATTGGGAATTGTATTTCAACCCAGAACAAGAAATGTGCTTGAACGGACACTAAATAACTCGCCCAGCTACAGCACTAGGGACAGATTTAGCTGGATATAAATTTGAGGCCTAGTATTTAGGCGCTGGGTGACCGGTATGGATTTAGTGACAGAATTAGACTGGGATATGGCCAAAAAATGAACAGACTATTGCTGGTTAAATGCACTTGGTGTGACAGCTTCACCCTGATGTAGGCTTTAGCCAAAAAACAACCACACCATTGAGGGTTAAATGCACTTGGTGACAGGCGCAGCTTGCCCCTGATTTTGTATATGGCCAAAAAATGAACAGACTATTGCTGGTTAAATGCACTTGGTGTGACAGCTTCACCCTGATGTAGGCTTTAGCCAAAAAACAACCACACCATTGAGGGTTAAATGCACTTGGTGACAGGCGCAGCTTGCCCCTGATTTTGTATATGGCCAAAAAATGAACAGACTATTGCTGGTTAAATGCACTTGGTGTGACAGCTTCACCCTGATGTAGGCTTTAGCCAAAAAACAACCACACCATTGAGGGTTAAATGCACTTGGTGACAGGCGCAGCTTGCCCCTGATTTTGTATATGGCCAAAAAATGAACAGACTATTGCTGGTTAAATGCACTTGGTGTGACAGCTTCACCCTGATGTAGGCTTTAGCCAAAAAACAACCACACCATTGAGGGTTAAATGCACTTGGTCGCAGCTTGTGCTGGCGCACCACAAGACACAAAATGGCCGCCGATCACCCCAGAAAAATGAGACTGACAAACGGTCTGTGCAGCCTAAAAACAGTGAGCAATTGAGGATCAGCAGCTCAATGATCCACAGCTGCAGATCGATCAGTTAATCAAGTCCTTTGGAGGAGTTAATCTGCCTAATCTCGCCCTACTGTCGCAGCCGCAACCTCTCCCTACGCTAATCAGAGCAGAGTGACGGGCGGCGCTATGTGACTCCAGCTTAAATAGAGGCTGGGTCACATGGTGCTCTGGCCAATCACAGCCATGCCAATAGTAGGCATGGCTGTGATGGCCTCTTGGGGCAAGTAGTATGACGCTTGTTGATTGGCTGCTTTGCAGCCTTTCAAAAAGCGCCAAGAAAGCGTCACAAAAGCGCGAAGAAAGCGACGAACACCGAACCCGAACCCGGACTTTTACGAAAATGTCCGGGTTCGGGTCCGTGTCACGGACACCCCAAAATTCGGTACGAACCCGAACTATACAGTTCGAGTTCGCTCATCCCTACTCTCCTGGGACCATTTCTAGTAAAATCTTGATACGTCTTCATTTTCCTATCCAAAGCATAAAAATAAAATAACATTTTGACCCAGGTCAATGCAGGGTTTGGAAATAAAAGAATGAACTACAGGATTAACGCTATCCAGCATTTTTTCCTTACTTGTAGGCAAATAAGATAAGTGCAAATATAGCGCGTTTCTGAGACTTGCTACTTGTTCCTATACACAGGAGATGTCGATGAGAATATGGGATTAGGTTTCTGATTCCAGATTTTCTACAGGACGGACATGATGAAGGAGTTGCCTGGTCACAATATATATATATTTTTTTTTAAATATCCTATTAGGCCACTCCATGCTAATAGACAGGCAGAGTACAGCTACAAGAGAGAGACCTTTTTTTATGATTGTAGGCAATCCCTTTAAAATGTGACTATTGTTAAAATAAGAAACATCACCTTTGTGTAACATATTAGTGGCGGTATCTTAGTTTGAGGCTATTTAGCTGCTACAGGACCAGTTGTATGAATTCTGGATTACACAACCAATTGTACAATATAAGTTCAGAAGGTGCACCAGATGTTCATAAAGACAATGATCCTAAACCAAACTGGTGGCCCTCAAGCCCATGATGTGAGGCCATTGATGCAGGGGAAGATACAGTATCTTCATAGGTTGCAACTGTTTTCCCACGATAATGATACAGTAGAAGCATCATGTGCCATCTTTTCTATTTTACCACAACTTTGTAAGGCATATATATGTCGCGGCTGAGGATGGGGAAAACCCTCAGCCGTGCAATGCCAGAAGATGTTAGTGGCTGCACGGCCAGGACGACAGAATTAGGGAGCAGGTCACCTCCTATCGCGTTCCTAATCTGACCCTGACTCCTAACCATATGAGCCAACCCTGATGGTGGGAGGGCTCATACACCGGAACCTATAATCCCTGCTAGCCCTCAGGACTGCCCTGGAACAAGGAGCAGGGTAAGACGACCTGTTCCTCCTAGGCACGGAGGAACAGGAGTCTCTCTGGCCAAGCTGCAAGGAAAAGGGGAACACAAACAGACATATGGATATGGCAGGTGAACTACACTAGTTCTCAAAGAAAAAATATGGGGGATTCAGCCCGCACAACCCTATGCAGGTGCAGATTGCTATGGCGAAATACAGATACAAACGCAAAAACACAAATGCAATCGCACTCTGCAACCAGCACTCTGCCCTGCCTTTATGCTGGATGTTGAATAAGGCATTGGTGTACATTTTGGCCAAAGCGTAATAAGCCACTCACCACGTCAAGGTCGCCTTCATGAGTGGTCCCTAACACTAGTTCCTACCTGTTATGGGCCATGACAGCCACACAAAGTCCAGGGAGCACAGGCACAGCATGCACGCCAAGCACACTCCGCTTTTAACCCCGTCCAGTGCCATTACAGCTTTCATCGGATCCAGGGATGCAAGTACCGACATGCATGCTGAGCCCACTATATACTTCTCCTGGAGCCAAATGGCCACTGGTAGGCGCCACATAAGCAGACTCAGTTTTACACTGACTTCAAAACCAGCCTCCAGGGCATACTAACTGGTCAGGTGTGCATGACTGCTTGGAGATCGCCACGCCTACAATATATACTACAAAGAAAAAATATGGGGGATTCAGCCCGCACAACCCTATGCGGGTGCAGATTGCTATGGCGAAATACAGATACAAACGCAAAAACACAAATGCAATCACACTCTGTAACTAGCACTCTGCCCTGCCTTTATGCTGGATGTTGAATAATGCATTGGTGTACATTTTGGCCAAAGCGTAATAAGCCACTCACCACGTCAAGGTCGCCTTCATGAGTGGTCCCTAACACTAGTTCCTACCTGTTATGGGCCATGACAGCCACACAAAAGTTCTCAACCTACTTGCCACAGCCTTGCTGACTGGATCCCGTGCACACAAGCTGATGTCCACACCAAACATAAATGGACACAGCACACACACATATACACACAGGAACCCAGATCCATAGCTGCATAAAACATAGAAAGAAAAGCAACATCAACTAAACATCACATATAACATTTATGACCACAAGGGGGACCCTCACTGGCAGAAGGTAAAAGACCAGGAGGATGACTCCAGCAACATGCCTGTCTCTTGTTATGTGCTGAATGTCCAGCCCTTGAGCACCATTGCTGTAAACAATGAAATCCATAATCCAATGACTGGCTGAAGAAAATGAAAATTTGCAAGTGGAACCTGCATTCCCTCAATTTAATGGAGGCCATTATAGCACCAGAGGAGGTAGTATTTAGTGCAGGTTCCTGTCCTAAAGAGATCACCTTGCTGGTGGCAGACAGGCACAAATAATTTTGTACACAGTGTATTTGTCAAGACTCTCTTATTTATAGCCTAGCATTAGCACTAGTACGTTTTCTATAGTGAGTATGGCACAATTGTATTTACTTTGTTGTTTGTGGTTGCAGAGTGCTGTTGCATTGTTTGTTTTTGCTTTTGGTCTTTCAGCCATAGTGACGTGCACCTGTTGTCACCGCCAGTTCTGTGAGAAGGTCTGGCAGACGTTCTTCTCTACCTCTTGTATGGCGTTCTTTGTTTTAGTTTCACTTTGTCATCTCCTTTCCTTCTTCCAGGTGTCACCTATTTAGACTAATTGTCTCCCTTTATATTCCCTCCCATACTGCCTCACTTTGCGGTTTATACTACTTCCTGGATGAGGTGTTCACTGCTGGAGGCTGCTGCTGCTGTTTGCTAAGATAAGTATTTTTCTTTATTTGTGTTTCCTTGCTGGCTTGATTCTAGGTGACCCTGACTCTGTCCATATTAAGTGCAGGGAGCCGGTGGTCATGTCCCCTCACTATTATAGGATCTTCAGATGTCACACAGTCTTAGGTACGTGGGCATGCAATCGTCTACCATTCAGACCCTTGCATGGGCATAGCAGTCAGGGAGAGCTCTTAGGGTTTTATAGGGCTCATCCATATGATCCTTAGTTTGGGATCAAGCCAGTCGGATGTTTATTTATAAGTTCCAGCTATCTGCAACATCATCCGTGACACCTGTGCACTTGGATGTGCTGGCTAACCCCCCTTTCTTTCTTTGCTATGTAAATTTGCTCTTGGGGGAAGGACAAGTCCATGCAAATGACTTGATTTATAATTTCCTAAACCACAGGTGCATGGGCTATTACTCAACTCTGATATCTGCACTGTCACTGTAGTCAGTCCATCTCCTCGGTGTCCATCACATGACCAGGACAAATTATTATCGATTGGAATTGATCACTGAAGCTTCCTATTGAACAACAGCAAGCCGATATATTGAATTAATGCAGAATGTATGTTGGAAAATTGTATAAATTCTCATTATACAAGAAATACATTTTTTTGATAAAATCCAAATACCCCCTTAATTCCATATGTGTAAGATATCCTCCACCGTATATGTTTTTTATGGGAACCCTCTCCTTTAGTACACTAAATGATGGGTTGACTTATGAAGGCTTCATTTATTCTTACATAACAAGGACTTTCATTCATCTGAATTGCCACAGCTTCTCTTGCGGAGGCTGCTGAAGAAGAAACGCCGGGATGGCAGCAGCTTTCCTTGCCAAATCACCTATGGGGTTCACTAGCTGATCACTATGGGGTTCTTATTATACTATCTCTTCCTGATCCATTGCTCCTGGGCTTTCTTCATTGGACTTCCAGTTCCCCATCTGTCAATTTCTGCATGGACAGGGTCACAGGAAACGCTGTAGCCAATGAATCACCTCAACGGTGATGTTTCAGGCAGCGCGCGACTCAGTTGTGACATGGAGACACGTTACCGATGAGCCCTGTCATCTGTGCCAGTGACCCCAATTGTGTGGAAGTTGACATATGGAGACAGGAAAGCCAGTGAAGGGAGCTACACAGTGGCAAGGAGCAGGAAAGTATTGGGGTTGGGAAGGAATTTGTCACGAGGGTGTCAAGAGCCACGTCTGACTCCGTTCTACCCGGGGTCAGGAAGTCGCAGCGGGTGGCTGCGCGCTCTATGTCTAAAGATCACGCTGTTTCTTAATGATAGTTTTTTGTGTTTGCCTTGCAATCCTTTTTGTCTCACTCAGGGATCCGTAGCTTCTTCTCCTCAGCTGTTTCTTGTCTGTCACTCCCAACCTCCTTATATTCTCCTCTCCCACTTCTCTGGCTGCCAGATATAGAGCTTCCTGCCTGGACTTCTATACTGACCCACTGGAGCTGTGAGCCCTGGTTGTTGTTCCAGAGTGTTACCCTCCGGATCCCTGTTGGGATTTTGTTGTCCACTGTGGTCGCCCACCTGGGATTATATGTTTTGTCTGTATTGTCTGTCCTCTCCTTGGTGTTTTCCTTTAGTATTAGTGGTGTGGACTAGTGCTCCCACCACCCTATTCACTATCTAGGGCTCATCTCAGGGAAAGCCAGGGTTTTAGGCAAGTGATCGGCGTACGGGTGAGGAACCCGTCTAGGGACGTCAGGGCAGTCAGGTGCCAGCCTCAAGGTGAGTTAGGGGGTCACCACCTTTCCCTCTCCCTCGGACAGGGCCTTCCCTTTGCCCATCCTTTGTGTCACATATGTGATTGGCACGCCGGTCATGACATTATATCTGGCCATTATTTTTTGTAGGTAGAAAAAAATATATATATTTTTCTTTTCTCTCTCTCTCTTTCTGCCTATTTAGAATCCAGTATAGATCCTATTGCTGCTTTGGCAAAACAACTTCAAGGCCTGTCTTTGGAGGCAGGATTGGTGATAGGATTGAAGGCGTCGGTCCTCCAGCAACAGCAGCAATTGCAGCAGACCGCAAGCCCAGCGGTTGCTATGGGTAACCAGGTTGCTGCGGAACCCAAGGTTGTTCTTCCTGACAGATTTTCTGGGGGAAGGGACAAATTTGTGACGTTTCGGGAGGCCTGTAAGTTATATTTTAAGCTGCGCCCTTACTCCTCTGGTAATGAAGAACAGCTGGTGGGGATTGTTATTTCCCTGCTTCAGGGGGACCCGCAATCCTGGGCGTTCTCTTTACCCACTGATTCCCAGGCTCTCCGGTCTGTGGATGTATTTTTTGGGGCCTTGGGTCTCATATATGATGACCCTGACCGAGTTGCCCTGGCTGAGTCGAAGTTACGGAGACTCCTACAGGGAGATTGGCCAGCAGAGGAATATTGCTCAGAGTTCCGTAGGTGGGCTACGGATACTCAGTGGCTCTTGGCTCTCAGGAGTCAGTTCTGTTCTGGGTTATCCGAAAGGGTTAAGGGTGCGCTTGCCCTGTATGAGACCCCCTCCGTTGATGCTGTTATGTCCCTCTCTATCAGACGTCTTAGGGAGAGATTGAAAATTCCTGAGCAATTGGTAACCCCTCCCAAGCAGCAGTTAGTCTGTACGGACCTAGAAAAGCCTATGCAGCTAGGAGGAACTACTCGTCAGGTCCGTCCTCCTGAGGCTCGCCGTAGGCGTGGGGCTTGTTTTTTCTGTGGGGGGAGGGGTTATTTCATTAATGTCTGTCCTTCCTTTCTCAAAAACAAAAGACCGTCGGAACTACTAACCCCAGGCTGTGTGGAGTATGTCAGCCGGGGGGTATACATTTCCTCCATACAAACATCTCAATTTGTGTTGCCAGCGGTTATTGTTTTTGGTGCTAAGACGGAGACCATTTCTTTCTTTCTAGACAGTGGAGCAGGGGTAAATTTGATAGATGCCCATTTTGCCCGCACTATGGGTTTGTCTCTCTGTACGCTACAGAGACCTATTCCCATATTCGCTATTGATTCTGCTCCTCTGTCTCAGAGAAACCTCACTCACATTGTCCATAACTTACACCTTCGGGTAGGGGACCACCATAATGAGTGTCTTTCATGTGACGTTCTGGAGGGCCTTCCCTCTCCTGTGGTATTGGGTCTTCCCGGGTTAGTAGCGCACAATCCAGTGGTAGATTGGCAGGCCAGGGAGATATTGGAGTGGAGTGAGCATTGCAGAGAAAATTGCTTAAATAGCAATTGCTTAGTTGCCTCCATAGCTACCCTACCTACATTTGTTTCGGACTTTGAGGACGTTTTTTCTGAAAAGGGTTGTCAGAAGTTACCACCTCACCGTCCTTATGATTGCCCGGTTAACCTGATTCCCGGTGCAAAATTACCCAAGACCAGGTTATATAATCTTTCGGGTCCCGAGAGACAAGCCATGAAAGATTATATCTCCGAGAGTCTGGCTAAGGGACACATCAGACCCTCTTCTTCATCAGTGGCTGCAGGGTTTTTCTTTGTTAAAAAGAAAGATGGGGGCCTGCGTCCTTGCTTAGATTTCCACGAACTAAACCGGGTAACCATCCGAGACCCATACCCTCTTTCTCTCATTCCTGACCTGTTTAATCAGATTGCGGGTGCTAGGTGGTTCTCCAAACTTGATCTTAGGGGGGCCTACAATCTGATTCGTATCAAGGAAGGGGATGAGTGGAAGACAGCTTTTAACACCCCTGAGGGGCATTATGAAAATCTAGTCATGCCTTTCGGTCTGACCAATGCTCCTGCTGTCTTCCAACATTTCGTTAATGATATTTTTAGTTATCTTATCGGCAGGTTTGTAGTGATATACCTAGATGATATCTTAATTTATTTGGCTGATCTGAAAACACATGAAGTACATGTCAGACAGGTACTGCAGGTCCTACGGACGAATAAATTATATGCGAAAATTGAAAAGTGTGTCTTCGCCGTTCAGGAAATACAGTTCCTGGGATATCTATTATCTGCTTCAGGTTTCCGTATGGATCCTAGGAAGGTCCAGGCAATTTTAGATTGGGATCTTCCTGAGAACCTTAAAGCACTGCAACGGTTCTTGGGGTTCACAAATTTCTATAGGAAGTTCATTAAAAATTATTCGGTTATTGTCAAACCCCTTACTGACATGACTAGGAAGGGGACTGATTTTTCGAAATGGTCTGACGCTGCTAAAATTGCTTTTTCCTCCCTAAAAGAGAGGTTTACCTCGGCACCTGTTCTAATTCAACCTGATGTCTCCCAGCATTTTATTGTTGAAGTAGATGCGTCAGAGGTGGGAGTGGGGGCTGTATTGTCTCAGGGTCCGTCTCCTGGCAAATGGCGTCCTTGCGCTTTCTTTTCCAAAAAATTATCTGCAGCTGAGAAGAACTATGATATTGGAAATAGGGAACTATTAGCTATTAAACTAGCGTTTGAAGAATGGCGTCACTTCTTAGAGGGGGCAATCCACCCCGTCACGGTGATTACGGATCACAAAAACCTTCTGTACCTAGAATCGGCTAAGCGTCTCACCCCTAGACAAGCTAGGTGGTCGTTATTCTTTACCAGATTTTACTTTTTCATCACCTATCGTCCTGGACCAAAAAATACCAAGGCAGACGCATTATCTCGTAGTTTCCCTGGAGGGGGTAATGTGAGTGATCCGGTACCCATTTTACAAAGAGGAGTGGTTGTCTCTGCTGTACACTCTGTTCTGAAGGGGAAGGTGTTAGAGGCCCAGGGGGACGCCCCGGCCTCTTGCCCCTCAGAGAAATTTTTTGTACCGTTAAACCTGCGTCTCAAATTATTAAAGGAACATCATAATTCGGCACTTGCTGGGCACCCGGGTAGTTAAGCAACCTATTGTCTCATCGTTTTTGGTGGCCAAGGTTGTGTCAGGATGTAATGGATTTTGTGCCTACCTGTTCTACTTGTGCACGCGCGAAAGTCTCTCATACACGTCCAGCAGGGTCTTTATTGCCACTTGTCATTCCCAATAGGCCTTGGACACATCTATCAATGGATTTCATCACTGACTTACCTTTGTCTGCAGGTAAAACAGTTATCTTGGTAGTAGTAGACAGGTTTGGCAAAATGGTACACTTTATTGCATTACCCGCACTACCTAATGCTAAGACTCTTGCTCAGGTGTTTATCAGTGAAATCGTGAAGCTTCACGGGGTCCCTTCCGATGTGGTTTCGGATCGGGGAACCCAGTTTATTTCAAAGTTTTGGAAAGCTTTTTGTTCCCGTTTGGGGGTACACTTGTCCTTTTCCTCAGCTTTCCATCCTCAGTCAAATGGACAGACTGAGCGTACCAACCAAAACCTTGAGACATATCTAAGGTGTTTTGTGTCTGAAAACCAAGAGGTGTGGTCATCATATTTACCGTTAGCTGAGTTTGTTATAAATAATCGCCGTCAGGAATCCACTGGCAAGTCACCTTTTCTCGGTACATATGGTTTTCATCCCCAATTTTGTACTTTTAAAGAAGGGGGGTCATCAGGGGTTCCCGAAGAGGAGTGGTTTTCGTCATCTCTTTCATCTGTATGGCAGAAGGTGCAAGCTAACTTGAGAAATATGGGAGGTAAATACAAATGCATGGCTGATAAGAGACGGTCGCCAGGTCCGGACCTAAAAAAAGGTGGCTACCTCAGACTTTTAAAATCCATAACGTCATCCATAAGTCGTTACTCAAAAAATATGTTCCACCTCTAGAACCATCACCGCTACAACCTCCTCCTGTTATTGTTGATGGTAATCTGGAGTTTCAAATTTCCAAAATTGTTGATTCTCGTCTGGTCCACCGCTCTCTTCAATATCTGGTGCATTGGAGGGGTTACAGTCCCGAGGAAAGAATGTGGGTTCCAGCGTCAGAGGTAAACGCCAACAGGTTAGTTCAGGCTTTCCATGCCTCTCATCCTGAGAGACCTGGTCCTGAGTGTCCGGAGGCCCCTCGTGGAAAGGGGGGTACTGTCCCGAGGGTGTCAAGAGCCACGTCTGACTCCGTTATACCCGGGGTCAGGAAGTCGCAGCACGTGGCTGCGCGCTCTATGTCTAAAGATCACGCTGTTTCTTAATGATAGTTTTTTGTGTTTGCCTTGCAATCCTTTTTGTCTCACTCAGGGATCCGTAGCTTCTTCTCCTCAGCTGTTTCTTGTCTGTCACTCCCAACCTCCTTATATTCTCCTCTCTCACTTCTCTGGTTGCCAGATATAGAGCTTCCTGCCTGGACTTCTATACTGACCCACTGGAGCTGTGAGCCCTGGTTGTTGTTCCAGAGTGTTACCCTCCGGATCCCTGTTGGGCTTTTGTTGTCCACTGTGGTCGCCCACCTGGGATTATATGTTTTGTCTGTATTGTCTGTCCTCTCCTTGGTGTTTTCCTTTAGTGTTAGTGGTGCGGACTAGTGCTCCCACCGCCCTATTCACTACCTAGGGCTCATCTCAGGGAAAGCCAGGGTTTTAGGCACGTGATCGGCGTACGGGTGAGGAACCCGTCTAGGGACGTCAGGGCAGTCAGGTTCCAGCCTCAAGGTGAGTTAGGGGTCCCCACCTTTCCCTCTCCCTTGGACAGGGCCTTCCCTTTTCCCTCCCTTTGTGTCACGTATGTGATTGGCACGCCGGTCATGACAGAATTTTTCCCTTAAAATTAGGAAAATTGGCCTTTCCCTAATAAAGGTTTTTTGCCTTCCTCTGGATCAACTTTGCAGGATAACAGGCTGAACTAGATGGTCCTATGTCTTTTTTCCATCTTACAAACTATGGGGTCATCTATTAAGCCCAGCGTTTTGTACGCTGGTCTTAATATCCTCTATAGCTGGCGGGGTATCTGCAGAAATTATGAAGAGGCGCCAGTTATGAAGAGGTATGATATTTAATTTCATCTTGGGACACTGACAACAGAATAAAATCAAGGTTCACTGTTTAGGCCCCATTCACACGTCCGTCGTGTGTTTTGCGGATCTGCACTAATAGAATATGCCTATTCTTGTCCGGAATTGCGGACAAGAATAGGACATGTTCTTTTTTTTTTCGGGAACGGAATTGCAGACCCGGAAGTGCGGGTCCGCAATTCTGTATCCGGGCAGCACATCGTGCGGCCCCATAGAAATGAATAGGTCCGCAATTCCGTTCCGCAAAATGCGGAATGAAATTGCGGATGTGTGAATGGGGCTTAGTCGTGTGCTATGAGCATTGCCGTTTGAAACGCATAAGAAGTATTGATTTTTTCCTGTTATCCATGTCCGAAGGTGAAATGAAGTTTCAAGATTACATATACCTTATCTATCTAAATATACGAATATTAGTTGCTTATTACATATAGTATATTCATTACCAGCTTTTTACAGATAGCTTCCGTTTCACTTGGTAGCATATTGCATGTATTACTTTCCTGGCAGCCATTCTAGCACATGAAAAACATTTCACAATATTTGGACGTCAGCACACAAGTTTTATGGCATTTTTCTAACATGAGCATCTGTTAAATCTATTTCAATATCTTATGTATCTCATTTATTGATTTTTATGCTGCTACAGTTTTAATTCTATATATGTCCTCAGCTGTAGAATGTACCGTTATTACTCGTGTTACAGATCGAAACTTGCTTTTCAATTTCTATGGGTACTTTGTTGTGAAGATCATATTATTTCTGCTGCTTTATGTAATACAGACAAGTAATCCTGGACAGGCGCCGAGCTGTTGAACGTGAAATGTAAAGCAATTTTCTAATGACTTACAGTATATAAGGTATACTATTCTATTTTGTGTCTGACTTTATCACCCACCAATTAATGGGATAAAGTACATGCTGTGTTGACACATTTTATAAATATTCGGTAAAAATCAAGAATTATTATTTTAGGATTTTTAATTTTGATTTTAACTACTAAAAGACAATATTAGACCAGGAATTTATTTTTTATACATTCTAAATCATAATCATGTGATTAACTTTTGCACATACAATATAGCCACTAGAGGGAGCACTATCAATATATAAATGTACCTAAGGGCCCTTTCACACTTGCGTTGTCCGGATCCGGCGTGTACTCCACTTGCCGGAATTACACGCCGGATCCGGAAAAACGCAAGTGTACTGAAAGCATTTGAAGACGGAGCCGTCTTCAAAATGCGTTCAGTGTTACTATGGCACCCAGGACGCTATTAAAGTCCTGGTTGCCATAGTAGGAGCGGGGAGCGTGGGAGCGGTATACTTACCGTCCGTGTGGCTCCCGGGGCGCTCCAGAATGACGGCAGAGCGCCCCGTGCGCATGGATGACGTGTTCCATGTGATCACGTGATCCATGTGCTTGGGGCGCCCTGACGTCACTCTGGAGCGCCTGGGGAGCCGCACGGACGGTAAGTATGCTGCTCCCCCGCTCCCCGCTACACTTTACCATGGCTTCCAGGACTTTAGCGTCCTTGCAGCCATGGTAACCATTCAGAAAAAGCTAAACGTCGGGTCCGGCAATGCGCCGAAACGACGTTTAGCTTAAGGCCGGATCCGGATCAATGCCTTTCAATGGGCATTAATTCCGGATCCGGCCTTGCGGCAAGTCTTCAGGATTTTTGGCCGGAGCAAAAAGCGCAGCATGCTGCGGTATTTTCTCCGGCCAAAAAACGTTCCGTTCCGGAACTGAAGACATCCTGATGCATCCTGAACGGATTTCTCTCTATTCAGAATGCATTAGGATAAAACTGATCAGGATTCTTCCGGCATAGAGCCCCGACGACGGAACTCTATGCCGGATCCGGACAACGCAAGTGTGAAAGGACCCTAAGACAGGCACTCTACATCTGAAACCATTCAGAGGGAATATGTCCTAAATGAATAATATTTCCCCACTACATTCATAATAAATAAAACACAATTAAAACATCAATGGTTAAAGTACATATAAGATGCTCGAATAAGTATAACAACAGTTCACCCTCTTGTTGGTTTGGCAATGGAGCTCTGTCAAGTTGACTCGCCACTTCCAATAGCAATTAGCTATAAATAGCTAGGGCAAACACTCTGCATTTGAAACCAACCAATGAGGGTATCTCTTTCTAAAGACATTTATTATGACACAATTTCATTAACAATTTGCATAAAATCTCTTCAGAGAAAATATATTAAAAAACATAAAAATAGAAAATGGAGGAAAAATGAAAAATAAATAAAAATACCACATTCAATGGCAATATCACACTATTGGTTGTGTGTGCAAAAGATCTACTGATCATTTATTGAGCAGCAGAAATTCATACAGCAGCCGTCTATTATGTATGTGATTAGTTTCTATTGCGCATACAGCCACAGTTGCATCCCATGGCGAATATCACATTTGCATATTGCTACGGTAGGATATAGATAGTAGCTTTTCTTCTTTCTATTTTTTCATACAAGCAAACGAAGATTCTGTTTTTAAGTAGTGTAGTGGGATTCTGTTTTTAAACATGAACAGTCCACACTACTTGCACTTAGTAAGGCTATTAATATAATGAGTCTATTGGTTTGTTCAATGCAGCAAAAATAGTAAAGCGATACATTAAAATGTTCCTTATTTATATTGTTTCAACCTTACGTTTATAGTTCCATTTGGCCTGTATTAGCGCTAATTATTTATATGGATATGTCTCCAACAGTGGTCGGTGAATGGATACTCACTGTTAGCAGCTGATGTATGCCCCCCGTGGTATCTCACGTGGTAATTTACAAACTCACCTCCGCCTTTGTGTTTCTGTGTTGAGTTTGGGTCATGTTACCTTACTCACGGTGTGTTTTTTTTTTACAGGCTCTGTAGCTGATGTGGTGCTTGGTAGCTGATTAGTGATGAGCGAGCACCAAAGTATTCGGGTGTTCGGCCCAAACACATTGCTATAGTCGTGTGCTCGGCCGAGCACCCGAGTATAATGGAAGTCAATGGGAGACAACCAGGCAACCCCTGCTCGGAAGAGCAGAGGGTGTCTGGTTCATAAAAAAAGGTTAGAAATTGATGGAAACCCAATCAAAATGGTTTGGAAACTGCATTAAGAGGATAGCTGTATGCGTCTTATACTCCTATTATGTACGACATACAATAGACAACCACACAAAGGCTATATGCCAAAAGCCAGGTATGTACAAGCCATCCATCTATGTCAGCTAATGGCATATAGCCTTTGTGTGGTTGTCTATTGTATGTCGTACATAATAGGAGTCTAAGACGCATCCAGCTATCCTCCTAATGCTGTTGCCAAACCATTTTGATGGGGTTTCCATCAATTTCTAACCTTTTTTTATGACCAGATACCCTCTTATCTTCCGAGCAGGGGGTGCCTGGGGTTCTCCAATTGACTTCCATTGTATTAAATTGTATTCAAGCACCCGAATCTGCTGAGCATAGCGATGCTCAAGCCGAACAGCAGCTCGGCCGAGCATGTTCGCTCATCACTATAGCTGATGCAGTTTTTGGCATCCCATTTGTCTCACCACGCCAACCTCAAGCTGCCCAGTTCTTTTTAAAATGAGGACGTTATCTGTGGAGTGATTCACGACTCTTTTGATGAAAGAGTATATTCTTTACATATCCATAGATATTAAGTAAGTGAGTTCATTAGCTCAAGTCAAAATAATAGAGTAAAATAGTCGCAAATTTTTGCACAATCGTTAAAACTGCGCAAAAATGCAACTTTTATCGGCTCTGCGCTATGCTTGCCAGTTTTCTGAAAGTGGTCGTGTTTTCTTATGTAAATGAATCTCTAGACAGATTTACTATTGTGACAATTTAAAAGGTCGCAACAAATTGCACAAGGACCATGCTTATTATGTTGGAAGACCCAGCCACGACCCAACTTCAATGCTCTGACTGAGGGAAGGAGGTTGTTGCTCAAAATCTCACAATAAATGGCCCCATTCATCCTCTTCTAATACAGTGCAGTCGTTCTGTCCCCTTCACAGGAAAAAAAAAGCACCCCCAAAGCATGATGTTACCACCCCCATGCTCCACAGTAGGGATGGTGTTCTTGGGATGCAACTCATCCTTCTTTTTCCTCCAAACACGACGAGTGAAGTTTAGACAAAAAAGTTTTGCTTTGGTCCACATGACTTTCTCCCATGCCTCCTCTGGATCAACCAGATGGTCATTGGCAAACTTCAGACAGGCCTGGAAATGTGATGACTTGAGTAGGGGAACCTTCCGTGCAATGCATGATTTGAAACCATGACGGTGTAGTGTTCTATCGATAGTGACCTTTGAAACTGTGGTCCCAGCTCTCTTCATGTCCCTTGTAGTTATGGGCTGATTCCTCACCTTTCTTATCATTAGTGAAACCCCACGAGGTGAGATCTTGCATGGAGCCCCAGTGCGAGGGAGACTGACAGTCGTCTTTAGCCTCTTCCATTTTCTAACCATTGTTCCAACAGTTGATCTATTCTCACCAAGCTGCTTGGCAATTGCCCATAGCCCTTTCCAGCCTTGTGGAGGTCCACAATTTTGTCTCTGATGTCTTTTGACAGCTCTTTGGTCTTGCCCATGGTAGTAGTTGGCATCTGACTGACTGTAGGGTGGACAGGTGTCTTTAAAGAGCTCAGACAGGTGCTACTAAGTCAGATTAATGAGTGGAGTAGAGGTGGACTTTTTAAAGGCACAATAACAGGTCTTTGAGAGACAGAATTCTTGTTGTTTCTCAGGTGTTCAAATACAGTCAGGTCCATAAATATTGGGACATTGACACAATTCTAACATTTTTGGCTCTAAACACCACAATGGATTTGAAATGAAACAAACAAGATGTGTTTTAACTGCAGACTGTCAGCTTTAATTTGAGGGTATTTACATCCAAATCAGGTGAATAGTGTAGGAATCACAACAGTAAGGAACCAAAAGTAATGGGATAGAATAATAACCATAAATCAAACTTTCACTTTTTAATACTTGGTTGCAAATCCTTTGCAGTCAATTACAGCCTAAAGTCTGGAATGCATAGACATCACCAGATGCTGGGTTTCATCCCTGGTGATGCTCTGCCAGGCCTCGACTGCAACTGTCTTCAGTTCCTGCTTGTTCTTGGGGCATTTTCCCTTCAGTTTTGTCTTCAGCAAGTGAAATGCATGCTCGATCGGATTCAGGTCAGGTGATTGACTTGGCCATTGCATAACATTCCACTTCTTTCCCTTCAAAAACTCTTTGGTTGCTTTTGCAGTATGCTTTGGGTCATTGTCCATCTGCACTGTGAAGTGCCGTCCAATGAGTTCTGAAGCATTTGGCTGAATATGAGCAGATAATATTGCCCGAAACACTTCAGAATTCATCCTGCTGCTTTTGTCAGCAGTCACATCATCAATAAATACAAGAGAACCAGTTCCGTTGGCAGCCATACATGCCCACGCCATGACACTACCACCATAGAAAAAAACTAAGTGTAGCAGCACAACAGAAAAAAATAGTAATAAATTACCGTTCCTTAATGTGATGGTGCCAGCCGTGTTGGGAGTCAGTCCCGTACTCCCCCAAACATGAATAAACTCAGGCATAACGTTTCTCAACTCCGCTTTCGAGTGATTGATAGAGTACCTCTCCAGAGGAGAGGAGGCGACAGGGAAAGATTACTAAAAAGGCTGGAGCTAAGGTGGATTTTTGAACTGCAAACACTTGAACCAAGAGGCCTTAATAGGGAATTCAGGATCGGTCCACTCTACTAAGCCGAAAGGGCTCTTGTCCTTACCTCACTGGTTTCGTATACTGTACCTAATGTACTTATTGGCTACTTGTTTTTAAGAAAGTATTGTACCCAACCTTTCAGGCTGAGATTATTTATATTTATATTTTTCTTATCACATTTTTACAGAAATGTATATTGCTGATGAAACCTGGGGACATAATCCGAGAGGAGACCTTGGTATTGGAAGACATATACGGTAGCTATCAATCGGGATCTGAATAGATTGACATCTATAATACCTCAGTTTGTTGTATGTTTTTTTAGTTTTACTTTATTATAAGGACAACCAATATGGTCCGTAACCATTTTGGTTCTATTGTGGCCCAAAAAGTAATTGAGAACTATTGTTCTATAATACATGGTCCCTATAGTCTATACCATGATTGGAATCTTGTGCCATGTACCCCTTCTCTGTGGACTTACTTAGCCCATTACCTATAAGGTGTATAAAAGGGCCGGTTCGAATGGGGCGGCCTGGCTGGGATTAGGGGGTTAGCCCGGAGATGGGCAGCCTAACCACCCAGCTAGACCAGTCAGCTGTGGTTGACACATAGGTGGTAATATGGAGGATACGCCCACCGTGAATTGACTGTAAGGTGCCCGTGATTGGTACGTCTGCCCCATATCCAATGTGGGGTAGATGTGCCTACCAGGGTATTGGAGTGGTTCTCTAGGGGAGGGTAATGACCCGTGCTTAATCAGTGTGGAGGACGTCCCCCCTATGGAATGAATGCACAAGCCCACGATAATTCTGTAATCATGAAGCCGAGGAGATATTGGGATTTGGCAACCTACTCTTGAATTATTGTGTAGCAATAAGATACCATGTTGTTTATATAGATTAACCAGGTTTGTTTTTTAGTTGGCCCCTATGGAACCTGTGGATGAACGACAAAGGTGCCCTTTTAAAGGAAAGCTGTTAGATTTGAATTGTCATGAATAACTATACGAACCGAGGTATGTAATAAAGTAAAAAACGAACACCGCATTCAGTGTATTAATATGGCTGTTGTGGAGGTATAATATAAGGGGAGGGACTTGAATGTTTACATCGTTTCCATGACGCCGCTGGAGATGCGCTGTGCGGGAGCAGGGAACCTGACGTTGCATCCGGTCTATGCGTATGCCGGGCGCGCAGGCGCAATGTGCATGTGAGGACGCGGGGACGTACGTTCAGTCTCCTTGATAGCTGCCGGGGACACTCTGCGCAGGCGCCATGGGACGATGTTAACGCTGTATCAAACAGACGAAGGCGCGCATGTACCCTGAGACTAGAGGAACACCAGATGGAGCGTGTTCTTCCATATCAAGAACTTTAATATGAAGGCCTCTTCTGGGATATGTCATCCAGGAACGCATTGACGATAATAGTAAGCACGATTTTAATATTTGTGTTAATGGAATATGTAATAAGTAGGATTATGATTTGGATAAGATGATAAATAGTTTACACTGCTGGGGAACACAGAAAGAGGTGGGATCTATTTTGAATTTGTAATTGCTAATTAGCATACTCAATTGAGTCATGTGATTTAGTGAGAGGGTATATGTATTTGATTTTGTTCAAAATGTAAGTTGCTTGAGAAAGACCACACAGGTCGAAACGTCGCATTGCTTGGGTGAATAAACCTTTGGATACTGAAGGCAAGAGAGTACTGCGGTTTCATTACCAGTTTATTCATGACACTACCACCACCATGCTTCACTGAGGTGGTATGCTTAGGATCATGTGCAGTTCCTTTCCTTCTCCATACTCTTCTCTTCCCATTACTCTAGTACAAGTTGATCTTGGTCTCATCTGTCCATAGGATGTTGTTCCAGAACTGTGAAGGCTTTTTTAGATGTCGTTTGGCAAACTCTAATCTGGCCTTCCTGTTTTTGAGGCTCACCAATGGTTTACATCTTGTGGTGAACCCTCTGTATTCACTATGGTGAAGTCTTCTCTTGATTGTTGACTTTGACACACATACATCTACCTCCTTGAGAGTGTTCTTGATCTGGCCAACTGTTGTGAAGGGTGTTTTATTCACCAGGGAAAGAATTCTTCGGTCATCCACCACAGTTGTTTTCCGTGGTCTTCCGGGTCTTTTGGTGTTGCTGAGCTCACTGGTGCGTTCCTTCTTTTTAAGAATGTTGCAAACAGTTGTTTTGGCCATGCCTAATGTTTTTGCTATCTATCTGATGGGCTTGTTGTATTTTTTCAGCCTAATGATGGCTTGCTTCACTGATAGTGACAGCTCTTTGGATCTCATCTTGAGAGTTGACAGCAACAGATTCCAAATGCAAATAGCACATTTGAAATGAACTCTGGACCTTTTATCTGCTCATTGTAATTGGGATAATGAGGGAATAACACACACCTGGCCATGGAATAGCTGAGAAGCCAATTGTCCCATTACTTTTGGTCCCTTAACAAGTGGGAGGCACATATGCAAACTGTTGTAATTCCTACACCGTTCATCTGATTTGGATGTAAATACCCTCAAATTAAAGCTGACAGTCTGCAGTTAAAGCACATCTTGTTTGTTTCATTTCAAATCCATTGTGGTGGCGTATAGAGTCAAAAATGTTACCATTGTGTTGATGTCCCAATATTTATGGACCTGACTGTACTTATGTTCAGCAATTCAAGATAAATAAATTCTTTAAAAAATTATACAATGTGATTTTCTGAATTAGTTTTTTTTAATTCTGTCTCTCAGAGTGGGAATGCACCTACAATGTGAATTTCAGACCCCTCCATGATTTCTAAGTGGGAGAACTTGCAAAATCGCAGGGTGTTCAAATACTTCTGTTCCTCACTGTATAGCTAATTGCCATATTGTAAATGGTGAGTCAACTTGACAGAGCACCATTGCCAAACCAACAAGAGGGTGAACTGTTGTTATACTTATTCAAGCATCTTATATGTACTTTAACCATTGATGTTTTAATTGTGTTTATAAACTGGTTTTATTTATTAAATTATTATTAATTTAGGACCTATTCCTTCTGAATGGTTTCATATGTAGAGTCCCTGTCTTAGGTACATTAAGTTAATTGAATATTTTGACGGGGTGAGTCAAATTGACAAGAGCACCATATCCAGAGTAACAAGAGGGTGAGCCGCTGTTCTTCTTATGGTTTAAACTGTCGATATATAGCCATTGAAAACTATCACTTTGCTTTCCCACTGCTGTAAAATTACAAACCGGAATCCAAAAAAGTTGGGACACTATACAAATCGTGAATAAAAACTGAATGCAATGATGTGGAGATGCCAACTTCTAATATTTTATTCAGAATAGAACATAAATCACGGAACAAAAGTTTAAACTGAGAAAATGTACCATTTTAAGGGAAAAATATGTTGAATCAGAATTTCATGGTGTCAACAAATCCCCAAAAAGTTGGGACAAGGCCATTTTCACCACTGTGTGGCATCTCCCCTTCTTCTTACAACACTCAACAGACGTCTGGGACCGAGGAGACCAGTTTCTCAAGTTTAGAAATAGGAATGCTCTCCCATTCTTGTCTAATACAGGCCTCTAACTGTTTAATCGTCTTGGGCCTTCTTTGTTGCACCTTCCTCTTTATGATGCGCCAATTGTTATCTATAGGTGAAAGATCTGGACTGCAGACTGGCCATTTCAGTACCCGGATCCTTCTCCTACGCAGCCATGATGTTGTGATTGATGCAGAATGTGGTCTGGCATTATCTTGTTGAAAAATGCAGGGTCTTCCCTGAAAGAGATGACGTCTGGATGGGAGCATATGTTGTTCTAGAACCTGAATATATTTTTCTGCATTGATGCCTTTCCAGACATGCAAGCTGCCCATGCCACACGCAATCATGCAACCCCATACCATCAGAGATGCAGGCTTCTGAACTGAGCGCTGATAACAACTTGGGTTGTCCTTGTCCTCTTTGGTCCGGATGACATGGCGTCCCAGATTTCCAAAAAAGAACTTTGAATCGTGACTCGTCTGACCACAGAACAGTCTTCCATTTTGCCACACTCCATTTTAAATGATCCCTGGCCCAGTGAAAACGCCTGAGCTTGTGGATCTTGCTTAGAAATGGCTTCTTCTTTGCACTGTAGAGTTTAAGCTGGCAACGGCGGATGGCACGGTGGATTGTGTTCACTGACAATGGTTTCTGGAAGTATTCCTGAGCCCATTCTGTGATTTCCTTTACAGTAGCATTCCTGTTTGTGGTGCAGTGTCGTTTAAGGGCCTGGAGATCACGGGCATCCAGTATGGTTTTACGGCCTTCACCCTTACGCGCAGAGATTGTTCCAGATTCTCTGAATTTTCGGATGATGTTATGCACAGTTGATGATGATAGATGCAAAGTCTTTGCAATTTTTCGCTGGGTAACACCTTTCGGATATTGCTCCACTATCTTTCTACGCAACATTGTGGGAATTGGTGATCCTCTACCCATCTTGGCTTCTGAGAGACACTGCCACTCTGAGAAGCTCTTTTTACACCCAATCATGTTGCCAATTGACCTAATTAGTGTTAATTGGTCTTCCAGCTCTTCGTTATGCTCAAATTTACTTTTTCCAGCCTCTTATTGCTACTTGTCCTAACTTTTTGGGGATTTGTTGACACCGTGAAAATTTGAATCAACGTATTTTTCCTTTAAAATGATACATTTACTCGGATTAAACGTTTGATCTGTCATCTACGTTCTATTACAAATAAAATATTTACATTTGCCATCTCCACATCATTGCATTCAGTTTTTATTCACAATTTGTTTAGTGTCCCAACTTTTTTGGAATCCGGTTTGTAGGAGGAGGAAAACATTGGCTTGAAGCTGCAGTTACAAGGCTATACCTCCATGTTCTTAATTTTTTTGTACACTTTACTTGAAGGGGATGTCTCACCTGGAACATTTTCCCTGCAGGTCAGATCATTTGCACATGTGACATGGAGGGCTTGAGAGTGACAAAGTGGGGGCCACATTTACAGAACTGGTTTACTTTCTGCTTGGAATCCCCATCTTTGAGCTACAATTGAAAGCAACTCTTCAAAGGACAACCTCTTAGATGCTATACTATTTCCATAATCTGTATTCATATTTGAATGAGCTGTATTAATATTATGGGAAAATATTATAATATGGGGCTGCATTTCTGCAAATGGAGTTGGGGATGTGGTCAGGATTAAGAAATACAGGCAGATACCTATCCATCATGCAATACCATCAGGGAGGTGTGTGATGGGCTCAAAATTAATTCTGCAGGAGGACAATGACCCCAAACATACAGCAAATATCATTAGCATAATGTTAATGAAAGAAGAACAAAAGTCGTGGAAGTGATGAAATGGCCCCACAGAGCCCTCATCTCAACAGCATGGAGTCTGTCTAGGATTACACGAAGAGACAGAAGGATCTGAGCAATCCCACATCCACAGAAGATCTGTGATTAGTTCTCCAAGATGTCTCAAACAACTTTCCTGCCGAGTTCCTTCAAAAACTGTGTGCAAGCGTACCTAGAGACAAAGGGTGGTCACACCGAATATTGATTGGATTTAGATCTCTCTTTTATTCATTCGCTTTGCATTTTGGTAACTGATAAAAACAAACTATTAGGGTACTTTAACACGAGCGCTGTGAAGATCCGGCAGGCAATTCCGTCGCGGGAACTGCCTGCCGGATCTGGAAATCCGTGTGCAAACGGATAGCATTTGTAGATGGATCCGGTAACATCAAAAAAATGCATTAAAACACCGGATCCGTCTCTTCGGTGTCATCTGGAAAAACGGATCCGGTATTTTTTTTTGTTGTACTTTTAAAGGTCTGCGCGTGCCAAAACACTTGGTGCTGGATCCGGCATTAATGCATTTCAATGGAAAATAATGCCGGCAAGAATTTTGGACGGAGAAGATACCGCACCATGCTGGGGTATTTTCTCTGGCCAAATACTGTAAGTGTGACTGAACTGAACTGAAGACATCCTGTTGCATAGTGAACAGGTTGCTCTCCATTCAGAATGCATTAGGATAAAACTGATCATTTTTTTTTCCGGTATTGAGCCCCTAGGACGGAATTCAATACCGGAAAACTTTAACGCAAGTGTGAAAGTACCCTTAGGCTTTATTCACACAGTCAGTGTTTGGTCAGTGATTTCCATCAGTGATTGTGAGCCAAAACCAGGAGTGGATCCTACACAGACATAAGGTAGTAGGGAAAGATCTGCACCTGTTCTGTGTTTTGGACCCGCACTTGGTTTTGGCTCAAAATCACTGATGGAAATCACTGACCAAACACTGACTGTGCGAATAAGGCCTTAATGCCTCATTCACACAGTGTTCGGTCAGTGATTTCCATCAGTGATTTTGAGCCAAAACCAGGTGCGGCTCTAAACACAGAACAGGTGCAGATCTTTCCCTTATGCCTCATGTCTGTGGAGGCTCCAATCCTGATTTTGGCTCCCAATCACTGACTGAAAACTGACGTGTGAATGAGTGAATATTTTCACACTAGCGTTAGAAGAATCCGGCAGGCAGTTCAGCTGCCGGAATTCCCTGCCAGATCCAGAAATCCGATTGCAAAGGGATACCATTTATTTCCGGATCCGGATCCGTCTGACAAATGCATTGAGATACCGGATCCATCTCTCTGGGGTCATCTGGAAAAACGGATCCGGTATTTTTTTCTTTCACATTTTTAAAGGTCTGCACAGGCGCAGAGCGGTAAACCGGATCTGTTTTTACGGAACACTTTGTACTGGATCCGGCATTAATACATTTCAATGTATTTCAAGTGTTCCGGAATTTTGGCCGGAGGAAATACCGCAGCATGCCAAATACCGTAAAAGGGACGGAACTAAAGACATCCTGATGTATACTGAACAGATTGCTTTCCATTCAGAATGCATTAGGACAAAGCTGAAGCTTTTCTTTCCGGTATGACTGAACTCAGTACCGGAAAACTTTAACGCTAGTGTGAAAGTACCCTAACACTTCTATTTTTTTTTTTTTTAAAGCTTTCTTACTTTGCAGCATTTTCCCAAATATATGTGGGTTGTTCCATCTGGACATTTATGGCATATCAATAGGATATGCAATTACGTGTAATGTTTGAAAGAAGTTGGGACCCGCTCCTATCTCAAAAATGGTTGGGCTATTTTCAGAAGTCTCATAGCAGGAAATAGAGAGGTGGGGCCGTTGTTGAGATTGTATCTGGTCCAATAAGTGGGACCCGCACCTCTCAGGGCTTATGCACACAAACATATTTTATTTCTGTGTCCGTTCCATTTTTTTTTGCGGATCGTATGTGGAACCATTCATTTCAACGGGTCCGCAAAAAAACGGAAGATACTCCGTGTGAATTCCGTTTCTGTATGTCTGTATTTCCGTTCCTCAAAAAAATAGAACATGTCCTATTATTGTCCGCATTACGGACAAGGATAGGACTGTTCTATTAGGGGCCAGCTGTTCCATTCCACAAAATATGGAATGCACACAGACGTCATCTGTATTTGTGACAGATCCATTTTTTGCAGACCGCAAAATACATACGGTCGTGTGCATGAGACCTCAGACATTTGTGGTATATCTTATCAAGATGCCATAAATGTCCAGATTATAGCAATACCGCTTCAATTGGTGCACTGATCCTGACCAGCCAAAAAATGTGGAATTTGGGATTGCAACCCAAACCCAAAAATCCAAACTAAACACAATTGTGAAATAATGGCCTCTGATGTCGAAGAAGACTAAATCCAAACACACACAGGTTTATGCTCTGCGGTGTTTGTTAGTATCATAATAATGAATAAATCTAATATTCATGAGCAGGAATCAAACATATTCTTGTCTTTATTAATAGACATGTCTGTCCTGTCACAGACGATCTCCTTGGATTTATTAGCTGCATGACGATACGTTCTGTCAGTTTTTATTAGAGCGTGCCAGTAAATTAAAAATGTACCCCACTCTTTAAGACATATTAATGGCATGTCTTGTCTCCTTGGAATACAGAAGTGGCGACATCATTGTGCATTAACAGACATTATCAGAAAAAAACTGGCCAATCCACTTGCATGAAAAAGCAAAGCTGTGGAAACTCCTGTCGACTTGCATTAGCAAATAGCATTTAAATATGGCCCGAGCAAGTCGGAATTAGCAAGATACATTAGGCTGCACTGATGTGAACATACACTTGTAAGCCATTTTAGAACTTGGTCCCTTCCACCTCTGATGTAACCCTCTACCAAGAACTTTCCTGTCACATAAAGTTATTATTCTGCTTCCAGGCTCGCAGTATTGCTCTGTTTGTACTGTATTAACCGTGCATGTTAAATAACTGACCTGTCAATTTAGCTATAATCAATGAGGACAAATGAGGTTACAAAGACAGTAATGCACTCAGTTTTCCCTAGTCTTGGATCACGGGGACGTGCTGAAGTGCGCCATTAGTGGTCTCTGTAAATACAGTGATCCTATCTCTATTCTGGATACCGGTCTGTTGTATCGTACATACAGCTAAATGAAAAACACGACAAGGGTGGTCGTAGAAGTTGGTTGAACAGCAGTTGGACAATCTGGTGAGCAGACATGGCCATACAAACTTTAGTCCACAGTTGTTCAACCTGGCCACACATGTTCAATCACACCGGGTGATGGATGAAAGATTTTCTGGGAACGTTCTTTTAAGGAAATATCTTTCATTTGCAACAATATTTATTGAACTAAAGCTTTTTGTCTGACTATTTCATACATGGCCCAGCAGGGTTGATTTTTTTTTTGGCAATGCTTGGGTTGCATTTGTAGCAGCTTGCGAGTTGGGCTACGACCCCATTTGTTTCTATAGCTGCACTGCTACACAGCGATCTAGAAGGATGGTACGGCCAAGATTGCAGTGTAGCCCCAGCATATGACATAGGACTGCCACTTCGGAGCTGTGTGAACTATATTTAAGTGAACCTAGAAAACACATATTAAACCGCCAGTATTACTATAAAGAAGTCTGTAGCTTGATTCCAAAGTAGTCTTTGTCCTTGGTGTTAGATGCGCCTAATTCCGGAAAAAATATGCTTACTCCCCTATTCGCATTATGTAAATTAGGCTATTGAAGTCAAGACCTGTCCCCACTCCTGTCATGCTTGTTTTAATAGCTACATGGATTCCCCATGTAATAACAATTCTGGAGCCTCTATTCTTATGTCTGTATGTTGTGCCATTCCTTTATTATTTCTACTAGAAGTTATGAATGAATTGCTAGCAGTCTGCAGTAAGGGTACAGAGGGGAGGTAACAAGTTGGGGGCGTGTACCTGCACAGTCTGACAATTGCAGCACTGATTGGATAGAGAGAGTCTGTACAAGGACATCCCCCCAACTGGTTACCACCCTTCTGTACCCTTACTGCCGACTGCTAGTAATTCATTCATAACTTCTAGTAGAAATAAGGCATGTTAGGAGCGGTGATAGGTCCTCTTTAAAGAGGACCTTTCATCGGTCCAAACATTGTAAGATAGTTATCAGGCTGTGTAGAGCAGAGAAAAAAACCTCCCAGGCTGTGAGCTCTGCGCTGTGATTGGACAGCGCTACAGCCTGGGAGAAGGAACGCCCAGGGAGAAACAGGGCAGACTCCGCCTAGTATAACTAATTCAGTGAAAATACCGGGGGACATTGCGGAAGAATGGAACGGCGCCCCGGAATAATAGTAAGTGCAGTGAGATCTGCTCTACACAGCCTGATAATTATCTTACAATGTTTGGACCGATGAAAGATCCTCTTTAACCACTTCAACCCCGCTAGCTGAAACCCCCTTAATGACCAGGCCACTTTTTACACTTCTGCACTACATTACTTTCACCGTTTATTGCTCGGTCATGCAACTTACCACCCAAATGAATTTTACCTCCTTTTCTTCTCACTAACAGAGCTTTCATTTGGTGGTATTTCATTGCTGCTGACATTTTTACTTTTTTTGCTAGTAATCGAAATGTAACGATTTTTTTTGCAAAAAAATGAAATTTTTCACTTTCAGCTGTAAAATTTTGCAAAAAAACCACATCCATATATAAATTTTTCGCTAAATTTATTGTTCTACATGTCTTTGATAAAAAAAAATGTTTGGGCAAAAAAAAAATGGTTTGGGTAAAAGTTATAGCTTTTACAAACTATGGTACAAAAATGTGAATTTCCGCTTTTTGAAGCAGCTCTGACTTTCTGAGCACCTGTCAAGTTTCTGAGGTTCTACAATGCCCAGACAGTAGAAAACCCCCACAAATGACCCCATTTCGGAAAGTAGACACCCCAAGGTATTCGCTGATGGGCATAGTGAGTTCATAGAACTTTTTATTTTTTGTCACAAGTTAGCGGAAAATGATGATTTTTTTTATATTTTTTTTTCTTACAAAGTCTCATATTCCACTAACTTGCAACAAAAAATTCTAGGAACTTGCCATGCCCCTCACGGAATACCTTGGGGTATCTTCTTTCCAAAATGGGGTCACTTGTGGCGTAGTTATACTGCCCTGGCAATTTAGGGGCCCAAATGTGTGAGAAGAAGTTTGCAATCAAAATCTGTAAAAAATGACCGGTGAAATCCGAAAGGTGCTCTTTGGAATGTGGGCCCCTTTGCCCACCTAGGCTGCAAAAAAGTGTCACACATCTGGTATCGCCGTACTCAGGAGAAGTTGGGGAATGTGTTTTGGGGTGTCATTTTACATATAACCATGCTGGGTGAGAGAAATATCTTGGCAAAAAACAACTTTTCCAATTTATTTATACAAAGTTGGCAAGATATTTCTCTCACCCAGCATGGGTATATGTAAAATGACACCCCAAAACACATTCCCCAACTTCTCCTGAGTCCGGCGATACCAGATGTGTGACACTTTTTTGCAGCCTAGATGCGCAAAGCGGCCCAAATTCCTTTTAGGAGGGCATTTTTAGACATTTGGATCCCAGACTTCTTCTCACGCTTTCGGGCCCCTAAAAAGCCAGGGCAGTATAAATACCCCACATGTGACCCCATTTTGGAAATAAGACACCCCAAGGTATTCAATGAGGGGCATGGCGAGTTCATATAATTTTTTATTTTTTTTTGGCACAAGTTAGCGGAAATGTTATTTTTTGGGGTATTTTCTCCCAAAGTCTCCCTTTCCGCTAACTTGGGACAAAAATTTCAATCTTTCATGGACTCAATATGCCCCTCACGGAATACCTTGGGGTGTCTTCTTTCCGAAATGGGGTCACATGTGGGGTATTTATACTGCCCTGGCATTTTAGGGGCCCTAAAGCGTGAGAAGAAGTCTGGAATATAAATGTCTAAAAAATTTTACGCATTTGGATTCCGTGAGGGGTATGGCGAGTTCATGTGAGATTTTATTTTTTGACACAAGTTAGTGGAATATGAGACTTAGTAAGAAAAAACAAAAACAAAAAAAAAATATTCCGCTAACTTTGCGGATCCGATCCATGTATCCGTGGATCCGTAAAAATCATACAGACGTCTGAATGGAGCCTTACAGGGGGGTGATCAATGACAGGGGGGTGATCAATGACAGGGGGGTGATCAATGACAGGGGGTGATCAGGGAATCTATATGGGTGATCACCCGCCTGTCATTGATCACCCCCCTGTAAGGCTGCATTCAGACGTCCGTATGTGTTTTGCGGATCCGATCCATGTTTCCGTGGATCCGTAAAAATCATACGGACGTCTGAATGGAGCCTTACAGGAGGGTGATCAATGACAGGGGGTGATCAGGGAATCTATATGGGTGATCACCCGCCTGTCATTGATCACCCCCCTGTAAGGCTGCATTCAGACGTCCGTATGTGTTTTGCGGATCCGATCCATGTATCCGTGGATCCGTAAAATCATACGGACGTCTGAACGGAGCCTGACAGGGGGGTGATCAATGACAGGGGGGTGATCAATGACAGGGGGATGATCAGGGAGTCTATATGGGGTGATCATGGGTGATCAGAGGTTCATAAGGGGTTAATAAGTGATAGGGGGGGGGTGTAGTGTAGTGTTTTGTGGTACTTTACACAGCTACCTGTGTCCTCTGGTGGTCGATCCAAACAAAAGGGACCACCAGAGGACCAGGTAGCAGGTATATTAGACGCTGTTATCAAAACAGCGTCTAATATACCTGTTAGGGGTTAAAAAAAAATCACATCTCCAGCCTGCCAGCGAGCGATCGCCGCTGGCAGGCTGGAGATCCACTCGCTTACCTTCCGTTCCTGTGAGCGCGCGCGCGCCTGTGTGCACGCGTTCACAGGAAATCTCGGCCCTCGCGAGATGACGCGTATATGCGTCACTCTGCGCAGGGCTGCTGCCTCCGGACCGCACATCTGCGTTAGGCGGTCCGGAGGCGGTTAAAAAGGGAAATGTGTTAGTTACAAATTAGTAATCAACCTTCAGTATGTGGCATAACTATGACTTAGGCTTTTGCTAAGCCTTGGTAGTTTGCATAGTGTTACTTAGTACCATGTGTGTTGAGGGCCGCAATATATGTACAGGAGTCTGCAGCTATGCAAATAGCATATATTTTTTTTTATTTGTATCTTTCTTTATTTTTACTGCCGGCAAGGCCCTGCAATCTTTTTGCTGCTGCAGAAATGCCTTCACCACAAAAGTGGCAGTGCTGAGCCCAGATTTACTAAATCTAAAGATGGTGTAAGCTTAAAGAGGACCTTTCATCAGAATTAAACTTCTAAAGTAACTATACAGGCATGTAGAGCGGCGCCCAGGGACCCCCCTGCACTTACTGGTATACCTGGGCGCCGCTCCGTTCTCCCGGTATAGCCTCCGGTATCTTTACAGTTAGGCTCCACCCAGGGGAACCTGCCGTCGGCTCATTCTCCCATGCTGTAGCGCTGGCCAATCACAGCGCTCAGCTCACAGCCTGAGAGAGAGCTGAGCGCTGTGATTGGCCAGCGCTGCAGCATGGGAGAAGGAGCCGCTGGCAGGTTCCCCTGGGTGGAGCCTAACTGTAAAGATACCGGAGGCAATTACCGGAGAACGGAGCGGCGCCCAGGTATAACAGTAAGTGCAGGGGGGTCCCTGGGCGCCGCTCTACATGCCTGTATAGTTACTTTAGAAGTTTAATTCTGATGAAAGGTCCTCTTTAAGGTGGATTTAGACGACCCAATAGTTGTCTAGATTATCGGAAACGACCGTTT
This sequence comes from Bufo gargarizans, assembly GCF_014858855.1. Classification (NCBI taxonomy): domain Eukaryota; kingdom Metazoa; phylum Chordata; class Amphibia; order Anura; family Bufonidae; genus Bufo; species Bufo gargarizans. The sequence continues at coordinate 471,203,605 of NC_058082.1, read as the reverse complement.
CTGTAAACACTCTTTCCCGATAATCTGGCTATCTAAATGTGCTACCAATACCGATGAACGAGCAAAACTCTCATTTATCAGGTGATCCTGTCATTCGCGGAGGCACCACCAATCATTGTTTCTAGGCAGCTGATGCCTCTTTAGATGGCACAATCTGCTGCCCAGAAACAATGATTCTGTATGGGGACAAGGGATCGCAATAGCAATCATACTGTGAAGGAGATAACTGCATGTAAATGCAGCGGTCTCCTTCACTGAGTGAGCAGCCGATTCTCTTGTGAAGGAATGGCCCGTCTAAACCCGCCTTTAGACAAGTTGTCTAGTCTAGAATTGTGGTGCACTCTTAGGCCCCTCCCATTTCAATATGAAGACAACACCTTTCACTAAGCCCCATCTACTCATCGAGCACACAAGCTCACAATCACTGATGGAAATAACTGACCAAATAACTGATGTGTGAACTGGGCCTTACTTGCCTGTTTATAGGCCATCAGTATCAAATTCCGGAATAATCCCTTTAAAAATGTCGTTCTTGTAGAGTGGGTAGTCCTGCATAGGTTCTTGCCCCTTGAAAGCACAGGGAATGAGACCAGCTAACTTTTTTCCACCTGTCCCAATGGAATAGCCGCTAAATGAGCTGCATCTATAGTATGTACAACCTTGGATGTATATACAAGGACACTCTCCAAACATATTGGGGGTCATTTACTATGCTGAAATACGCCTAAAGTAGGCACGCCAGGTCTAAAATTGTGGGCGTGGCGTCGGTAGGGACGGGGACAGGCCCATCTCATTCACTATTTTCTACTCCTTGTTTAGGCGTTAAAAATGTTCTAAATGTAAGATGGCTAGGAAGCTGTCTAACATTTAGATCTGGCGCTGGATGCATCAAAGTTATGGAGAGGCCTGCACCTTTGATGGATACACGGACAGTTTAGGGCTTTATTAAAAATGGCATTTTAGACAAAATGTGTCCCATTCAGTGGCGGATCCAGAGCCTGGTCTTGGGAGTGGCAGACTGTCACTGGCACCGACGCAGTTGTCCGCAACCCGTGAGGTGAGGTCCTGTCCCTGTCCCGACTCCCGCACAGCACTCCTCTGTTCCGTACTTCCAGTTCCCGGGGCCCCGAACTTGGTGGGCTGGCCTAATTAGAATGGCGCCTTCTTGTACCGGCTTAATTATGGCTGGCTGGCAGTAAGATGCACGAGGGGGGTGAAAGGGACAGGTCGGGCCACACATGTCGCCGCCGCCGCCACCCCAGTGTATGTGAAGGGGCCCTAAAAAACTTATTAAAGAGGACCTTTCATGGGTGCAAACATTGTAAGATAACTATCTATATGTAGCGCGGCGCCCACGGATCTCGCTGCACTTACTATTATCCCTGGGCACCGCTCTGTTCGCCCGCTGTGTCGCTGTTACCTTCTCCAGCGCTGTATGGTAATTGCTACTATCGGAACACCAGGGAGGAGTCTGCCCTGTTTCTCCCTGGGCGTTCCTTCTCCCTGGCTGTAGCGCTGTCCAATCGCAGCACAGAGCTCACAGCCTGTGAGTTTTTTTTCTCACTGGCTGTGAGCTCTGCGCTGCGATTGGAAAACGCTACAGCCAGGGAGAAGGAACACCCAGGGAGAAACAGGGCAGACTCTTCCCTGGGGTTCCAATAGTAGCAATTACCAGACAATGTGCAAGAAGGTATTGGGGCCACAGCGGGCGAACGGAGCAGCGCCAACTCTCTTACTATATTCTTGGGGGGGGGGGCAATTGTCCATTGCCCCCCCCCCCCCGGATCCGACAGTGGTCCCATTGTATATTTGCAGCTGGTTCATCACTGCTCCATAGAAACTCCTCATGACTCCTGTTGTGATGGTGTTATAAGTTGGCAAACATCTTTAAGAACTTCCGGTTCTGTATGTAATTGAACAATGGCTTTGATTTGCTAAAGTTTAGCATATTTTATGTGGATTCAGGGTGCAAAAAGTCAATTACTACAAACATATTAAATGGACGCATCAACTGTTGTTGTGACTTACTGCATGTAAATCATCTAATAACATGAATTTAATTTATTTCTCTACAGCTCGCAATGAAATTGATTGTCTATTAATGTACTAATAACATTTTGTAGAAACATTTCAAAGTTCACGGAGGTCCACTCCATAGATAATTAATTACAGCAGTGCAACAATAAGAGGTCGTGCAGATGATGATGTCATCAAGTAAGAGGTTGCATTCATTACAATTAAGGTCTGGGTAGAACCGTGGCATTTTGTTACCAGGCATCTAGAATATGTTCCAAAGAGTAGAACCTGACCTCTAGAGAAATGATCCTTTTGACACCAGAAGATTAAGATCCATATTTGTCATTAACAATGTTCTCATGAGAACACATTGTACAAAAATGGGAAATTAAGCCGCTGTTCCGTCGATATCGCCGGTATACCCTCTGTGACTTTCCACGGGTTATTCATCTCTGATATGTTTCCTTTTATATTTTTTTATGGCACAATAAGTGCCTTTCTGCAATATCCACTCCATGTGTTAAATTGTCGACCATTGATTTTTCCAAGTTATCCATTTGCCAGTAAAATGAAGAATCAAAGAGCATGACAGGAAAACACTCTGATGTCGTTGTATTGTAAGGGTATTTTTAAGTGACTGATTGGTTCTCCCCTTTAATTCTGTTTAATACTCTGTGTAATAGTTTATAAGTTTCCCTTGTAATGAAGTGGGTTAGAGAGAGAAACCCATCCCCCATTGTGCTGATAAGACCCCATTTCTGAGTGACCTCAGAAACATGTGTGATGCACACTGGAGGAGAGGCTAACAGGTTAAAACTCTGCTACCCACCTTGTCTCATGAAACTCCACCAGGCCTCCATTCTAGGTAGGATGTGAGTTTGATTGCCCAGTTTTTCTCTTGTACACCCTGGGGTGTCGGTCATGTGTTATAACGAGGTAGACAGCCATGGGTTATAGCATGATTGATGAAGTCTCCATCCCATTTAGGCTAGTGATGTTTATTTACTTTTTATTATTCTGTATGTGATTTCTTTGTGTTATCGTATATTTAATCACTTAATAAATATATTTATTCACGTAGCCTGTGTAAGCTTATTCATTCTCAAATCTTTCTTGGCTTTGTGGGTATATAAGGTGTGCTATAGGCTGTCTGTACACATATATCTTGCTGCTGTCATGAGTTAAAGGGGCCATTTATCAGAGATGCAAAATGAAATGATTATTAGCTTTCAGGCCGAGGGTGGATGTATTTCTGAAACTGTGCAGTTTGCAAACTGTTCTCGTGCTGATGTGGTGAAATTGTATCGTGAGCGGACAGTTGGCATCATTGTAAATAAGTGAAGTTGAAACAGAGCACCACATGCCATTTATGTGAGAGGTGAATGTCGGCTACAAAGATGTATAAGGGCGGACTCACAGACTGCTGTCACGGATGTAGTAGGGGAGAACACCAAAAGACAACAAGAAGGAAGGGGAAAGACACTAGGCCTCACCGCTCGGGAAGGAAAAGGGTCACCACCTATAAAACCCTGTTTCTGGCCCTAACTCCTATCCATATGGGCACCTTTCGATGGTAGAGATGCCCATACACAGTAACCTAGAAAACCCTGGTGACCCTCGGATGCCCTAAAGGTAATGACAGGGCAGAGACAGCCCATTCCTTCCCTGGTGAAGAAACCAGCGTCTCGCTAAGGCCTAGTAAACAACCGGGGGGGGGGGGGGGTACAAAACACAACATGCGGAACACAACTTCTGAGGATGATGGATGAACAGGACTTCAACAAGAACCACACTCCAGCTCTTCCAAAACCAAATGAAGCTATCTAGATCAAGGGGTGATGGGTAAAGTCAGACTAAATAGGGAGAAGTAAAGGCCACATGATCCACACCTAAACAGGAGGTGTGGACATACCAGCAACACACAGACAAAGTGAAACCAAAAGAGGCTGTCAGATCACTCATGTGCAGTCAGTGTTTCAGACCTTCTAACACCTGTTACAGGTGTGACAGTACCCCCCTTTCTACGGGTGACCTCCGGGCACACAGGACCGACCTTATCAGGATGAGTGGAATGCTCTTACCAGACGACTAGCATTAACATCGGAGAGGGATCTCCGGAGAACTCGGGAGTCCACAATCCTGCTGATCTGAAATTCTAAAATACCGTCCACCATGACAGGAGCGGGAGGTAAGGAGGACGGCTCAACAGGTTCAACACATTTCTTTAACGATTTATGAAATACGTTATGGATTTTCAAAGCCTGAGGAAGTTCAAGACGGAAGGCTACAGGGTTAACAATGGCAGTGATCTTATATGGACCAATAAATCTTGGGCCCAACTTCCAATAAGTTCGAAAGTAGAGAAAGTAAGAAGGCGGCACTCACCCATGCAGTAATTATTAAAACGATCCTTTATTCATCCGTGATATGATTTAACAATAGCATCAGAAATGACATGGGCGGAATGCAGACAATCCACACATAGTGGCGACGGCCATTTCGCACACAATTGCACTTTCTCAGGCCACTGACTGGCTACTGCATGGGTGAGTGCCGCATTCTTACTTTCTCTACTTTTGAACTTGTGGACATGTCTTTGGATTGGTGTTGCACCACAAGATTGCAGTGAAGATGTGGGATGCGCGAAACATCTGTGTTGGTGTTCGGTGTATGGATTGTTATAGAGTGTACAGCTGTGTTGCCTACTTCTGTTTACTATGTGTGTTATTCCAACTTCCAAGAAAGTACCTTAAGTTTAACCTGTAGAGGACCCGCACCGTACATGTACGGCGCAGATGTCCGTGACTTAAGGACCAGCGCCGTACATGTACGGCGCTGTGATCAGGCAAGTGTAGGAGATGCGCCCGCCCGATCCGTGGCAGGGGTCCGGCAGTCTCTAATAGCCGGAACCCTGCTATCACTAATGCCGGCGCATTAGCCCCTGACCGCGGCACGTGCGATGTCTGTGCGGGGACCCGATGGCAGGGAAGACAGCCCGATTCCTTTCTTAGGCATCGTGGCTGCCTTCCGGGAGAGCCTGTGAGATCCAGCCCCCTGGATCTCACAGGCAAACAAACTGTAAGTATATTATAGTCTGTAATACACTTACAGCCAATGCATCACAATACAGAAGTATTGTGATGCATTGTATAGGGGATCAGACCCCCAAAAGTTTAAGTCCCAGAGTGGGACAAAAAATAAAGTGTAAACATTTTTTTATGATGTGTTCCTCCTCAGGAATGCCGGAATTTTGAGCACCAGAAAATGTACCAAACTGTGGATGGAACCCATATGCCCCAAAAAACTGCGACTTATCAGTGGATTCCTGTCTGCGGTTATTTATAGCAAACTCGGTTAACGACAAAAATTAAGACCACTCTTCCTGATTCTCTGAAACAAAACATCTCAAGTAAGTCTCCAGATTCTGATTAGTGTCCGTTAGACTGAGGATGAAAAGCCAAAGAGAAGGACAATTGTACACCCAGACGAGTACAGAACGCTTTCCGGAATCTGGGAAAAAACTGAATCCCTCTATCGGACACCACATCAGAGGGAATGCCTTGTAGTTTCACTATGTTATGGACAAATACCTGTGCAAGAGGTTTAGCATTGGGTAGACTAGGTAATGCAATAAAGTGTGCCAGTTTAGTAAAACGATGGACAACCATCAGAATCATGTTTTTTCCTTAAGAATTTGGTAAATCCATGATAAAATCCATGAACAAATGGGTCCAAGGTCTGGACGGGATCGGCAATGGAAGCAGAGATCCGGAAGGCCGAGTATGTGTCACTTTAGCATGTGCACAGGTACCACAGGCTGACACATAGTCCTCAACACACTTACGCAACCCCCGCCACCAGTATCTGCGAAAGATGAGATCGACAGTCGATCTGCTCCCAGGGTGCCAAGCAAGCATCGTACAGTGATGTTCCTCAAACACCTTGCAACGTAATTCGGAGGGAACAATTTCCCCGGAGGATAAGAGTCCGGAGTATTCTCCTGTGCCTCCAACACCCTGGCCAGGAGATCAGGATAAAGAGCGGATATGACTACCCCTTCAGATAAAATGGGACTAGGGTCATTAGACTCACCCCCCCAGGAAAGCTATGCGACAAAGCATCCGCCTTGACCTTCTTAACCCCAGGGTGGTAAGTGACGATGAAGTTAAATCTGGTGAAAAACAATGACCATCTGGCCTGCCTTGGGTTCAGTCGCTTAGCCGACTCCAGGTAGGCCAGATTCTTATGATCCGTGATTACCGTAGTAGGATGAATTGCTCCTTCCAACCAATGCCGCCATTCCTCGAACGCCAACTTAATGGCCAGCAATTCCCTATTTCCCACATCATAATTCCTTTCAGCAGTCAAGAGTTTTTTTAGAGAAAAATGCACATGGGCGTCATTTACTGGGTGAAGGACCCTGTGACAAGATTGCTCCTACCGCTACCTCGGATGTGTCAACCTCAACAATAAATGTCTGAGACACGTCCAGTTGCAACAGAATAGGGGCCGAAGCGAAACATTCTTTCACAGCAGAAAAGGCCTGTAATGCCGCATCAGACCAGATAGAAATATCAGCACCCTTCCTAGTCATGTCTGTTAAAGGTTTAAACATCGATGAATAGTTCAAGATAAATTTACGGTAGTAGTTGGTAAACCCCAAAAACCGCATAGGCGCTTTCAAATTTTCAGGTCAATCCCAGTCCAACACGGCACGGACCTTCTCGGGATCCATACGAAAACCTGAGGATGAGAGCAGGTAACCCAGAAATTGCACTTCCTGTACAGCAAATACACACTTTTCCATCTTAGCATACAACTTACTTTCTCTTTGGAACTGTAACACCTGTCTCACATAATCCTGAGGAGTCTCCATATTAGGCGAATAAATTAGTATGTCATCAAGGTATACAACGACAAACCTCCCCACCAGATGAAAGAGGTCATTGACAAAGTGTTGAAAAACTGCAGGAGCATTGGTTAACCCAATGGGCATGACCAGGTTTTTAAAATGACCCTCAGGGGTATTAAATGCGGTCTTTCACTCATCCCCCTCCTTGATCCTTATCAGATTATATGCCCCCCTCAGATCCAATTTAGAGAACACCTTGGCACCAACAATCTGACTAAACAAATCCGGAATCAAAGGAAGGGGGTAAGGATCACGGACGGTAATACGATGAGCTCACGGAAGTCCAGACATGGCCTCAGGGTACCATCCTTTTTCTTTACAAAGAAAAACCCAGCATCCACTGGGGACTTGGATGGTCTAATATGTCCCTTTGCCAAACTCTCGGTGATATACTCTCGCATGGCCTTTCTTTTGGGTTCCGAAAGACTATACAACCGAGCTTTTGGGCAATAAGATTAACGGGACAGTCATACTCCCGGTGTGGAGGCAACTCCTGATTACCACTCTCAGAAAACACATCAGAAAATTCAGACATGAACGAAGGTACAGTTTTAGTAGTAACCATAGAGAATGATGCATTAAGACAGTTGTCCATACAAGAATCACTACAATTGAGAATCTGTCTCGCTTGCCAGTTGATGTTAGGGTTATGCTTGCTTAACCATGGTAAACCCAACACCAACGGAGCAGGCAGACTCTCCAACACATAACAGGAGACAGATTCCTGATGAAAATCACCCACTCTTAAATGAATGTCATTCACTACCTGTGACAGGCATTTTTGGGTGCTGGCAAAAGACAGAAATACTTTTCTCTAATGCATTAGTAGTCAACCCGTGAATGCGAACAAACTGTCCATCAATCAAGTTAACTGCTGCCCCACTGTTGATGAATGCTTCGATTTTCACAGTTTTGGACTCTAGCGCCACCTCGGCAGACAGGAGAAAACAGGTACTACAAGTAAAAGACAAAAGTAGGTTTTCTTGCTCCCCACTCACACCAATAGTAATTTGGGGATTAAACATCTTTTTCTTTGTGTATACCTTGATTCTGCAAGTACGGACAGATATTCACAAAATGTCCCTTCTTGCCCCAACAAAAGCAGACTCCTTTCACATGACCCAAGCTTTTGCCAGTAGTTCCAGGAGTAGCTCATCCTAATTGCATAGGCTCATCACAAGGTGCAACCACCAGTGTCTCTCCACCATAAGTGTAAAAGGAAGCAGTACCCTTGTTGGACAGTACGTCCTGAAGGTGAGGACCCCTAGATCTCTCCCTCAGGATTCTATCAAGATGTACAGCAAGGGACATAGCTGCTTTTTTGTGCGGTCCGCTACGATTTGGACCGCACAGTCGCAGTGGAAAAGGACAGGGGAGGGGAGTAAACAGGCGGGCAGAGGCGCACGGAGGGCGGGGTTATGAGCCGTTTAGGATGTGCTGCCTGGGGCTCCGAGGATTGAGACACCGCCCTGGGCACTTGAGAGGGCTCATTAACATAACCTTATAAGTTCATTTTCGGCTAAAAGAAAAGTCCATTTTCTACAACAAAGGTACCGTTTTTAAGTTCTGGGTGGATCATATAACCCTATTTGATCGGTCTAATATGCTGAAATGTGGTGACAGACTCCCTTTAACTTCTAAAGGTTGATGAATGAACAAGACTTCAACAAGAACCACCCTCCAGCTCTTTAAATAGGGAGAGGTAAAGGTCACATGATCCACACCTGAACAGGAGGTGTGGACATACCAGCAACACACAGACAAAGTGAAACCAAAAGAAGCTGTCAGATCACTCATGTGTAGTCAGTGTTTCAGACCTTCTAACACCTGTCACAGGTGTGACAACTACAGCATCTCAATAGGTTGAGGTGGCTCACTCTTAATTAGCTCTGGTATGGTGCTACAAGCTCAAATAAAGGGGAACACCCAACCCTTGATTGAAAAAAATGATAATAGAAAGAATGGGCGAGCACTCATGCATTTGGTCTCAGATTGAAGTATGCAGAAAATGTATTACACAATCCTAATACATATCCCCATAAAATATCTAAAACAGTAAAACAATCAAGATAATAGACAATAGCATATAATACATAAAGTTTCAAATAGTTGTACTTGCACAGCCTACACTTTGTATGCCACCATTTCTACATGCAGAAAATGTCAAATATCTCCTCTAAACCTCCTTCCAAGGGTAGAAAAGTGAAATGTCACTTTAGGTGCTCACGTTGTACTTGTCTCACAATCGCAATATATTCCTGTGTTATCTGATAGATTCAAGTAACACTGTACCTAAAGTCTCTCTTTAGATATCCTTTTTGCCAATAAAAATAAGATTAAGATCTTTGTCGGTATTCGGCTTACCATATAGTCCAGATATCTCCCGCTCGCTTGGTGCAGAGCTCCGAATGTTTGCCGGCGTGTTCGTTGCTCTCCTTGAGCCAAGCAAGTTTGAATCTCGCGGGAGTAACTTCAAAAGATTACGGGAGTTCACGCTCTATACCGCGAATGTCTCTGAGTACAAGAATCGAAGGGAAGTATTCCTCAGTGTTCAAGTGTTTGCCCGTCTAGCCTCTATTTTTATACTTTCTTTAATTAGATCAAAATCGCAGACACCTACTGTTCAAGCTGTTTTCAATTGGCAAATAAATAATCCTAGAATGCGTTTTCTTTATATTTCTCCTTGTGTTTTTTCTGCATTTTTTGGGGAGTATATGCGTTTTTTTGCCTGAGCATTCCAATCAGTGTAATATACCACCATAAGATTACATACACACTGTGTGCTTCCAAAACCAAACAATGAGGAGTAGCTAAATGTGGTGAAGAGGTAACAGCCTAGACCGGATCATGGTGTCTGAGCCACACGTTAGGTTGAGGACCCCATTGCAGATTATGCAATAAATGGTCTCGCACCATACAGTACTGTGTAAAATTTTTAGGTACAGTGGGGCAAAAAAGTATTTAGTCAGTCACCAATTGTGCAAGTTCTCCCACTTAAAAAGATGAGAGAGGCCTGTAATTTTCATCATAGGTACACTTTAACTATGAGAGACAGAATGGGGGGAAAGAATACAGGAAATCACATTGTAGGATTTCTAATGAATTAATGTCACGAGGGTGTCAAGAGCCACGTCTGACTCCGTTATACCCGGGGTCAGGAAGTTGCATCGGGTGGCTGCGCGCTCTATGTCTAAAGATCACGTTGTTTCTTAATGATAGTTTTCTGTGTTTGCCTTGCAATCCTTTTTGTCTCACTCAGGGATCAGTAGCTTCTCCTCCTCAGCTGTTTCTTGTCTGTCACTCCCAACCTCCTTATATTCTCCTCTCTCACTTCTCTAGTTGCCAGATATAGAGCTTCCTGCCTGGACTTCTATACTGACCCACTGGAGCTGTGAATCCTGGTTGTTGTTCCAGAGTGTTATCCTCCGGATCCCTGTTGGGCTTTTTGTTGTCTTCTGTTGTCGCCCACCTGGGATTATATGTTTAGTTTGTATTGTCTGTCCTCCCCTTGGTGTTTTCCTTTAGAGCTAGTGGTGCGGACTAGTGTTCCCACCGCCCTATTCACTATCTAGGGCTCATCTCAGGGAAAGCCAGGGTTTTAGGCACGTGATCGGCGTACGAGTGAGGAACCCGTCTAGGGACGTCAGGGCAGTCAGGTGCCAGCCTCAAGGTGAGATAGGGGTCACCACCTTTCCCTCTCCCTTGGACAGGGCCTTCCTCTTTCCCTCCCTCTGTGACACGTATGTGATAGGCACGCCGGTCGTGATATTATATCTGGCCCTTATTTTTTGGGAAGAAAAAAAATTATAAATTTTTTTTTCTTTTTCTCTCTCTATTTAGAATCCAGTATGGATCCTATTGCTGATTTGGCAAAACAACTTCAAGGCCTGTCTTTGGAGGTGGCAGGATTGAAGGCGTCGGTCCTCCAGCAACAGCAGCAAATGCAGCAGACCGCAAGCCCAGCTGTTGCTATGGGTAACCAGGTTGTTGCAGAACCCAAGGTTGTTCTTCCTGACAGATTTTCTGGGGGAAGGGACAAATTTGTGACGTTCCGTGAGGCCTGTAAATTATATTTTAAGCTGCGCTCTTACTCCTCTGGTAATGAAGAACAGCGGGTGGGGATTGTTATTTCCCTGCTTATGGGGGACCCGCAATCCTGGGCATTCTCTTTACCTCCTGGTTCCCAGGCTCTCCGGTCAGTGGAGGAATTTTTTGGGGACTTGGGTCTCATATATGATGACCCTGACCGAGTCGCCCTGGCTGAGTCTAAGTTACGGAGACTCCTACAGGGAGATCGGCCAGCAGAGGAATATTGCTCAGAGTTCCGTAGGTGGGCTACGGATACTCAGTGGAACGACCCGGCTCTCAGGAGTCAGTTCTGCTCTGGGTTATCCGAAAGGGTTAAGGATGCACTTGCGCTGTATGAGACCCCCCTTTCCATTGATGCTGTTATGTCCCTCTCTATCAGAATAGATAGATGTCTTGGGGAGAGATTGAAAATTCCTGAGCAATTGGTAACCTCTCCCAAGCAGCAGTTAGTCTGTACTGACTTAGACGAGCCAATGCAGCTAGGAGGAACTACTCGTCAGGTCCATCCTCCTGAGGCTCGCCGTAGGCTAGGGCTTGTTTTTTCTGTGGGGGGAGGGGTCATTACATTAATGTCCGTCCCTCCTTTCTCAAATACAAAAGACCGTCGGAAAACTACTAACCCCAGGCTGTGCTGAGGATGTCAGCCGGGGGGGTATACGTTTCCTCCATATGAACATCTCAATTTGTGTTGCCAGCGGTTATTGTTTTTGGTGTTAAGACGGAGACTATTTCTTTCTTTCTAGACAGTGAAGCAGGGGTAAATTTGATAGATGCCCATTTTGCCCGCACTATGGGTTTGTCTCTCTGTACGCTGCAGAGACCTATTCCCATATTCGCTATTGATTCTGCTCCTCTGTCTCAGAGAAACCTCACTCACATTGTCCATAACTTACACCTTCGGGTAGGGGACCACCATAATAAGTGTCTTTCATGTTACGTTCTGGAGGGCCTTCCCTCTCCTGTGGTATTGGGTCTTCCCTGGTTGGTAGCGCACAATCCAGTGGTGGATTGGCAGGCCAGGGAGATATTGGAGTGGAGTAAGCATTGCAGAGAGAATTGCTTAAATAGCAATTGCTTAGTCGCCTCCATAGCCACCCTACCTACATTTATTTCGGACTTTGAGGACGTTTTTTCTGAAAAGGGTTGTCAGAAGTTACCACCTCATCGTCCTTATGATTGCCCGGTTAACCTGATTCCCGGTGCAAAATTACCCAAGACCAGGTTATATAATCTTTCGGTTCCCGAGAGACAAGCCTTGAAGGATTATATCTCTGAGAGTCTGGCTAAGGGACACATCAGACCCTCTTCTTCAACCATGGCTGCAGGGTTTTTCTTTGTTAAAAAGAAAGATGGGGGCCTGCGTCCTTGCCTAGATTTCCGCGAGCTAAACCGGATAACCATCCGAGACCCATACCCTCTTCCTCTCATTCCTGACCTTTTTAATCAGATTGCGGGTGCTAGGTGGTTCTCCAAACTTGATCTTAGGGGGGCCTACAATCTGATTCGTATCAAGGAAGGGGATGAGTGGAAGACAGCTTTTAACACCCCTGAGGGGCATTATGAAAATTTAGTCATGCCTTTCGGTCTGACCAATGCTCCTGCTGTCTTCCAACATTTCGTTAATGATATTTTTAGTCATCTTATCGGCAGGTTTGTGGTGATATACCTAGATGATATCTTAGTTTATTCGGCTGATCTGAAAACACATGAAGTACATGTCAGACAGGTACTGCAGGTCCTACGGACAAATAAATTATATGCGAAAATTGAAAAATGTGTCTTCGCTGTTCAGGAAATACAGTTCCTGGGATATCTACTATCTGCTTCAGGTTTCCGTATGGATCCTAGGAAGGTCCAGGCAATTTTAGATTGGGATCTTCCTGAGAACCTTAAAGCTCTACAACGGTTTTTGGGTTTCGCAAATTTCTATAGAAAGTTCATTAAAAATTATTCAGTGATCGTTAAACTCCTTACTGACATGACTAGGAAGGGGACCGATTTTTCTAAATGGTCTGACGCCGCTAAAATAGCATTTTCCTCTCTGAAAGAGAGATTTATCTCGGAACCTGTTCTAATTCAACCTGATGTCTCCCAGCCTTTTATTGTTGAAGTAGATGTGTCAGAGGTGGGAGTGGGGGCTGTATTGTCTCAGGGTCCGTCTCCTGGCAAATGGCGTCCTTGCGCTTTATTTTCCAAAAAGTTATCTACAGCTGAAAAGAACTATGATATTGGAAATAGGGAACTGTTGGCGATTAAACTGGCGGTGAAGAGTGGCGTCACTTCTTAGAGGGAGCAATCCACCCCGTCACGGTGATTACCGATCACAAAAACCTTCTGTACCTCGAATCGGCTAAGCGTCTCACCCCTAGACAAGCTAGGTGGTCGCTATTCTTTACCAGATTTAACTTTTTTATCACCTATCGTCCTGGGGCAAAAAATACCAAGGCAGACGCATTATCTCGTAGTTTCCCTGGAGGGGGTAATGTTAGTGATCCGGTACCCATTTTACAAAGAGGAGTGGTTATCTCTGCTGTACACTCTGTTCTGGAGGGGAAGGTGTTAGAGGCCCAGGGGGACGCCCCGGCCTCTTGCCCCTCAGAGAAATTGTTTGTACCGTTAAACCTGCGTCTCAAATTATTAAAGGAACATCATAATTCGGCACTTGCTGGGCACCCGGGTAGTAAAGCAACCTTGGAGCTATTGTCTCGTCGTTTTTGGTGGCCAAGGTTGCGTCAGGATGTAATGGATTTTGTGTCTACTTGTTCTACTTGTGCACACGCGAAAGTCTCTCATACACGTCCAGCAGGTTCTTTATTGCCACTTGTCATCCCCAATAGGCCATGGACACATCTGTCAATGGATTTCATCACTGACTTACCTTTGTCTGCGGGTAAAACAGTTATCTTGGTAGTAGTAGACAGGTTTAGCAAAATGGTACACTTTATTGCGTTTCCCGCACTTCCTAATGCTAAGACTCCTGCTCAGGTGTTTATCAGTGAAATCGTGAAGCTTCACAGGGTCCCTTCCGATGTGGTTTCGGATCGGGGAACCCAGTTTATTTCTAAGTTTTGTAAAGCTTTTTGTTCCCGTTTGGAGGTACACTTGTCCTTTTCCTCAGCTTTCCATCCTCAGTCGAATGGACAGACAGAAGGTGCCAACCAAAACCTTGAGACATATCTAAGGTGTTTTGTGTCTGAAAACCAAGAGGTGTGGTCATCATATTTACTGTTAGCCGAGTTTGCCATAAATAATCGCCGTCAGGAATCCACTGGCAAGTCACCATTTCTTGGTGCATATGGTTTTCATCCCCAATTCTGTACTTTCAAAGAAGGGGGGTCTTCTGGGGTTCCCGAAGAGGAACGGTTTTCATCATCTCTTTCATCGGTATGGCAGAAGGTGCAAGCTAACTTGAAAAATATGGGAGGTAAATATAAATGCATGGCTGATAAGAAACGGTCGCCAGGTCCGGACCTAGGAGTGAATGACTATGTGTGTGTCATGGTCTTACCTTCTGCTGTTCTCCTTCGTTTGACATGTGCTGGCGGCCATCTTGGTTTCTGGGTTTCTTGTAGCCTCCCACCCTGCGGCTTCTCCTTCCCACTGGGAGGAGCTGGATGCCTAGCTCATATATATAGGAGGTCTGTGGCTTCAGTTCCTTGCTTGGTCCTCCTGTGTGCACATGCTTCTAAGACTGCTGCTGCTTCTGGTTCCTGATCCTGGCCTTGTCTGACTACCCCGCTGGTTCCTGATCCTGGCTTCGTCTGACTACCCTTCTGGTTCCTGATCCTGGCTTCGTCTGACTACCCCTCTGGTTCCTGACCTCTGGCTTCGCAAGACCCTGCTCCGGTTTAGCCATCCGTTTGGACTTTTGCTTACAGCTTGATTTGCAATAAAGCCTTCTTATTTCCACGTATCTCTTGTTGTACGTCTGGTTCATGGTTCCTTGACAGTGTGGTTGTCTACTAGGAATATTAAGTTGAAGGTTCCCTCTTGGAAACTGGGTCCTAGGTTCATTGTTCCTTATAAAATAGTAGCCGTCATTTACCCCGTGGCTTTTCGCCTGGAGCTACTTCAGACTTTTAAGATCCATAACGTCGAGCTACCTCAGACTTTTAAGATCCATAACGTCTTCCATAAGTCGTTACTCAAGAAGTATGTTCCACCTCTAGAACCATCACCGCTGCCACCTCCTCCTGTTATTGTGGATGGTAATCTGGAGTTTCAAATATCCAAAATTGTTGATTCTCGTCTGGTCCGCCGCTCTCTTCAGTATCTGGTGCATTGGAGGGGTTACGGTCCCGAGGAAAGAATGTGGGTTCCAGCGTCAGAGGTAAACGCCAACAGGTTAGTTCAGGCTTTCCATGCCTCTCATCCTGAGAGACCTGGTCCTGAGTGTCCGGAGGCCCCTCGTGAAAGGGGGGGTACTGTCACGAGGGTGTCAAGAGCCACGTCTGACTCCGTTATACCCGGGGTCAGGAAGTCGCAGCGGGTGGCTGCGCGCTCTATGTCTAAAGATCACGTTGTTTCTTAATGATAGTTTTCTGTGTTTGCCTTGCAATCCTTTTTGTCTCACTCAGGGATCCATAGCTTCTCCTCCTGAGCTGTTTCTTGTCTGTCACTCCCAACCTCCTTATTTTCTCCTCACACTTCTCTAGTTGCCAGATATAGAGCTTCCTGCCTGGACTTTTATACTGAGCCACTGGAGCTGTGAATCCTGGTTGTTGTTCCAGAGTGTTACCCTCCGGATCCCTGTTGGGCTTTTTGTTGTCTTCTGTTGTCGCCCACCTGGGATTATATGTTTAGTCTGTATTGTCTGTCCTCCCCTTGGTGTTTTCCTTTAGAGCTAGTGGTGCGGACTAGTGTTCCCACCGCCCTATTTACTATCTAGGGCTCATCTTAGGGAAAGCCAGGGTTTTAGGCACGTGATCGGCGTACGGGTGAGGAACCCGTCTAGGGACGTCAGGGCAGTTAGGTGCCAGCCTCAAGGTGAGATAGGGGTCACCACCTTTCCCTCGGACAGGGCCTTCCTCTTTCCCTCCCTCTGTGTCACGTATGTGATAGGCACGCCGGTTGTGATAATTAATTGGTAAATTCATCTGTAAAATAAGTATTTGGTCACCTACAAACAAGCAAGATTTCTGGCTCTCACAGACCTGTAAAGTTTTCTTTAAGAGGCTCCTCTGTCTTCCACTCGGTACCTGTATTGAACTTGTTATCAGTATAAAAGACACACGTCCACAACCTCCAAACTCCACTATGGCCAAGACCAAAGAGTTGTCGAAGGACACCAGAAACAAAATTGTAGACCTGCACCAGGCTGGGAAGACTGAATCTGCAATAGGCAAGCAGCTTGGTGTAAAGAAATCAACTGTGGGAGCAATTAGTAGAAAATGGAAGACATACAAGACCACTGATAATCTACCTTGATCTGGGGCTCCACGCAAGATCTCACCCCGTGGGGTCAAAATGATCACAAGAATGGTGATCAAAAATCCCAGAACCACACAGGGGGACCTAGTGAATGACCTGCAGAGAGCTGGGGCCAAAGTAACAAAGGCTACCATCAGTAACACACTACGCTGCCAGGGACTTAAATCCTGCAGTGCCAGATGTGTTCCCCTGCTTAAGCCAGTACATGTCTGGGCCTGTCTGAAGTTTGCTAGAGAGCATTTGGATGACCCAGAAGAGGATTGGGAGAATGTCATATGGTCAGATGAAACCAAAGTAGAACTTTTTGGTAAAAACTCAACTCGTCGTGTTTGGTGGACAAAGAATGCTGAGTTGCATCCAAAGAACACCATACCTACTGTGAAGCTTGGGGGTTGAAACATCATGCTTTGGGGCTGTTTTTCTGCAAAGGGACCAGGACGACAAAGTATTGAGATTAACTTTTGTTATAGACCAAATACTTATTTTCCACCATAATTTGCAAATAAATTCTTTAAAAATGAGACAATGTGATTATCTGGATTTTTTTCTTCTAGTTGAGGTATACCTATGATGAAAATTACAGGCCTCTCTCTCTTTTTAAGTGGGAGAACTTGCACAATTGGTGGCTGACTAAATAATTTTTTGCCCCACTGTAGGTGTGGGAAGATGTTGCAAATATAGAATGATTAAAAAATAAAGTTATCAACCAAAGATAAATCTTAATCCAATCAATCTTTGCTGTGACCACCCTTTACTTTCAAAACAGCATCAGTTCTTCTAGGTAGACTTGCACACAGTTTTTAAAGGAACTCGGCAGGGAGGTTGTTCCAAACATCTTGGAGAACTAACCACAGATCTTCTGTGGATGTAAGCTAGCTAATCTAGGGATTAGGACTTGAACAAGAGCTGGTGGTGTAAGCTGTCAGTACTACAGAGAAATTGAAGCTATAATGATAGCAACATTGCTTGTCTTCCAGCCTTCCAAAATCTAAACAAGATAGTAAATGAAGATACATGAAGACGCATTGCCTGAGGTCTAGTGTTGGGCGAGTATGCTCGGCCGAACATTTTTTACTCGAGCATCGAGTCTCCTTCCCGCACGTTTGTCGGCTGCTGTGCTTGGAGGTACTGGCACACCCTGTAATACCAAAGCCATGTTGGTTACTGGCATTACAGTATTTGACTGGCCGGAAAGCGTCATCGGGTTCTATATAGCACCCAATGACACGTGGTTCGGCTCAGTATTAGTCAGAGAGCTGCAGCAGAAGGGACAGATAGTGTAGGGACAGGAATTTATTTTTTGTTTAGGCAGAGTTTACTGGTGAAAGGTGTTAGAGACTAGTGTTGGGCTCGAATATTATTCAAATAGCGAATATTAATCGCGAATATCGGCACTTTGAGAATTCGATAATATTTAGAATATAGAGATATATATTCGTAATTTTGAATAGTCTAGATTTTTTTTCAACTGTAACCTCCCTTCTTGCTTGTGGGCCAATGAGAAGACTGCAATGTCTTTGTCTGAGCTTAGCAACATCCCTAGCAACCAATAGGAACAATGCCTACCCCTTACTATATAAGAACCTCCCCAGCAGCCCATGTATGCAGTATTTTGCAGATCTGAGAGAGACAGCAGTGTTATTGCTTTGCTTTCTGCTTTCCTGTGTCATTACATTAGATAGTTAGTTAGCTTATATATATAATACAGATAGTTATTGGGAGATAGTCAGTGTACAGTCGTGACCAAAAGTTTCGAGAATTACACAAATATTCGTTTTCACAAAGTTTGCTGCTAAACTGCTTTTAGATCTTTGTTTCAGTTGTTTCTGTGATGTAGTGAAATATAATTACATGCACTTCCTACGTTTCAAAGGCTTTTATCGAAAATTACATGACATTTATGCAAAGAGTCAGTATTTGCAGTGTTGGCCCTTCTTTTTCAGGACCTCTGCAATTCGACTGGGCATGCTTTCAATCAACTTCTGGGCCAATTCCTGACTGATAGCAACCCATTCTTTCATAATCACTTCTTGGAGTTTGTCAGAATTAGTGGGTTTTTGTTTGTCCACCCGCCTCTTGAGGATTGACCACAAGTTCTCAATGGAATTAAGATCTGGGGAGTTTCCAGGCCATGGACCCAAAATGTCAACTAAGTGGCTTGGGGACCAAAACTCTATCACTTTTGCCTTATGGCACGGCGCTCCATCGTGCTGGAAAATACATTGTTATTCACCAAACTGTTGTTGGATTGTTGGAAGAAGTTGCTGTTGGAGGGTGTTTTGGTACCATTCTTTATTCATGGCTGTGTTTTGGGGCAAAATTGTGAGTGAGCCCACTCCCTTGGATGAGAAGCAACCCCACACATGTATGGTCTCAGGATGCTTTACTGTTGGCATAACGCAGGACTGATGGTAGCGCTCACCTTTTTTTCTCCGGACAAGCCTTTTTCCTGATGCCCCAAACAATCGGAAAGAGGCTTCATCGGAGAATATGACTTTGCCCCAGTCCTCAGCAGTCCATTCACCATATTTTCTGCAGAAGATCAATCTGTCCCTGATGTTTTTTTTTGGAGAGAAGTGGCTTCTTTGCTGCCCTTCTTGACACCAGGCCATCTTCCAAAAGTCTTCGCCTCACTGTCCATGCAGATGCGCTCACACCTGCCTGCTGCCATTCCTGAGCAAGCTCTGCACTGGTGGCACTCCGATTCCGCAGCTGAATCCTCTTTAGGAGACGATCCTGGCGCTTGCTGGACTTTCTTGGACGCCCTGAAGCCTTCTTAACAAGAATTGAACCTCTTTCCTTGAAGTTCTTGATGATCCTATAAATTGTTGATTGAGGTGGAATCTTAGTAGCCACAATATCCTTGCCTGTGAAGCTATTTTTATGCAATGCAATGATGGCTGCACGCGTTTCTTTGCAGGTCATCATGGTTAACAATGGAAGAACAATGATTTCAAGCATCACCCTCCTTTTAACAGGTCATGTCTGCCATTTTAACCCAATCAGCCTGACATAATGATCTCCAGCCTTGTGCTCGTCAACATTCTCACCTGAGTTAACAAGACGATTACTGAAATGATCTCAGCAGGTTCTTTAATGACAGCAATGAAATGCAGTGGAAAGATTTTTTGGGGATTAAGTTAATTTTCATAGCAAAGAAGGACTATGCAATTCATCTGATCACTCTTCATATTGTCTCTAGAGGTTGAGGATGAGACACAGTTGTCAATAAATGAGGTTCTTGTTAGGTCAACAAGTCAGGAGGATGACCAGAGTGGGGAAGTGGAAGAGGAGGTGGTGGATGATGAAATCACTGAGACCCAACCTGGGAAGGTGGCAAGCTGAGCAAGGACAGCAGTACAGTGGGGGAGGGATCTACAGCACCGCAACAGGCTGGAAGAGGCAGTGGGGTGGCAAAAGGGAGAAGGTGAGCCACACCAAACAGGCCTGAAACTGTTCCCCGGAATACCCCCTGGTGGCAACCTCCCTTGCTAAGAGGTAGGTGTTCTGTAGTCTGGCGCTTTGTTGAGGAAAGTGCGGAAAATAAAAGAATTGTCATTTGCAACCTGTGCCCTACCAAAATTAGCAGGTGCATGAACACTAGCATCCTCACCACCAGCATGATTTGCCACATTGCATCAAAGCACCCTAATAGGTGGGCCGAACGCCTGGGTCCACAGTCAGTCTCTGTGGGTCACACAACTGCCTCCTCTTCCCCTGTGTTACGGGTTGGCCAATCCCCTGTCCAAGATTCAGGTCCGGATCCTCCCGCCCTGCACTTGGACCTTTGCAAGCACCATCAGTTAGCATATCCACATACAGATGTCAATACCCCAGGCCTTTGAACGAAAGCACAAATACTCAGCCACCCACAGGCCATAGCACTAAATGCGCACGTTTCCAAATTTCTGGCCCTGGAAATGTTGCTATTTAGGCTTTTGGACACCGACGCTTTCCGCAGCCTGATGGCGGTGGCCGTCCCTCGTTACTCGGTCCCCAGCCACCACTGTTTTCCCGGTGTGCTTACACCAGCATGTGTCCCATAACATCACCCGTGCAGTTATTGGGAAGGTCCACTTAACGACTGACACATGGACAAGTGCTTTTGGCCAAGGACGCTACAATTCCCTGACGGCTCACTGGGTGAACGTTGTGGAGGCTGGGAGCGAGTCGTACCCTGGGATAGCAGAGGTGCTACTGACGCCAAGGATTGCAGGCCCTACTCCCATAAGGATTTCCGCCACCACCTACATTAGTGGCTGCAACCCCCCTTCTCCTCCACCTCCTCCTTGACTTCCATCTCTGAATTCTCATCTTGCAGCACCAGTCAGCCATCAATCAGTAGCTGGAAGCAGTGTAGCACTGCAGTGGGGAAGCGGCAACAGGCCGCGCTGAAACTAATTTGCTTAGGTGACAAACAGCACACCGCTGCAGAGCTGTGGTAGGGTATAAGGGACCAGTCTGAGCTGTGGCTCTCGCCACTCAACCTACGACCAGGCATGGTTGTGTCTGATAATGGCAGTAACTTGGTGGCAGCTTTGGAGCTTGGCAAGCTCACACACATACCATGCCTAGCTCACTGTCACGGCTGTTTAAGGGTAACAAGAGCATACACAGTAAAAGAGCTACTGACCGGACCCAAACTAGGGAAGAGAAAGGGTGACCCCTGTCAGACCCTCAACACTCTCCCTATGCTGCTAAAGCACATGCCAGGATCCATGTGGTGGAACGAGGCATGCCCGCGTGCCTAAGACTGATGAGCCCTGTAACCCCTACACTAGTGGAAGGGGCACGGCCACCGATGCCCTGCTCAGAATATGGAGGGAACCGTGGCCACCTCAGATCCAGTCAGAAAATCACCAGGTACACAACAATGTCTGCACACTTAGCTGATGGAGCTGAGCCGCAGAGAAGACGGATCCAAGGGCCGCTGGCAATATCCGGAGTGCTTGCAGCAACAGAACACAGGTCCAGAGAACTAATAGCTTAACAAGTGAAGATACTCAAGGCAGAGCTACAACTGAAAAGAGAAATATAATCCACGCCCTGCAATAGGAGGAGGGGTGATTTAAAGGCAGGGAAATCAAAGGCAGGAGGAACAGCTGGGAGTAAAGACCTCCTCACAGGGGCGGAGAAACAGAACAGTGAGAACACCTCCAAACTCTAAGTGACATCATCACAGGGGTGGAGACACAGAGCTGTGAGAACGTCTCAAAGCTCTGGTAGTGACAGTACCCCCCCCCTCTACGGGTGGACTCCGGACACCCAGGACCCACCTTCCCAGGATGAGCCCTATGAAATGCCCTGATAAGGCGAGTGGCTTTAATGTCCGACATCGGAACCCACGTCCTCTCCTCAGGACCATAACCCTTCCAATGAACGAGGTACTGAAGAGAACCGCGGACAATGCGAGAGTCCACAATTCTGGAAACCTCAAACTCCAGATTGCCATCAACCAAAATCGGAGGAGGAGGCAAAGAGGAGGGTACCGTGGGCTTGACATATGGTTTTAAGAGAGATCTGTGAAGTACATTATGAATCTTCCAAACCCGTGGAAGATCAAGGCGGAAGGCAACAGGATTGATGACTGACAAAATTTTATAAGGCCCAATAAACTTGGGATCCAATTTCCAGGAGGGAACCTTCAGTTTAATATTTCTTGTAGACAACCACACCAGATCACCCACATTCAGGTCCGGACCTGACACACGTCTCTTATCAGCCACACGCTTATACTTCTCACTCATCTTTCTGAGATTACTCTGAATCTTTTGCCAAATAGTAGACAAAGACGAGGAAAATCTCTCCTCCTCAGGTAAACCAGAAAGAGCCCCTCCCGAGAATGTCCCAAACTGCGGATGGAACCCATATGCACCAAAAAATGGTGACTTATCAGAAGATTCCTGACGACGGTTGTTCAAAGCAAACTCAGCAAGAGGGAGAAATGAACACCAATCCTCCTGGTTCTCTGCCACAAAACAGCGCAAATATGTCTCCAGATTCTGATTGAGGCGCTCAGTCTGACCATTCGACTGCGGGTGAAAAGCAGAAGAGAAGGACAGCCGAACCCCCAGGCGAGAACAGAAAGCCTTCCAGAACCTGGACACAAACTGCGTGCCTCTATCGGAAACAATATCAGAGGGAATGCCGTGCAATTTAACAATATGGTCGACAAAAGCTTGCGCCAACGTTTTAGCATTGGGTAAACCAGGGAAAGGAACGAAATGAGCCATCTTGCTAAAACGGTCCACGACCACCAGGATCACCGACTTCCCAGAGGAACGAGGAAGATCCGTGATAAAGTCCATGGACAGGTGTGTCCAAGGACGGGAAGGTATGGGTAACGGGAGAAGGGAACCTGAAGGTCGTGAACGAGGGACCTTAGCGCGAGCGCACGTCTCACAAGCCGCCACAAAACCCTCCACAGACTTACGAAGAGCCGGCCACCAAAATCTCCGAGCAATGAGATCTACCGTGGCTCTACTCCCGGGGTGACCAGCAAGAACCGTATCATGATGTTCCTTAAAGAGTTTGTGACGTAGCTCAGGAGGCACGAACAACTTCCCGGAGGGACAACGGGCAGGTGCCTCAGACTGAGCAGCCTGGACCTCGGCCTCCAAATCGGAATATAGAGCAGAAACAACTACCCCCTCCGCCAAAATGGGACCCGGGTCCTCGGAGTTTCCTCCTCGCGGAAAACAGCGAGAGAGAGCATCAGCCTTCACATTCTTGATCCCAGGGCGGAAAGTAACAACAAAATTGAATCTGGAGAGTTTTCTAGAGAAAAAGGCACAAGGTCGCCATTTGGCAGGAGAGGGGCCCTGGGACAAAACTGCACCCACACCCACCTCGGAAGCATCCACCTCAACAATAAAAGGTAAGGAAACATCGGGATGCACCAAGATGGGAGCAGACGCAAAACTCTCTTTTATCTTAGAAAAGGCTGCAAGCGCCTCCTCCGACCAAGAGGAAAAATCCGTCCCCTTTTTTGTCATGTCAGTAAGGGGTTTGACAATAGAGGAATAATTCAAAATGAACTTTCTGTAGTAGTTAGCAAAACCCAGAAAGCGCATCAATGCCTTCTGATTTTCAGGAAGCTCCCACTCCAGCACAGCACGGACCTTCTCCGGATCCATGCAAAAACCAGAAGCAGAGAGGAGAAAACCCAGAAATTGAATCTCCGATACCATAAAAAGACATTTCTCCAGCTTGGCATAGAGTTTATTTTCCCGCAGTATCTGCAGGACCTGAAAAAGATGATCCTGATGGGTCTGAACATCAGGGGAAAAAATCAAAATATCATCAAGATACACCAATACAAATTTCCCCATTAAATGATAGAAAATACTATTAACAAAATGCTGAAAGACGGCCGGAGCATTCATCAGGCCGAAAGGCATAACGAGATTCTCGAAATGCCCGTTAGGGGTATTAAAGGCCGTTTTCCATTCATCCCCCTCTCTGACCCTGACCAGGTTGTACGCGCCTCTCAGATCCAATTTGGAAAACACCTTGGCCCCAACAATTTGGTTGAAGAGGTCCGGGATCAGAGGAAGGGGATAGGGATCGCGAATCGTGATACGGTTCAGCTCCCTAAAATCTAAGCAAGGTCTCAGAGAGCCATCTTTTTTTTTAACCAAAAAAAAAAACCTGCGGCAACAGGTGACTTTGAGGGACGAATATGCCCCTTCTCGAGACTCTCGGAGATATAGGTTCGCATTGCGAGTCTTTCCAGTTGTGAGAGATTGTAGAGGCGTGCTTTTGGCAGCTTGGCGCCGGGAATGAGGTTAATGGGACAGTCAAACTCCCGGTGAGGAGGTAGCTCCTGAACACCGCTCTTGGAAAACACATCCGAGAAATCAGAGAGAAATGATGGCACAGTTTTAGTAGACACCTCTGCAAAAGTCGCTGTGAGACAATTCTCTCTACAAAAGTCACTCCACTCATTTATTTGCCTTCCTTGCCAATCAATAGTGGGGTTATGTCTAGTGAGCCAGGGTAGCCCCAAAACTAGAGGAGAAGGCAATCCGTTAAGGACAAAACAAGATATCTCCTCCACATGAGTGTCACCTACAGCTAGCCGGATATTGTGAACAATGCCTTTCAGAGATCTCTGCGAGAGTGGGGCAGAGTCAATAGCAAAAACAGGTATATCCTTTTCTAATGTACAAACCTGAAAACCATGCAAGGCTACAAATTGAGTGTCAATAAGATTGACAGCCGCTCCACTAGCGACAAAAATCTCACAAGGAATGACTTTGCTCTCTAGCGCCACCCTGGCAGACAGGAGAAAACGGGAACTGCAGGTCAGAGGAATAGCATCAATTCCCACATCAACTTTGCCCAAAGTAGCAGATGAAGCAGAACTTGATGATCTACCTCTTGAGGTTTTTCTCTTATTATCGCTCTTAGTACAGTTCAGGAATCTCCTAGACGGGCAAAGATTTGCCAAATGACCTATGCCCCCACAACAAAAACACACCATATTCTGAGGACTAAATCCTTTTTTATCAGGGGCAAGTCGGCCTAGCTGCATGGGCTCCTCCTCAGAGGGGAGCGAGACAGGATGAGACCCCTGCATACTGAATGAGTCCGCACCATTGCCCCTAAACTGACAATGGCTGGACGGAGAGGTCTTGTTTCTTTCCCTTAGACGCCTGTCAAGGCGTACCGACAATGACATGGCAGACTCTAAGGACGTTGGTCTCTCATGGAAAGCAAAGGCATCTTTCAAACCCTCTGAGAGACCATGACAGAACTGACTTCGGAGTGCAGCATCATTCCAGCCTGAATCAGCTGCCCATCTCCGAAATTCAGAACAATAAAGCTCCGCAGACAGTTTGTTCTGGCATAAAACACGTAAGTTCGATTCTGCCAGAGCAACACGATCCGGGTCATCATATATCTGCCCCAGGGCCACTAAAAATCTTTCCACGGATCGAAGGGAAGGATCCCCTGATGGCAGCGAAAAAGCCCAAGTCTGAGCATTACCCCTGAGCAGGGAGATGACAATCCTCACCCTCTGTTCCTCATTACCAGAGGAGTGGGGACACAAACAAAAATGGAGTTTACATGCCTCTCTGAAGCGAACAAAATTCTCACTGCCCCCGGAGAACGTTTCCGGAAGTGAGACCTTTGGCTCGCAACAGACTCCATGAGCCGGAGCAGAGCCCAATGCTTGTAGCTGAGTCACAGATTGACGGAGATCCACTACTTCCAAAGAAAGACCCTGCATGCGGTCAACCAAGCCAGAAAGCGGATCCATGTCAATAAGGACGGTTTTGGTGGATTATAATGTCACGGCTGTTTAAGGGTAACAAGAGCATACACAGTAAAAGAGCTACTGACCGGACCCAAACTAGGGAAGAGAAAGGGTGACCCCTGTCAGACCCTCAACACTCTCCCTATGCTGCTAAAGCACATGCCCGGATCCATGTGGTGGAACGAGGCATGCCCGCGTGCCTAAGACTGATGAGCCCTGTAACCCCTACACTAGTGGAAGGGGCACGGCCACCGATGCCCTGCTCAGAATATGGAGGGAACCGTGGCCACCTCAGATCCAGTCAGAAAGTCACCAGGTACACAACAATGTCTGCACACTTAGCTGAGGAGCTGCAGCCGCAGAGAAGACGGATCCAAGGGCCGCTGCAGCAACAGAACACAGGTCCAGAGAACTAATAGCTTAACAAGTGAAGATACTCAAGGCAGAGCTACAACTGAAAAGAGAAATATAATCCACGCCCTGCAATAGGAGGAGGGGTGATTTAAAGGCAGGGAAATCAAAGGCAGGAGGAACAGCTGGGAGTAAAGACCTCCTCACAGGGGCGGAGAAACAGAACAGTGAGAACACCTCCAAACTCTAAGTGACATCATCACAGGGGTGGAGACACAGAGCTGTGAGAACGTCTCAAAGCTCTGGTAGTGACAGTCACGTGATCAACTTAGTGGTTCAGCGGTTTCTCAAAACCTACCTCAATTTGCCTGAGCTACTGGTGAAGGTGCTCTGTGTGTGTGCCCATTTCCGAAAGTCATCTACAGCTGCCGCCGGCCTGGCAACGCTGCAGCAGCGCTTGCAATTGCCAGCTCACTGTCTGTTGTGCAACGTGAGCATGCGCTGGAACTCCATGTTCCACATGTTGGCCAGCCTTTGTGAGCAGCAGAGGGCAGTAGTGGAATACCAGCTGCAACATGGTCATCGCCTTTCCAGTCAGCTTCCACTCTTCACAAGTGAGTGGGTATGGATGTCCCACCTCTGTGAGGTTTTACGCAACTTTGAGGAATCAACACAGATGGTGAGCAGCGATGCCGCTATTATTAACGTAACCATTCCACTTCTGTGTCTACTGAAATGCTTGCTGCTCACAATGAAGAGGTGTGGAAGTGGGGGAACACAGTACACAGGGTGATAGCCAGACCACCCTCAGTTCGTCTTTTCAGCGCGAATTGGATGATGATGAGGAGGAGGAGCAGGAGATGGTTGCCTCCGCTACAGAGGGTAGTACCCATAGCAGGTTTATTCCATCTGTTCAGCGTGGATGGGCCAAAGAGGAGGAAGAGGATGGGGAGATTGAGAGTCATCCTCCTGATGAGGACAGCAAAGTCTTGTCTTTTGGGACTCTGGCACACATGGCTGACGTTATGTTATGCTTCCTTTCCCGTGACCCTCGCGTTATACGCATTTTGTCTAACACTGATTACTGGTTGTTCACCTTTCTCGACCCCCCGCTAAAAAGACAACTTCTCATCTCTCATTCCTGTGGTGGAGAGGACAAGCAAAATGGTGCAATACCAGAAGGTCCTTGTGGAAAAATTGCTCCAAAAATTTCCAGCTGACAACGCTGGCGGCAGAGTACGTAGTTCCTTGGGCAACCGAGGAGGGGAGACAAGGGGAACACACAGCAGTTCCAACAGAGGCAGGCCAACACTCTCCAAGGCCTGGCACAGTTTCATGACACCCCGCCAGCACCCTCACCCTGATGCGCGGCCTAGTGTCACAAGGAGGGAAAAGTTTTGGAAGATGGTGAAGGAGTAAGTAGCAGAACGTGTCAGCGTCCTCAGTGATCCCTCTGTGCCTTACAACTATTAGGTGTCCAAGCTTGACACGTGGCACAAACTGGCGCTCTATGCCTTGGAGGTGCTGGCCTGCCCTGCCCCAGCATTTTGTCAGAGCGGGTAATTAGTGCTGCTGGGGGCATAATAACTGATAAGCGCATCCGCCTGTCAACTGAAAAAGCTGACAGGTTGACTCTTATCAAAATGAACAAGGCCTGGATTTCCCCTGACTTCTCTACTCCACCAGAGGAAAGCGGCTGAACATAAAGGCACTTTGAATGTGGCTTTTATGGTGTATTGAATACACTGTATTTCCATGCATCCCTTCCACCACTAAAAAGGGTATATTGTTCAATCTTCCTTTTCTCATCCTCCTCTTCCATCATATCAACATGCTTATTAGGCTGCCCTCACCCCTAATGATTTAGATTGTCACCAGCAGGCCCTTGCCCCTAATGTTTTAGATGGTCAGATCAGCATCAGGCCCTTACCCCTAATGTTTTAGATGATCAGATCAGCATCAGACCCTCACCACTAATGTTTTAGATGGTCAGCTCAGCAGCAGACCCTCACCCCTAATGTTTTAGATGGTCAGCTCAGCAGCAGACCCTCACCCCTAATTTTTTTTAATGGTCAGATCAGCAGCAGGCCCTCGCCCCTAATGTTTTAGATGGTCAGCTCAGCAGCAGACCCTCACCCCTAAGCTCAGCAGCAGACCCTCACCCCTAATTTTTTAGATGGTCAGATCAGCAGCATGCCCTTACCTCTAATGTTTTAGACGGTCACTAGCAAGCCCTTGCTCCTAATGTTTTTGAGAGTCACCAGCAGGCCATCAATCATAATTTTTCAAGTGTGTCTATGATGCCCCCCTTTATGTGCAAAACTAAAACTCCCATCATTCCCGGACAGCCTACAGCTTTCAGCCTACAGAAGGGCATGGTGGGAGTTGTAGTTTTACAACAGCTGGAGGGCCGCAGGTTGAGCATCCCTGTTTTAGATGGTCAGCTCAGCAGCAGACCCTCACCCCTAATTTTTTTGATGGTCAGATCAGAAGCAGGCCCTCACCCTTAATGTTTTTAGAGGGTCAGCTCAGCAACAGACCCTTACCCCTAATTTTTTAGATGGTCAGATCAGCAGCAGGCCCTCGCCCCTAAGCTCAGCAGCAGACCCTCACCCCTAATTTTTTAGATGGTCAGATCAGCAGCATGCCCTCACCTCTAATGTTTTAGAGGGTCACTAGCAAGCCCTTGCTCCTAATGTTTTTGAGAGTCACCAGCAGGCCATCAATCATAATTTTTCAAGTGTGTGTATGATGCCCTCCTTTATGTGTAATAAAGGGTGTATTGGAGTATCGGCTCCTTGTAATTTTTGGCAGCCCTTTCACTTAGTGCATAGGCTTTGAGTGTAGGTGTCCCACTACCTGAACAATTGTACCACAATGTGAATGAGGCTCTCCTTTATGTGATATACAGGCTGTATCAGGAGTGCCTCTTCCTTGTAATTTTTGGCAGCACTTGCACTTTATATACAAGTAAATATACAGGAAAGAATGTTTCCTAACAATATTTCCTCTAAAATCGATTTTATCTTTGATTTGGTGCGTATTATTGTCAGTCTGTAAAAGTGGCGTACTACTCGGACAACATTGTTCCCAGCAGCGACCTGGGAGTCCAAGATGCATCCAGACATCCTCCCCATGCTGTTCCCAAACCATTTTAGTGGTGTTTCCATCAATTTCTGACCTTTTCTTATGAACCAGACACCATCCCCTCTTCAGAGCAGGGGGTGCCTGGTTTAATGCTCTGGTTCTCCCACTGACTTCCATTGTGCTCGAGTGCTTTGTAGAGCACCCGAGCATCCCAAAGTGTTCTACTCGAGCACCCGAGCACTTTGGTGCTCGATCAACACTACTGAGGTTCAGACTTAGTGTGGAAAAAAAGAAAAATACACACTTGATTAGAGCTTCCCCGCTCCAGCACCAAGGCACCCGCCACATCTGTTCCCTCATGGACAAGTCACGTCACAAGTGTGACTTGCAGTATACATGACCATCACTGCTGCCATCCAATCAATAGCCTCATCTGTAAATTGTGCATGGTTAGCATGCTGAACCTTGTTTTTTATGTTTCAGGGTATATTTTATCACTTTTTTTGTTTATGCAACTTAGCATTTATTATATTTATTGAAATTTTTTAGCCATTGTTTTTTAATGTTCTCCAAAAACAATAAATTAAATGTCAAGTTTATTGTATATCTCTTGGGACAATTAAAGAGATACGATAATGCCCCTTTACATGTCCTGATGTAGCAAGCGATGGTTGGGAAGGAAGAGTTCCTTCCTGACAACCGCCTGCTCATCAGTGGAGGGAAAAGCTGCTATTACATGGCGAGATCTCCTCCACACTATGGAGAGGAGCGACGGCATTAGCTCCCAAACAGAATCATTGTTTGCCAGCAGCAAAGGCTGTTTAAATGGCGCGATATGCTGCCGGCAAACAATGATTTAGGTGTCTGCACCAACGATCAATTATCAGATGTATGAGCAGTTTGCACCTTTGCACAGTGTAAAGGGCCCTTAACATGCATATATTTTTAGGACTTTGTATTTAATAAAAGCTGTTGAGGTCAAATGAGACCACGGCATCTGTGCAATTAGAGACTGGGAGCGGCGGGGATCGGGGGAGCCTGATGTAGAGTGCGACAGCCCCTGTCCTAAGGAGTGGTACAGGGCTGTCGCACACAAGTTATTATGGAGAGCCTGCCTGTGGCACGGGTCCATAGGAACACAGTGTAATTATAATAGACTCTAATGCATTGGAGTCTATTAGAGAAGCAATCTCATGATTGCTTGGTATAGTTCCCTATACAAAAAAGAAAAAAAAGTTTAAAAAAATATATATAAAAATCCAAATCACCCCCCTTTCCCCAATATTAAAATAAAATTGCAACAGTCGCAAAAAAATTTGACTTGGACGGAATTTTTAGTCGCAGAATGTCGCATTGACTATCATTAGAAAAAATATTGCGCGACTTCTTGTTGCTGAAAAGTTGCTATACATTTTTTGTTATGATAGACACATGTTGCAGTGCAGCTGTATCCCTTTTTGTTGCGCAAAATATGTGGTTTTGTAGCCCTGGCCTTAGGAA
The DNA here is from genome assembly GCF_014858855.1 of Bufo gargarizans. NCBI lineage: Eukaryota > Metazoa > Chordata > Amphibia > Anura > Bufonidae > Bufo > Bufo gargarizans. Next base: position 471,172,958 of record NC_058082.1, on the reverse strand, counting down.
GGAGACATGCCATCACTTTTCCTCAATTAAGTTAATGATGTCAATATTTTACCACATTCCCACCTCAACGATATAATAGTATACTTGTATAATAGTATACAATATAATAGTATATAATCAGTATACTTGGATAGACACGTCTTTCAAGTTTGGGGGAAGTGTAAATTACATGGCATATGTGAAAATACCCGAAGATTGCCCCAAGTATCAAGTGTCATTTGTAAATAAATAAGAATTCTGTGCTCATTGTGCTCAAAACTGTCTCTAATATAAATAAAAATTCCGACAAATTCACTGTAAATGTCTCTGACCTCGCAACATAAAAAATAATGTTTCTTATAAAGCATACCATATACTGCAAACCCGCAATCTAATAAACCGTTATTTGGTCAGTGCCTTGTATAGTATTGCATTAATAATGTATTGTTTGTGTGTTTTTCATATATTTGGATAAAAGAGAAAGTTTCAATGTGACACATATGCTAATATAAAATAATATCCCAGGCAGGATGGTGGTAACCAATTTGCGGCATCCGCTGCTGATATTCATAAGGCACAAACATAATGATGTCTTGAACATATAGATCAGTTCTTAGAACAATGCCGGAGGGTTTTCATTATTTTTGAGGAAGGTTCGCTCTGTTACGATGTTTTCAGGAATAATCTTTGCTGGAGTAAATGCATATATAAATAAGACAATTTGCTACATACAGTAAATGTTCTTTCCATAAGGCCCATGTTTGCCATGCACTTTCCTAGCACGGAGGGGTCTCCATGTGCTGCCATGATGCTATCCTCTGTTGGGTCTTGTATCTATTGGGTTTATGTTCCACTAGCAGCAATGCTTCCAACTCTGTACATACTTCATCTGGAGGATCACGAATTACAACTTTCTACAACTCGGTGCTGGGACGAAACCATAATATGCTTATATGCATGAGCCCTAAAAAGGAGAATCATTATTCCCCTTACATCTGTCTTGGCGTAGAAAAGTCACAAATCCATCAGATTAGCAAATTTTTTTTTTGCAACTGCCATTTTATGCCGTACTCACCAATTTTACTAAAACGGGGTGTGACACCTCATCATAAATTACAAGGCTCCTCTGGCTGTGCAGGCCCCATCAAGACAGGGTGGAAACTTTTTGTAGAAGGATTTTAAAATTTTATTAAGCTACTTAAAGAAAAGTTTAAAGGGGTTACTATGGTTTTAACAGATAGGCCCCTTGCAGACGAGCCAGGATTAGGTCCTGATGTGTTCCAGATGCGTTCAGTTAAAAATGCTTGATTTCGCAAGCAAGTTCAGTCAGTTTTGTCTGCGATTGCATTCAGTTGTTCGATTTTAATCGCGTGGGTGCAATGCGCATTGATGCGTTTTTCACGCGCGTGAAGGTTTACAAGCAACATCTCTTAGCAACCATCATTGAAAAATGCATCGCATCTGCACTTGGTTGCGATGCAATTTTCACACAGCCCCATTCACTTCTATGGGGCCAGGGCTGCGTAAAAAAAACGCAGAATATAGAACACTAGCTGATGACCCGGCGTTGCTCGGGTATTTATTGCAATTTTATATTAAATAACAGTGAATTTCACAATGGCCGCCCCTTTAACGGTGACCGTCCTTTTAACAGTGACTTTCACAGTGACCACCCCTTTAACAGTGATTTTAACAGTGACTTTCACAGTGACCGCCCATTTAACAGTGACTTTCACAGTGGCCACCCCTTTAACAGTGACCGCCCCTTTAACAGTGATTTTAACAGTGACTTTCACAGTGGATGCCCCATAACCAGTGACCGCCACTTTAACAGTGACTTTCACAGTGACCGCCCCTTTAACAGTGACTTTCATAGTAGCTGCCCCTTTAACAGTGACTTTCACAGTGACCGTCCCTTTAACAGTGACCACCCCTTTAACAGTGACCTCCACGGTGACCGCCCCTTTAACAGTGACTTTCACAGTGACCTCCCCTTTAACAGTGACTTTCACAGTGACCGCCCCTTTAACAGTGACTTTCACAGTGGCCGCCCCTTTAACAGTGACTGCCCCTTTAACAGTGACTTTCACAGTGGCTGCCCCTTTAACAGTGACTTTCACAGTGACCTCCCCTTTAACAGTGACTTTCACAGTGACCGCCCCTTTAACAGTGACTTTCACAGTGGCCGCCCCTTTAACAGTGACTGCCCCTTTAACAGTGACTTTCACAGTGGCTGCCCCTTTAACAGTGACTTTCACAGTGACCGCCCCTTTAACAGTGAATTACACAGTGACTGCCCCTTTACCAATCACCATTACAGTGACAGCCCCTTTAAGGCTACTTTCACACTAGCGTTCGGGTTTCCGCTCGTGAGCTCCGTTTGAAGGAGCTCACGAGCGGACCCGAACGCAGCCGTCCAGCCCTGATGCAGTCTGAATGGAGGCGGATCCGCTCAGACTGCATCAGTCTGGCGGCGTTCAGCCTCCGCTCCGCTCGCCTCCGCACGGACAGGCGGACAGCTGAACGCTGCTTGCAGCGTTCGGGTGTCCGCCTGGCCGTGCGGATCCGTGCGGATCCGTCCAGACTTTCAATGTAAGTCAATGGGGACGGATCCGTTTGAAGATGCCACAATGTGGCTCAATCTTCAAGCGGATCCGTCCCCCATTGACTTTACATTGAAAGTCTGGACGGATCCGTACTAGGCTATTTTCACACTTAGCTGTTCTATGCTAAAAATAATGCAGACGGATCCGTTCTGAACGGAGCCTCCGTCTGCATTATTATGACCCGAACGCTAGTGTGAAAGTAGCCTAACAGTGACTTTCACAGTGACTTTTACAGTGACCGCCCCTTTAACGGTCACTTTTCATAGTGACCACCCCTTCAACAGTGACTTCCACAGTGCCGCCCCTTTAACAGTGAACGCCATGGTGCCCGCCCCTTTAAAAGTGACCTCCACAGTGCCTGCCTCTTTAACATTGACCACCCCTTTAACAGTGACCTCCACAGTGCCTGCCTCTTTAGCAGTGAACTCCACAGCACCAGTCCGTTTAATAGTGGCCCCTGCCCCCCATGCACGTAGCAGTGTAGTTGTGTGTATTTTGGGAATATCCCGGGAACGGTACGTCCTAGAGAGCTGAGACCCCCTCAAGATTTCTTTCCTGGTTTCCTTCCAGTATGTGGCACTTCCTATTGTAGTATTCCAGTAGTTCTCAACCTTTTCACGGCAAGTATCTCCTAGTGACAAGAAGTTCGAACCGAGTACTTCCAAGGAAGTGAACAGTGATAAATGTTAACCAAATAAGGCTATTCTCACTCTGCTATCATAGTCTCTGTTCTAAACCTCTGACGCAGTTCCTTCAGATCTGACAGAAGGAATAGAGCTGCATGCAATGCTAATCTATCTGTCAAAATGACAGACATTACATTAGGACCCATGATGGATGACTATTACTTTTTAAATTACATCCAGCGCTATCAAATACTCAGGAGAATACAGCACTACGTACCTATTACACCCAGTGACATCTCTTCTGATATACATGTTCCCTTTCCTCATTTTCTCCATTCAGACCAGACCACCATGATGAAGTCTTTGAGACAAGTCTCACCTCTGAAAAGTTTGCCATACAGATTTCTTAGTTTCCTACTTTTCCATCCTCCTCCCACCTTCTGAATACTCTCCCAATACTGTGCCCCGCAATAGTATACTGCGTAAACAGATAGTCCCCCTGAAAGACGGCATCCCTTTGATAATTATTGCTGCACAGTGCTATTATGTAATAGTGCCATAAACATAGTGTCCCCAAAAAATAATTGTGCTAAGCTAATACTGACCCAGGGTGTCCACAGTTATAGTGCTCCTAAAAGTCCAACCAGTAGTACTAATTCTTTCTCTGAGTGCCTTTAGTTGCAATAGTGCCTCTACAATGCAGTGCATCAAATTGTAATAATGTCCTCCAATGTGCCACAGAAGTAATAATGCCCCCAGTAGTGCCCATGCTAGTAATCATGTTCCCTATAGTCCCCCAGTAGTAATAAAGCTCACTATAATGCCCCTCAGTAGTCATAATTCCCCCTACAGTGCCCCCAGTAGAAGTAGAGCCCACCATAATGCTAACAGTTGTAATAATATCTGCCTATAGTGCCCCTAGTACTACTAATGCCCTCTATAGTTCTCCAGTAGTAATAAAGCCAACCGCAGTGCCCACAGTAGTATTAAAGCCCCCACAGTGTGTCCCAATAGTAAATATGTCACCTTATAGTACCACAGTAGTACTAAAACCCGCCTTAATGCCACCAGTAGTAGTAAAGCCCTCACAGTGTGCTCTAGTAGTAAATATGCCCCCTTATATTGCCCACAGTAGCACTCATGCCCCCTAAAGTGCCCTCCAATAGTATTGGCCCTCACCCCTACAGTAGTAATACATTCCCCATAGTATGCCCCAAAAGTAATAATGCCCACCTATAGTGCCCCACATTGTACCAATGTCCCCCTATAGCACCCCCAGTAGTACTAATGTCCTCATAGTCTACCTCAGTTATAATAATGACCCCCTATAGTGCCCCACTAGTTCTCCCTCAGTTATAATGACCCTCCACAGTGCCCCAATAATGCTGCCCCAGTTATAATAATATCCCTCCTATAGAGCCCAAATAATGCTGCCCCAGTTATAACCATGACTACCACAGTGCCCCGATAGTGCTGCCCCTAGTATAATAATGACCCCACCCCTAAAGTGCCCCAATAGTGCTGCACCAGTAAAAATAATGACCCCCCCCACACACTGCCCCAATAGTGCTGCCCCAGTTATAATAATTTCACCCTATAATGTCCCAATAATTCTGCCCTGTTATAATAATGACTCACCTATAGTGGCCAACAATGCTGCCCCTGTTATAATAATGACAGCCCCCCCCCCCCCCAATAGTGGCCCAATAGTGCTGCCCAAGGTGGCGAATGACTACGATGTGGTGCAGGACACATGCCTCTTCCAGACTTCGGTTCTAAGATGCTTGCAGCCTGGCTCAGGAAGCACAATGATAATAATGCTATCCTGAGGATATGACATCATTATCAATTCCTGGATAACCCCTTTAAAGAGAACCTGTAAGATGATTTCTTCTGTCCTATCTGAGAGCAGGATATGGTCGAGAGAAGCCAGAGTTTATATGATTTGGAGCATGACTGAGGAGTAAAAAGTAGAGTAAATCTTGATAGGACTCCTAGGAGAGGCAGTGAGAGTCCTGATTACCCCACCCACACACAATGATTGACAGCCTTCTGTGTACACAATCATACAGGGAGAGCTGTCACTCACTGTATGTGTAAGTAAAAGGTTGTTTGGACGGCACTCCTGTGGTATGTTTCCGGTGCTCAGCGGTAAGAAAAATAGACATATAGAATATAAACCGCGGCACTCCTATAATTCAATTGTAAATTGTACTTCTTTATTATCCATCCAGGAAATAAACACTGGCCAACGTTTCGGTCTCATCCCAAGACCTTGTTCACGGCCTAAGGCAAAATAAAATTGTAGTACATATATAAGTATGATTGTATATATAATAAATCCTGGATATTAAAGATATATATCAGAATACATCAATTGAATAGGGTATGCAGAGCATGAGCAAATAAGAGGGAAATTCAAGCAGGCAAAAACATGAGCAGAGGAGACTTTGTTGACGCTCAAGGTGATTGGTTGTCAAAAAAGGCGGGACAACATATACCAAAGGAAGGTCGTTATATAGAACGAGTCGCAGAGTAACACAAGAGTCAGAGGATTCCTATTGTATATAGTCAGAACCTGATAGATATAGAGAAAAATGTCTCTAGGTTAGTATAGGTTAGTGTTAATAATGGATTAAAATTTATTACAATAGTCGCTGTTGAAAGGAAAAAGGGTTTGGACGAAGATGGACCCGAAGGCCTCGTGGAATCTTCTTCTGTCTGTGGTACTCTGCGAGCATTGTACAGTGCAATTCCGCCGAAACTCCATAACTCCATAGCAGAAGAGATTGTCTCTCAGGTGAGTACATCGAGTAATTTTCTACATATACCGCACAGTGAGTTCCGAAGCCGGGACTGGGAGTGAGAATCAAAGAAACTTATTTTGGCGGAATTGCACTATACAACGCTCGCAGAATACCACAGATAGAAGAAGATTCCACAAGCCCTTCGGTTCCATCTTCGTCCAACCCTTTTTCCTTCCAACAGCGACTATTATAATAAATTTGAATCCATTATTAACACTAACCTATACTGACCTACAGACATTTTCCTCTATACCTAACAGGTTCTGACTATAAATCCGACGCAATCAGTCCCATGTTGGGTGACTAAAATAATAGGTGAAGGAGGGGCAGTAGACATCGCTTATCTAGACTTTAGTAAGGCTTTTGATACTGTCCCACATAGAAGGCTTATCAATAAATTGCAGTCATTGGGCTTGGACTCCCATATTGTTGAATGGATTAGGCAGTGGCTGAGGGACAGGCAACAGAGGGTTGTAGTCAATGGAGTAAATTCAGACCAAGGTCTTGTTACGAGTGGGGTACCTCCGGGATCTGTTCTGGGACCCGTATTGTTTAATATCTTTATCAGCAAAATTGCAGAAGGCCTCGATGGTAAGGTGTGTCTTTTTGCTGATGACACAAAGATTTGTAACAGGGTTGATGTTCCTGGAGGAATACACCAAATGGAAAAGGACTTAGGAAAACTAGAGGAATGGTCCAAAATCTGGCAACTAAAATTTTATGTTGATAAGTGCAAGATAATGCACCTGGAGCGTAAAAACCCAAGAGCAGAATATAAAATCAGTGATACAATCCTAACCTTAGTATCTGAGGAAAGAGATTTAGGGGTCATTATTTCAGAAGACTTAAAGGTAGGCAGACATTGTCATGGAGCAGCAGGAAATGCTAGTAGAATGCTTGGGTGTATAGGGAGAGGCATTACTAGTAGAAAGAGGGAGGTGCTCATGCCGCTCTACAGAGCACTAGTGAGACCTCATTTGGAGTATTGTGCTCAGTACTGGAGACCATATCTCCAGAAGGATATTGATACTCTGGAGAGAGTTCAGAGAAGAGCTACTAAACTAGTACATGGATTGCAGGATAAAACTAACCAGGAAAGATTAAAGGACCTTAACATGTATAGCTTGGAAGAAAGACGAGACAGAGGGGATATGATAGAAACTTTTAAATACATAATTGTTGAACTTGAACATGATCCTACTTTTCAATTATCCTCTCCTCATACTCGGATTTACGATATGGCCATTCAATATTCTGACAGATGTTAGTAGCAGGGCATTCCCTGACACAATGTCAGCTTGTAGTCTGTCGCTAAGGAACATGTAAAAAAATATTCAATTGATGTATGGAAAGAATTAGAGAAATAGCTTATTGCTTTCAACGTGAATCTGTGTGGAACTCCTCATGTTGTAATGGCAATGTATATTTCCCTATTAAGATCCTATTCAATAATGTTATAGAAGGATATTTGTATATGGGAACCAGGATATTTGTACAGAAGAAGCAGTCAGAGGAGTTACGATTGATGTGGCACAAGCGTAGGTTGCTCTCACTTTAAAGGGAAAGGCAATAAAAAGACTAAACATTCAATTAATGGTGAGTCATGTAAAATATGCAATCACTTTAAAGACACTTCAATGTCTATGTTAAATGCCACAAGATACAATTCTACCATTCTAGAATTAGTAAAATGTATTGAAGAGCATCTCACACTGCTTTTCAAGTTATCCATTACATGGACGGCCAGGTGGGGTTAAATGCCACCCACTCCAGCAGAACTGGTACAATGGATAATGACTTTATGTTGTGCATTAAAGGGTGTTTTCTTCCTATAGGTTATGGACAGTGACTATATTAGAGTTGCCGAAGTGGATTTATTGTATACGTATTTGCAATGCACTTTTTTCCTTTTCAGGGAATGCTTATTGGGGAAAAGGGTTAATATAACCTGTTCATGCATTAAAACTATATTTTATTATATTGTAGCTGCCCCTTTATAAAACATGTCAGGAAGGTGGCTTTCCACATGTGGTTCAGTGTGGTCAGTGGCAAACTCCTAGTGGCTAAAGACTGTAGTAGTGATGTCACTAGGAGGTGGAGCTGTTCTTGGGGTGGTCTCCCACTAAATAGTGTGTGATATTTTGCTAACAAGGACTCCGTGGTTGTGGCCTGTATGTTGGGTCGCACCACAGTGAATCAGCAGAGGGAATTAAGAAGTCTGGAGGGTCTGGAGAAGTCTCAGCCCTAACGCTGGGTTCAGACCTGAGCGTACTTGAACATACACTCTGTATGCGCGATTGTACGGGCGTTTGCAATTGCGCATACAGAGACAAGCGAACGCCCATTGTCGCGCGTTCCTGCTGAAGTCTATGTACGGGAACGCGCGACAAGACGCCCCAAAGAAGCTCCTGTACTTCTTGGGGCGTTGGGCGTTTTACAGAGCGATCGTACGCGCTGTAAAACGCTCAGGTGAGAACCATTCCCATAGGGAATCATTGGTTCTTGCCTGTTGAGCGTTTTACAGCGCGTAGGAACGCGCTGTAAAAGGCTCAGGTCTTAACCCAGCCTTAGAGAAGCGCAGGAGATGGCGCTAGCAAGAGCGGTGCAGAAGGTCTTATTACTAAATCCGACGTAATCAGTCCCATCTGAATTGACATGTGTTCAACAGTTTCAGTGGGTATACAAAATCCTTAATTACATGCAATTACAAAAGTATATTTACAAAATTAGGATTTTTTTTTTGTGGGACAAGCACTTTAAATATTGAAGAAAAAAAGGTAATAAAGAGCACCAAAAAATTCCACGCAAAATAGAGTTTATTGAATATACCAGTGAAAATACAAACAATAATTTCCCCCAAAAAATGCACTGGAAGCAGGTTACAATGATGGAGGGAGCAGAAGCCTCTCACAAGGGATGAGGCTACCCGCTGTGTGGGAAATTACCTCCTACATAGGAGGTGTGGGAACCAACAAAACATCCAGCTTCCTTATTTTTGGCGCTGTGAGCAGGGTGAGGGTACTCGTCTGCCGCCTGTTTATTCTCAGCTCCCATCCTGAACTTGGGCATCCTTGTCTGCAATACTTGCCCACAACCTGCAGAGGGCCCTGCAAGCTTTATAAGACAGTCCCTTGTTATATGATTCCTGATATGTATTGAAGTCCATTGCAGACGAGTGAGTCCTGTGCGGAAATCACGCTCCGTGTGTGAGCGTGATTCCCTGTTATGGGCACTGCTCGTTTAGCAGGAGTGTACGGGATTATACTGATTTATAATGCTGGGTGTTCTCTTCATGACCTGTACCTTCTGAATTATACTGACAGCATTATGTCAGTATGTTTCTGTAGAAGTGAAGTCATGTAGAGACAAACATTATAGAAATCATTGTAACGCCGTGTGCTCCTGCGAAACTAGCAGTGTCCATAACGGGAAATAACTCTCACACATGGAGGGTCATTTCCCCATAAGACACGCTTGTCTGAAAGAGCCGTAAAGCTGATCTTTGTTTCTAAAACTACATTCAGATGTTGGATGATGTTGGAAAATGTTGGATTTCATTGAATTATTGTACTCTGCATTAACTCAAATAATGCAAAATGACAAAGCTGAAGATGTAGAGAAATTTAAAATGTGGAGCATGAATGCTGATATAGAGGTTGAAGAGATGCATGGTGCACAGTTCTGAAATATAACAGGGCCTCCTTTGCACACATCAAAATCCTTTATGTTGAGATCCAGTGGAAAACTTTTGTTTCTATAGACATCAATGAATATAGACTAGCTGGCCTGGAAGTATAATTTGCAGGGTTGCCAACCATCCAGGAATTTCCTGATTGTCCTTAAAAATAGGTGACTTCTTTCCTGTGTCTGTGATTTTATTGAGGCTGATAGTACTTGACTAGATTATTTTGGTGGTAATTATCATCATTTTACAGCTCACAGTGGATGCTGGTAATGAGTTTTTATCAGTATATTGAATTATATACATTGTAAGGAATCGTTCTCCCAGTGGGGTGACAGATTTCCACGTAAAGTAGATAAACTGTACTTTATTTGGTCAGTTCAGCAATACAAGTTATTATCCCAGTTAAAGCGTCACTGGGTGAGGTGACGTTCCAGCACCAGCACAAGAAAACATAAAAACAAAATAAACACCTGCCCATCTGGGCTCTACCTAATACAATAGATCAGGGTTGCCCAACCTGCGGCTCTCCAGCTGTTGCAAAACTACAACCCCCAGCATGCCCGGGCAGCCTACAGCAGGGCATGATGAAAGTTGTAGTTTTACAACAGCTGGAGGGCCACAGGTTGAGCATCCCTGCAATAGATGATTCCTCTCTCACCTACAGCGCCCTGTTCCCATCAGGGGAGATCAGGCTTTACATCAGCTCTCCAGGAATCTTTCCCCAGACTGACAGCCTGGGATTTTCTTTTATCCCCCACTAATGATCCCAGGATCCCTCAGGCTATAGGGAATACCTGTACTGTAAGGGTGTGGACTGGGAGCTCCCACTGCCAATCCTATGTCTCAGTCCAAATAAAATCCAGTCCATAACATCTAAACAAAACTATTCCAGCAATCTAGCTTTGCTGAAGTACTGTAAGTGCAGCTTTCTGGATTCCATCTACCTCACCCAGCTAAGGAACCTGGGTAAGATATACTCACCTTCCACTACTTTACCTTACACATTTTCAGACCATGTATTACTTATAATCTATATCATTCATTATGGTTTTCCAATTTGTTTGTAAACAGTGTTGGGTGTGATTTGGGATAAGTTGTCCAAAATAAAAAATAAAAATTCTGGTTGGCAACCCTGATAGTCTGCCACTTGCTGATTCCCAATTCCGTTTCAGCTGTATGATAAAAAATTCTTCTAGAGGGATGCTTTTAAAAAAAAACATTTTCATATAAAAATTGTATGCCTTACCATATTATTCTCACAGTATTCGTCAAAACTTCACTTACATTGCTAGCTCCCAAGATTTATGTTGGGTGGTCCTACCTTATTGCAGGAGTGCTATATTCTTGTTTACTGAACCAAGTGGACACGTTAGTCATCAGGACAAGACTATGGCAGTAAAGTACACAAGACTAACAGCCATAGAAAGAAAAGAAGGGAAGAGGAAGGAGACAACAGGAGCTGTTTGTGTAAACTGAGTGACCAGGTGGCCAAGTAATGCTCTCTTATCCTCCAGATTGTATGACAATGGTTTCATTTCATCTATCAATGTTTCCACTACGCTTTAAAGGGGTTTTCCAATAGCTATAATATCCCCCCCCCCATATGCCAAGGCTTTTCACACAGATTGTACTTACCTTGCTCCCCTTCACTTCTGATGCCGGAATGTCTGCCGAGATGCAGTGGTGGCCATGCCGGCATCAGAAGCGACGCAGGTGCCCGGGAGTGAGGTATGTGTGAGGGGCCCGGGCATATGGGGGGGCATTATAGGTCTTGGATAACCCCTTTAATAGCTAGTAAAGAGAACAATTAGGCACCTGGGTGCTATTCCCTCGAATCCAGGCACTACAAAGTTGCATCAAATAAATATTAAGGCCAAGTAGCCTAATAATTTACTACACAGCAGCTAGTGAGGAGTTAATGTAGGGATCCTGGTGGTCCAGGGCACTAAAGGGGGTAATTTCCTGGTCATCTTGGGCAGTGAGGGGGTTAAACCAAGTATTCCATTTGATGTAAAGCGGCAAAGGAGTAAATGTACATTTTAAGATTCCTAATGGAAGACAGGGTGTTAATGCTGTTTGCCTGAGGTCCAGTGGTTACTCGCCTCTCCATGCTCCACTTGTTTCCTCCCTGCACTGATTATAGAGATTAGTGCAGGGAAGGGACAGAGTCTGTACAGCGAGATGAGACACCACCTTTAATGATCAGGCAGATCGCTCTGAATTGATCTGCTTAATCATATAGAGAAATAAAAACCATACAGTAACAGCTGCACATTCCACTCTGTCCCCTCCCTGCACTAATTTCAATGATCAGTGCAGGGAGGAAACAGGACATTACAGCCAAGGTAACACTGGAGCATGGAGAAGTGAGTAACCACTGGACCCCAGGCAAGTAGCATTAACCACACGCCTTGACCTCCATGAGGAATGTTAAAATTTACATTAACCCCTTCACTGACCTAATTCAGAAGGACTTAATCCCATAACTGCCCTGATGACCAGGTATAATAAATCAGCAATGGTGAGATGAGACAACCCCTTACACTATATTTCCCTTGGCTTAGGGGGCCTTATTACAACCGCTGCAACCCCTATATAATATGCCATGCATGTTTTTGTTCCCCTTAGGTGGTTATCATGACTTAAAAGATGGCAAAATCAAATACGGTGAATAAGCAGAACATTTGCAGCAGATACATTTGTCATAAATAGGAAAAGCTTTAAAACAGGAAGAAAAACCAGCAAACATCGATTCAATTTTGACCACACTGAGTTTTATTGAAATGGAACAAATATTTTTTTTTCATTTTTTAAATAAAATGTTTTACAGTCAGTGTAAAATTTCACTTCATTGTTAAATTGCACATATTTAATAAGTAAAAATACTTTTTGTTTCATTTTTGTACTTAAAATATGTATCAAGGACCTGAACTTCGTAGGTTGTAAACCAAAGGCTAAGATCTGGATACCAAAAACCACAGTCAAAGTTTAAAATTCTTAGGTTAATCAGTAGTATCTGAAATTATGATTTTGAGAAAGATAGAAATTGGAGGCCTGTAAACAAATTTGACTAAAGGTCTATTCACTGCACCTGTACTGACGGCAGTGATAAAGTTTACTGAGCTACACCATTACAGAGACAAGTGACATAAATAGTGGTGCACTGAGTTACACACAGCTAGATAGATGATAGTTTGGTACCTCAATTTTCCTGTTAAAACTAGACTTCCCAATAAATTCGTAATAAATCCTGCAATAGTGTTCATTCACAGACAATGCTCTGAGCTACAAACAGCTCACCAAATCGAATCTTCCAAACATACTTTTACTTTTTGTGGCCTGATGCTGGCTGTAAACACTTGGGCCTGAACTTAAAGGAACACTAAACTTAGACATGAATGCTAAAAGTAAAAAATAAATATAGTTGTTGTCCTCATTATTTGTCAGTCTGAACAATTGTCTACACAATCATGAAACAGTCTTGTAGAAATCCAGCAGAGAACACAGGGGTTATTTCCTCTGCTGATCTGCTCTATCTTTGGCTGAAGACCAAAAGAGTTTCAGGGCTTAACCATAATTTTGTACTTCTGTAGACATGAGCAGCAGGGAGGCTCCTGCTCCAGCCACTTGTCTTAGAGCTTGTCACAGGACTGTGAGGAGCAGGAGGAGTATATGACTGATCTCCTGGGACATAGAGATTTTTTTACATATTTGTTGGTTTTACTATAATATGAGAACCTAGGCAAAGGAGAAGATGAAGGGAGAAACTGCTGGGATATTCCTTTTTTGTGCAATTTATGTGTCATTACCTTTTGTGGAAAGGTAATGTACCTCTGACTCTTTACGCAAGCTGAAAAAAACTTTTTTGCAATGAACACAATTATATTCTTCCAACTTTTCAAGAACATATGTACCATAGAGACAGCTCCTGTGCCCACAGTTTAGACTTAAAGTTAAAGAGTAGTTCCTAGATTCATGCTGTACAACCATATTCCGGTTTTGTGTTTTATTGCTTAAAGTTAAAGAGGTTGTCTTAACATGACAAGCCTGTTTAAGAATGAAACTTGCCCCACAATCAGGCAAGCAGGCCACGATATCTTTCACCTGCAGTGGTCACTGCAGGAAAATGTATCATTACATGGGGTTTATTCACATTAATGGTAATTCGTGTAATACAAGGATAACCCAAGGTCTCCAGGCATAGGCTAGCCAGGGAGACAATGCCTTTAAGGGTGGTAGTATGTTCCTCAGAGGTTGAGTGGTTCTGGATGGTATCCTTCATCTCTACATGCATCACAATGTTAGCCAATGCCGGAGAGAGATATCAGCTGGATGGCTTTGTGTCTCTCCCCTAAGTCCTGATCAGAACATGTGAGCCCCCCATCCTTTTAGTGTTTTGTTCTGGAGTCCTTTCTTTGATGTATGTCCCTGTATTTCATTACTATAAAGGAGCTGTATGAAATCTCAGTGGTGGCACAAAAGTCTATGGACAAGCGATTGTCTTGTGGACCATTGGTGTCCTAGCTTGCGCTAGATTTATGAAGCCTAGTAGCTGATTGGTTGCAGTTGTTTAGTGCAAAATTTTAATCTAAATTCAATATAAATAAAACAATACTTAGTGTCAGATAAAATAAAACATAAATAAATAGATAAAACAGATAAAAATATTGGAATCCTCCAAATGAATTTTTCGGCATATCCGTTGAAATTCTTTTAAAGTGCTGACCGTTAAGAAAAACCACAGAGCACACAAATAAAGTTTCAAACATTACATTGTTATAATAAAGCATTATCCCTTCTGGAAATTCACGCTCACACGAGATATCAAAGTATAAACCTTTTATATATATATTTATATAGATATATGTATACATAAGTAGAAATTATCTGAACACAAAAGAATTGCTTGGTGCAACACGAGATACTAACACTGTGATGAAATGTACCGTAGCTCAGTAGATCTCTTTCAGATACTGTAAAAAGGCAGCAATTCCTTTGAAAAAAATTTGGTCCTCACCTCATATAGCAGGTAATCACTGTTTATCAAAATGGCGACCTGTTTAACCTGTTATTCAATGGGGTGATAATATGGAAGATTTCAAATGAGTTGATTTTCGGTAACTTCTTTGTGGCAGTGCTGGCTATATTGGACCCATTAGAAACAGAATAGCTTATTAACATCATGGCGCAGACGTACTATAAAGCTGGCAACAGACGTAACGTTAAAGATAATCGTCTGTGGTACTAAAACGAACTGTTCTGATTGGTGGAAAACCAATACATATGCTGTATATTAGACCTGATTTCAAATTTTTGTTCTCTAATGAAGGCAGAAGTGTAAAGATTCCCCACCAATCAGAGTTCATATATATAGTATAATAACACAGCACATGTAAAGATATTTTACTAGAATCAGAACAATTTTCATATGGAAAAAAGCGCCAATTATAGCAAAAGTTGTAACAATTTATTCCTCTTTTTGAACAATATGCATGTCCAGGAAATCTTTGAACCTATGGAAGAGATTCCTGTTGGTCTGCGGACACCTTACAGTCACCACAGAGGTGAAAATTATCAGTTTAACCCTGATTTTCTTAAGGTGAGAAAAAGGTGAGAAAAAGAGTCTATGGTATCCTTCCAGAAACAGCATCACAAAAGTCTATGGGTTGATTCTGGTATTGCAGCTAGCTCATCCCAAGGCTCAGACTTGCCCACCAGAGAACCAGAAGACCCTCTGATGGGCACAGACTCTGGTACCACAATGGGCCCCAAGGAGATGCAGGTGGGAAAAAAAACTCATTTGGCTGCCTTCGGAGCCATTCTTTGGCCACTAGGTTCTATTTCTTTGATTCCAAAACCCATTCAACTTTATTGATGACATAGGGGTTGGGCCTTGAGAATAAATTCCTCTGTGGGCCCAAGGATTCTAGTCTGACACTGCTCATCCCCTTTCAAGTGGATGGGTATAAACTGCAATACATGACCCAGCCCATAGACACATGTGCCACTGTCTCGAGAAATAAGCAGACCCCTTTTTCTAGTCCTGGAATGTCACATCTATAGTTTGACCAATGTGTCTGCTGTGAATTTCATTACATTGAAGCAGCTATCTCCATGGCTGCTATGGCTTACAGCACATTTCTACTAAACGTACTGTAGCCAGAGAGTTTTTTTTTCTATTACAAATGCTGAGAAAAGGTAAACCGAAGACAACGTTAAACACTAGAAAGAGAATCATTATGCTCTTTCAGGGTTAATATTCATCTTCTTTGCTCCCCGAATGTCTTAGTTCCTGCTTTCTGTCTTCAAGGAATGGTACAGTAGGTGGATATAAAACCAGTCTGAAGGTCTGGGGGATTTTCCACTACATATTTACAAGCACACTTTGGCATTGAGTTCCCAAAAATAAGTAGGCGGCTTATTTCTTGTGTACATCCTCGTGCCGTATGATTTTATATGTAATCCAGTAAAAGATGTTAAAAATAAGAAAGGCCAGTGGAAAGGCAGCCCGGGATATGGTATCAATCCGTTTTGCTCGATCAACAAACTTCTTCTTGATGGACTCAGCATCCTTTGGTGGAGGAGGAGGGGGAAGGGGGGGTGGAGCAGTTTTCACTGCAGCGCCATCTTTCACTTGTAGGCAGTGCCCCATCCCATATCCACTAAAGTTAAAACGACTCTCCCGGACCATGTCATCTTCCTGAAAGTAGAGAGACAAGAGGGCCAATTAGTACATTTATCATGCTTCAAGTATGGAAGTACATTTATCATGCTTCACTGAACCTAAATCTATGTTATCTATATTTTCTATGCAGTAGATATAAATTTATTGTACATGAAAGCAGCCATTTCAGACTCAGGAGAGGTTGAATGTAATTTTTGTCCTCCCTGATTATTGCTCCAGCACACATATCTCAAACTCTGAAAGCTTTTAGAATACTTGCCAACTTTCCTGGAAAATCTTGGAAGCTCTCAGAAAAAGGGAAGACCTCCTGGCTCCTGGAAGAGTTGGCAAATCTCCTGAGAAGCTCATGGACAGCAGCTTTCTCCTGGAAATCAGCCGTCCATGAACTGCATTTTAGGACCACAATGTTGCATCATTAAATGTGAACTGAGAGGGTATTAGATTGCTCTAAGAGGATATGGCATGTCATGAAAAAGGAGCAGGTCATGCCGTTAAGGGATGAGTTTGCCTAAGAAAGATGGATGAGTCCCAAAAAAGGAGTGATTCCATGGCCCAAAAAAATTCACTAGCGTGATTTGTGTCCTGCAATAACTTTTTCCCTCAAGCCAACTTCTAAAAGTTGCCAAGCAGTTCTAATCTAATGGCGGTGTCTAGAAAACCTATTTTCATACAGTCCTGATCAAAAGTTTAAGACCACTTGAAAAATGGCAAAAAAAAATCATATTTAGCATGGCTGGATCTTAACAAGGTTCCAAGTAGAGCTTCAACATGCAACAAGAAGAAATGGGAGTGAGACAAAACATTTTTTGAGCATTCAATTTAATGAAAACAACGAATAAACCGAAACAGGCTGTTTTTCAGCTGAACAAAAGTTTCGGACCACACCTCCAAAACAAAACTAAACCCCCCCAAAATAGAAATCCAACTTCCAAACATGAACTCAGTAATGAGTAGCTCCGCCGTTATTGTTTATTATTTCCAAAATTCTATGTGAAAGAAAGAAATTGGTGGTGGCTGCTCTCCTTATAGTCTATGATAAGGTGCTGCAAATCCAGGGAGAGGACACCCTACCTCTCAAAGATAGATAAATTTAAAAAAGGATATGAGGATGAGCACTCTCACAATTGGCATATATTTAATAGAATTAATAAAATTTGATAACAATAAGACAATGTGATCAAATAAAATGAGACAATGTAATCAAATAAAATAAAATGAAATATAAAAAACGCAAATCGCACTGGTATCAGATGATTCTCATTCTAAAGCAATCCTAAATGGAAATGGTCAAGACCTGATAACCTAATGTCCAAACAATCCAAGAGAGGGTCCCAGGAGGTGGAATTAATGCGAGTGTGAGTCCACACTTTCTGGCAGTCTATCAGAATAGATATAACAATCGATAGTCCCGTCACATCTGCTGGTGTTGACCGGTAAGACTATGTGATATAACGGTATAATACCTGTCAGCTTTACAGCCGCTTACCTCTCCTTCATATATCTCCTCAGTCCTGCAGAATGCTTCAGACTGGATGGGTAGGGCTCATCAAGTGCAGCTTTTCCCGTAGTTTAGTGACCGGGTTTGTAGGCTGCCGAACGCTTACCTCCAAAAACGTTTTCTCTTGTGGTGCAGAGGCAGCGTGTAGAGTCCCTGTTAGTATTAAGGAGCTGGCGTCTCACGCTGCTTTGTTTGGTATCAGCGTTGGATGCTTGCGGGATACTGTCGACGTCACTTCCTGTAATGACGTGTTCCTTCTTATTATGTCCAATGATTCCGGACTGTAGTTTTCGTTTGTAGAGAGTTACGATTTTAAAATCCTGTTTGCATGGCCATGCAGTTGGAAAGATACGGACAGGTGTATGGCGCAGAAACCCAGACGCGTTTCGGGAGTTGTCACTCTCCACTGAGGAAGGGAGAGTGACAACTCCCGAAACGCGTCTGGGTTTCTGCGCCATACACCTGTCCGTATCTTTCCAACTGCATGGCCATGCAAACAGGATTTTAAAATCGTAACTCTCTACAAACGAAAACTACAGTCCGGAATCATTGGACATAATAAGAAGGAACACGTCATTACAGGAAGTGACGTCGACAGTATCCCGCAAGCATCCAACGCTGATACCAAACAAAGCAGCGTGAGACGCCAGCTCCTTAATACTAACAGGGACTCTACACGCTGCCTCTGCACCACAAGAGAAAACGTTTTTGGAGGTAAGCGTTCGGCAGCCTACAAACCCGGTCACTAAACTACGGGAAAAGCTGCACTTGATGAGCCCTACCCATCCAGTCTGAAGCATTCTGCAGGACTGAGGAGATATATGAAGGAGAGGTAAGCGGCTGTAAAGCTGACAGGTATTATACCGTTATATCACATAGTCTTACCGGTCAACACCAGCAGATGTGACGGGACTATCGATTGTTATATCTATTCTGATAGACTGCCAGAAAGTGTGGACTCACACTCGCATTAATTCCACCTCCTGGGACCCTCTCTTGGATTGTTTGGACATTAGGTTATCAGGTCTTGACCATTTCCATTTAGGATTGCTTTAGAATGAGAATCATCTGATACCAGTGCGATTTGCGTTTTTTATATTTCATTTTATTTTATTTGATTACATTGTCTCATTTTATTTGATCACATTGTCTTATTGTTATCAAATTTTATTAATTCTATTAAATATATGCCAATTGTGAGAGTGCTCATCCTCATATCCTTTTTTAAATATTTCCAAAATTCGTTTTGGCATGCTTGATGTAAGTGTTTCCATGAGGTGAGTGGAAACATTTCTCCAAGTGGTGAAGACGGCTGCACGAAGGCCATCTACTGTCTGGAACTGTTGTCAATATTTGTAAACTTCCGTTGCCATCTATCCCCAAAGGTTCTCAATTGGATTTAGATCAGGGGAACACCCAGGATGTGTCAAAAGAGTGATGTTATTCTCCTTGAAGAAGTCCCTTGTCCTGCGGGCATTGTGTACTGTAGAGTTGTCCTGTTGAAAAACCCAGTCGTTACCACACAGACGAGGGCCCTCAGTCATGAGGAATGCTCTCTGCAACATCTGGACATAGCCAGCGGCCGTTTGACGCCCCTGCACCCCCTGAAGCTCCATTGTTCCACTGAAGGAAAAAGCACCCCAGACCATTATGGCGCCCCCTCCACTGTGGCGCGTAGAAAATATCTCAGGTGGGATCGGCTTGTCATGCAGTAATGTTGGAAACCATCAGGACCATCAAGGTTACATTTTTTCTCATCAGAGAATAAAACTTTCTTCCACTTTTGAATGTCCCATGTTTGGTGCCCTCTTGCAAAGTCTCTTGCAAACGAGCAGTTCTGTGGCGTTCAAGGAGACGAGGTCTTTGAAGACGTTTTTGAAGCCCTTCAGTCTCAGATGCCGTCTGATGGTAATAGGGCTGCAGTCAGCACCAGTAAGGGCCTTAATTTAGGTTGAGGATCGTCCAGTGTCTTGATGAACAGCCAATTGGATCCTCTGGCTCAGTGCTGATGAATTTTTTTTGGGTCTTCCACTTGACTTTTTTGTTCCATAACCCTCAGGATCATTTAAGAAATTCCAAATGACTGTCTTACTGCGTCCCACCTCAGCAGCGATGGCGGGCTGTGAGAGACCCTGCTTATGCAGTTCAACAACCCGACCACGTTCAAAAAGAGAGAGTTTTGTTGCCTTTGCCATCACAACATGTGACTACCTGACAGAAAATGACAATGAATCCACATCTTTGCACAGATTTGGCCTTTTAAAGGCATGTGATCATAAAATTTGGATCAGCTGAAAAACAGCCTGTTTAAGTTTAATCGTTATTTTCAATTAATTGAATGCTCAAAAAATGTTTGGTCTCACTCTCATTTCTTCTTGTTGCATGTTGAAGCTCTACTTGGAACCTTGTTAAGATCCAACAATGTAAAATATGATTTTTTGCAATTTTTCAAGTGGTCTTAAACTTTTGATCAGGACTGTATATCCTGCAAGAAAATTTTGACAAAGTGGTATTCCCATCTGGAAGTTTATGGCGTATTGATAATTGCTATAGGACTGAGATTCAATCCTATTTCAAAACGGGTCCCAATGTGAATGGAGAGCAAGTTGCACATGGGCAACTTTCTCCATTCATTGTTATGAGACTCGCCAAAGTAGCTGAGCACTGGCTAGGCTATTTTTTTGGAAGCCCCAAAGCTTTTAATGGAGGTGTGGCTTCTTTCACGTCTGACCCACAATTATCAGCCATTTATGGCATATCCTATCGATAAGCCATAAATGCCAGATGGCATGACCCCAATAAATTCAGGATTCTTCTCCGTTACCCATGAGCAGTTTCAAAGAACATCTCTCACTTTGGAGGACCTATACTGTTCTGCTTTACACAGACATCTATTCATATGAATGGGCACTATGTAATACTTAATTTTCCATGTTGTAGTGCTGCAAGAATACTGAAAACTTACTGCCAGGTTTCCCCACAGATTACAGCTGATTACAAGGGGTACCAGCAAGGCTATACTTTGTGAGCAGCCTATTGTTGAGAGACTCTTTGGCCCGTTTCACATGGGCGAGAATTCCGCGCGGGTGCAATGCGTGAGGTTAACGCATTGTACCCGCACTAAATCCAGACCCATTCATTTCTATGGGGCTGTGCACATGAGCGGTGATTTTCATGCATCACTTGTGCGTTGCGTGAAAATCGCAGCAAGCTCTAAAAGTAAATGGGGCTGTGTGAAAATTGCAAGCATCCGCAAGCAAGTGCGGATGCGGTGCGATTTTCACGCATGGTTGCTAGGATGAAAGTCTATTCACTGTATTATTTTCCCTTATAACATGGTTATAATGGAAAATAATAGCATTATTTAATACAGAATGCTTAGTAGAAGGTCAATTGAGGGTTAAAAAATAACCAAAAAATTAACTCACCTCCTCCAATTGATCGCGTAGCTGCCGGTCTCCTGTTCTTTCTTCAGGACCTGTCAAAGGACCTGTGGTGACATCACTGTGCTCATCACAGCACAGTGACGTCACCACGGGTCCTTTGACAGGTCCTGAAGAAAGAACAGGAGACCGGCAGCTACGCGATCAATTGGAGGAGGTGAGTTAAATAATTTTTATTTTTTAACCCTCAATTGACCTTTTAATAAGCATTCTGTATTAAATAACATGGTTATAAGGGAAAATAATAAAATTTACAGAATACTGAACCCAAACCCAAACTCCGGGTTCGGGTCTGGGTACCAAACATGCCGATTTTTCTCACGTGTGTGCAAAACGCATTAAAACACTTTGCACTCTCGGGTAAAAATCGTGCATGTTCCTCCAACGCACCCGCATATTTTCCCGCAGCGCACCCGCAACTCCCGTGTGAAACCAGCCTTTTAGCACTCATTCAAACAATGTTCGAACACCATTTAGATACAATTTTTGTGCAAGACTTAGCCATTCAAGTCAATAGGTTTTTGATAAAAGCAGACAGCAGATGGACATTATGTGTGCTGTTGGTTTAAAAAAAAAATGCCTATCTTTTGCTCCTGACACACAGACGAGTTTAACATCACTTGTCGGTATCCAGCCTTTCAAGCAGAAATTCTTCAAAGCAGAAATCAATTATCAGTTACCACAGAGCACAAAATGCAGTCATTGGGTGAAAACAATAATCGGGTATGTTTGGTTTTACAATTCATGCCCTGGAAGACTGTTTGCCCCCAGTACTTAATAATGGACCTAATGAAATGTTGACTTCCTATTTCTTGTTTGATTGTTCTAAGATACTTCTTGGTTATACTCATAGAGATGAACAAATCAACTGAAATTTCTGGCAAAATAAATAATTTTTAAGAATTTGTAACTTTTTTTAATTCTGCCAACAAAAAGGTGATCATTTTTGGGCTGTCTATAAGTAAAAAATAAAATCTGACAGTGCAGTGCGTCTCTGTCACCCCAAGTTTGGACCATTATTTACAGTAATACATGAGTAGTCCTGCAGATAAGGAGATCAGATCACTACTTTTTATTTTCCTACTACCCCCATCACCCGCAGTCAGTGCTCAGGGCTGCATTGAAATACATTGTCAGGACTGCTGTGCATGCCCACACAAGTCCTCTCCATTATGTTAAAACAGTGCAATAGTCAGGATTATGTATTTCAGTGCAGTTTTAAATGCTGACAGCGAGGGAACCAGGGGCAGTAGGAAAATAAAAAAAATAGTGATTTGGACTCATCTGCAATACTTTTCATGTATTACTGTAAATAATGGTCCAAAATTAGAGTGACAGATTGAGGCGCAGTTCATAATAGTAATTTGTCACAGTTTTGCAATACAGTATTTGTATTTGAGCGAATTTTACAAAACATGAAACATGTAAAATAAGAGTGCTTCACTCATAAAAAAAAGCACAGGCAATTACTGCATCAGAAAACTTTGGCAAATTAGGTTAAAATTGCATGTGGTTTTCAGACAGTTTTTTTCGCCGGTTTCTATCAGCTGTTTAGCTATTGGTTGTGTATACAAAAATTGTTAATTTTTTTGTTAATGCAGTCAAAGCAAAAACATATCATAGACCTATTGTACATGTCTGCACTATTTCAAACTGCTATGTTTTTTTTTTTTTTTTTAATTTATGAGTTAATATGAGGTAATTATTTATTACTTAATAAAGATTTCATACTATATGCGTGGCCCTCCTGGCTTTTTCGGTGTTTTATGTGTTGTCATGCATTTTTACATCAGTTTGATGGTTTAATAGGTTGTACTATTTCAAACTGTGTACCATTGTTTTTTTTTATGACAGACATGCTATTACCACTTGTGTTATCTGCATCAGGCCTATGCGTATACAGTATATGGATCCACGCGAGGTCTATATACTTAGACCAGTATTTTTTCTTGATCTGCAGCCATTAAAATGTTCATAAAGGTATATAAGGGTTATGAGGTTATAACATCCACAAAGAATCAAATCGGTTAGCAAAAGAAGAGCAAGTGGAACCCTAGGGGGCTGGATATTGTGAAATTGTAATTGCATTTGGCTGAATGAGAAATAAACAGCAGGGAAGTCCGGGAGCGATAAACTCAGCCATAGCACAGAGAACGTGCTATGAATGAAAACAGCTTTGAAATCCACTGCCTAAGCAGCGGCCATTGAGGGAGGTACAGTATACTATTCCATGGAGGGCATCGAGATAATGAAGGTGACCACTAATGGAAGCAGTATTTGTACAGTGGGGGAAAAATGTGACCACACACAGCCGAGACTTCTGTCTACTGCTGAGGTTCTACACTTGTAGGCTTAGGGCTCAGAAAGTATTTGTGAAGTCTAGAGCCAGTTAGCCCCAAATCTCCTTCACGGTCAATAAGCTTTTCATGCATAAATTGAACATTATGTATTGATGAAAAATCCAATGTACTTTCCTGCCTTGTATTATGGCTTCTGCAAAATAATGCCAACACTTTGGTATATTGCTAAGATCCAAACAAAAACTTAACTTACTATGGCCCCAAGTTTCACCTTTTACTCCACTATTCTCCATTTATGGGATTGTGTTTGATGGTTAGTTATTTTTGGTGATGGGTGCCAGTAAGTTTTGCAATACTTGACGATGAATCTACCCATCAGCAGAGGAACAAGGATTGGCTTATTTCCCACTCCCCATATTATATAATAGCTTTTTTTTGCAGCTGTTCCTCCCTGTCTATCGAAAGCTCATAGCAGGTAATTTATTATACTGAAACAGTACATAGAGGCGATCCTCAAAAGGTAAGAGTACACCAATTCTTCATATATGGCCGTACCGTACATACAATTGCAGCTCATGCCGGACCCATGTATTTGCTAATATAACAGATATGATGGAAACTACTCATTTAAGCAAGCGGCGTCCCTCTACACTGAATATACAAGCGGCATCCCGCTACACTGAATATACAAGCGGCATCCCGCTACACTGAATATACAAGCGGCGTCCCTCTACACTGAATATACAATCGGCGTCCCTCTACACTGAATATACAAGCGGCGTCCCGCGACACTGAATATACAAGCGGCGTCCCGCTACACTGAATATACAAGCGGCGTCCCTCTACACTGAATATACAAGCGGCGTCCCGCTACACTGAATATACAAGCGGCGTCCCTCTACACTGAATATACAAGCGGCGTCCCGCTACACTGAATATACAAGCGGCGTCCCGCGACACTGAATATACAAGCGGCGTCCCGCTACACTGAATATACAAGCGGCGTCCCTCTACACTGAATATACAAGCGGCGTCCCACTACACTGAGTATACAAGCGGCATCCCGCTACACTGAATATACAAGCGGCGTCCCTCTACACTGAATATACAAGCGGCGTCCCGCTACACTGAATATACAAGCGGCGTCCCTCTACACTGAATATACAAGCGGCGTCCCGCTTCACAGGAACTCACTTGATGGAGCTCTTATTGCTGGTCTTATTCTTATACAGCATAAGGTAAAGTCTTTATCGGGATGTCATACAATTTATGCCGTTTTGTGAGACGTGTTACACCTTTTGCATAATTGTTATCACTCACGATTTGGCGTCCTCACCGCTTCTCTATACCACGCTGGCTAGCACCACACTCTGGCCTCTGTCTGTATTCCGGTGCCAGTTCACGCAGGTGTGGACTCACTGTGCCCACTGAACAGATTTGGTTTTGGGCTACTTTTCAGGACATTATTAAAGGGAACCTGTCACCCAAAAATCGCCTATTAAGCTGTTTACAGTACCTTATAGTGCTGTATAGTCGTTTCCTGATGCACTTTTTGTTAGTTTTGCAGCATGTATGCTCAGTCAGAAATCGATGTTATATTCAGCTGCTGCCCCGTGCTTCAAGTCAGGCTTGAAGTCACGGGGGCAGCGGCCTCGGCGTCTTACATGGCCCTCTCCCCGCCCCCTGCCTCTGTGACTGACAGCCGAAATCCGATTCCGGGACCGCGCTCAACAGCCGCATGCGCAGTAAAGGGCGGCAGGAGCGCGGTCCCGGCTGCCGCGCGTACTACGCGCCGTCTTACTTTCGCCGCACTGCGCATGCGCCCGACATCCTGTATCAAACGCGCCCGCGCCCAGATGCCGGGCGCGGGCGCGTTTGATACAGGATGTCGGGCGCATGCGCAGTGCGGCGAAAGTAAGACGGCGCGTAGTACGCGCGGCAGCCGGGACCGCGCTCCTGCCGCCCTTTACTGCGCATGCGACCGTTGAGCGCGGTCCCGGAATCGGATTTCGGCTGTCAGTCACAGAGGCAGGGGGCGGGGAGAGGGCCATGTAAGACGCCGAGGCCGCTGCCCCCGTGACTTCAAGCCTGACTTGAAGCACGGGGCAGCAGCTGAATATAACATCGATTTCTGACTGAGCATACATGCTGCAAAACTAACAAAAAGTGCATCAGGAAACAACTATACAGCACTATAAGGTACTGTAAACAGCTTAATAGGCGATTTTTGGGTGACAGGTTCCCTTTAACCACTTCAGCCCCGCTAGGTGAAACCCCCTTCATGACCAGAGCACTTTTTACACTTCGGCACTACACTCCTTTCACCGTTTATCGCTCGGTCATGCAACTTACCACCCAAATGAATTTTACCTCCTTTTCTTCTCACTAATGGAGCTTTCATTTGGTGGTATTTTATTGCTGCTGACATTTTTACTTTTTTTGTTATTAATCAAAATGTAACGATTTTTTTTGCAAAAAAAAGACATTTTTCACTTTCAGCTGTAAAATTTTGCAAAAAAACGACATCCATATATAAATTTTTCGCCAAATTTATTGTTCTACATGTCTTTGATAAAAAAAAAATGTTTGGGCAAAAAAAAAAATGTCTTGGGTAAAAGTTATAGCATTTACAAACTATGGTACAAAAATGTGAATTTCCGCTTTTTGAAACAGCTCTGACTTTCTGAGCACCTGTCATGATTCCTGAGGTTCTACAATGCCCAAACAGTAGAAAACCCCCACAAATGACCCCATTTCGGAAAGTAGACACCCTAAGGTATTCGCTGATGGGCATAGTGAGTTCATAGAACTTTTTATTTTTTGTCACAAGTTAGCGGAAAATGATGATTTTTTTAAATTTTTTTTTCTTACAAAGTCTCATATTCTTGCGACAAAAAATAAAAAATTCTAGGAACTCGCCATGCCCCTCACGGAATACCTTGGGGTGTCTTCTTTCCAAAATGGGGTCACTTGTGGCGTAGTTATACTGCCCTGGCAATTTAGAGGCCCAAATGTGTAAGAAGTACCTTGCAATCAAAATCTGTAAAAAATGGCCGGTGAAATCCGAAAGGTGCACTTTGGAATATGTGCCCCTTTGCCCACCTTGGCTGCAAAAAAGTGTCACACATCTGGTATTGCCGTACTCAGGAGAAGTTGGGGAATGTGTTTTGGGGTGTCATTTTACATATACCCATGCTGGATGAGAGAAATATCTTGGCAAAAGACAACTTTTCCCATTTTTTTATACAAAGTTGGCATTTGACCAAGATATTTTTCTCACCCAGCATGGGTATATGTAAAATGACACCCCAAAACACATTACCCAACTTCTCCTGAGTACGGCGATACCAGATGTGTCACACTTTTTTGCTGCCAAGGTGGGCAAAGGGGCACATATTCCAAAGTGCACCTTTCGGATTTCACCGGTCATTTTTTACACATTTTGATTGCAAAGTTCTTCTCACACATTTGGGCCCCTAAATTGCCAGGGCAGTATAACTACGCCACAAGTGACCCCATTTTGGAAAGAAGACACCCCAAGGTATTCCGTGAGGGGCATGGCGAGTTCCTAGAATCTTTTATTTTTTGTCGCAAGTTAGTGGAATATGAGACTTTTTAAGGAAAAAAGAAAAAAAAGAAAAATCATCATTTTCCGCTAACTTGTGACAAAAAATAAAAAATTCTAGGAACTCGCCGTGCCCCTCACGGAATACCTTGGGGTGTCTTCTTTCCAAAATGGGGTCACTTGTGGCGTAGTTATACTGCCCTGGCAATTTAGAGGCCCAAATGTGTAAGAAGTACCTTGCAATCAAAATCTGTAAAAAATGGCCGGTGAAATCCGAAAGGTGCACTTTGGAATATGTGCCCCTTTGCCCACCTTGGCTGCAAAAAAGTGTCACACATCTGGTATCGCCATACTCAGGAGAAGTTGGGGAATGTGTTTTGGGGTGCCATTTTACATATAACCATGCTGGGTGAGAGAAATATCTTGGCAAAAGACAACTTTTCCTATTTTTTTATACAAAGTTGGCATTTGACCAAGATATTTTTCTCACCCAGCATGGGTATATGTAAAATGACACCCCAAAACACATTCCCCAACTTCTCCTGAGTACGGCGATACCAGATGTGTGACACTTTTTTGCAGCCTAGATGCGCAAAGGGGCCCAAATTCCTTTTAGGAGGGCATTTTTAGACATTTGGATCCCAGACTTCTTCTCACACTTTCGGGCCCCTAAAAAGCCAGGGCAGTATAAATACCCCACATGTGACCCCACTTTGGAAAGAAGACACCCCAAGGTATTCAATGAGGGGCCTGGCGAGTTCCTAGAAATTTTTTATTTTTTGCATAAGTTAGCGGAAATTGATTTTTTTGGTTTTTTTCTCACAAAGTCTCACTTTCCGCTAACTTAGGACAAAAATTTCAATCTTTCATGGACTCAATATGCCCCTCAGCGAATACCTTGGGGTGTCTTCTTTCCGAAATGGGGTCACATGTGGGGTATTTATACTGTTAATTGAATTATGGATAGTCTTAAAAGATAAGTCTTTAATTAGGTACTTTTAAAATGATAGGCTCAACAATTAAATGTGTAATAACACAGACCTCTCATGGAGGACAAAAAAAAAGAAAATTATTCCCTGCCAACTACAGTGAACTGGTCAGGTTTGAAAAAATGTGGAGCCAGGAGGTGTGAACACTGGCCCACTCGGAGGAGTGAGTTGGAGAAAAAACAAAGGTGATAGATATATAGAGAGGGAGACAGATGCTGGGTCTCAAACCCTACATTAATCCCTGTGTTCAATCATATGTGCTCCTACCGTCTGACCCTAGATGGCCCTCAGACCTAATGTTTGACTGCCCAGCTTCGTCGGAAGTAAAAAGGACCAGTCACTTCTAGGAGATCAGATGCAATGAAAAGAAAAGAAAAAATGACGACAAAAGAATTTGTCCCTGTCCCTACGCGTTTCACTGGCTTGCGCCAGATCATCAGGGGACTCAGATATCACCTGGACCTCCGGTGAATGGTGACAGGCAGTATGTGCCTATCTCAGCTATAAATGTTATGCTGCGGCAGCTAAGGACACAATCCTATATGTGACAGGCAGTACTTAGCTTGCTCGGTGTTCAGCTCGGGTCCGGGGTCCGCACCTATCCTGCGTGTGGCAGTGGCAGCGGATGATTCACGCTGGCGTCCTTTTAAAGATGCGCGCGTCCTCTAGGCTCCTCCCCCCCGTACCATGTGACCGATCACGTGACTGTGACGTATCCGGTCTCGTCACACATTGTCACGTGATCGAGGGCGGTATCAGGCCGTCCTTGCTAATGCGGCCACATCACTCAGAGGTGATTGGTCGCATAGCAGGAGGGGGAAGCGTCTACAGGTAGAGTCTATTAGTGGCTATGCGGAGGTGAGCCTCTCCCACTCCCCACCATAAACCCTATTCCTGACGAGTCAGGTAAAGGTGCGTCTCTCCCTATTGTCATGGGAGGCGCTACCAAAGGTATTTTGGGCAAGTTAGATATGTAGCAGTTTGGATGGCCGGGGTGAATAGCTTGGGACAGAATGTGGGTATTTACCTTGATTTTATCCTGGCCCCTTTTGTGAGGACTTTGCCATCCTACATTAGGGACACTAGTGACCTTTTGGGTCGCTTGGATGGAGTATGTATTGATGGTAACACCTGGTTGGCCTCAATAGACGTAGAGGCGTTATACTCCTCAATCCCACATCGATTGGGCTTGAGAGCAGTTGAGACTTTTCTCATGACTAGGGGCCGACAATTTTATGCTCATAATGTTATGGTCATGAAACTTCTGGAATTTACGTTAACATCTAACTATTTCCTCTTTGATGGGGTATTCTACCACCAGCTCAGGGGCACGGCGATGGGGAGCCCTTGTGCCCCATCGTACGCTAACTTGTTCCTGGGCTGGTGGGAGGAGAATATTGTTTTCGTTGATTCACTGGCCCACGTCGTCACACAGGTGGGGACGTGGGTCAGGTTCATCGACGATATATTTTTATTGTGGAATGGGAAGGCTGACCAGCTACAACATTTTGTCGACAGCCTCAACATTAATGATGTGGGACTACGGTTCACGTCTGAGGTCCAAAAGGACACCTTACCATTTTTGGATGTTGTCATCATGAGAGGGAGAGAAGGGGAGATTCATACCAAAACCTACAGAAAACCTACTTCCACCAATGCCCTCCTCAATTGGAACAGTCACCATCCCCTCCCGCTTAAAAGGGGCATCCCTACGGGACAGTATTTAAGAATGAGGAGGAACTGTTCCAATATGAGAGATTTCAAATTACAAGCCGATGATCTACGGACAAGATTTAAGGCAAAGGGTTATCCAGATTCTACCCTCAGGGCAGCTTATCAGATGGCTTGTTCGAAAAATCGATCCGAGTTGCTGCACCCTAACAAGGCAGACAAAGGGGATAAACAAATCCGCCTGATCGGTACTTTTGATGGGGCAGCCAAAGAGGTACGGGAGGTAATTTCCAAACATTGGAACATCCTGTTACTCGATCCTGATGTCACGGATGTGGTTGCGCCCTCTGTTAACATCACTTACCGCAGGGGTCGATCGATACGTGACAGACTTATACGCAGCCACTTCAGCGAGACCGACGACCGAACAGAAGGCTGGTTAAAACCGCCGGTGGGTTGCTTTCGCTGCAGTGGCTGCGTGGCTTGCCCGTTCATCAAAAAAGGATGTACTTTCAAAAGTAACATTACAAATAAGGTCTACAGTATCAAGAAATTCTTGAATTGTAGATCTAAGGGAGTCATCTACAAGGCCACTTGCCATTGTGGACTAGAGTACGTGGGTAAAACCACAAGGGAGTTCCGTAGGAGAGTGGGGGAACATCTCGGAGACATCAGGAACAAAAGGGATACCCCCCTCGCCAAACACGTCGAAATTAGCCATAATGGTAGCTCTAAAGGCATTACCTTTATGGGTATTGAATCCATCCCCCCATTGAAGAGAGGGGGCAACTGGGACAGGAGGATATTACAGCGAGAGACGTGGTGGATTTTTGAGCTTAAAACTGCCCATCCTACAGGCCTCAATGAGCAGCTTTCATTCAGCTCGTTTATTGAGGAATCAAGATCCACACACTAGCTCTTACCATCACCTGCATCCTCTTTAGACTTATCCTCTAGTTCCCTCCTCCTCCCCCCCCCCCTATATCCTCCGTGTCTATAGAGGATTAGGACACCTATAGTTTGGTATATAACATAGGATTTAACACCTATACCTTATGAGTGGTCCATTTCCATGACACACCCCCACACAATGTATTTCATATACATAGATCCCTCCATCTGGGCGTTATTTTGTATGTATACATGTATACATTCCGCATATGTACATGTATCTCATCTTGTATCCCATACGCCATTTGTAATCTCTTTACTTATGTGTCATTTTTGATGTATTCATGAAAATACTAATTATGACACTCTACTACAGCTGAGGAGCTGTTTTATACATACAGGTATTCATTTATCTGTTTATGTCCACACTGTATTTGCGTTTTCAATGTTTAATGTTTTTGGGGTCATTCATCTCTATACCACCTATAAATGGCCATCCAAACTGCTACATATCTAACTTGCCCAAAATACCTTTGGTAGCGCCTCCCATGACAATAGGGAGAGACGCACCTTTACCTGACTTGTCAGGAATAGGGTTTATGGTGGGGAGTGGGAGAGGCTCACCTCCGCATAGCCACTAATAGACTCTACCTGTAGACGCTTCCCCCTACTGCTATGCGACCAATCACCTCTGAGTGATGTGGCCGCATTAGCAAGGACGGCCTGATACCGCCCTCGATCACGTGACAATGTGTGACGCGACCGGATACGTCACAGTCACGTGATCGGTCACATGGTACGGGGGGGAGGAGCCTAGAGGACGCGCGCATCTTTAAAAGGACGCCAGCGTGAATCATCCGCTGCCACTGCCACACGCAGGATAGGTGCGGACCCCGGACCCGAGCTGAACACCGAGCAAGCTAAGTACTGCCTGTCACATATAGGATTGTGTCCTTAGCTGCCGCAGCATAACATTTATAGCTGAGATAGGCACATACTGCCTGTCACCATTCACCGGAGGTCCAGGTGATATCTGAGTCCCCTGATGATCTGGCGCAAGCCAGTGAAACGCGTAGGGACAGGGACAAATTCTTTTGTCGTCATTTTTTCTTTTCTTTTCATTGCATCTGATCTCCTAGAAGTGACTGGTCCTTTTTACTTCCGACGAAGCTGGGCAGTCAAACATTAGGTCTGAGGGCCATCTAGGGTCAGACGGTGGGAGTACAAATGATTGAACACAGGGATAAATGTAGGGTTTGAGACCCAGCATCTGTCTCCCTCTCTATATATCTATCACCTTTGTTTTTTCTCCAACTCACTCCTCCGAGTGGGCCAGTGTTCACACCTCCTGGCTCCACATTTTTTCAAACCTGACCAGTTCACTGTAGTTGGCAGGGAATAATTTTCTTTTTTTTTTGTCCTCCATGAGAGGTCTGTGTTATTACACATTTAATTGTTGAGCCTATCATTTTAATAGTACCTAATTAAAGACTTATCTTTTAAGACTATCCATAATTCAATTAACGTTTATATACTTTGGGCGTCATTATATACAAGTGTGACCAGCTTCCTATTATAGGTTGTGTTCATTTACTATTGGGTATTTATACTGCCCTGGCTTTTTAGGGGCCCTAAAGCGTGAGAAGAAGTCTGGAATATAAATGTCTAAAAATGTTTACGCATTTGGATTCCGTGAGGGGTATGGTGAGTTCATGGGAGATTTTATTTTTTGACACAAGTTAGTAGAATATGAGACTTAGTAAGAAAAAACAAAAACAAACAAAAAATTTCCGCTAACTTGTGCCAAAAAAAATGTCTGAATGGAGCCTTACAGGGGGGGGGGGGGGGGTGATCAATGACAGGGGGGGTGATCAATGACAGGGGGGGTGATCAATGACAGGGGGGTGATCAATGACAGGGGGGTGATCAATGACAGGGGGGTAATCACCCATATAGACTCCCGGATCACCCCCCTGTCATTGATCACCCCCCCTGGTAAGGCTCCATTCAGACGTCCGTATAATTTTTACGGATCCATGGATCGGATCCGCAAAACACATGTGGACGTCTGAATGGAGCCTTACAGGGGGGTTATCAATGACAGGGGGTGATCAGGGTGATCACCCCCCTGTCACTGATCACCCCCCCTGTAAGGCTCCATTCAGACATCCGCATGATTTTTTACGGATCCATGGATACATGGATCGGATCCACAAAACACATGCGGACGTCTGAATGGAGCCTTACAGGGGGGTTATCAATGACAGGGGGTGATCAGGGTGATCAGGGTGATCACCCCCCTGTCACTGATCACCCCCCCTGTAAGGCTCCATTCAGACATCCGCATGATTTTTTACGGATCCATGGATACATGGATCGGATCCACAAAACACATGCGGACGTCTGAATGGAGCCTTACAGGGGGATTATCAATGACAGGGGGTGATCAGGGTGATCACCCCCCTGTCACTGATCACCCCCCCTGTAAGGCTCCATTCAGACATCCGCATGATTTTTTACGGATCCATGGATACATGGATCGGATCCACAAAACACATGCGGACGTCTGAATGGAGCCTTACAGGGGGGTTATCAATGACAGGGGGTGATCAGGGTGATCACCCCCCTGTCACTGATCACCCCCCCTGTAAGGCTCCATTCAGACATCCGCATGATTTTTTACGGATCCATGGATACATGGATCGGATCCACAAAACACATGCGGACGTCTGAATGGAGCCTTACAGGGGGGTTATCAATGACAGGGGGTGATCAGGGTGATCAGGGTGATCACCCCCCTGTCACTGATCACCCCCCCTGTAAGGCTCCATTCAGACATCCGCATGATTTTTTACGGATCCATGGATACATGGATCGGATCCACAAAACACATGCGGACGTCTGAATGGAGCCTTACAGGGGGGTTATCAATGACAGGGGGTGATCAGGGTGATCAGGGTGATCACCCCCCTGTCACTGATCACCCCCCCTGTAAGGCTCCATTCAAACATCCGCATGATTTTTTACGGATCCATGGATACATGGATCGGATCCACAAAACACATGCGGACGTCTGAATGGAGCCTTACAGGGGGATTATCAATGACAGGGGGTGATCAGGGTGATCACCCCCCTGTCACTGATCACCCCCCCTGTAAGGCTCCATTCAGACATCCGCATGATTTTTTACGGATACATGGATACATGGATCGGATCCACAAAACACATGCGGACGTCTGAATGGAGCCTTACAGGGGGGTTATCAATGACAGGGGGTGATCAGGGTGATCACCCCCCTGTCACTGATCACCCCCCCTGTAAGGCTCCATTCAGACATCCGCATGATTTTTTACGGATCCATGGATACATGGATCGGATCCACAAAACACATGCGGATGTCTGAATGGAGCCTTACAGGGGGGTTATCAATGACAGGGGGTGATCAGGGTGATCACCCCCCTGTCACTGATCACCCCCCCTGTAAGGCTCCATTCAGACATCCGCATGATTTTTTACGGATCCATGGATCCATGGATCGGATCCACAAAACACATGCGGACGTCTGAATGGAGCCTTACAGGGGGGTTATCAATGACAGGGGGTGATCAGGGTGATCAGGGTGATCACCCCCCTGTCACTGATCACCCCCCCTGTAAGGCTCCATTCAGACATCCGCATGATTTTTACGGATCCATGGATACATGGATCGGATCCACAAAACACATGCGGACGTCTGAATGGAGCCTTACAGGGGGGTGATCAATGACAGGGGGGTGATCAGGGAGTGTATATGGGTGATCACCCGCCTGTCATTGATCACCCCCTGTAAGGCTCCATTCAGACGTCCGCATGTGTTTTGCGGATCCGATCCATGTATCCATGGATCCGTAAAAATCATGCGGACGTCTGAATGGAGCCTTACAGGGGGGTGATCAATGACAGGGGGTGATCAGGGAGTGTATATGGGTGATCACCCCCCTGTAAGGCTCCATTCAGACGTCCGCATGTGTTTTGCGAATCCGATCCATGTATCCATGGATCCGTAAAAATCATGCGGACGTCTGAATGGAGCCTTACAGGGGGGTGATCAATGACAGGGGGTGATCAGGGAGTGTATATGGGTGATCACCCGCCTGTCATTGATCACCCCCCTGTAAGGCTCCATTTAGACGTCCGTATGCGTTTTGCGGATCCGATCCATGTATCCGTGGATCCGTAAAAATCATACGGACGTCTGAACGGAGCCTGACAGGGGGGTGATCAATGACAGGGCGGTGATCAATGACAGGGGGGTGATCAGGGAGTTTATATGGGGTGATCATGGGTGATCAGGGGTTTATAAGGGGTTAATAAGTGACGGGGGGGGGGGTGTAGTGTAGTGTAGTGTGGTGTTTGGTGCGACTGTACTGACCTACCTGAGTCCTCTGGTGGTCGATCCCAACAAAAGAGACCACCAGAGGACCAGGTAGGAGGTATATTAGACGCTGTTATGAAAACAGCGTCTAATATACCTGTTAGGGGTTAAAAAATTCGGATCTCCAGCCTGCCAGCGAGCGATCGCCGCTGGCAGGCTGGAGATCCACTCGCTTACCTTCCGTTCCTGTGAGCGCGCGCGCCTGTGTGCGCGCGTTCACAGGAAATCTCGCGTCTCGCGAGATGACGCATATATGCGTGACTGTGCGCAGGGCTGCCACCTCCGGACCGCACATCTGCGTTAGGCGGTCCGGAGGTGGTTAAAGTGTTTTAACCCTTTAACTCCTGTATGGAGATCTGGACTTTGCTGCATTAAGCCGCTACCTCTAGGAGTAGTCTATGTTCAAAGGTTGTTGACCCAAGTTAATAAAGAAACACTGCTGCGTGGCAACAAGGGGACAAGTAAGAGCATGTGAAGCGGAGAAGCCATGGTCAAGACAGACAGAGTTCGACAAGTGTGGTAGTCAGGCAATAGGTCAGGGCATGCGGCACAGGATCAATACGGGAATTAGGCAGTGGTCAGGGCAGGCAGCACAGGGTCAATCTGGTGAACAGGCAGAGGTCAGGCACAAGAGGACAGAACAACAAAACCTTCAACAGGAGTTGATAAGGAGAAGATGCCGTATATACCCCAGTGAATGTAGTCATAAGATTGAGACAAGGGAACCCTTGCATGCTCTGGCCCTTTAAGCATCAGGGAGAATGCGCACACCCTAAGGGAACATGCAGCATAAAGCAGATTCAAATTGCCTGCAAAACAGTATGGAGCAGTAGTGAGGGTAAATACCCTGGCTGCCATGGCTTCACTACATTCAGGTTTTTGGTGCATTTTTTGATGCTAATGCCAGGAAAACTGAGGACACATATAAAGGACAGATTAAATCTTCTCCTTGAATCCATTCCTGGCGTTAGTTTCAAAAACTGCACAAAAAACTAAATGTGGAAATCCAGCCTAAGAAATAAATAAAGGAACTATTTAACTCAAGTTTTTTTTATCCTTTAAAAATGGCCAGTCCTATAATAGAGTTAAAACCTGAAAATATCTTGGGACTGCAAATCCTCCTTGAAGATGTTAATGTTAAGAAAACAAGATCTTACATGATCTTCCAATAAACCATGTAAATCATTCTAATTAAAATGTCAGCCGCAGAAAACACATCTGATGTATAAGCTCTAGGCTGTCATAGTGGCTGTCCAAAATCTATGTATTAGACACCTTACGGGGGTAAAAGTTAATTATAATCTTTTGTTAGAGATACAGTGGATCTGATGTATTAATATGTAAGTATGCAATTTTCCTGAATCTCATTAAGCAAGAAAGTCTACAGGCTACGGGAAAAGAGGCTTTTATTCCAAACAATCAGTGACTTTGTGTTTGAATATTGGAAGGATAGGAATAGGATCATAAATATGTTCAGTAAAGGCAGGAATATAAATATAAATGTGCTTAGAAACATTAATCTACTATTCTTGTTATAAAACAGCTTACAGTACTTTGTTTCCCAACTGTTACATTCTCAGCCCATATGTCTCGTCTCTTTTTCCATATTCTCTGCCATTCTGAGCAGACTCACAGTAGCTTGTGCCTAATGTTAATGCATCCTTTGGGTATGCGTGCTTGTAGACTGGTGGAAGTTGTGTATCTATTTGTAATATCTATTTGCTCATTGTTATTTCAATACTGAATATGTGTGTTTTATAAAACCTCAATTTCCAGAACTTACAAAAATAACCAGATCCCCTCATTGGGCAGTTTGAAATGTATATTATGGGTAGTGCAACGAGAAAGTGTTTAACCCATGATTTCTTCTATCCTACATATCTTTGTACTATAAGTCCTTACTGGTATGATGCTTAGGCTCTGTTATGATATTCTTCTCTTCTGCCTCCCCCCTCTCTCTCTCTCTCACAGCATATAGTCACACATATACTAAGAGGCTGCAGCAGCTTCTCCCTACTCTACCTCTTCTCTTTGTCTTCCTATTTCTGTTATTGCAGCCAAATTTATTGGTGACTAATGATGTTGGATGAGGGGAACTACGAGCTGCTGAAAGGAGGAGAAGATGCAAATTTTTAGATCTCAAATATTTATCTGCTCTAGATTACTGGCAAAATATAAGGAAAGGGTAGGAATACATCCCAGATACATGGTTTCAGTTCTGTCTGGTTCACATGTACAATGCATTCTGAAAGTCTTCAGACTCTTTCACTTTTTTCTTGTTTTGTTATATTCCAGCCTTGTACTAATATAAAAAAGTGCAGGTTTTCCGCTGCACTCGATACCCCATAATGAGAAAGTGAAAACAAAATGTTTTAAATTGTTGCTAATTAATTGAAAAGGAAAACTAAAACCATTCAGACCCTTTTCTCAGGATTTAGTTGAAGCATCTTTGGCAGCCTCAGTCCTCTTGAGTATGATGCCCTAAAGTTTGGACACCTGGAATTAGGAATTTTCGGACATTCTTCTCAGCAGATCCTCTCTAGCTCTCTCAGGTTGGATGGGGACAGTCAGTGGACAGCCTTTACAGGTCTTTCCAGAGATGTTCCATTGGGTTCAATTTAGGACCCTGGCTGGGCCACTCAAGGACATTCACAGAGTTGTCCCTAAGCCACTCCTGCGTTGTCTTAGCTGTGTGCTTAGGATTATTGTCTTGTTGGAAGGTGAACCTTTAGCCCAGTCCTAGATCCAGATCCAAAAAATTTCAACCTTGGTTTCATCAGACCAGAGATTCTTCTTTCTCACAGTCTGAGAGGTGCCCAAATTCCAGGTGGGCTTTCATGTGTCTTTTAGAGGCTTCTTTCTGGCCACTCAGCCATAAAGCCCAAATTAGAGGAATGCTGCTGTGATGGATTACCTTCTGGAACGTTCTCCCATCTGCACAAAGGATCTTTGGAGCCCAACCAGAGTGACAATTGGGTTCTTTGTAACCCTGATTACTTAGTTTGGTGGGGCAGCCAACTCTAGGAAAAGTCCTGGTTATTCCAAACTTCTTCCATTTAAGAATTCCATTTAAAACTTTCACTGTAGCAGAAAAATGTTGTACTCTTCTTCAGATCTGTGCCTCAACACACAATCTTGCCTCTGAGTTCTACAGGCAGTTCTTTTTCTGCTAGTGGATTGGTTTTTCCTCTGATATGCATTGTCAGCTGTGAGACCTTATATAGACAGGGTGTGTCTTTTGAAATCATGCCCAATCAACTGGATTTACTATGGGTGGACTCCAATCAAGGTGTAGAGACATCTCAAAGATGATCAAGAGAATTGGGAGCCCCCCAGAGCTAAATTTCAAGTGTCATTGCAGAGGGTCTGAATACTTATATCCATGCTAAATTTAGTTTTTCCTTTTTAATAAATTAGCAAAAACTTCTAAGGTTCTGTATTCACTTTCTTATTATGGGGTATTGAATGCAGATTAAATTTTTTTTTAGCACACAACAAAATATAAAAAAGGAAAAGGGTCTGAAGACTTTCCAAATGTATTGAAGCTTCTAATACAGGGATCAGCAACCTCAGATGTTCTGAAACTACAACTCCCAGAATGCTCCACTCACTTCCATTAGAGATTTGATAATAGCTGAGCATGTTTGCATGCTGGGGGTTGTAGTTTCACACAGCTGGAGTGCTAAGGTTGCTGATCCCTGTTCTACCATATCAAGGCAGATTTACCTACAGATGTAGCCACCATTATTTTGCGCAACAAAAACACATTACAGTAATACAACAAATCGTGTAAAAGTGACCATCCTGGTGCACTTGGTGTCTGAATAATGCTGGCGACATCTGTATATTACAGACTGGTAGTCATTATTAAAACTCTCACTCATTGTCAAGGAAGGATTGGTGCATTGACACTAGTGGTCACACAAAAAGCCTGTTTCTGGCCCCCATGTACAATATAAAGGAAAGGCTTCAAGGGGCTCTAGCCAACCATTGTATTGAAAGACGCTGTAGTGTTCTTGGCTTCATCTGCTCATTGCGCATACACCCAGATGGGTTCTGGACTCAGTTCCACTAACTCCAAACATATTTTTCTATGTAATTCCTCAACTTTGTGAGTTGCAGGTTTATTTTAATTGAACTAAATACTGTAGTCTGTAAACAGAATGCTTGGATTATGGGAAGACTTCTGGGAATCTCTAAAATAAGAGTTACCAACATCATATTGTGAATGCAGGTCTAGAAATAATATAGCATAAATGATTAGAGTCGTAACCATTTTCATAATTTACGTGCAGGTCTAGTGACGAGCCGCCCGCTGTTACTAATCGCAGATTGCAGGAAGTTCACAGGACAGAGCAAGGCAATTGCTTTCCCATAGTAATTGTGTTTACCATAGAAGTTCTAGAGGCTATCATCCTGATTAATGATGAGATGATTACGTGATGCCATGCCATGAGCGTTCATGTGTGACGGGTGTTACATTATGGAATTTCATATTTACAGGTAGGAACATGATTATACTTTGCATGCAGTCCTATGATTCAGTAGTGTATATGGTTACAGATAGCATGTCGCACAATTACCAACCCCCAACATACGGTCATATGTTATTACCATTTACCGACACTTTATATAATTATTATTAGCTATTTTGATGAATGTATTGCCATTGAGATAAAACATTTGTGTGACTATGAAGATAACGCTAAGTTATTGTAATATTTGCTAGAGCTGTACCTGGGCGACCTGTGGAGATCCCTGAAATCAATGGAGGGGCACTGCATGGATTATAGCAAGTGATGGAAGGGTCATGCTGCATGTAGACACGTTGGCCTCATACTGTTCATATGGAAACATATGAATATCCAAAACAGAAGTATTTGGAATAAACCTACCAATTATGACTTTCTGGGATAGACATTACAAAGCATTAAATTAAACAGATCTGTGCCATTTAATACATCCGGATGCATCAGTTTCGGCCAGATCCGGTTGTATTAAATCAAAACTGAACAAACCGGATCTGGTATGAAAATCATTGTAAGTCAATGGGCATCGGTCAGTTTTTTTTTTTTTTGCTAAAATCCGGCAACATTGATTTTCATTGATTTTCATGCCGGATCCAGTTTGTTCCATTTTGCAAACCAGACACGAGACTGCTTGTGTGTCCGGCACCAAAACGGAACGGATGCACACTTATGCATCCTGATGAGTTTTGTCCCCATTGACAATGAATGAGGACAAAACTGAACCGTTTAATTCCGGTTTGAGATCCTCTGCCGGTTCTCAAAACCGGAATTGAAAGCGCAGATGTAGCCTAATCTTTGATCCTACAGTCATTTCCTGGCATTGGTTATCAGACAGTCCATTTGCTCTTTGACACCTGCCTTTTTCGCTTGGCAGGGAATCATTTATCCATAATGGATATGGAATAGGTAAAGCAGAAGTCTATATTTCTGTTCTTGGACATCATTTTGGTTTCCAAATTCTTTGTTGATAAAATTTGTTAATATGACTGTTTTATGACTCAAACGGGGAGAATTATCAAACTGGTGTAAAGTAGAACTGGCTTAGTTGCCCGTAGCAACCAGATTCCACCTTTCACTTTTCATAGCTCCTTTGTAAAATGAATGATGATTGGTTGCAATGGGCAACTAAGCCAGTTCTACTTTACACCAGTTTCATAAATATCCCCCTAAGTTTCTAATCCCTTGCATAGACATAGTGAAATAATAAAATGTTGGCCCCATGCAGTCACCCCTTGGGGGAGTTTAGGAACTTGCGGTATACTGTTAGTATATAGAGCTCAATAATACAACAGTATGCATTAAGCTCCAAGGTTCCCCCTAGTGGCAGCTTCAGGCAGACAGAATTTTATCATTTAGCTTTATGTCAATTCAAGGTATTTGGAACCCTGTGCTAGAAAAGCAGGGCTCCAACTGCTAAGATAATATATTAAGATTGTAATTAGCACAGAATTTTACACTTAAAAAGGATAAAAGGTGGACACTCACTTTCAGGTAAGATGGCTCTTAGCGAGTACACTGTGGCTTTTTAACCAAGGAAGAGGATGCAGAAAGTCCATAAAGTATTAGGGTACGACCACACGGTCAGGTTTCTGCACGCAGTTTTGGAAGCCAAAAACAGGAGTGAATTCAAAAGTGATATCTGTCTTCCCTTTTTTGAGCAACTCCTGATTTTGGCTTCCAAAACTGCATCAGGAAACCTGAGCACGTGGCCGTCCCCTTACAGTACTAGCAAAGGGGATGAGATTTTAGCAAATTTCATCCACATGCTGCAGAAACACTTTGCAATGCATAGGGTGAAATCTGCATCAAATCTACACCAAAATCTGTGACAAAGATGCATATACACTGTATTACATGAGGATTTTGCCACTAATTTGTTGCAGATTTTGCTTCAGAAGAGAAAATGTTCCCCACTTGGTGGTCTAGAATTGGATACGGGTACGAAGATAATCAAGGTTTCTTATGTTTGATTACTGTACACTATTTGGTGTCAGAGTTTTCAGAAACAAATGAACATTACTAATTTGCAAGCTCTGTAATGATATTGTGCCAGCAAGCAGTTCTATGACATTTCAGGTCTGAACCCTGCAGAATTGTGAATGCTGCTCTAGCATGTAATACAATTCATAAGGACCAGGACCAGTACAACATAATGTCATGTATCTAATAAGCTGCTTAACGTTTCACATAGATGAATTCTATATACAGACTGCAGAATCTTTAAATGTAAACACAATTATACAGCAGTGGAGCTAAGCTTTTAGAGATGTTAACTTGTTGACTGTTTATGGTTTTGTGGTAGAAACCAGCAGAATTGTGAATGCTGCTCTGGATTATAATCTAGGCTGCCTGTAACAAATAATTAATACAGGAGTAATACACTCTTCATACTGTGAGACAGTGACAGGTCTCACACAGGTTAGAGGCAAGGAAGGGGTGGATAGTGCGGTCCACACCCCTATTCCACCACAGGTGAGACCAGCTGGAGGTACTCAGTTTGGCATAAGGCACCTCCCAGGGTGTCAGCAAGGGGGGAGTGTGTTACCTATGGACAGAGGCCTGGAGGCGCTGTGTGGTCCAAGCCAGGAGGGCTGAGAGACCACTATTCCCCATGTGTGCTGAGACACTGGACTGAAGGCAGTGAGCGTACTGTGCTCTGTACAGCCAGGAGGCTGTGGGACATTGGATGAGAAAACCGCACGTGTTCACAGGGTGTGAACAGGGACTTAGGTGAGTCAGGAATATTATGTTTAGTTAGAGCCTGGACGGGCGAGTGTTTATTATTTTGTATTATTGTTTATGTTTATGTGGATGTGCCGCAATAAAGCACCGTGTTTGGATCTTAAACTTGGTGTCCTGAAGATATCTGTGAGAATGATCCCCGAAAGAGAGCTGATCCCCCCCCCCCCCTACAATACAAAGTTACTAGATTATATCTATGTATGAACTGTAATATATTTCTGAAAGACAGTAATGGCCATCATGAATAAACAGTTTTCAAATCATGTTAAGCAGAAATGGTCAAAATTGGCGATGTAGGCCAACTCTTATTTTCTGTCTATGGGCAGCATGTCTGGAACCTGTATGTTCACATTTGACTGATTTATAGTGGAAAATCCGTGAATCAGCTGCAAAATCTCCAGAAATGGACTGTTTTTTGCGGCAGCATTGTTGGATCAGTAGCTTAGCAAAGTTTGAAAGATGGATTCATAACAAAGGGATTTACCATAGAGAGAATCTCTTGTACCGCCACCTCAAAATACTGAACTATCATAGGAAATGAAGGTCTCTGCTCCTTTCCCGCACTCCTATACAGGTCATGGTGCAACAGTGTGATAAATAAATAAAACATTTTATTTATTTATTTATTTTTTATTTATTTTTTCTTTTAGATCTAACCTCTCTGCTGTCTGGTTCAGAAGACAGAGTTCAGAATAAATTATAGATATTTCCTGCACTCCTATGTGGTTTCAATAACTATTATTTTTTATGTGAATATTGGGCATCATGTGCCAGTTTTGTCAGTTTCGTGGTATTTTTTTTGGCAAAAATGGCAACTGAAAATGCAAAAAAACTTCTTACATAAATCTACATATAGGTATTCAAATCCTTTATTCAAGCTTCATGTGAGGGCTCATGTCCACAGATGTATTATGACGACTTTGTACAAATCTGTATTATCTCACCCTTAGAAGCCTGTGGGGCCATAATGTCCATGAGTTTTTACCACTTCTGAATAATTTATGTATGTTCCATTTTGAGGACATAGTTTCATTTGGAATATTTGCTTCAAATAGAGAATGCCTTCGAAATAAAGTGACACCCAGAGGTACCATATGATGGGCGACGGCACACAGAGTTCCTATAGCTCTGAAGCACGTGC
This sequence comes from Bufo gargarizans, assembly GCF_014858855.1. Classification (NCBI taxonomy): domain Eukaryota; kingdom Metazoa; phylum Chordata; class Amphibia; order Anura; family Bufonidae; genus Bufo; species Bufo gargarizans. The sequence goes on along the minus strand of NC_058082.1, from coordinate 471,129,387 downwards.
ATACGGGACTCAGCGTGCCACCACCATACAGGCTCTGTGGGTGTGGCTATGCACGTTGGATAGGAATTACCGTATTTTCCACCCTATAAGACGCACAACCCTCCCCCCAAAAGTGGGGGAAATGTCAGTGCGTCTTATGGGGCAATTACTAATGAGGGCTTCCATTATGGAGGAACGGGAAGCGGTAAACGCATCGCTCCCTGGGCTCTGTATTCACTGATTCCAGGTGAACTGTAACTTCACACAGCGTGAGGATGTCCGCGTGCTGTTATCTCACGCTCTGCGGTGCTGGGTCACAGCACAGCGCGTGGCAGAAAGAAGAAGAGACCTGGGTCCTAGGATCTGCGGTGTCCGGACCAGGAGAGGTAAGTTGATTCTTTAATTTTTTTTATTTATTTGCTCTGAACATAGGGTTCTTATCTATGGTCTGGGGGTCATTCACATTGGGGGTCTGATCTGAGGTCTGAATGGGGGGGGGGTCTTATTTACATTAGGGCTTTGATCTGAGGTCTGATCGGGGTGTGATCTGAGGTCTTATTACCAGTGGGAGTCTGATATTAACACTGGGGTCTGAGCTGAGTTCTGATTGGGGGTCTTATTAACATTGGGGCTCTGAGCTGAGGTCTAATGAAAATATTTTTTTTTCTTATTATCCTCCTCTAAAACCTAGGAGTGTCTTATGGGCGGGTGCGTCTTTTAGGGCAAAAAATATGGTATGTTGTCTCCTTGTTGCATCTATTTATTTATGAAATAACTGAAATATGATAAACTGCAGAAACATCTTTTTTTCAAGCAACAAAAATAGATTCTGTATCTATGGAAATGATTTCCCCTTCATGTTGGAAAATTATTTTAATAGGAAGCTGTTTTTATGAGATTTTATAGCATTGTGCAGTTTTATCCTTCATATAAACCTCTTGTATTTATCAACCAAGTGCAGGACAAATTCCACAAAAAGAAGATATTTCATCCAATTTTTTGACCAAGCTTTGCAATTTCCTCACTCTGAGAATTGAAAATCCAGTGCTCTGTGCAGCAGTCTGCGGACAGCTCAGTCTCATAATTGCCATGCTGAGCAACTGATCATCAGTTATGCTGATGTGACCATCTGTTGTCTCCATTCAGTTCTGTTACATCAATGTAAAGGTCAAGGAAAATGAAGTAGATAGGCACAGCCTTGCATGAACTATGAAGCCCTGCTTAGGTGAAGAGAGCACTAACTCCCAGTTGGGGGCGTGGGGGCTGTTGCCCCAGGCGCCAAATTGCAGGGGGGGCCGGGCAGCAGGAATTTCAATCAGGGTCAAGGGAGCCTATGTCCCCTCTGTTATGCCTCATAGGCTTCAGGCCACTAGGTCTGAAGCCTATAAGTCAGTATAGTGATGCAGGACTCGGTCACGAATCCCTCACTGTGACCTCCTGCGTCGGATCTCGCGAGATGACGCAATGACGCGGCGTGGGAAGGTACAGTAAGGAATTTGTGACTGCCTGCGCCGGGACAACACAAGCTGTGATGGAGAGAGGTAAGTATTTTTTATTTTTTTTATGTACCCTACCCTAATTGCAGAGGTACTGGGAGTACTATGGGGGTGAGAGCTGAAAGAGGAGAACCACTGAGGACATCATACTAATAAGAGTAGAGTGGCCATTATATTATTAATAGAGGGGCCATTAAATTAATAATAAAGAGGGGGCCATTAAATTAATAATAAAGAGGGGGCCATTAAATTAATAATAAAGAGGAGGACATTATACTAATAATAAAGAGGGGGCCATTAAATTAATAATAAAGAGGGGGCCATTAAATTAATAATAAAGAGGAGGACATTATACTAATAATAAAGAGGGGGCCATTAAATTAATAATAAAGAGGGGGCCATTATAAAAAAAAACAAAGAGGGGGCCATTATATTAATAATACTACTAATACAGAGGGGGCCATTATAATATACTATATAATATTATATATACATATAGTATACATACTATATAATATTATGGGGAATGGGGGACTATCTGTATGGCTCTAGCACAGTATTGGGGGGCAGCAGTTTCTGTGAAACTCTGCAGAGACGAGAAGCGGCTGAAAGAAGGTATCATGGCGTTCTGATCTCTGAATGAAGACATTGGAGAAAGTCTACAATACATCACAGGAGACATCACTGGATTGTATATAATAATGTCCATCCACACATCTGTTTCATGGTAGGGTTGGGGGAGGAGACTGAGAATTTGGCCCACCCTGCCACATCCTGGCCCCTGACTTCAGATCACACTGTGCATGTCCTGAATTCTGGGGGCTCACACCCATCTACTACATTATTTGCACTCAGAAAGTTATCACTCTGTTATCTGTGGTGTTACACAGGACTGCAGGTGACATCTACTATATTATCTGTACTCAGAGTTATCACTGTGTTATCTGTGGTGTTACATAGGACTGCAGGTGACATCTACTATATTATCTGTACTCAGAGAGTTATCATTATACATAGGATTGCAAGTAATCTACTAGATTATCTGTTAAAAGGGGCGTGCCCACAGGCTGGGGGGGCGCAATTTTTGGTTTGCCCCGGGTGCTGGCAACCCACGCTGCGCCACTTCTAACTCCCACAGAAATTTCTATCAGCTGTTTGAAATTGATTGATTTCTATTAGGGGTGGCATTGTATGGCAGTACAGGGTCAGTGTACATTCCTTTGCCATGTGCATGAGTCTTTATATCAGTGCAGAATCTAACTGAAAGACTTCAAAGAAGTCAATATGTGCAAATGAATGAGCTTCCGTACATATTATAAACTGCATTTTTTTTGTATCTAGGATTTGCAGTGGTGCATATTCTCTGGTGATCAGAGGCTGGCATGGTAGATATGGTACTTCTGTGGCTGGTGCAGTACCCCAGACCTGAGGTTTCTGCAATTGTTAATATTAATCTCTTAATGACCGGGCAATTTTAAATTTTTTCATTTTTGTTTTTTACTCCCAGCCATCCCAAAGCCATAATTTATTTTTCCATTCACATAGCTGTATGAGAGCTTGTTTTTTTGCAGGATAAGTTGTACTTTCTAATGGCACCATTTACGGTTGCATACAATGCAGTGGGAATCTGGAAAAAAATTACAAATGGGGTGGAATTATAAAATAAAAAAAACATAATTCTGAGACAGTTTTATGGGTTGTGTTTTTACAGAGTTTCCCATGTGGTAAAACTAACCTGTTACTTTCATTCCCCGGGTCAGTATGATTATAACAATACCACATATGTATATAATTTTTCTTGCATTTTAATACTGAAAAAAATAAAACTTTGGAAAAATTTTTTTTTTTTCTTTGCATCACCATATTCTTACCACTATAACTTTTTTTATGTGTACGGAGCTATGTTAGGGCTAATTTTTTGCGTGGCAATCTGTACTTTTCATTGATACAATTTTTTGTGTGTATGACTTTTTAACCACTCTTCATGGGGAGGGGAAGCAAACAAAAAACAGCAAATCAGCCATTTGGACTTTTTTTCTGTTTAATAGTACGGACGTTTTAGAATTGGAATCTATTAGAATTACAGTCCTGACCGCCAACGTTTATGGAATGGGTTAATGTCAATTGTTATATATTTTCATGTTTGGCCATTCATTCCAGCAGAGGATGAATGGTTGGCAGGAGCAGGGCTAACCACCCTGTTCCTCCCCTCTTGGTCGAAGTGGGCTGGTCCTGCTAGGAGGGGGAGTTCCCGTTTGCATAGAAAAGGGAGAGGAAGTAAATGTCAGAACTCCTGCTACTGGGAACTGTATATGATTCTCCTGTGAGACTAACTGTCATGACCCTTGGTCATGGTCGTGACTCCTTGGGTGCCGCATGCTGTTGCCCGCGGTTTTCCGTTGTCAACCGCAGCTGGGAGCACTTCGTTGTTGCCTCAGGTGCGGTTGCCGCGGACAATAGGCATGCATGTGGTTGCCCTTGACAACGTGTTTTTGTGTGCACTCCCTTTGTCTGTTTGTTGTGCACGAGGTGGTGTTTGTATGCACTTGGACTCCTCCCTTCACCTGCGGTTGTCCGCGGCAACGTCTGGTGATGTTTGCATGCTGTGGAAGTGTCTTGGCCCGTTGGCTGTTCTTGAGGACACGGTTGCCACGCATGCCGTTGCCGTCGGAGACAGGTGAGTGAGTTTGTGTGCTTTCCCCTTTATGTGTGTTTTCCCTTCTGTGGTGTAGGAAGGGTTAACTCCCTCCCCTCAAAGCCCCCCCCAAAATACACACACCTAACATAAAGGTTGCTAGGTGCAACCGCATGCAACTGCAGCAAGCTGCCTAGCCACGCTCAGGCTGCTGCTGCACATACACGTGAGACAAACAGTTGCCCGCGGCAACCACAAGTTAGGCCACACGCCAGCGGCCCTCACCTGTGGTTTTAACCCACACGAAACCGCAGGCAACTGCATGCGGTAAGAGAGTCACGGTCATAGCCATGGCCGTGACACTAACACTCCAGAGAGATCATCAGCATCAAGAACACAGCTTCCAGAAAGCATCAGTGTGACAGCAGAGTGATCAGCAAAATGACAGCTTTACAGACACTGCTGCAAGGTGAGGGACTACGGCTCAGACACCCATCACCTAGCTAACAACCAGGCCAGACAAACATCAAGCCTGTATCACAAAGTGGACACCTATTAGTGTTGAGCACGAATATTCGAATAGTGAATTTGTATCGCGAATATCACCACTTCAAGAATTTGCAAATATTTAGAATATAGTGCTATATATTCGTTATATCAAATATTCTACATTTTTTTTCCATCTGAACACATGATTCCTCTCTGCTTCTTGCTTGTGGGCCAATGAGAAGGAAGCAATGTCAAGTTCACAACAATACTTAGTGCACCAATCAGTAATCTGTACAGAGTCAGACCTGCTAAAATGTGAAAAAAATATTCTAATCACTTGCCGATTAGCGCAATCGCAAATATATTGGAGCACTTTGACTCTCTCTACATATAAACCTATCCTAATATTCTGCAGTGCCAACTATTTTCTCCAGTCTCAGGAAACTTATACCAGCTTGAAAAATGTATCCAAAGTGACCCACGCCTGTATTTCGTGTTAAGAATTGGCATTACGTGATTTTTACATTGCCGATTTATCGCATTCAATAAAATAATTTTAAATTTGCGAATATATGATGAATATTCTACAAAATATCGGTGAAATATTGCCAATTCGAATATAGCCCCTGCTGCTCATCACTAACACCTATATCTGGAACAGCCTGCTAGTGCTATGGCATTGCTATCCAACCAGCCACCATACCTCCTCATCTGATGCCAGAAACTGCACTTTGTAAAGAAATACTTTTTTCTCTTTACTTCTGGCCTGATTCTTTTCTGCCTTTTTCTACCTTTCCAATGCATTGATCCCCAGGGAACAATGGCCTGAGGGAGTACACTGCGACACCAGATTTCATCAAGACCACTACCACTGTCATCCTCTACACCGGCTTCTCAAGGGCTTGTTGAACTGGCAAATATCTGGCTGTAGCCGGCACACTTGTATGATCACGTCTGTGAGCAGGCACCAGTTTTATAAGGCTAGCACAATTTTATATGTATTAGGCCTCTTTCACACGACCGTATGGCTCTTTGAGTGTTTTGTGGGCCGTTTTTACCCGATCCGTTTTTTTGTTTCCATTGTGGTTCCATTTCGGTTCCATTTCTCCGTTCCGTTTTTCCGTATGGCATATACAGTATACAGTAATTACATAGAAAAAAATGGGCTGGGCATAACATTTTCAATAGATGGTTCGGCAAAAAACGGAACGGATATGGAAGACATACGGATGCATTTCCGTATGTGTTCTGTTTTTTTGGCGGACCCATTGACTTGAATTGAGCCACGGAACGTGATTTGCAGGCAATAATAGGACATGTTCTATCTTTCAACGGAACGGAAATACGGAAACGGAATGCATACGGAGTACATTCCGTTTTTGTTTTTTTTTGGAACGGGAAAACCATTACACCATTACAAGCAATTCTTTGTTACCAGTGCTACTATCCTGATAATAGTAACAATGTTTGTAAGGCTAAAAAAAACATCTATCCATCCAGTTCAGCCTGTTATCCTGCAAGTTAATCCAAGTGAATACAGAGGAAGGCAAAAAACTCTAATGACGAGGGGCTGTACATGCGTCCAATCACTGGCCTCAGCGGTAATGGTAGCATGTAAATTATGAGATCACTGAAGCCATTGATTAGTCAGGTGGATGTATGTGATGTCATTGCTGCAGAGAAGAAAAGCCAGAAGGGACAGTCGGAGCATCTGCACTAGAGCTGCGCTTTATCTAACCACTGAATATGGTTTATTTTTTTCTTTTATCCCTTTTTCTTCATGTAGTCAAATCATGGATAACCACTTTACACAAATTTAATATGTATTTATGTTTGTCTGCATTTGCTTAATAAAACTTTACTGGAGGGATCAAAGGTACTAAATAAAAGACCTAAGGCCCCTGCCCGTGGTTGTGCTGCTGCCTGCAAATTGCGGGCCACAGTGAACAAACAGTCCGTGGGGTAGCCGCAGCGGATTGAGGACCCATTCACTTTAATGGGTCTGCGATCCGGTTATTCTGCAAAAAAGATAGGACATGTTCTATCTTTTTGTGGAACGGAAGTAAGGGACGAAACCCTACGGAAGCACTCCTTAGTGCTTCCGTAGGGTTCCGTTCCGTGCTTCTGTTCCACACCATTTCGCATCTCCGGATTTACGGACCCTGTCAAGTGAATGGGTACGCATCCGTGATGCGGAATGCCCAGGGAACGGCACCCGTGTATTGCGGATCCGCAATACGGCAATGGGAAGCACACGTTTGTTTGCAGGGGGCCTAATCCACATAATAGACAACATAAAATAACATTCTGATAGCATTCAATAATCCTTTTTTTGCAGATTCACTTCAATGATATTATTAATATTACATCTTTGGGAATGCCAACACAAACAGCGGCAGGGGAAATCATCGCTTTTCTAATTACGGCCCGCTCTTATTACAATCTGATAGTTTACACATTTCCATCATGCAGCACGGGGATTTATTGTGGATCCCGACACTTACTGAACATGTGCTCAGAGGAAACTGTTTGGATAATATTTGGCGACCATGAGAAAATCTAATATTAAAACCCCTGCCAAAGATTGAATCTCTCCAAATCTACATAATAATGAACAGGAAAACAATAAGTTATTTACAGCAAAATAAATCCGAACATATTGCGATAATAACACAGATTTTCACCATAGATATAGAATAATTGTCAGCCAAAAGATCTTTCAGCCAACAGTTACGATGGACTATTCTCCCAATTACGGTATATGCACATTGGGCTCTGACGTGTTCATTTTATGGGAGTGGGGGAAGGTGAGTGGCCACTGCTTATTCCAGGGGGAGAAGGTAACATCATCCAAAAGTAATCCAACCTATCTAGTGTAGATTGTTGATCTCCATCAGTTGTGTCATGGTGAAATGAACACAATTGGTGGCATGATCAGTAAATTTACATGCCTCTTATAACAAAATTTACATTTGCAAAAATTATTGCCCCTGCGGTCAATGTGGACCATTTTGATCAAAATGACCACCAGATCTCAGGATAGATGTTTCAAATCATCAGTAGCTTGTCTGTCTGAGTAAAGGAAATTAACACTTACAAATTGACACTCCCCTATAACACCAAGAGGAATGTATGGGGTTAATTATAATTTTATTGGTTGGATAGGTTTGATAATTTTATTAGTTTGGTAATAAATGTAGGCTCAGTACATGGGGGGGGGGGGGGGGGTATATACACTGAACAAAAATATAAACACAACACTTTCGGTTTTGCTCCCATTTTTCATGAGCGGAACTCAAAGATCTGAAACATTTTCTACATATACAAAAGACCCATTACTCTCAAATATTGTTCACAAATCTGTCTAAATCTGTGTTAGTGAGCACTTCTCCTTTGCCGAGATAATCCATTCCACCTCACAGGTGTCGCATATCAAGGTGCTGATTAGATGGCATGAATATTGCACAGGTGTGCCTTAGACTACGCACAATAAAAGACCACTCTGAAATGTGCAGTTTGATCACACAGCACAATGCCACAGATGTCGCAACGTTTGAGGTAGCGTGCAATTGGCATGCTGACTGCAGGAATATCTACCAGAGCTGTTGCCCATGCAATGAATGTTGATTTCTCTACCATAAGACATCTCCAAAGGCGTTTCAGAGAATTTGGCAGTACATACAACACCCTTCACAACCGCAGACCACATGTAACCACACCAGCCCAGGAACTCCATATTCAACATTTTCACCCCCATGATCATCTGAGACCAGCCACCCAGACAGCTGCAGCAACAATCGGTTTGCATAACTAAAAAATTTCTGCACAAACTGTCAAAAACTGTGGCGAGGGAGGTGAAAAAGTGGGAGATACGACAATTTAAAAAAAGGTCAAACACATAGGGCCAGATTTATCATTAGCTCAAGTCAGAATAATGGAGTGAAAAAGTCGCTAATTTTTGCGCAATCGCTTAAACTGCGCAAAAAATTCCGACTTTTTTCTGCTCGCCAGTTTTCTGAAAGTGGGTGTGTTTTCTTATGTAAATTAATCCCTAGACAGATTTACTATTGGGACTATTTAAAAAGTCGCAAAAAAGTTGCAATTTCACTCCAGTGAGGACCATGCTTATCTTATGAGACTTTTTAATAGAACATGCGACTTTTTCATAAAAACGTGCGACTTTTTTATAAAAACTTGCGACTTTTGTAAAGCTGCTTACTGACGGATAAACTGCTACCGTCAAACCACATTTATTAGTCTTAAAGGGCCGATCATAAATCTGACTTGGCTAAAACTGACTTTAGCCATATGTGAAAGTGGAGTTGATTTCACCCTTTTAAATAATACATCAAATCCACAGCATAAAACACAAGTAACACATGCAGGTTTTGGTGCAGAAACTCTGTGCAGATTTTCTGTTTTGAAACATGCACTCGTTTGCAGGTATCCGAAAGTGATCTCAATCCACTGGCCAATCTTCCGTAGAGCAGAAATTGACCTGGCGTGCAGATTTTAAAATACAGAGCATGTCAATTCTTTGTGCAATTTTTTTAATTTTTTTAATTTATTTTTTATTTTATTTTTTTCTTTGTGCCAATTTCACCCTTTTCAATGCAAAGGAGAGATCCGCAACAAAATCCACAAGGAACACATGTGGATTTTGATTTAGATTTGGTGCAGAAACGCACAGATATTAGTGCCGGATTTCAGCAAGTCTACCCTCACCCATGTGCAGACCATTTGTTAGCATGATCAAACCTAGTAAACCTGTAGTGTTAATCATACTGAGTGCAGTGACCGCTGTCTTGTAGCAATCCAATGTGTAATTTTTTGAGAAAATAATTATATTTTTTTGTATGCTAATTAGGCCCTCAGCGCTCCAAGGGGTGGGCCTAGCCGCTAGGAGCACCCACCACTTCACCTCCTCCTTTTAGTCTTAGTCACTCCCGCTCTCCCACTGATTGACAAGGCCAAGCAACCTCCCTTTTTGTCTGTGCCTGGCCTTGTAATCTCTCACATACACCACTGAGAGTTCAATCTGCAGAGTTTATATGTCGAGTGCAGGGACAAATAAATGAGTTCCACTGTGCATGCATTAATTAAACTCTCACCAGTGCATATGCAAGAGAGGGAGTGACCGTTCAGGTTGGTAAAATCGGTCATCCAAAACCCTGCACCTGAGAAGCCTCCAACCCCACCAGGAAATGCCTACTTGTGGGCAGGGTATTAGCCCCACCCTTTTTTGGCACGGGACAGCCCGAATTTGCCAGGATTGTCTCTGATAATCAGGAACAGTCCTTGCAAGTTAAGGACTGTTGGCAACTATGTGAAAGGCAGAGGTGAAGTGGAGGCCCTCCTACCACCTCATTAGCATAACAATAAAAATGTTATTTTCTAAAACACAAGGCTTGATGAACTAAGCATGACCAACCCTACCAGGAAGTATGCCAGGCTTATTAGGGTTGATCATGCTGACAGAGGCTCTTTAATTATTTTTCACAGAAAGTAGAAAATATTGAAAAGTCTGAACATTGCTTTTGAGTGCCCTATGTCACGGCTCAGCATTAGTGATGAGCGGCAGGAGTGATATTCGAATTCGTGATATTTAGCGAATATTTTGTATATTCGTTATATTCTACTGAAAATCGGGAAGGTAATGATCGCGTAATATGCGAATAATATGCGCTCAATACAGGTGTGGGTCAAAAACAAATATATTGCACTATAAAATATAGTGCTATATATTAGTTTTTACGAATATTCATCTGAACACATGATTCCTCCGTGCTTCTTGCTTGTGGGCCAATGAGTCATTGGCCCACAAGCAACTTAAGCAGGGAGGAATCATGACTTTAGATGGAAAAAAATTACGAATATTCTAAAAAACGAATATATAGCACTATATTCAATATAGTGATATATATTTGTTTTTTAGAATATTCAGCATTTTTTTCCATCTGAAGTGAACACATGATTCCTACCTGCTTCTTGCTTGTGGGCCAATCACGTCAAGCAAGAAGCACGGAGGAATCATGTATTCAGATGGAAAAAATGATGAATATTCGATATAACAAATATATAGCACTATACTCAAAATATTCAGAAATTCTCAAAGTGCCAATATTCGCGATTAAAATTCGTTATTCGAATATTCGCACTCAACACTACTCAGCATTAAATTCAACGACTCAGCACCAAGGATTATAAAAAAGAGATAAGTGATGCTTTGGTCCACTTTTGAACTTGAAATTTAGCCAAATTCCAAAAATATCCCTTAAACACCTTGGACTGCTGCAGTCTTGCTGGCTACGTCTAGAGGGAAAGATTCTGCAAAAGGCTGCATATTTTGTGTAAATATTGCATGAGCAGTAATATGAGAAAATAGCCTGAAAATCTATTTTTGGGTGAATGTGCTCCATGGCAGCCTTTAGATTTTAATTGCACACTGTGTCAGTGATATGACCCCATGGCTGACACTGAGTCAATATTCAATAGATTGTAAAGACCGGCTATGTTTGAAAGTAGGATATCTATGGAAGCACGGTTATTGACCTTTATCTCCTAAGAGACCTTATAGCAATTGATGAGGATGATTAATCTGGATTATAGATATATTTCTGGCAAGCATAGAAACAGAAAGACCACTGACGCTCGGTACGTACTCCAGCCCGGCTTAGCCTCCCGACCCTTGTACAATGCAGTGTGCGTGGTGCTCTGCCTTTTAGAAGGCAATGGTTCAAACAATTGATTGTAGAAGTAGAAAGAATAGGCAGCACTCACCACTGGACTCATCAATCTTCTTTATTCATTGACAATAATCATCATACACAATAGGGCTAGGGCGGACTAACATTTCCCAGAGCGCTAAGTAGCAATTGCTGTTTTCGTGCAAACTGCGCTTCTTCTGGCTACTGGCATCATGACGCTGAGTCAGCGCCCTTTTTAAGCGTCATCACATGCAATTAACACCACCACCTGATGCTAAAACTCGATTAAAACCAGATACAATAAATAACTTAAACAATCCACCAGCATTATTCAGCTATTAGATAAAGGCACTGAGATCGTTCCTCTCATTAAAGCCCAATGCACCGACGGCATCTGAGCGGATGATCCACCTTGCTTCCTTCTGAAGCAAAAGGCGGTGTCTATCACCTCCCTGTGTTATAGGAGGGACAACCTCAATGCATGCAAAACTCCAATTTCTAATGTTTCCTCCATGTGCTGGAGTGCAGTTGTGTTAAAAAAAATAGCAGTAAGACATCACTAACCTGATCAATCACTGTATTTACTAGAAATGATATTTCTGCATGGCAAATAATTTACTAGCAGGTGTATTAGAGTAATAGAAATCCAACAGACCCAACAGTCATGCCATGCATGCTGCTGATTCTCTGTAATTCAATCACTTATTGAAAGGGGCATGTTCAAAATAATAGCAGTGTGGAGTTCAATTCTTTGAAAAACAGGTGGCAATTATTGCCCTTAAGGAAGGAAGGCAGCAAATGTTGTACATGCCGGTTACAGTGCCTTTCTTTTTGAAATTCTGAGAAAAATGGGGCGTTCCAGACATTGTTGAGAAGAAGAACACGATACTTTGATTAAAAAGCTGATTGGAGAGGGGAAAACATATAAAGAAGTGCAGAAAATGATAGGCTGCTCAGCTAAAATGATCGCAAATGCTTTAAAATGGCAACCAAAACCTGAAAGACGTGGAAGAAAGCGAAAAACTACCATTCAAATGGATAGAAGAATAGCCAAGTGCGATTTTAACAGTAGTTGGAACCTAAATGGTTCGAAGGAATGTCCTTGTTGCGATTTTAAATTATGTAAATTCGCACTCAAACAGCGCTTTCAGCCTTTGGCCCGTACTTATTCACTGCCGCCTCATTTGCAGTGATCCCTCGTGTCGATCTACGTGGGGTCCCACGTGATTAGCCAGGGAAAGGATTCGCTGGTCAAAAAATAGGATACACAGTTCACTATTGTGTGACGTAACCAGTATAGTAGAATCCGATTGGTTTAATCGATATAACAGAAACCGATGAAGCAGAGTTCGATTGGAATAGAGTTCAGTTCCATGCAACAGAATCAATACGATATATAGAACATGCCGACATAGGCAGATCGACTGTGGTGGTATTTTGACCTGATGTCCCTTGATGCCGGTATTGAACTCACCACCTTCAATAAAATAAATTTGATAGAATAATCGTAAAGTCCTTTTTGCAGTATTGGAAGAAACGCACAGAAAGCTGGGTCACATTCACACTAGACGCATTTCAGGAACACAAGTTCCTTCCTCAGTAGTGGAATATAAAGTACTAAATGGAAACCTGCTGGTCATGTCTTTACATGCATGGACTGGATTCTGGATCGTGCAATAGCAAACTAATTGCAAACTGCACACCCACAGTCAATATTTTGCGTATATAGGAATACAAAATAATAATATAAACAAATCATTTTTTTATTACATATTATAAACCATAAAATACAGACATTTACAGACTCAACAATACAATTCAAATGTTCAAAATAAACCGAACACTCAGAAACAGCGGCCAACTGACTACATAGGATGTCTTTATAGTAGTTCAGTTTGACCTCCCTCTCAGCTGGTGTAAAAAAAAGGCCCCCATTTTGGACCGGTAACGAGGGTCTAACATAGTGGAGAGACAGTAGTCATCCCTCTGCCGAATGGTGACAATTCGGCTGTCACTACGCAAGCAACTGAGCATGCATTGGGCCATTTGCGCAAAGTGACTCGGAGGGACTGCCTGCCTCCATCTCCACTGCACACTGCCACTGTCTGTCTGAGTCATCAGCCTCATCTTCATCGCCCTGTAGCTCCTCTGGCTGCTCCTACTCCTCCTCTCCTGTCACCTGTGTATAAAAACTAGCCATTTCTCTACACATTGCTTGTGCTCAAATGTCCTCCTCCTCCACTAGTTCAGCGCCCACAGGGCTCATGTGGCCGGGAGATGTCATCGCCACGTCTCCTGTCCCCTGGCCAGCCAGATTTAGCAGCATCTGCTCCAGGACATGAATCAGTGGAATGATGTTGTTCATCCCGTAGTCCTGGCGACTGACAAATAAAGTGGAATCCTCAAAGGGCCCGAGCAAATGGCAGGTATCACGCATGAACTGCCACTAGCTAACATCGAAGTTTATGGCCTTTGTCTATTCATATAATTGGTCCAACATATGCAGGGTGGAATTCCAACGGTGGGAACGTCGCAAATCAGCCTATGTTCGGGAACGCCGTTCTGCCGCTGCAGCTCATTTTCAGGATGTCTTGCAGATGGGGTGAAGACTTCAGGAACCACTTTACAACGAGATTAAACACGTGCGCCATGCAGGGGCGCCTGGCTCAGCCCTCCTTGACACAGTGCCAACATCATGTTCTTCCCATTGTCGGTCACCATGGTTTCAATTTTGAGTTGTAGAAGCGAAAGTCAGGATTCAATTTCTTGATGAAGGACGCAGAACTGTTCCTCTCCTGTGTGACTCTGTTCGCCCAGGCAAACTAGAGGCAGAACAGCGTGACACCGCCATGCCCTGCAAATGTGGTATGCTGGAGGAGCAATGTGAATTGTCCCTGCAGTGGAGGCTGTCGCGGACATTGTCGCAGGACTAACTGCGTAATAATGTGGAGGCGGAAGCGGCATCACCTGGCTAAGTTGCTAGTTAGGCTGGGCAGGAACCACATTTACCCAGAGGGCCATAAAGGACATATAATGTCATTGACCGTAGTTACAGCTTCACAGGTCGGCGCTGCGGTGCACTTTGGCAGACATCAACAGGCTCAAGGACTGGCCCACTGCGTTTTTCGCAAATAAATAACAGCTTGGGACTCTCCACTTCGGCTCGGCACAAGCCATCAGTTCTCTGAAAGGTTCAGAGTACACCACTTGGAAAGGGGGGGGGGGAAGGGGGGACTGCAGCACCAGCAACTTGGCCAGGAGCACGTTCAGCTTCTGTGCCGTTGGATGAGTGCATGCATACTGTTGTCTCTTGGCAATCGCTTTGGTGATCGATTGCTGACGGAATGACTGACGAGGAGTAGGAGGTGAGGAGCAGAAGCTTTAGGACCATCAGATGATGTGAAGGACAGACAGCTCCTTTCAGCTGAGGTGGTGGAGCCTTGACTGCATGAAATTGGGTGCGTGCAGCGGATGCTGCGGAAGGCTGGACCACCACATCGGAGCCACGGTTCTCCCAGGCCACTTTATGGTGACGCTGCATGTGTTGGCGCAGGGCTGTGGTGCCAAAATTGGCACCCTGGCCATGCTTCACCTTCTGCCCACAAATTCTGCAAATGGCAATGTTCACCTCCTCTGGCGGCCTAACAAAAAATTGGCCACACCGCTGAGTATGGCATTTCCCCCCCCTCCGAGCTGACTGCCTGCTACCACTGCCTCTGTGAACCCCTGCATCACTACTTTGTTGGCAGGTAGGCTCCTGCAAAGCGGGGTGGTCTACCCGGGGCTTGTTTGGCTTGCGACCGCCCACACTGCTGACTCACATCGACGCGACCACCCTGCTGGCTCAACCGCTGCCTCACGCGCAAGCTGCCACCCTCTTCTGCTGATGATGATGATGATGAAGCCCCTTCTTCACACTGGCTCCCAAGTGCGATCAGCTACATCATCATCATCTGCTACTGTCTGGTACGTCACTGATGTCCCCCTCAACGGTCTCAGGGCCAGGAGCCTGACTGCTCACAACACCTGCTCCCACGCGACTCTAATCTTCACTACTTGCCCGCCTACCAGAGGAAGTGACGGATGTCTCCTCCGGATCTTGGCTGGGCAGTAGCTGCTGACTGTCCTCTAGTAGCTTGTCCTCGCTGAAAAGTGGAGCCGAGCCTACGGCATATAAAACTTCTCACGCTGAGGGAACTGAAAATGACAGAGGAAGGTTCAGGACAGGTGGGGCACAGGGCCTGCTCTCAGGCCATTGCCAACTAAGTGTCGTGTCAGAGGAACCCACGAACCCACCGACTCTTGACTGGGGGTGTCTGATGTCACTTGCGACAAAGTCGAAGACCAAGTCAACCATTCAAGTACCGCTGGGTTGCTGGTCAAGACATGACCACTAGATGACACTGGGAGCTCAGGCCTCTAGCTGCGATTCCTGATGCACATACTGCCCCATCATGTTGCACGTCCCCTGTGATGTTCACGATCCAATTGGATATCTGCTCTATCAACTTTCGATGTTCTTTTCTGCGCCTACCATTTTGATCTTGGTTAGCAGTGAATCAGGGTTCCACGCCGGAGAGGGAGCGTGAGAAAGGGATAGCACATCCAAGGGAGATCAATGGATGAAATTTAATTGTGCTCGAGCGGAAATGTGGGAGAAGTTATTAAAACGGAAGAATCGAAGGAAAGGAGGGGGCACGTCGCAATTACTCACTTCTGACTCGGGGAGGTAGTGACGATAAATAACAATACAGGACTCTTAAGATGCCCTTGAATGATTAATAAAAAATTATAGGGAATGCCACTGAGGTATTTAGGATTTGGAAATGTTAGACAGGAGAGGCCCTGCTGCTGCTTTGTTGACTCTAGATAACTTCTGCCTGATTGTACGTCCCCACGGACATCCACGATCCATTTGGATATCTTCTCTATCAACTTTCGATGTTCTTTTCTGAGCCTAAAATGTTCATCACAGTTATCGGCGAATCAGGGTTCCACGCCGGAGAGGGAGCGTGAGAAAGAGAGACCACACCCAAGGGAGGTTATTTGTTTGAAATTAAATATGATCGAGCGGAAAAGTGGGACAAATTATTGAAGCGCAAATGTGGGACAAGTTGTTAAAGTTTAAGTATTGAATTAAAGAAGAATTTTTGAAATTTTATTCCCTGTTACCTATGCAGAGCAGGGGTTTGTATACGGCAAAATTGGTAAAATGTCACCTGACAATGTAACAGACAATTTTTTTTAATTTATGTTCCTGTTACCTATGCAGAGCAGGGGTTTAATCACGGCAGAAATGGTCAAATGTCACCCAAGAATGTAACAGACAAATTAGTTAAATGTTTTTACCTGTCTACTAGGTATAGCAGTGGTATATCACAGCCAAAAATTGGTGAATTTCACCAGAAAATGTAACAGACAAATTAGTGAAATGTTTTTACCTGTCTACTAGGTACAGCCAGGGTATATCACACCCAAAAATTGGTAAATTTCACCCAAAATGGGTGTTTTTTTAATAACAGAATAGAACAGCAGTATCTAACGCATGTATCTCACACTGACAGATGCAGCCAAGGCTGCCCATTTAGTTTTTTGCCCAAAATGGGTGTTTTTTTAAACCCAGAATATTATTGCTGTATTTCAAGCTTGTATCTCACAATGACAGATGAAGGCCGCAAATTTAGTATTTGGCCCCAAATGGGTGTTTTTTTAAATAACAGAATGGAACACCAGTATCTAACGCTTTAATTTCACAATGACAGATGCAGCAAAGGCTGCAATATTAAGTACTGCGCCCAAAAAAACCTGAAAATTATTGCTGTATTTCAAGCTTAAATTGCACACGGACTAATGCGGAGGGTATTGCCAAAATGGGTGTTTTTTTAAAACCCAGAAAATTATTGAAGTATTACAAGCTTGTATTTAACACCTACAGATGCAGCAAATGCCGCAAAATTAGGATTATGCCCAGAATATGACAGCAGTATATAACATAGAAACATAGAATGTGTCGGCAGATAAGAACCATTTGGCCCATCTAGTATGCCCAATATACTGAATACTATGAATAGCCCTTGTCCCTATCTTATATGAAGGATGGTCTTATGCCTATCCCATGCATGCTTGAACTCCTTCACTATATTTGCAGCTACCACTTCTGCAGGAAGGCTATTCCATGCATCCACTACTCTCTCAGTAAAGTAATACTTCCTGATATTACTTTTAAACCTTTGCCCCTCTAATTTAAAACTATGTCCTCTTGTAGCAGTTTTTCTTCTTTTAAATATTCTCTCCTCTTTTACCTTGTTGATTCCCTTTATGTATTTAAAAGTTTCTATCATATCCCCTCTGTCTCGTCTTTCTTCCAAGCTATACATGTTAAGGTCCTTTAATCTTTCCTGGTAAGTTTTATCCTGCAATCCATGTACTAGTTTAGTAGCTCTTCTCTGAACTCTCTCCAAAGTATCAATATCCTTCTGGAGATATGGTCTCCAGTACTGAGCACAATACTCCAGATGAGGTCTCACTAGTGCTCTGTAGAGCGGCATGAGCACCTCCCTCTTTCTACTGGTAATTCCTCTCCCTATACACCCAAGCATTCTGCTAGCATTTCCTGCTGCTCTATGACATTGTCTGCCTACCTTTAAGTCTTCTGAAATAATGACCCCTAAATCCCTTTCCTCAGATACTGAGGTTAGGACTGTATCACTGATTTTATATTCTGCTCTTGGGTTTTTACGCCCCAGGTGCATTATCTTGCACTTATCAACATTACATTTTAGTTGCCAGATTTTTGACCATTCCTCTAGTTTTCCTAAATCCTTTTCCATTTGGTGTATCCCTCCAGGAACATCAACCCTGTTACAAATCTTTGTGTCATCAGCAAAAAGACACACCTTACCATCGAGGCCTTCTGCAATTTCGCTGATAAAGATATTAAACAATATGGGTCCCAGAACAGATCCCTGAGGTATCCCACTAGTAACAAGACCATGGTCTGAATATACTCCATTGACTACAACCCTCTGTTGTCTGTCCCTCAGCCACTGTCTAATCCATTCAACAATATGGGAATCCAAGCCCAAAGACTGCAATTTATTGAGAAGCCTTCTATGTGGGACAGTATCAAAAGCCTTACTAAAGTCTAGATAAGCGATGTCTACTGCACCTCCGCCATCTATTATTTTAGTCACCAAATCGAAAAAATCAATAAGATTAGTTTGACATGATCTCCCTGAAGTAAACCCATGCTTTTTTTCATCTTTCAATCCATGGGATTTTAGATGTTCCACAATCCTCTCCTTAAGTATGGTTTCCATTAATTTCCCCACTATTGATGTCAGGCTTACTGGCCTATAGTTGCCTGATTCCTCCCTACTTCCTTTCTTGTGAATGGGCACAACATTTGCTGATTTTCAATCTTCTGGGACGACTCCTGTTACCAGTGATTGGTTAAGTAAATCTGTTAATGGTTTTGCTAGTTCACCGCTAAGCTCTTTTAATAGCTTTGGGTGTGTCCTATCAGGCCCCTGTGACTTATTTGTATTAATTTTAGACAGCTGACTTAGAACCTCTTCCTCGGTAAAGACACATGCATCAAAAGATTCATTAGTCTTCTTTCCTAACTGAGGTCATTTTCCTTCATTTTCCTTTGTAAAAAATGAACAGAAGTATTCATTGAGGATGGCAGCTAGCTCTTTATCTTCTTCCATATACCTTCCTTTTGTTTTTAATTTGGTAATTCCTTGTTTTAGTTTCCTTTTTTCATTTATGTATCTGAAGAATGTCTTATCGCCTTTTTTCACTGACTGAGCTAATTTCTCTTCTGCCTGTGCTTTAGAAGCTCCTATAACTTGTTTGGCCTCTCTCTGCCTAATCTTATACATTTGCCTGTCATCCTCGCTTTTTTTTTTTTATATAATTACTAAATGCTATCTTTTTATTTTTAATGATTTTGGCCACTTCTGCTGAGTACCAAAGTGGTCTTTTTTTTTTTTTTTGCTTTTACTGACAAGCCTAATGCAATTTTCTGTTGCCTTCAATAGTGCCACTTTTAAGTAGTCCCATTTCTCCTGGACTCCATTGAAACTGTTCCAATCTGATAGGGACTCGTATACCACTAATCTAATTTTAGAAAAGTCAGTTTTTCTAAAATCTAAAACTTTTGTTTTGTGTGGTGTGACTCAGTACTTATAGTAAACCACACTGACTGGTGATCACTAGATCCCAAGCTTTCCCCTACAGTAATATCAGATACCAAATTCCCATTTGTGAATACTAAATCTAAAATGGCCTCCTTCCGGGTTGGCTCCTCAACTACTTGCTGTAGAGATAATCCCAGTAGGGAATTTAGAATATCTGTACTCCTGGCAGAACTAGCTATTTTGGTTTTCCAGTTTACATCAGGAAGATTAAAGTCTCCCATAATGATAACTTCCCCTTTCAATGTCATTTTAGCTATTTCCTCAACTAGTAGATCATCTAATTCTTTGACTTGGCTAGGTGGTCTATATATCACACCTACACGAGTTACCTTATGATTATCAAGCTGCAAGGTAACCCAAACTGACTCTAAATTGGTCTCGCTAACTTGTATTAAATTAGACTTTATGCTATCTTTCACATACAGGGCCACCCCTCACCCTTTCTTGCCTTCTCTGTCTTTCCTATACAGAGAAAACCCTGGTATTGTTATATCCCAGTCATTACTCCCATTGAACCATGTCTCAGTAACAGCCACTAAATCTATATTCTCAGATGCCATTATAGACTCAAGTTCATTGATCTTATTCCCTAAACTGCGAGCATTTGTAGACAAGAATCTGAGCTTGTCATTTCTTAACCTCTGTGCTACTGGCATCTTCTGGCATTGTTCCAGGGGGGCAGTCGGACTGCTGGATTATCACCCTTTTGCCCCCCTTTCCTAGTTTGAATGCTCCTTAGCAAATACTTTGAACTGTTCACTGAGGACATTCGTTCCCATGAGAGAAAGATGCAAACCATCTTTCTTGTACAGTTCTTTTCCATTCCAACGAGAGCTAACATGAGACACAAAGCCAAACCCTTGGATTAGACACCATTCACCAAGCCATACATTGAATTCCTTAATTCTTCCTGTCATGCTGAAGGTTATGCACAGGCAAAACTGCAGAGAATGAAACAGTTGATGCAACCTCCCGTATATCATTTCCAAGTGTGTGAAAAGCTTCCTTCACCTTTGAAACCTCATTGCAAGCCAGATCATTTTCCCCAAGATGGACAATAACATCCACCTCCTTTTCCTGCTTTGCTTGCCTAACAATATTAAGGATACATCATCTATCCCTGCTAGCGGTAGCACCAGGGAGACATCTCACAAAACCATTTTCCTCAAACTTCACACCTCTTTTGATAGAATCGCCCACCAACAGCTGCTTACTATCAGTCCTCACCTTCTCCTTTTTGTCTTTGGCTGCAGTCTTGCATACTTTAGACATGGGAAATGATTGTTCCTCACCCACTGTGCCTGAGCCATCCTCAATGTTGCTCTTGTGCTCTGAAAGTGCTGCAAATAAATTATGGAGAGCCACATACTGTGGGACTTGTCTTCTATCCACAACTCTCAGTCTACCAGAACCTGCAGTAACCCATCTTCCATTTCTAGGGGGCCGCAGTGGCAGTGGCATTGCAATGTTTCCAGACTGAGTTTGTTTAACAGTTAATTTACAAATCTCAGATTTCAAAAATGCTATTTTCTCAGATTAGACAGTATCCAAACCTCCGAAGAGTGGAACCTGAAATAAAAGCACAATAATTCCTGCACAGAACCAGGTCTGCCATTTTAAAGAGGGGAAATATTTTAAACAAACAAATCTTACTTCTTTAGATTGTATCCACCTCCAGATTTCCTCCTGAGTATCTCCTGAATATCTCCAATGCACTTATAAAAGCAGCACTTTGAAAATGTAGCAAGCTATAATTAGGCAAGCTAATACTATGTGGCTGTATATACGCACAGTCCCACAAAAGCGCCTCCCCCAACAACAAATGTAACACCTTAATCACCTATGCTCATTTGCAAACAGACAATAGTGAGAACCTGTCTAACAAATTCCTTACCAGTTTGGAAGCAGTGTCTGAGTATCCACCAGAAACACAGCTGAAGTTATGCTGTTTGGAAGCAGTGTCTGAGTATCCACCAGAAACACAGCTTAAGTTCTGCTGTTTGGAAGCAGTGTCTGAGTATCCACCAGAAACACAGCTGAAGTTCTGCTACAGTGGGAAATCTCTAAGTTAGTCTAAGTTAGTCTCCTGAATATCTCCAATGCACTTATAAAGCAGCACTTTTAAAATGCAGCAAACTTGTATTTCACACTGACAGATGCAACCAGGGCAGTAACATTTAGTATTTTGCCCAAAAAGGGTGTTTTTTTAAAACCCAGAAAATTATTGCTGCATTTCTAGCTTAAATTGCACACTGACTAATGAGGCATAGGCCCCAGATGGGTTTGCTCAACCCTAGTTAATAAATCAATTATCACAGAATGGTAGATCTATTCAAGTTAAAAAAATGTGACTGTCACTTTAAGCCTAGAAATAGAATGTGAAAAGTAAAAAACATATTTTTCTTTCTATGAGAAGAGCTGCAGTTGAGTAGCCGTGTATTTAGACTTGATCATTCCAAAAATGTAATTTTCATGCTAAAGTTTCTTTAAGTAAGTGTTTGGAACACACTTAAGGCTTCAAATACTCTCAAACACGTCTACTGTATGTGACCAACCGCCGGTTTAAAGAGTTGAGGGTAAGAAGCACTGCATGCAGCTTCAGAAGATTTATTTTATCAAATGGAACCACGATACTGTATTTCTTAGGAATGTAACTTAACAGTCCAGATATAGGTCAAAAGTTAGAGTATTATATTTTAGGAAAGGCTTTTTCTCTCCCAGGCATGAGTCAGGTCTGAAGAAGATGTTCGTTGTTCAGTAAGCACCTGCTCCACCATGTCTAATAGAATATGAGTAAAAACACATTCACAGTGGGGATGTTTCCCTCAGTATACAACTCTTAAAAGCTTCTTTACACTAAAGGATCATGGAGCACATCTAAACCATTTTAAAGCAACTGTATCAGCTCTCTAAGGATGTGACAAAGAGATTTTGTGGAATTCCTATATATACTCCGGTATATACAACTATATACCCCTGTAGTTACTTACCTCTTGTACATCCTCCCTGTGCTTTCTTTCTCTAAATTTGGACTCCCCTGACTCATTTTCACAATGTAAACCAATCACTCTGGTTTGTTTCCATCCTGTATGTTGCACTTTCTATTCCTGTATTCAACCAAACCCATGATGCACTTCTCCATCCTCTGCCACAGCTTCAGCACCGCCCCTAACAGCGCCCAGTTAGGTTATAGCCCCTCCCACCCCCCTAGTTACTTAGACGCCCTCTATCACTTCCCCGCCCACATAACTTCACAGGAAATAAGACAGAGCTGAATGGACATGGTCATGTGACCACAGCCCTGAGCGGAAAATAGGAGCAGTAAAGGGAAAAAAATAGATGACAGAATTACAACTACCGTCATAAATGAATATTTTAAAGGATGTTGATGCAAACTAGAAAACCCCTTTAGGGTGGCTGCACATGGTGCGGATCACATGCAGTTTTTCTGTGTGGATTTCCTGTGGGAAAAAACACAGCATAATACAGTATCAGCAAAATGAATGAGATTTTACAAATCTCATGTACATTTTTTTTTTCTAAGCTGCGGTAGAAAATCCGCAGCATGTCAAATGTTTGCCGATTCTGCAACTTCTGTAGATTAGTTTTCCCATAAACTTCAATTAGGTTGTTTACGGAAATCTGCATGAGACTCTGTATCAAAAATCGTATTAAAAAAAACACCAGAGTTGGAAGATCTAAAGGGAACTTTAGGGAAAGTGAAAGGAAATGTTAGATAGAAGACAAGAAAAGATGAAAGAGGAACGTTTTATGGTTTTATGCAGATACCTGCAATATGACAGAAGTGATGGAAACCCTAACATAATTACCATAAACAGAGGGGAATTTACGTTGTTACATGTGACGTTTAATTGTTTGTATATTAGATGCGTATGATGTATCTACTGTCTTATGTGACTTTACAGAAAAAAATGAATAAAATATATTTGAAAAAACACAAATCGTGATAATAGTGTGGATGTATAGGCCTTTTTGGTGCAGATGTTTTGCAGACTTTCTGCACATAAATCTGCACCACGTGTAGCCACCCCTTAAAATGCCCATCTTCTAATATATTTACTATTATCTAAAAACCATTCTCTTGGTTTAGTTTTACCCTCAAGCTTGGGTTGTAGATTTCATTCAATGTTCCGTGTGCTGAGGAATCTGTACTCCGCAATCCATTCATGCGCCGTACCGACTCCACGCTTTCACTCCCCACAAGGACAGTCTATCCACAGATTGTCATAACAGATAAAGGCAGCAAGAATGGAAGAACAGCAAAATGATTAAACTAAAAAAGTACCACAAAAACCATGCAAAACAATCAAATAACAGCAATGACAAATAGCACAAGGAAATCATACATTTCACGTATAAGGAAGCAAAATCATAAACAGCAATAATAATAATCCAATAACTATGATGTCACTTGCAGTGAAACAGGTCTTTGAAAGAATTGTCAAAGAAATAAAAATTCAATGCTTAATATCATTTTTGTACAGCATCAGAATGAGATTTGTTTTTTATGGATGGCACCTTGACCTATCCCCTGTGAATACAAGGTCGATGAGGGCATAGAACAAGTATCGTGTCTCAGTTGGCATTTTATAGCCGCTGCTCAGCTGTTAGGCCTGATGCATGGCACAGTGTATTACAGAGCAGTAGGCATTGTTTGTGTTGTCTGATGGTACCTCTGTACTAGAAGCAATGCGTCTAGGAGAGAATCCCTCCATAATACGACATGCAATGGAATATGCCATAATTGGTGATTTATTTTTTTGTACGCCTCTATATGACATTGGGGTCATAGAAATATAGAGTGGACACCTATAGATTGCTATATGTGTTGTATTATGGATCTGTATAACATGGATACCAATGTGTATAAGGCCTTAGGTATGCCTAATTAGCAATGGAGTCAAAGCAACTCTATCATGTAGGGTAGACAATTGTTGACTTAGCTTTTTAGAGGGCGACAAGGTAATGCTTTCCAAAAAGAATAATTAGGAAGAGATATTGCACACAGTTGTCTATCAGAGGACAATAAAACGTTCCCTCCTTATCTATAATTGCTACAACAATTTACTGCTACAACTGTTTTACTGTTTGTTTACTCATCCGCTCTTATTGATCTGCTTTACATGCTTTCCACTTGTCTCATTTACCTCATTATTCCTATAATCTTTGGTGTATAACCTAATCTTAAAAGAAAAGTGAAATAAAAGATAGTGGTATTAGTCTATACTGGATCATTGTGAAGTAGGTTCTTCTCCACTTAAACTTACATATAGACGGATCTGTGCTGCTTTTTCCAAGAGATTGGTTATATATTTCCACAGAGTTTCTACAGGAACTTGTTTCCTCTGAAAGATTCATCTTGTACTCCAGGAACATTGATGGAAAAGTATGCCCAATCTCTTGGAAAAAGCATTGTGGATCTACCTGTCTATATACAGTCTTAAAAGATGGCTGAGAAACAGGCCTGAGTAGTCTCAAAAGCTTGTAATTGTGTCATCTGTTCACTTAGCCATGATAAGGCATCGGCCACTGAGTAATCTGAGTTATGTTTTTTCTTCTAAGTTATACAGAATCCTTTCCCCAAAAATTATATGGGTGTCACGGGGTGCCAAAGGCGCACTCGGTCTCCCATCAGCCGCAGACCTGCTGCTTAGCTTCGGGAGCGAGGATCTGTGTTTGGCCTCGTTCCCAGGGCGGCTTTGCTAGCTGGGAGGCTCCCTGCTCCTAGGTCTGCCTTGAGCGCCGAGCTGATCACTCGGTGCTCGACTTGTCTGTCGGTCATGTGACGCTGGCCACGTCACATGACCCTCAGGACCTAACTATAAATACAGGCAGCCTGCTGGCCACAGGTTGCCTGTTAATTCTAGGTTCCTGGCTATTTGTTGGACTACTGATTACTCACCTGATCCTGTTCCCTGACGATCCTTTGCCTGCTCCTCCTGTACTGTGCATCTCTCCTGGTATCCTGACCCCGGCTTCCACCTGACGATCCTTTGCGGACTCCTGTTGTACTTCGTTTCTCTCCTGGTATTTGACCCCGGCTTTTCCTGACTGTTTTCTGCTCATTCCTTAGTACTGCGTAGCTCTCTAGGTATTGACCCGGTCCGTTCACGTTCCGTTATTTGTCTTGTCTGTCTTCCCAGCTCGTATCCTAAGTTAGGGACTGCCGTCTAGTTGTCCCCTGTCATTAGGACTTGCGAGGCAAGTAGGCAGGGCCAGGGGTGAGGGTGGAGCGCAGTGGTCACTATCCTCCCCCCTGTGTGTAGTGTACGTGACCGTCACAATAAGGATCTGCTCAGCTTCTCCTGCTCTATATCACGCTGCTTGTAGATTGGACTGCATTTTTTATAATACAGGTTCCCTTTAAAATATACTTTTTATTAATTAAATCTAAATTAAGAAATTTGTGCAGCTTCCAATACAATCATTTCTCCTGGACCTGTTAATCAAGGAGAGGCTGGCAGGAGCAAGGGTGAAAAGATTTCTTCAGAATGAAGCAACAGATCACTAAGTAAGGCTACATGCACACAACCGTATGTGTTTTGCGGTCCGCAAAAAAAACCGGATGCTATCCGTTTGTTTTTTTGCAAATCCATTGTAACAATGCCTAAAATGGACAAGAATAGGACATGTTATATATTTTTTTGCCGGGCTACGGAACGGACATACGGATAAGGATAGCATACGGTGAGCTGTCCGCATTTTTTGCGGACCCATTGAAATGAATGGGTCTGCATCCTATCCGCAAAAAAAAATGGAACGGACACAGAAACAAACAATGTTCGTGTGCATGTAGCCTAAAAAGTACGGTATCATTATTTTCAGCTGAGCTAGTCCTACAAGACATTGTGTCCCTTTAAGTAGGTGGGGAAAAGATTTGTAAAACGTATTAGATTTTATTGGTGGTCCTAACCTGTGGCCCTTCAGGTGTTGCATGCCCGGACATACCACCAGCTGTATTACAGCCCAGTCGTAATCGCATGAATATAGATGAGGTGAAATATTAGACATGACACATGGAAAAAAAATGGTGCTTCTTTAAATTAGGTTGCACAATGAGGTTCTCTGCTGAAATTATGACCATGTACATTCCCGCTATGTGGGCCTCATTGTCCCAGTCAGTTGCTTTATCTGTTCATATCTGTAATGGTCAATAATGGGCCTTTTAGCATTTTGTTAATCGGTCTGAGAGTGCTCATTGTCCTGGAAGATTGCTATACAATACACGGTATACACGTGCATTCACAGCAATGGCACCGCTCAGTACAGAGAAAATCACACCGAACATTATCTGAGAAAATAAGCAGGCGCTGCAGGAAGCAGTTGCTCAAGTCCTTAGATTACTGTTCTAGGAATAATAATTCCCAGCCAAAGAGCGTTGACTAAAGGAAATCTTACTTAATTCATGTAATCAAAAAAATGCGTATTCCCGACTTTTTAAATGCCACTTGCACAAAATATTTTGCACTATTGGCTTTTCTCTACCGCGCTCGCAACTTTCCCAGCTTGGTGAGAGCAGGGAGCCTTCAGCAGTTGAATAGAGACTTAATATGGAGTATATGCAATTCCACAGAGCAGGGGGTATCTGCAAATGGTGTTTTATCTAGTATACTGTTATGTATTGTCATGTTATGTGTTGTACCCAGTATAACTATGTATGGATGGCACAAATGGGGGTTATCAATCCTCGCTCAGCCCTTGTAGGAGGTTAGGAGTGGGCTGGCACCACCCCTAACCTTAGGTCAATCTACACTGGAGTTTAGGAGTGAAAGGAAGCTGTGCTTCATGATCCCATCTCTTAGGCCTCAAGCTACAGAGGCTAACCAATCTCTGCATGACTGAGACAAGGAGAAAGACTAAGGAGAGAACTACAGAACCTAGAGTCAGTAAGATAACTACCAAAAGCAAACTTTACTATTGTGGGGGACACTGTTAAGACACCCTTCACACCTGAACAGGACCTGACCAATCGTATCTCTAAAACCATGTATCCCTTAGTGGACATTACAGCCACCATTGTAAATATATGATTGCCCCCCATAGATTCTGCAGGAAGAGACTTGAAACAGATAGAGGGAAGAGGGTCATAACTCTCCTCCTTGCCATTGCTATCTGGGAAGAATTGCACTGTGTACTGTTGGAGCTGGAGTTTTGCTATTGTTGGATTTATTACAGCTCCCATGTTGCACTTCAGTGAAGAGAGATGTTTATATCCTACATCTGACCTGGTTACTGACTCCTGCACTATCCACCGGCCATTGCACTTCACACACCCTTCCTTTGCACCCATGCAATCACATACCATCACCCCGACTACCATCAGGCAGGAGCCTCAGAACCAGGGTGTGCCCTGGGGGAAGAAAGGGTGCTCGCTCCCCTTTAACTGCACAGTCCTAGAAGGCAACGCTGTAAGGAAAGCCACTTTTACAGCCAGATCCACTACCACTCCCATCCTCCACTCCGACTCTTCCTGGGATCGCTGCCTATGCACAAGGCATGAAAGTGTTTTACAAATATTCATAGTGCGCACCATTTATATATCTACTTGTTTCAGTTTGTGAATGTTGACTTGATACTACTTGGCAATCTCCATAGCAACTTCTCCCCGTTCCTGTGCCGCTGCTTATGTAGAGGGAGATCATTGTTTTATGTGTGCACACATTCATCTATTTAATCACTGCCTTTTGTACTCCCGCTCACAACTCCGCTGCTTGTGAGCACGATTGTTTGTGTGACCCTTGGCTGCAGGAGGATGCAATCTTTCATGCAATTAACATAATGTAGAATTATGAGACTAGAAGTTGACAATGCTTCCAAAAACATGTTATTTATTTGCTGAAATTGAAGAAAGCACAATAAAAAACATCATGCGGTACAGACGCTGTCACAAACGAGTCCTTTCTAAAGCTGGTTTATAGCACAGAAGCATATTAGTACTCAGAGCATGCACTGGGGTTTCCTGGGATGATTTAGAAGATTGCAGGATCTACAAATTCCATTTATACATTACTTTTGCTTCCAATATCATTTCACTTTCAGGTTTCACACGCATTCCGTTTTTTGAAAAGCATCACTGCATTTTTTCATGCTTTTTTTTTTTGCCAAAGACAGAAGTGGATTCGGCAGGAAGTTCTTCCTTGATATTTTGCATTCCTTTTGGACCCACTTCTGTCTCTGGTTTAAAAATATGACTCAAAAACTTTTAGAAAAGAATAACACCCTAATGCTGGGTTCACACCTGAGCGTTCTGAAAGGACCGCTCTGTCTGCGCGATTGTACCGGCGTTTGCAATCGCGCATACAGAGACAAGCAAACGCCCATTGTCGCGCGTTCTTGAAAGTCTATGTACGGGAACGCGCAACAAGACGCCCCAAAGAAGCTCATGTACTTCTTGGGGCGTCGGGCGTTTTCCAGCGCGATCGTACGCACTGTAAAACGCCCAGGTGAGAACCATTCCCATAGGGAAGCATTGGTTTCTCCTTGTTGAGCGTTTTACAGCGCGTAGGGACGCGCTGTAAAACGCTCAGGTGTGAACCCAGCGTTAGGATATGGCCACACAGGAAGCGGTTTGCAGGGGCAAAATCTCTGACAAATCAGCAGTAAAGGCTGCATGTCTTGCATGGTGATTTATTGAGGACTTTACTGTGGATTTCACACGATGCATTGCAAAATCTATACCGTAGGTCAATTTGCTGCAAATCTTTTCTGTATTGTGTGGATGAGATTTCTTAAAATCTCATCTACTTCACTGGTACTGTAAGACGCTTTGGCTTTGCGACACTCAAATCGATGATGGCAAATCTGCAACATTCGTGCCACACAACTGTCTAGCAGGACTAGGGTCAGAGTAATCTTGGCCCACATGCATTAAAGATCATTGTCCTCTTTACCAATCACTTTAGCTTGGCACACCTGGTTAAACATATTGCATTTGAGCAGTTCTTTTCACTTGTATTTTTACAGAATTTGCACAATCGTCTTATGAATTAAGGGGCCACGATCCCCTTCTGGGCATGGGTCCTTGGGTGCTGCCTTAATAACTGCTGCTAGGTGCATACCTCTCAACCGTCCCAGATCCGGCAGGACAGTCCCGGATTTCAGTGGCTGTCCCGTGGTCCCCGGTACAGGGGAGGTATGTCCCACTTTCTGGAAACTGTCCCTGCTTCCATAGGAAGCAGAGACAGCTGCCTGTAATGATGAAGCAAGAGCCATCTGTCCGCTCTCTGCTCCATCATTCCTCCCCCTGCTCTCCACACTGAAGGTCTGGGCAGGGGGCGGGGCCTGTCAGAAGCTCCATGTGTTCTGCTGTTGGTGTTGCTGCTGCTGGGGAACGAGGTCAGTATGTGGAGTTGTTTTTTCTTTTTTTTGTGCTTGTAAAGGGGGCACTTTATATGGCATATTACAGTGAGGGGCACAGCTGGGCATAACTACTGTGAGGGGGCACATATTTCAGCATAACTACTGTGAAAGAGGCACCTATCTGGATATAACTACTGTGAGGGGCACATATCTGGGCATAACTACTTTGAAGGGGCACATATCTAAGCATCGCTACTGTGAAGGTTACATATCTGGCCATAACTGCTGTGAGGGGGCACATATGTGGGCATAACTGCTGTGAGGGGGCACATATGTGGGCATAACTGCTGTGAGGGGGCAGGGGGCACATATGTAGGCATAACTGCTGTGAGGGGGCACATATGTGGGCATAACTGCTGTGAGGGGGCACATATGTAGGCATAACTGCTGTGAGGGGGCACATATCTGGTCATAATACTGTGAGGGGGCACATATTTGGCCGTCTTTAATATCGATTGAACCCTGGGTAAGAATTTACTTGGGCCCCCTGGATCCCGCCTTCCCACACCCTAGCATGCAGCCACGCCCTCCACCACAACCAGGGCTGGTTTTAGACAAAATGTGGCCCTGGGAAAAATCAAAAGAGGGGGCCCACATCTTGTAATAATCTGTATCGTTACTTTACATCCCTTCAAACTGAAGCATTGTCATGCAAAGTTAATAATATACACAGAGTTTCTCTGGATTAGTCTATGCATTATTCCTTCCAGCTGCGTTATTACATATAGCAAAATTCTGACCTCTTTATCAACCTTTATAACCTTTCCTCCAAAACCTTCTCCCTTTTTCACACATGAGCAATAAACAATATAACTGAGAATGCAGTCCATCTATTCCATTAAGAAGAGTAAAGGAACGGTGGCACAATTACAATGTGCATCTCGGTATAGTGATTCCTAACGTCAATGTAGTCAGATGTTTGTCAAACAAACTCAAAAAGAGCAAGACCAGTTAATGTCCTACATCCCTGCCAACAGAAACATCTATGGCCATCCATCCATATTATATAAATGGGCTTCCACGAGAGATACTGTCTCCAACAGAAGCAAGAAACAAGAGACTGAGCCTTAGAGAGTCCGTGTCATATATGTATGATGCTGTCTGCCATATGTGACGTGAAGCAGATCGCCTGTCCTCCTTCTGACCGGTATATTATTTAGAAGGAAGGCTTACATGGGGTCTCCAAGTTCAGACATTTATTGCTACGGATGTACCATCAAAGTCTGAGGTGGTGAAACTCTTCCATTATTTGGCTTATTACTGCTTGCCACATGGAGATGGCATCTGACTACAACCGCATTTAGGTCCCATGCACCCGACCATATCTGTTTTGCGGTCTACAAATCATGGATCCACAAAATACGGATACAGTACATGTTGCATCTGCATTTCTTCTGGATCCATTGACTACAATGGGTCTGCGGTCCTCATTTTGGACATGTTCTATCTTTTTGCGGAATGGACATATAGATGCGGAAAGCACACGGATCACCCGTGTGCATTCTGTATCTGTATGTCCATTCCGCGAAACAATATACGGACCCAATGAAAACAATAGATAAGCAAATAAAATGTTGACAGCACATGGACCGCATCCGTATCTTGCGGACCACAAAATGAATACAGTTGTGGGCATGGTGCCCTATAAGGATAATCTGCTGCCCACACATACATGCCACATACAGGGGTAGATAATCAATCTTGGGGCCCATGTATATGGCCGCCATATGGATCTGCTTTGCACAGAATCCTAATATGGTGCCCGTAGGTTTGATATGGCGGAACACAGTGTTTGATTTTCATGAGTTAATATGGAATGCGTGAAAAAATTTGCCCTATTACAGAGGTGACCGCCATGAGGAACATTACTTTTAAGAAAGACTATGATGCCTCACGCAAGGACTTGGCAGCACAGGGTCCTCACACACTGCTTTTCAGCAAAGTCTGTCAATTATATAGCAATACAGGTCTCTAACTAACCAGTGTTATCTCCGCTCTCACAGTCACAAGAGAGAACACAAAAGACTAATAGCCGGAGAACATTCAGAGCACCTTGTGTAGTACAATACAGAAACACATGGCGTATTCAACATGAGATATATGACATTCTCTTACCTTGCTTTGTCTTTTTTGCCTCCTGCGAAGTCTCAGAAATTCCTTGTGTTGCCTTGAGACAAAATTCACAGCTGCATATTCCAGTAAAGCAGCAAACACGAACAACAGGCAAACAGCCATCCAGATGTCAATTGCTTTCACATAGGAAACCTGCAAAGGCAAAAACACAACTCTAAAACGGGTGTCGTGTTAGCGGAGTGCAGACCTGAGATTGTGACTTTGGGGTTTCATAAGCTGTAAGCCATAATCATCCAAATTATACCAATAAAGGCTTGAAATATCTCGCTCTGCATGTAATGAGTCTATCTCATATGTTAGCTTCACCTTTTAAGTTGCATTACTGAAATAATGCAACTTTTCGAGTTTCACCTGTATATTAAATAAAACTGCATAATGGAGACCTAATGTGCATAAATATGACTTCCAGGGTCAGAACTGCTTAGGATGCCTATTATACATCATTTTGAACAGCTTTACATTCTGATCAAACTAAAGGAGTTATACACTATCAATTCTAGGCCATTGTTTTCCTATATTTTGTAGATGTTACTATTTGAATATTTGGAACTGCTTTTCTATATTTTGAAACAGGAATTTATATTGATGGAAGTGCGACAAATACGAAATGGATCAGTTGGTTACGGATGGAGATACGGACATGGCCGTCTGCATGAAGCCTAAAAATTTAAATTCTAGGGCATCCTTTCTTAGAATTCTGTGTTGTGCCGTTCCTCTGCTATTCAGCTTGAAAATGTATGAATAAGGTTGTCATGTAATTTTTAGTGCACAGTTAATGCATAAAAACAAAACCCAAATAAAAAAAATGGTGGAATTGCATTTTTTTCATCTTTAGCCAACAAGATATTGTAAAGTAAATGATGCCAATTAAAATACAACTTGTCCAAGCCCTTATATGGCTATAAGAAAAAAAAAAAAAGAAAATTGCCATGGTTCTCAAGCGGTTAAATTTTATTTCATAATAATCCTGCTTGTGAGGATAATAAGATGACCGCTGAGCAATGATGTCTACAGAACAGGAAGTATCAGTCTATTACAGGGCTGGCCAACCTGCGGCTCTCCAGCTGTTGTAAAACTACAACTCCCACCATGCCCTGCTGTAGGCTGATAGCTGTAGGCAGACTGGGCATGCTGGGAGTTGTAGTTTTGCAACAGCTGGAGAGCCGCAGGTTGGCCATACCTGGTCTATTATAAGGCATAGTGCTCGTAAAAATTGCAGGGTTTTAGGATTTAAAAAAATATATGCAGTATTAAAATAATGAACAATGTTGAAAATTTAAAATAACCACCAGAAATTCTTTAAAAATGTTTAACGTGAAAACATGTCATTTTCTGATGACACATTCCCTTTAAACGTTGGCTCTTGCTTGTATGAGAAGCCGTTACTTCCTCTTTAGGCAAAGCAATTATCCTCCATTGTACTCATACTTGAGTGCTGCACATATTATGTAATCGTAACAGTCTTCTGTGTGAATAAACCACTGTTAGAATATTAAAATCGGAGCATTTTATCCACATTGCTTCCCGCTTATATCCACGTTCTGATTTTCAATGAAACCCCAGGTGAACATTTTTGCAGGGAGTTTTTGACAAGAGCTAAAATGCTGCACGTTCCTTAGTAAAGAGACATTTCCCACAGCTTTAGGGCTCATTCACACGAACTGTTTGCTGCCCGTTGACGTATTGCGGCCTGCATTTGCAGATCCACAATACATGGGCACCGTTCCGTGTGAATTCCACATCACGGATGCGGACCCATTAACTTCAATAGGTCCGCAAATCCGGAGATGCGGAACGGAACACTACGGAAGCACTACGGAGTGCTTCCTGGGGTTCCATATCATGCCTCCGCACAGCAAAAGGATAGAACATGCTTTATCATTTTGCGGAACGGACAGATCGCGGACCCTTGCAAGTGCATGGGTCCGTGATCCCCATGCAGCTGGGCCATGGTCCGTGCCAGTGCATTTTGGATCACAATTTGCGGTCCACAGCATGGGCACGGGCTTCACACGCCCTTATTAACAATGGGGACATCAGGCAATAAACAACTGAGAGAAAAGTTATTATTGTAAAAGTTATTGCAAAATACTAAGAGAAACAAGACATGCTGATTTATATACTGTAAGGCAATCAACAGCCAACAGAAACATGACTTAAAATGTAAAAAAGGCTACTAAAAAGCCACAAAAGACGCATATATTACTTTCTAAACACAGTTGGAAAATTTAGTTAAGGTATATAGGAGCAAAAATGCACAATAAACCCCATATGTACAGAGAATGCTATGTTTTAAAAATATCTCCACGAACCGTAAAAACACAGTAAAAACCACAAATAAAAACATTGAATGTGGTGTGTTTTATATTTCTAAATAAGAAAATCAGCAACAAATATATCATGTGTTAATTTCTTCTAAGGCCTCTTGCACATGACCATATGGCTTTTTCAGTATTTTGCGGTCCGCAAAAAACGGATGACATCCATGTGCATTCTGTTTTTTGCGGAACGGAACAGCTGGCCCCTGATAGAACAGTACTATCCTTATCCGTTAGGCGGACAATAATAGGACATGTTCTATCTTTGAACGGAAATACGGAAAAGGAAGGCAACCGGTTTACTTTCCTTTTTTTTGCGGATCCATTAAAATGAATGGTTCTGTATACAGTCCGTATACGCAATGCAAAAAAACTGAATGAAAACGGAAAAAAAACGCCCTCTTTCACACGAGCATGACGGATTGGCTCCGGATGCGTTCAGGGTGCGTTCAGTGAAACTCTCACCATTTTGCAAGCAAGTTCAGTCAGTTTTGTCTGCAATTGCGTTCAGTTGTTCAGTTTTTTTCACGCGGGTGCAATGAGTTTCGATGCGTTTTTCACGCGCGTGATAAAAAACTGAAGGTTTACAAACAACATCTTTTAGCAACCTTCAGTGAAAAACGCATCGCACCCGCACCTGCTTCCAGATGCAATGCGTTTTTCACTGAAGCCCTATTCACATCTATGGGGCCAGGGCTGCGTGAAAAGCGCAAGATATAGAACATGCTGCGTTTTTCACTCAACACAGAACTGATGCGTGAAAAAAAATGCTCATGTACATAGACCTATTTAAATGAATGGGTCAGGATTCAGTGCGGGTGCTATGCGTTCACGTCACGCACTGTAACCGTGCAGAAAACTCGCTTGTGTGAAAGGGGTCTAGGACCACACATGGTCATTTGGTACAGAAGTGTAGTAGGCAGGGCCATCTTTATCGCGGGCAAAATGGGCAGCTGCCCCGGGCCCAGTTGCTCCTGGGGGG